>NC_043752.1:10332806-10932806 GCF_902148845.1 Salarias fasciatus | reverse complement strand
GAACAAATGAACATCAAATTACCCTCCTTACCAAATTTTTGAAAAATCTTTCAGAAATGGCGAAACTGTTCAAAGAGATAATATTTTACAGCTTATAAATATTCTTTACAGAGCCATCAAATCCAAACTATAGTTAAAGGATATTTGTGAACTTTAAAATATACACCGTTTAAATGAATCGGATTCCTTGAAAACCAAAAAACTCACCAAGCGTTGTTGTCTCTATAAATTGTCACCAATTGACAATTTATAGAGACAAAAAAAAAATACTTAGAATCAGTACAGTTTAAAACATTTTGGATCATGGAAAGTCTGAAGGAAACCTGCACGTGCACAGGGAGAACATGCAAACTCCACACACAGTGTCTCTTGTTGAAGCCGTGCAGCTTCTCTTCCTCCAGAGTTTGGTATAATTTGTCAACATTTCTGAATGTGTTCAGTGCAGCACTTCAGACATTTTAAAAGCAGGAGCTCTCGAACCAGTGACCTCAGTATGAGGCAAGAGTGGGCTTTACACTTCGAGTTATGGTGGATTCATTTCACATAATGTGTATTTTCTGTTAAATGAAAGCTCTAAATCTGCAACGTCTTTGTTGTTTGCAGGGCGATCAGCCGAGAGGCGGCCAGACGGAGACGGAAAGTGGAGTCCGATAAGTTCGAGGAGCTGTCCGGCCTCCTGCCGCTGCCGCCCTCCGTCCGCTCCCACCTGGACAAGCCCTCCATCATTCGCCTGACGCTCAGTTACATGCGCATTCACACACTGCTCAAAGGTAACGACAGGTCGTCACAAACACTCGGCGCTCAAAAGTGAAATAGGTGTAACTTCACCACGCCCTCTGCTTTCCGTTGCTAATAAAAACTAAACCGTCTCAACACGTTCGTCTCAACATCCATTTTCCCAAAACCATCATGATCACTGTCTCTTTTTTTTCAGAAAATTCAGGATTCATTGCGCAGTGCAGACATAGAGTGAAACCTCAGCATGCGGTGAAAGCTGGAGGGAACAGTGACCCGGAGCCCAGAGAGTCTCAGGACTTGGGGCTGCTGGATGAGAGCAGCCTGTACATGAGGATCCTGGAGGGCTTCCTCATGGTCTTGTCCTCCGACGGGAACATGGTCTTCCTCTCTGACAACGTCAACAAGTACATGGGCCTGACGCAGGTGAGAAACTCACACACACACCCATGATGTGAACATATTAGAAGGTTAATACCAGTGCCTTTGGTTCCTGGCAGACTGAGCTGATGGGACACAACATCTTTGAGTACGCTCATCCCTGCGATCATGAAGAAATCAAACATAATCTACGAGTCACTGCAGGTATGTGGATGTTTTCTCTGTTTATTTCTTCATTAATTTACCCAAAAGTCCCACTGAGATCAGTGTGTGAAATGTACAAAAAATAGACTGACTTGAGGTTTTTTTTTTGCTTCTGATTCCTGAATTAAAGTGATTCATATGAGTGTTTTCCCAAATCTGTTCTATTTAAACTTGAGCTGCAATCTCTGTTGAATATCGTTCAGGACCTCCTGTGATTTGACATTTACTTCTGTATGTTTGTGTATACCGCGATCAGCTTCACTGACTGTTTCAAATGATCATGAACTGTTTTTCCTGGATTTTTATTTCAAAACTTGTCTTTCAGAGGGAGTTTGCTGTGGTGAGAGGAGGGACTTTGTCGTGAGGATGAAAAGCGCCCTGACCCAACGGGGGAGAAGCGCCACCCTCAAGTCTGCTACGTGGAAGGTTCATGACAAACACCGAGAAGTTCTTTATGCAGTTTTATCTCTTAATTCCTATTCACAGTGAACAGTGGAAATTTCCAGGAGATTGAAACAATCCGTCCTGTCTGGTTTCAGGTCCTGCACTGTCAGGGCAGAGTGAACGTCTGTGTGTTCCGCTCCTCGATTTCCTGCCTGCTCTTGACCTGCCGACCCCTGCCCCTGCCACACACGCTCCTTAATGCACACACCTTCACCAGCCAGCACAGCATGGACATGAAGTTCATCTACTGCGACCAGAGGTACCCCCCCCCCCCCCACCCCCCACCCCCCTCGCTGATACTGACTATTGCTCCCTCCTGCAGTCCATCATCATTCATTTGAGGTTAACTGGACACTCCCATTTCCCAGCTTTGTTTTGAAGTCTTCAGTTTCCATAGATACCAAATACTGCACAGGATTTTAATGGAGCAATGTCATGTGACGAAGACGGGGGAGACAAAAAAAAAAAAAAAAAAAAAAAAAAACACTCGAAACTATGATTGCTGCTTTTTAACTTCCCCTTTTCATTTGGGGCCTCCGTATACATAATACAAGAACAGATAATTGTGAAATGCAAAGCAGTGCCTGATGAGCGCTTCAATGCTCCCCTGTTGAAAAACGAAAGGAAAAAATAGTGAAGTTGCCGTTGCGTGCTCGCGCAGCGTGACTTGTCTTTTAGGCTACAGCCCACAGGAACTGCTGGGCCGTTCCGTCTACGATTTCTGTCACACGCTGGATGCAACCTGCTTGCAGAAAAGTCACTTCAACTGTGAGCACTCCCACACACACGCACACACACACACACGCAGAAGATGCAAAAATGTGAAATGTGCCTGAGCAACGGTGTGTGAGTGAATTCACGTTTCCACTCCGTCCGCAGTGTGCTGGAAGACTCAGTCAGTCAGCGGTCAGTACAGGATGCTGGTGAAAGGTGGAGGCTACGTCTGGGTGGAGAGTCACAGCGCCGTCATCCCCTCCAAGTCCAGACCCGCCGCCCACCAGCCTGTCCTGATCTTCAGTATCACCTATGTCCTCAGGTGTGTGTGTGTGGAGGAGTGTGTGTCATTTTATGCAAAGACATTTTTGGGAAATAAACTCTAAAAATGATCATTTAAAAAGTGAGCCTCTTGAATCTGGGTCTAATGTGGCTCTGAACTCTGCTGCTTCTGTGTCCCAGTGGCGTGGAGGAGCCGCTGCTGCAGCTGTCTGTGGACCAGACCAGACCGTACTCCAAGTGACACAGTCTGAAGAAAACCCAGCAGAGCCCAGCTTCCTCCTGTGAATTTCTATCTTCTATTTTTATAAATGTAACTTGTAATAAATATTAAACTTCCCTCTTAAATGTGGTTTTCTGTGTGTTTCTGAGGAAATATTCTCTCAGAATTCAGCATATGTGTAAATGTTCCTCAGAATCCAGTTTGTAATGTTATCATTAATCTTCACCAACAGGTGGAGAGCTGACCCTCCATCAACAGTCACCTCTGCCAGAGTGAAATCAAACACTTTCAGTTCTGCACGGCGTTGGTAGACGTTGACTTGGTTTAGGAAGAGGTGTAAACCGTTGACGACAGCAGATAGTTTGACTTCTCTCTGACCTTCCTGCATCGGACCGTACTTCCTGTGGGGTTTCCTTCTGAGCCACCTGGCACGTGGTCAGGCCAATGCATATTATACAATACACACACACACACACACACACACACACACACACACACACACACACACAAACACACACAGGAGTATGTAAACACACACATATATAGAAAGAGACATGCGTTCCGCTGATGAGGCGATGCGAGCAGACGCAAGACGAAGCCACAGCTTCCTGAATGAAGACACCGATAGGAAAGTTTCTCATGTGAACTTCGTGAACTTTTTACCTTTTGGCCTCTGAAGCAAACCACACTCTTTTTCAAGTTTCACTTCAGCATGTTTTTCTGGTGTGACACAAATGAAATGAAGATTACACTCAAACTAACTGGAATAAGATATGTACAAAGTGTTTGTGAACGCTGTGGGTTTTTTTTTTTTTTTCCATTCACAGACTCTGCATTCACTGATGTCAAGTCGGGATTTGCCGGAGAGTTGTTGATATCAGATTTTAAAGAATAGTTTTTTTTAGGGAGTTTGTGTCATGTTTTGCAGTCTTGCTCCACAGGAATGGTGTCTGGTTTGCTGTGAGGAGTTTGCATGTTCTGCTACAGTTTCTGTGACTGTGAGGTGGGAATGTGAGTGTGTGAACATCTGTCTGTCTGTGGTTGACCACAGTCTGTCGAGATCAGCTCCAGCATCCTGTGACTCGTGTTCGAATGAGCTGAATAGAAGATCAACGAATACACAAAAGGAATAAGAATCCTGACATGTTCTTTACATCGTATTTAGGATCCAAAACATTTTTTATTGGTTGAGAAAATAAGACACTGTCTGCAGCAAGCGCTGGAAATTAATATTTATTTATTTTTGTTCTATTTGGAGGGCTTCCTGTGCATTTGTATTCTCATCCTCATGCTGCTGCAGTCTAACAGCTTGTTAGAGAGATACTCACTCCATCTAGTGTTTAACTGCAGTCACTGAAGGAAATCCTACAGTCAGCAGCTTCCACATGGGGTGAAGAAGCTTCCACACAACTCTTCACACTGCACATTACTTTCTTTGTCCTGCTATTTTTAGATGTTCTCTTCGCAGAAAGATGTTTTCACATGGTCCCAGTCCAGGGTGTCTTCGGTTTTATTCAGTTTTCTTGCACGCCAGACCGTCTCTCAAAGCAGGGGTGTCAAATATGTGACTTCTGTCGAGAAAAAAAAGAAACCAAAGTTGCCCTGGTGTAAAACAGACTTTTATTTTTCACGTTCACAGTCGATAAACTTTGGCTTCACTGTTCAAGAATCCAGTTTCCCTGGTTTTGTCAGTCAATCACAAATTTCTCACACATTCTGATCTCACATTTCACACATTATATTTCCACAATACATCATTTGGTGTTGGCTGACGGCTTGATCAATCTGTAAGTTCAACGGTGTTTTCAGGTTTTTCAGTTTTTCTGTAAAAGAATCCTGTTGTCATTTGGTAACACCTCTTAGTCCTATGCAGATAGTGTGTTCAGGTATATTTTGCTGTTGCTTAAGGAAATGGCTGCAGAGACGGAGACGCTCTGCAAAGACAAGATCAATACTGAGAGAGAAGCACCAGCCTGAAGACAGTGTTGGGCAAGATCATTTCAAAAAGTAAATAATTATAGTTACTAGTTACTTCTTCGAAAAAGTAAAGTTAGTCATTAAATGACAAAATTTTAAAAGCAACTAATTACTAGGCAATGTAACTATTGCGTCACTTAAAAGAAACAGATTTAGAAATTGCAAAAGATGTTGGATGTACTCTTAATGGAACTTTGAGGTGTATGTTGTGTTTTTTATAATAAAACTGATAATATGATTAATGAACTAAATGGACACTTGACAGAATAAATTACAAACAGGAAACGCTGCATTGATCTAAATTATTCAGATGTTGCTATGTGATAATATGAGACACCAATCACATCTGATTTGCAACTGTAGATAGCATTTCTACATTTGTAAAAGAATAAATGAAGCTCGATAGATGGACAATGGATAGACTCCCATTTAAAAACTGCTTTTGAATGTTCAGAGCTCTGACTGTTCCTCTGTCATTCATCTGATGCGCTTTGCACTAATATGGATTCTTCTTTGTGTATGAAGATGTCATTAGAACCTTCCTGACAGAGGAGCAACAGTGTGTCCGTTTTAAACGACATCATCTAATTTGACCTACATGTACAGCTATGCAAATTAGATGATGACGTCGTTTAAAAATCGATACATTGTTGCCAACTCCTCCAGAACGTTCCTGGTTGAGGAGTTGGCAACAATGTATCAATTTTAAAGCAACATTGATTTGTTTTGTTTTGTTTTAAATTCCAATAAAGTTCAACATATTTAATTTAACCATTAAGCATTTAATAGAAATATTATCTTCAGTTTACATTATTTACTTTCATTTCAATTTTTATGACACTGTAATGTATATAACACAGCTCATATTCAGTTCAATTCAGCTTTATTTATATAGTGCCAAGTACAGAGAGACACCAGACTGAGGCTGCAGACATCGAACCCTGGCTGCAAGACCAGCTGGAAGAAAAGATCATTTCAAGACAGAGATCACAAGACAAGCCTGGGGCTGCCAAGAGAAGGAAGAGAGAGAAGAGAGATGGAGCAGAGGGAGAGAGAGGAAAAACGACAGACACGAAATGTCTCCCTCTAGTGGAGCAGTGATCATTACACTCACTTCACAGGAAGGATCAGCTCCATACTGCAGGGACTCGGGCCTTTTTATGGGGTGTTTTGCATTTTTTTCCCGTTCCTGCTTGAGGTTTTCTCCAAAAACTCCGATTTCCTTTCATCATATAAAGATGGTTTGATGGAGAACTTTCGGTGTTCATCCCAGCATCATCTTATCGATCGATCAAATACATTTATCACTCTCAATAATTCATTTCTGGATGATTTCAGTGTAGTGTGTAGTAGTGAGTATTGCAGGTGTTATCTCAATACCTATTTATATGAAAAGAATTTTGGATCTTTCATATTTTCCTGATCATGCTGAATCGTGACTGACAAGCTAGTTTCATTTGGACAAAAGAATTAAATGAGCTTGTTGACTGAAAGCTTTAGGCAGACTGTTCGGGCTCTGGCTTGTTATCAACATCTGCCACTGCGTTCATTCTTTGACCTTTGATCTCTGCCACTCATTCACTGCAAAAACAGCGTGTTTTGATGTTGACTCTGTTTTTCTTTCAAAGAATGAAGATATTTTTTTATTTTTAAAGATGTCCAGTCACTCTTAATTCAGCCATGAAATCACAGCCAGTCTGAAAAGAGATTGATGATTTCTGACAAATAATTTGATAAGTAATGTAACAAAACTATGTTTTTCTCCTTTTTTTTCATGTTGCTCGTACAAATGTTGAAAGTGATTTTTGTCACTTCGTTAGATTGCTACGTTCTGACTGGCGGTGGCCTTGCTGGTTCTCAAGGTGACCCTGCGGTTGCTGACTAAACATGTGGCCCCGCTTGCTGTTTTACAGGCCTGATCGCTCCAGTATGAACAAGTCTGAGGTTTGACCTCTGAGGGTGAGGTCAGTAACTAGAAGCGGGACAGGACAAGATATCTTTTTTTTTTTTTAAGGAGGTATAAACAGGAGTCAATTCAGACACAAAAACTATCTTCCTGAAAGCATTAAGTTAATATTTTCCGTTTTTCTGACTTTCATTAATTTCTTGTGAATTCGCCACATGACTGATGTATAAACTGGTGTTTACTTCAACCCTGGAGCTGCTTCTCCTCTTACAGACCCTCTCCTCCCCCCAGTCACACCCCCACGGTCCAGTGGGTGTTGTCAGGCTGTCATCCAATGACACGGCAGCGTTCAGCCTTTGAAACAACCCAGTAATAAATCAGTGCAGAGAGGAAGACTGAGGGAGAGGCGAAGAGCAGGGCAGTGATACGACTGAAGTAGACCGGATAAGCACAAGCAGGAACGATAAATAATGCAATAAAACATTTATACTTTAATAGTCATTACTTATTCCTGTTTTGCTTTAATAAGATAAAAGGGAGCATGGAAACAGAGTTGACTGTAACAGTCAGGTGGTACAGAGTTCACAGTTCAAAGGTCTTTCACTGATTTCTGTTTTGCCCATGAACTGAAGAGAACTGCATTAGTACCGTAATTCTGAACTTATGCATTAAACTTCTGATTAATTTTCAAGTTGTAGCAAAAAGTAGAAAAAGTACAAAAAGCGTTTGCTGATGTTACATTAGTTTACAAAAAACATAATAACGAGCTCCTGTATTGATTTAGTGTTAGAAATGATGGCTTGTTAATGCCAAAGCTCGCAGGCTGCATCCGTTGATAGTTTCCATTGATTTCTGACAAGAGAATTGGCCAAATGAAAGTTGCTGATAGATCTTATTTGTTCTGGGTTTTCCTTTGTTAAACTTTGTGTGTTTATCATTGTTTTATCTCACTTTTAGATAACTGGAAAAGGTGGCTCATATTTGTTTAGACAATCAGGGTCTTGCCAATAGTGAAAAATACGAAAAGTGCTATTTGCACTTTTCTTCTGCAGCTTGAACAATAGAAACATAAAGTCTGTCTATTTCATCCTTCCATGGTTTCCTGCCATGTGCACGTTATCCTCCAGTGCAGCTTCAGATTATCTTTACTGCTGTTTGCTTATCTTCCAAAAGCACGGAGAGGGCAAACACAGTGTAGACAGAATGGACCATCTCCCTGAGCCTGTGAAGTCGAAGAAGCCGTATTGGTCGGTTTCATTTCAACTTGTTGTTCAGATATCAGCTTGGAGAGTCAATAAACCAAAACGGCTCTGAAGTACAAAGACAGGACAATGAGGAGATAAGCTCTGCAACTATTGCATTAGGAAACATTGGCTTAAATGTGTGCTGATCGCGATGAGTAACGTGGTTACTATTGATTATTTTGCCAGACTGACATCAGAGTGACGATCCAGGATGTTGTAAAGATTCACTTTCAAAGCAGCCAAATCTGCACTACAGTGTGTGTTTCTGCATCTTACACACTCTTTGTACCTTATCAAACTATTACTCACCTTGTTCATTTCCCTTTCTGTATTGTGCAATTGCTTATTTGTGTCTGAATATCAAGATAGATGTTTGTACCTGCATCTCAGGAAGAAGGATCTAATCTTATCTTGTGTGCAGAGTCCACACTTTCAAACCCGCCGGGTCAGGGTCTTATTCAGGCAAGCTCAGCACTAAGAATTCAGCCCATGTGCGCTATAACGGCAGTGTTTGCTCCTGCATTATACGGCTTCTGAAATAACCGTGACAAGTTAAATAAGAATCTGTGCCATTTCGCACTGGAAGGCGATGCTCTGTCGTAAAAGAAGTGACCGCAGCTCACTGGAAAACCCTGTTGTTGCCTGAGCATTTTTGAATGTGAGCTCCTTCCCACATGCCACACGTGCCCTGCTGCCCTAAATGTTCTTTTCTACATGAAACACACATAATCATTTACACATGTACACTTCCATGCACGCCTATTCATGCAAAAAATATGTAGTGTGTGGCCGGATGGTAGTTTATCTGCATAGTGGCAATAACTCTTCAGTGAATATTTATGTTTATTCTCTCTTGATCCAACTTAAGAAATATTTGTTTATGAAAGTCTCAACTATTATGGGAACCATTCGGGCTGTACAGAAAATTGCACATGAAATATGTCATCCATTAAGTCCAGACGCCAGCCCCCTGTAGCACTGTAAGAAAGAACAGGCTGTGTCCAGGGCCTCCAGTCACGCCCGAGGCCTCATTTTATGGACAAAGTTGGTGCAAATAAGCTGCTATAGAGCGTCCTGAATGAGGCACAAACAAACACAAGTTAGTCAGGTGAGAAAAGATCCACAGCGACTGATGATATCATTGGTATCAACATTTCTCCTGTGCAGGTGAAAAAAAACAGATGTGGTTTGTGCTAAAAAATTAGTGTGTAAAAGGTTTGTCCACTTTCTTTATCTGTAGTTGTTGTTCTGATAAAAGGCTGCCTGCTGCAGTTGCTACGAAACTCCATTGGGACGTCTCAACATGCAGCAATCTAAAAGATGTGTTCTTCCTGTCGGGCTGCAAAGCTAAAGTTAAAATTCGGTTTCCTATATATTTTTTCAGTAGCAATAAAGTCTTGCAGATGTTTAGTATTTCGCTGATTTCAAAAACTGACCATTCAAATTTTAAAGGAGAGAGCAATGCATTCCAATCACGGGTGTCAAACTCAGATCCTGGAAGGCTGCAGCCCTGCATGTTTTCCCATGTCTCCCTGCTTTAACATGGCTGATCATGATGAGTGGAACGTTATCAGGCTTTCTGCTGAACTTGGTTGCATGAGATTCAGATGTGATGAAACAGAAAACATGCAGGGCTGCAGCCCTCCAGGACCTGAGCTTGAAACAAATGATGTTTCACCATACAACAAATGTTAAGGGTTCTGCAACCTTTATGTCTAAAAAGGCATTTTTCTCACTTGAAACCAAGTAAAATTGATCTGGAGCTCACGCACTTTTGACTTTAAAAATTATTAGCCTGGCTTGTACTCTATATATTTGTTGGATCTAAAAAAAAAAATCAATGACTGTGCAATTTGTGAAGTTCATTGACTATAATTAAGAACATTACATTCATCTGTTTGATTGTTTTTCGTGTATTTTTTAACCTTTAGCTCTTAATCCATTTTGGCATTTTTACATGTATTAAAAGTTCTAGCTGTTTTGACAATTTCAGCAATAACTATAGCATTTAAAAAATATTTTAAGCTGTCGCAGTTGTTTTAACTCATTTAGGTTGCTTGGGGATTTTGAGAGGTTTTATTTTTTAATCTATGTTTTTATTTCATTCTGAGTTTTTGATGTGTGGACAATTTTAGCCACTTTTGAAATTTAGCACTTTTAGAGTATTGATCAGTTCCTCTGAATCTATCCAGCATACAGACAAACCTGCATGCATGAGTGAGAATGAAACCCTCCAATTTTTCTTTGGGCTAATTTTCTTTTTGATTTATGATTTTTTTTCTTTTTTTAAGAGGTGCACTTAGAAACTCAACATATATCACCTGCAATCAGATCCAGGTGTCATTTGTAATTAAAAAAGCGGTCAGGTGTGTCTCCTCAAGCTGCAAGGAAAGAGTGCCTTCAAGAAATGTTTGTTTATGTGGAAGCAGAAGAGCCACATGTGAAGCTACTGACTATAGAAAATGTAAATAAAGTTTTATAAAGCGAAAATTAATATTATTTAGTGTTTTCAGCAATAAGTCGTTACAACTTCATTTGAACGCATGATTCACCATGAAATTATCTACAATAATCCCGAAAAATAAAAGATAAACACAATGACATCATCATTTAGTGGAAAAGAGCAGCCAGGACGCGGGGACGCGCCTTGCCAGTGTCACGGGAGCGCGCAGCCCTTGGCAGGGCTCCAGCTTCCTTTTAAAGCGGGCGGCCGCGGCGTGCCATCCCCCACTCAGCCAGAGGACGGGACACGGTGAGGAGCTGCTGTGTCGCTCTTTCAAGCCCCTCTCCTGTCGTCATCCCCCCCATCGTCCTTGTTTAGTTGTTTTAGTTTTTTTTTTGTTTGTTTAGTTTCCATTAGCTAGCCGCCGCCATGTATCGTTATTTCGGGGAGTTGCTGAGCCGCTCCGCGGGCAGTGCCCTGGCCTCGGGCTGCGTGGACTCCGCTCTCCCGGCGTCCTCCTCCCTGATGCGGGTGCGTCGCTATGCGGACGCGGCGGACAAGCCCGACGACCCCAACTTCTTCAAGATGGTCGAGGGCTTCTTCGACCGCGGCGTCGAGATCGTGGAGGACAAGCTGGTGGAGGACCTGAAGACCCGGGAGAGCCCCGAGCAGAAGCGGAACCGTGTGCGGGGCATCCTGCGCATCATCAAGCCCTGCAACCACGTCCTGAGCGTGGCTTTCCCCATCAAGAGGGACAACGGAGAGTGGGAGGTGGTGGAGGGCTACCGCGCCCAGCACAGCCAGCACCGGACGCCGTGCAAAGGAGGTACACAGCGGGGAAGCCTCCACCGGCCCGTCTGACAGCTAGCTACTTAGCTTTAGTTAGCTGCGACGCCGCAGCGCGTCGGGAAACGTCAAAACACAGCTGGCTCCGGCCGCGCGCACCGTTATAGACGCGGTTTTACACTAAACTCAGTCGTGTGATCGCAGCGGCATGCTTTGATTGTTGTGTCTCATCACGCTCGTGTAGCAGCTGGCTGACCTTCCGGCGGCTCACCTGTAGCTACTGCTGTTAAACTTCCTGCAGCAGCCTTTAAAATCCTCCAGCTGTCATCTTTAATAGTTTATCCTATCTCGCAGCCTTCATCCAGTCAGAAACTTTGAATTTTATTTTGTATTATCACGCCTGATCTTGGAGCATCGGGCGTGTTGTCATTGAACGTGTCAGTCCTTGGTGTGTCAACATGTGCTTTTCACAGCTTCTCATCAAGGAGCCATTATTATTACATTCAGGCACACAAGCAAACACAGGCAAGTGTCAAAAGCTGTGCAAACACCATAAAGCCGGTGTCGGCATTGTGCAGGGTTATGACAAAGTGCTCCTCCATTTGAAAGTTCAAGGTTCACAGCAGAGGCCCTGCACACTGCTATGCACCCTGGGTAAATGGTGCATGGATGTGATGTATAGGAAGAAGGAGGCGTGGTGGGGCAGGGGGTGGTGGTGTTTGCAGGCTCTCCTATTTGTCAGCAGGGTGACAGGTGGGGAGGGTTCTTTGGAGAAGGGGTATTCTCAGCAGAAAGAGAAGTGCTGCTGGGTTATACCAAGTCAAAGGGCATGTTTCAGCGGTGTGGAGCAGTCACGGGCCTCACATTAACAGCTTTGAAAACCCTCCTCAGCACCTGCTGGCTGGAGGCCTTTTCTGGAGCGGCACGTTTCTGCCCAAGGCTTCAGACATTGCATGCTGGCTCTTTGCTATATTGAGGGAAATTACTTTAAAAGCAGCGATTAGCAAACTGCTTGAGAAACTGACTCATACTGCTCCTTTGTTACTGCCCCCAGACAAAATATCAATTTCAGATTATTCTCCAACATCACTCAGCGGTAAATGTGTTTCTATTGGCCCAGACAGTTATCTACTTCTGAGTCCGCTCAGTAGGAAGAATCAATACCATTAAAATGATCTCAGACAAACCAGAGAAGAGCACTTCATCCTCTCTTTCATGCTTTACAGAAGGATCTTTCAATATGACCCTGCCCAGATCCCTCATCCTAAAATCCTGCGGTTCCCTGATTGGACACGTCCCATCTCAGACTGACATTCACAAAAAATGTCACTATTTTTCCAGTAACCAGATATATAGGATCCCTGTAATGAAAACCCCCTGTATAATGGCAAGATGCTGGTGAAAGCTGTTATCTGTCAGTGGGTTTAATCATTGATACAGTGCATGGGCCCCTGGTGAGTGTCCAGACCAAACTACAAAGTGCAAAGGCTGCTTTTTTTTTTTTTTCTTTCCAGTGCATGTGGTACTCGTTTCTCTTCCTTTAAGAGCCTCACAGTGACAGCTGCCGGTCTGGGCCCCACCGTCCTCACGGAGCGTGTATGAAATGCTGGATGTGTTCACACGCCAGTGAAAGTGCTGCACAATTTCAGTTTAATCAGTTTTTCTTGTGTGTGATAAAGGTCAGTGATGTTATAGGTAAACCAAAGATTTCTCTAGTTGAATAAATTTCCTCTGATGCCTGAATGATAATTATAGCATCGTGAACATGTCACAGTATGGGTGTACTGATGGAAAGTAAAAAAAAAAAAAGTTAATTTACAAAAGTAGCTTTAAAAAAAAAAAAAATCAAAGAATAATCGAAGCTTGGATGTAAATAAATCTCAGGATTTTTAAAGAGTAAGGCTGTTTTGAACCTGGCGGGCTTGACTGCGTTCTGCCTCGAGGCCTGAATGTGGAAAATCAGCCCTCCGTTTCAGAGGAATGTGTTTACAGTTCTGCTGTGGTTCTTGTTGCTGTGGTGGGCTGCGGGTTGGGTGGATAAATGGAAGATCGGAATGGGGGATGGTCGAGTTCCCTCCCTCTTTTAATTTGATCAGTAAGATCAAGATTGTCCTCTGGCCCGAGGAAACCCGGCTGATCTGTTGATGGATAGAAGTGACTGACTAAAGAGAAAACAGTGCAACATTGAAACATGATGCTTTGCTCTGGGATGTCTGATTTATTTTTTCCTTTTTTTTTTTTTTTCCCCTTCCTTCCTCGAGACAGTCATGAAACTCTGTAATTTGTAACCACAGACGGAGGCTGGGAGGCTCTCCTGCAACAACAGAGACGGTGGTTGGTGGGCGCACCACCGTCATGGACGGCGATGACTTCATAGTGGGAGGACTTTTGCTTGTTTCCTGTGTTTCTGCTTGCAGTTCCACCACATGAATAGGCCCAAACAGTGCTTCGCTCTCCGCACAGCACTCTGCAGACTCCTTTTGTGCGTTTTGCCCTTGGCTCTCTGTGTGTAAGCTAACCCTGGGCGTGCTATTTTGGGTGTTACTGTTCAGTCGCGCTCACACGCGCTCTTGTCGCTGAGATGGAGCTGTGCGGCATCTCCAGCCTCGCCGGAGTGTCTCATGTAACAGTGCACACGTTGCTGTGGCAACGGTAGTAAACGTATCCGGTACATTAGAGTGGGGCTCGAGGGCCGGAGTTGCCGAAGAGGGCTGCTATTGGATCCTTTAGTCTCCACCTGTGCTTCTCCGCTCCCTCGCCGCACTGTTCACGTGGTTTTGATTATTCAGGAACATGCAGCGGGTTTTAGATCCTTATGGTTTTTCACTGTAATCTTACCAGGATACACAAGTTCAAACTAGCTCCTAAAATGTTAACATAGTGTGAAATGTTATTTTTCTAATGTGTATTTTATTAATAAATAATAGGTCCAATTAGAAAATTATGTTTAAAGTGTAAAATATGGCTTCCCCTCAGGTATCCGTTACAGTATGGACGTGTCTGTGGATGAGGTGAAAGCCCTGGCCTCTCTGATGACCTACAAGTGTGCCGTCGTTGGTGAGTATCGAAAGGTGTCAGAGGAGCCAGTACATCCCATCTTACCGGTGCTGATTGTCACACAGCGGCCAGGATTCACATGTTTTCATAGTATTATGGGTAATCGCTGCATGTTCCTCTGGTTTTCACGCTGCGTTATGCTCCTCCAGATGTGCCGTTCGGGGGAGCCAAAGCCGGAGTCAAGATCAACCCCAGGAATTACACGGTAAGCCTCCTCATGTCCAGCTTCCGCTCCCATAATCACAAGCACATGTAGAGCTATGCAGGCAGGTTCCAGCGTGTGCTGCGAGACTGGTATTGGTGGACAACGGAGGCAAAGATGAGCAAAATCACGAGGTTGGAAACATCATGCCGCTGGATTTATTCAGTTATTTTACTCATCACATCTAACAAACACACAATTCAGTCACGCTGCAGTGTAGAAGGCAGTGCATTGACTGCGTTCCTCTTAGTATTTGTGAATGGAGGGAGAAGATGCAAGAAAGGAACACGACTCCATCTTGGCTGCGCACTTAAGATATTAATCCAGCCTTCCATCCATCATGTGAACCACTCTATCTAATTCAGGGTGGAGGAGGAGGGGCTCCACCCTGCACGGGTCACCAGTCCATCACAGATCAAACACTGACCATCTGACTGTAGGAGAGAAATAAATGATTTACTGGTTAAAAAAACAAAAAACAAAAACAAAAGCTCACTGTATTTTCAAGTGTTTGAAGTACTTTTCCCAGGATCTGCTCCCCACAGAGGATTCTTTGTTTTTCTTGTACTAGAAATAGTTACATGTAACCAGAGTGATTGGGCTTTTTTCCTTCTAAAATCAATGCCTTGTTGCAGGATAATGAGCTGGAGAAGATCACCAGGAGATTCACTATCGAGCTGGCCAAGAAGGGTTTCATTGGTGAGTGCCTTCAAGAAAACATCCTCTGATTCCTGATTTGTCCCACAAAAGCTGTGTGGCTGTTTTTCTTTTTTTTTTCTTTAACCGAGTTTAAGTCGCTGGGAGGGGAATATTTCCACCCAGGAAAGTAAACATGTGTGGTTCAGGTTGGGCTGGTTCAGGGCAGGGCTTGGTTTGCTCAAGGGGGACAGAATAACGTCGACTGAGGGGAGACTTCTACATGTTGAGAAACCAGATAACATAACCACGAGTATTTACCAGAGTGATGGCAGCCGCTGAAATGATTGTTTTGTTGTTGAGGAAGTTGTATTGTTAGAACTTTGAACTCGACCCAACATAAACAAATGTGCCGGCTGGTTCAGCAGGTCGGCAGCCCCCATACAGCCTGTTCATGCTAACCTGGATGTATGCAGGAGTTTCTCATGTATTCAGTCCAAACACACCAGAGAGGCCGATCCTCCCTTCACTCACCGTCCCGGCTGGCTCACGCCTGGAGTGTGTCGCCACGCACAGTTCACTGAAACCTCCCCACTTGTCCTCCCCTCCCTCTCTTTCCTCTGCCGCCCCGCTGGCGCTCTCCAGGACCGGGCATCGACGTCCCCGCCCCGGACATGAGCACGGGAGAGAGGGAAATGTCCTGGATCGCCGACACATACGCCAACACCATTGCGCACACTGTGAGTTCTCAGACGCTCACGATACACACACAGAAAGGAAAATAAGCCATCGACTTGCTTGAGTTTTGGATGCGGTTTTTACATTGGCCCAGATGAGAAAGGAGTGAGTCACATGTAAACCATGAGCAGGAGTTTCCTGCCTCTCCCTTCCTATTCGACCACGGAGGCAACGCTCCTCTGAAAAGCAGCTGTGTGAACCGAGTTTTTTGTTAATGAATAATTATCCTTTAGACTATTTCAAGTTGTGCAAATTTGATTGAAAATGGAAAGTATTTACATGTGCGCCGCACAATTGTTCATGTTTCTGTTTAATCCAGATAATCAGCAACTAGAAACCTTCATTTGGTTTGGAAATGAGTTTTAAGTGGATAAACAGAGACTGGATGTTACTTATTCAGTGTTTCTACTTTGAAAACAGTGAGTGTGGCTAGTGTTATGAGCTTTTAGTCCCTTGCTATTTTTTAGTCAGACTTCATGAAGCCTTATAGGGCCGTCTGTTCCTCTTATCGACTCATGTTCAGACTGTTTTCACATGTCCAAGTCCAGCTTCGGAGTAGGCGACACATTCCTGCTTAGGTTATCAACAGGCAGGGGATTATGGGTAGTGCATACTGATGTTCAGTGCCCTGTGGCGGTGTTAAACAGTTCGCACATGCAGGACCACAAGGAGAGGATGTTAAAGAAGCAAGTTCCAGTGTTTCACAAACACTTCAAGCTCCGAGAACAAAGTGTTCCAACGGGCCGACGAGAGCTCGATGTTTGTTTTTGTCCAGTCTCTGGTTCAAGTGGTCTGATCCTCCTTGCGTGTGTGTGTGTGTGTGTGTGTGTGTGTGTGTGTGCGCAGGACATCAATGCTCACGCGTGCGTGACAGGAAAGCCCATCAGCCAGGGAGGAATCCACGGACGTATCTCAGCCACCGGTCGGGGAGTCTTCCACGGCATCGAGAACTTCATCAACGAAGCGTCTTACATGAGCATGCTGGGCCTGACCCCCGGGTTCCAGGACAAGACCTTCATCATCCAGGTGCACACACACACACACACACACACACACACACACACACACACACACACACACACACACACTCTCTCTGTCATGGTTGAGCGTAGTTGGAATGTAATTTTATTCCAGGAAACCTTGAAGGTCCTGTGATTATTTCCTCACTGACATCCACAGGATTTAAGTTTCTATTTGAATGAAGTCGGATTTCAGAGCCTCAATCAGGAGCAGACCATCTGCTGAGCGCGACCCTGATCTCCACACGGCGTTGACAGCATCAGGACGCCGAAGTGTGTTTGAGACTAATGACGGGAGAACGAAAGAGGAAGAAGAGAACAAGAAATCAGCCAGTTTTAGGTCCTGAATGCAGAGTTTTGTGAGCCGAGCTTTGAGTCTATAAGGTCGTTATTATGAGTGTTTGTGTTGGGATTATGGATTATGTGAATTTCTGTAAAAAATATGATGACAAACCCCACGACATCAAACATCAGCCAAGTTTTGTCTTTGATATTCTTTAAGGATCTGTGAAAAGAGAAGCGCTTCTGCACACGCCGACAGTTTTCTGAGGAGTTTCACTTCCATTTGTCACATAGTTGAAGTGTCAGGTCGGTAGAACGGGTCTTGGCGGTGCTCAGCAATTTCCTGCACTGCTTCCAACAGGAACATCTTGTAATCTAAACATGAATTTTCATTTTTTTTATGAATGAAGATATTTTTTGAAGATGTCTTTTCACTGGGAAAAATAACAACCAAAACTTCACATTATAGCTCTCTTGTACTTGACGTTGTTAAACTCTCGCCTCCGTGAGGTTTGGAAATAGAGATTTCTTCACAGCAGCAGCCACATTATGAGCGGGGCTTGTTGCGTTCGGGGTCAGCATTAGAGTGTGACCCTGCGGCCTAAAGGCGTCACTGGAGAGATGAAGAAGCCGTGACACCAGAATCGTGACGTAGACGCTCCAGAAGCTAATCCCTGCGTATGTGGTCAGAGATTATTTTGTGTTGGGATTAGATTTTGTTGGAGATTTAATCATTAGAAAAGCAGATCTCCAGTGAAATATCAAGTCGGTGCGGTGGCAGAGATGCATGCTGGGTAGAAGTTAATCTAGGTGTTATATACTGATTCTTCTTAGAGGTCGTCTTTTGTTCTTTCTATTCCTCTGATTGTTTTGATTATTGTTTACAAGATTACAAACCAGAGATCAGCCTTATGGTGAGAAGTAAAGAAGTATCTTGATTTTTTTTTTTTTTTTTACAACATGTATGTTTTTTTTTAACTTTTCATTTAGAATATAAGTGGGAGAACACGCCTCATGCATATCTGCAATCTCATACTGTTATGCCTTAAGCTCCCCACATGGTGGCGCCAGAGGATCTGTTGCATCAAACTGATCAGCCAATTCGGTTCCAGCGATGTTCCCACCATCATGCTTTGAGGTTGAACGCAGGTTATTGGGCGGTGGTGACCTTGACGTGACCTTCCGCAGGGCTTCGGAAACGTGGGTCTTCACTCCATGAGGTACCTGCACCGATTCGGGGCCAAGTGTGTGGGCATCGCCGAGATTGACGGAGCCATTTACAACCCGGAGGGAATCGACCCCAAACAGCTGGAGGACTACAAACTGGTATGATGGATGGGCGTGTGAGCGACGGCGTGAAAGCACACCGAGAAATGAGTAAAAGCTCGTTTTCTTTCATCCCTGCAGCAACACGGCACCATTGTGGGCTTCCCCGGAGCCAAGCCCTATGAGGGGAACATCCTGGAGGCAGACTGCCACATCCTGATCCCTGCTGCCGGAGAGAAGCAGCTCACGCGTCACAATGCCCCCAGAATCAAGGCCAAGGTGAACACTGCTCCACGAATGTTGCTTTAATTTGCTCTGCTCTGGAATTCAGGTAAAGACTTGGCTGTACTGATTAAGAGTTGCTGTTGTTTTCCTGTCAGATCATTGCTGAAGGCGCCAACGGTCCCACCACACCCGACGCTGACAAGATCTTCCTGGAAAACAACGTCATGGTCATTCCTGTAAGTATGAGTCGAGAATGGAGCGACAGAATTTAAACTTTGGAACTGCTGCTTTTTAAATTCACATAAAACAATGTTTTCACTGTGTTTTGTTGGTGAAACGCTCGCCTTTGAGTAAGAAATGTTTAACTAACTCTGTGTGAAATTTTAGTCCTGATAATGTTACCAAGAGTGAAGTGTGAATAAAAATTACCAGACATCCCAACCATGAATGCTAAACATAATGTAAAATAATAAATTGTCCCAAAAAAAAGAAGAAAAAAAAAAATCACAAAACTTGTTTCTAGAAGCTTTATTCCCACATTCAGGCTTGTCAAACAAATCATTTTGCAATCATTTCACACACTTCTTTACAAAATAAAACCTTAACAACAAATCAGAAATATTCCCCAACAGTATTTTCCACCCTGAGAGATGTCTGGACAGGCAGTCTGACTCTGTCTTCTCGTCCTGCAGGACATGTACCTGAATGCCGGCGGTGTGACTGTGTCTTATTTCGAGTGGCTGAAGAATCTCAACCATGTCAGCTACGGAAGACTGACCTTCAAATACGAGAGGGACTCAAACTACCACCTGCTCAGTGAGTAGCAGACCGCTCTGCAGTTTCTCTGTAACCCCGCAGACAGACAAACGTATATTATGGGAATAAGCATGATGCATCCTTACAATTGTTTTATATTTTATATCGTAGTTAAATCGCTGATACCCCAGTTTAAAATACCGCTGCAGACAATTAAAAGAAAGGAAAAAAAAAATAATAGGAAATGCTAATGATAAACGATACACAGCCAGAAAATTGTACGTGAAAGTAAATTTGCAGCAACTTGGAAAAATGTTTCATCCTTAGCTGTAAAAAAAACTTTTACAAAAACCAGAAAAACCCCAAACAAAATATCACACTACTTTTTTCCTACTTTTGTACTTCGTTTCATTCTTCGTCATCTTTGGGCTCGTCTTTGTCCAGTCCCAGATTTTGTAGACGTCTGTTGATGACTCTGTTGTCCCATGCCTCTTTGAGCTTTTCAAACCTTCCAGCAAACGCTGTGAGATTCTCAATATTACCTTGAATCACAAACTTCCCGCTTGGATACATGGACACAGTGCCGCTCATTTCAGACAGGTTGATATTTTCTTTGTCCTCCAGTATCACTATCTCACTGTTCGGGAAGGCCTCAAGTATTGTCTGCCTCCAGTCCTCTTTGAAGGATGTAAAGAAGATGAGGTTACACTCTGAACCATCTCTTCTGGTGTCCTGAAAGAGAACGTCTGGATTTCTGACCAACGTTCTTTCTTTGAGGTCTTTTTTTCTCTTTTTTGTCGCGTTCGGAGGGTAGTCGAAAGTACGAGCAATTGCCTGAAATGAAACAAACCATTTTTTTTTTTTTGTAAATCATCCTGCTGATATTAAACTATTTGCAGATATATTCAAATACTAAAATATTTCACCTCTTTCAATAACAGTGGTGCTAAAGCACTTTTTAAAATTCTTCCTTCATGTGCATGTGGGTGCGAGTCGAAAGTATCGTCAACATATACAGTATTTGTGGGGAAAAAAAATAGTGACAGAAAAATCCAATTAAAAAAAAAATTCAAAGAGTTTTGAGAGAATTATCCTACTCTCCTAACAAGCGTGTCTATCACAGCTTCTTTTTCAAAACCTAATTTTCTTTGATTAATTGCAGACATTTAACTACACATACAATTAAACTGCAGTCAACATGCTGAAGTAAGATAAAAAACAAGTTCTCACGTTTGCTCCAGCTTTAGCTTCAGCCATCGTGGTTTAAGGCAGAGTCCCAGTCCGTTCTGATCTGTAGCTGATTTGAATTCTCCGTCTTCATGGATCTCCTGTTTCTTCATCCTGGGTACATATTTCTTAATCACGAGCAGCCAATCGCCGGGCGCGCTGGTCATGACTCAGCAGGGATTTTCCATGAGACTCATCAAAATGCCACGTTGAAGTTTTTGTGTCTTTGAGTAAGAAACCCGAAGTTTAGACTGTTTCTCAAGCTTTTGGCCCCTCATGAGTGTCGATGCAAGGGAAACATTTCCGTTTCCTCCTCAAGCTCAAAATAAATACAGAACCCAGCATCAACGTGTCGGACAGTTCTAATAATTTTTCCTGTTTCGTTTGTCCTTTCTAGTGTCTGTACAGGAGAGCTTAGAGAGGAAGTTTGGAAAGCAGGGGGGACCCATCCCTGTCGTTCCCACCGCTGACTTCCAGGCCAGAGTTGCTGTGAGTGAAATCTCTTATTTTCTGAATATCTCAAGTCCACAAACTCCTCTTAATCCTGAAATAACAGCTACCAGGATACAGTAATACATTCAGGTTGTTGTTGAAGCATCACCTAATCCTCTTTACGTTGCAGGATTATTATTATTTTTTTTTTATTGAAGTAAACTGTTGTATTTTATTTTGTGATTAGTCATTCTGAAGCTGTAAAGCAGGTTTTGCACGTCGGCCACAAAGAACCACTTCAGCACTGATCACCTTGCTTTACAGGGCGCCTCTGAAAAGGACATTGTTCACTCCGGGCTGGCCTACACCATGGAGAGATCTGCCCGGGTAAGTTTGTTCTGGAGCTACAGCTGTCCGACCTGTTTGAGTGAGCAGGTCGTTTATTCCACAGGTGATGAACTCCTGTATATTCATTTATAATAATTTTTTTGTCGTCTTTGCAGCAAATCATGCGCACAGCGAGCAAGTACAACCTGGGTCTGGACCTGCGGACGGCCGCCTACGTCAACGCCATCGAGAAGGTCTTCAAAGTCTACAACGAGGCCGGGCTCACCTTCACATAAACGGGCCGGCCGCCTCCGCCCCGCTCCCGCCGCGCCCCTCTGTCCTCCGCCTCCTCAGACAGCCTCCAGAACATATCGCCGTTTACCGCAGCTCGCCGCCTCTCCTCCGCTCACGCAACGCGACGGCTCGCCTGGTGTCTATCCTGTGATCTCTGTGCCGCCGTTCCCCGTCCGCTCCGCTCCAGCCGTCCCGCCGTTCCCGTTTTCTCCCGAGACGAAACCAGATCCAGCCGCGGAGGCCATGAAAAAAAACCCGCCGTCATCTCGGTGTTTAATGTATGGCAGCCGTGTTCTCACACATGCGTGACCCTCCCGCTGTCAACGCCACTACCGATGCCTTATTTTTAAGGAGGTAAACCCTTAAAGAAAGATTCAGGCCTTTACTGAAGGAGATTTAGATTAAACTTCATGTGAATAAAAGAGAATAGTAGTTTTCTTACTCAGATGTCTGTTAGTGGTGAAGTTGCCAAGGTTGATTCCCAACATGGACCCCCCCCCATTCTCGAATGTTTGTTTTTACTCAGGATTCAGATGATGGTCCCCCTCCTCTTTATTTTCTTTCTTCACCTTGAATGCAGCTTCACGACTCCTCCGCTGGCCAAATACAAAGAGCAAGGTGCCACTGTGATCGCCCGTTCCCTGGCTGAATTCCCCTCAGATTTCTCCGTCCAGTTCCACAGCATCCATGTTGTTTTTGGAGCGAATAACTTTTTATTTTTATTCAGTTTCTTTCATGTTTTTTTGGAACCAATAAAACATTAAGAAAAAAATACACACAGTACTAAAGTGCTGCTTGTCTCTTTGTTCTAATGGAAAGACAGAAACTGAAACACTTTATAATATATTAATAAGTTAGTCTGGATTAAAAAAACAATAGAAAATTTCTTCACTCAACTAATTTTCCTCAAATAAAACTCTCGACTCAAATCTTTGGATTTCAACAAAACTTTTTAATTTCACTGGTACTGTTTATAAAATCAGCGAGTCTGCTTTGATGCCAACTTAAATCATGGTGCGTGACGTGTGTGTGTGTGTGTGTGTGTGTGTGTGTGTGTGTGTGTGTATTTGTGGGACTTGTGTTGCTTAGTGTGTGTGGATGTGTACGTACAATTGCAAGTGTAGTGTGTATCGTTTGCGTGTGTGTGTGTGTGTGGATGTGAGATTGCTTAATAAGGCAACATGCAGTCATCGGTTTCCATTGGCTTCAAAGTAAAAACACACAAACCTGCTCACGACACAAACGCACACACACACGCTTTGCTGGCTCGACCTGTTCTGCGTTAACACACGCAATAGACTGTGTATGTAAACACCCACATAAAGTGCACACAGACACACACTCCGACGGGCTCGGGAAGCAGCGACGACGAGGGGATCGCGGGCGAGAGCTTCAGAACAGCCAGGATCAGACGAGTTGGGGTGAAATAAATGTTCTGGGAAAAACGACCACAAACCCCGGATTTCAAGCCACACAGAAAGCAAATCTACAAAAACATCCAAACCTCCCTCTGCTCCTTTGGTCAACCGATCCCAGAAACGAATATAAATACTTCTTTCATGCCTCCATTTGTCTGATTCATGTCATCTAAGAAGGGAGTTTGATAAAATTTGGCACACGCTGCGCTCACTCTCGTTCCAAGATGAACTGGTCAGATTTTGGTGGAGTTCCGCGTCTCTGTGACCTTTTTGATCGCAGTGTCTGATCTGGGCCTTGAGAGAGCGTCTTTCAAGTTTGGCACAGATGTTCCGGATGGTTCGTCTTCCCAAGTTTTCGGTTTCGATCCGTTGAAACGTCAACTGAAACGACGCTGGTGTGTGGAGGCGAACAGTGGCGAGGTGGCGTTTGGCCTTTCGGTATTTTTTTTTTTTATTGCTGAAACTGCGAGCTGACTACTGTGTTTCCCTCAATGGCATGATAAGATAAGAAGCTACACGAACACAAGAGGACATTGCATTTCTGCCCAAACATGATTTGATTCACGTGTTTCTGATGAAAGGGTCTCAACAAGGTAGCAATTTCATTTTGATGAATTAGTTTTGTTTTGCATTGAACTGTTGAAGCAGTAATGCTTTTTTAACACAACAGGCTTCGTTTGATGAACGTTCAAATAAGGTCCAATTAAATTTTGTGGAATTTTGTTGAGGTCAGCGATCAGAGGAAGACTCCAAGGTCACACATTTTGGCCAACAGCCTCTAAATCTTATTTTTTCCGACTCTTCTCCTTCTTTCTCATGCATCACACGAACACGCTGGGGGTCGAGCTCAATGAGCATCGTCTACTGCTCCTGCTGGTCGAACCCTGTTTCTAATCGCTGGGGCGACACACACACACACACACACACAAAGCTACACGGCACAGCTGCTACTCTACGCTTCACGACACGTGACGAGTCATTCCACACATCTGTTCATGCAGTCTACTGTCACTAACTGGTTGCACACGCGGCCGAACGCTGTCTGTCCCCAACGCACAACTCCCCGCTCAACATCTACTTTATACACCGGCGGCTACACATGCACACGTATATACAAGCGAACAAGGACACACGGGCCCGCTGACTGCAGCTCACACACCCTCTCGTGCGGAGGGGGGGGGGGGGGGGGGTTATTGTACGGCACGCTGAATTCGAGTTTCCTCGTTTTCCTCACGTTCGCCCAGCGTGTGCGTCTGGCAGGCGTCTGTATGCGAGTGTTTCATGCACGTGCCAAATGAAGGTGTGTCTTTTATTTGTTGTTTGCGTGAGCGTGTGTGTTTGTGTGTGAGATTTTCCCTACGGGGTCGGGGTGGGGGGGGTAACAACACCGGGGTTCATATCAGGACAACACTGACACACAGATGCAGCGGGGGAGAGAGGGGGGGGGCTACGACGGGCGGTGGAGGAGAGAAGCTACAGGCTGCAGGGGTGGGGGGGGGGGGGGGGCAGCAGGTGGCAAGGAAGGGGTGCAACTGGGGGTGGGAGGCAGAGGACGGGGTCGGTGTGGGGGGGCTGAGGTGCGGCATCCGGAAGAGTCTGTTGTTGTTGATTTTGGTTCTGTAAAGTCACAAAATATATGTTGAACATCTGGAGTCTGGTACAGCGAGGCGGGGGCGGGGGCAGGGGCGGGGCCGGGGGCCGCTGGAGAGGACGGAAGGATCCTGAAGATGACTAATACCCCTGAAAGACAGGAAAAGATTCACATCAGGTTCACTGGAAGATCCTTCGCTCTGTACACCACTGGAAATCTACATACGGCAGCAAAATGTTCATTGTGAGAATTAACATGGAAACTCAGACATCCTGCTGTTCCACTGTATCTCCACCACTGTTTTAGGCACTACCTCTTCAGATCAGTATTTTAAATTTATTTTAAAAGTGATTAAAATAGAGCCCAGCAGTTTTAGGTCTGTCAGTTTTCCAGTAAATGAAAGTTCTGCCGCTTATTTCCTCCTTGTTTCGTTTATCTGTTTGAGAAGACCTGAGCTTTGTGTCATTAGGGGTTGTTTACTGTAATTATATCATTTAGCAGAAGAGCAGATTGAAGACTGAATCCTGAGTGATTGTGATTGTGTTTTTAAAGAAATCACGAACAGAAAACAAGCCACGTGTGATTTTCCAATAAAAAAAAAGTAAAAAGCCGTACAACATTTAAATACAACTCTCGACACTTCAGTAAATGTACAAACTCCAGTCAGTGATTTATTCATTACTTTCCATCTCTGAGAATCATCAATATTCATGTTGTGGCTCCGCCTGAAGCATCATTCATAATCTGAACTGACTGAGCTGCCGCTCATGAATTATCAACCGGTCTTTAACGAAAGCTGCGCGGCGGCTGGCTTCCTCACCTCTCCTCCCTCCCCGCCCTGCTCCATCCCTCCATACTCTCCCTGCAAGAAGGAGGAAAAAAACAGAATGAGGGAAAGCGTCACAGATGCAGAAGTGTGGTTTCGTTTCTGATGAAAGCATGAGGTGATAGTAGGGTGGAGGGCCTCAAGCACCAATGACCGCTTTTCTTTCGTTTTGAGTCAGCTGAGGGTAAAGAGGGAGGATAGATCAACAATCCATCAAAACATGCACGGCAGTGATTATCATGCTTGACATATTCCAGGGTGGGGTTTTATTAGTAGATTATTACAGGGCGTAATGGTGAAACCCTGACCTGCTGCACGTACACACACACACACACACACACACACACACACACACACACACACAGCTGCACAGTGCAAGAAGCTGCTCCGGTGCATGCCTTGAATACTTTCACAGCCTTTTTTTCTCATATGCAGGACATGGCTGAGGAGGCTTCATGTTACACAATCCAGGTTTAAAGTTAGAAATGGAGGATTTTACCACCAGTGTGGTCTAAATCGCACACCAAGTGGCTGTCAGAGAGGAAAATGTTTGCAACATCAATACAGGACAGTCCTGGGAAATGTGGTCATGTGTTTTCACGAATTGGGTTATTTCTATTTTGTGATCCAAGCTTTGATCCAAAGCCCAAAACAGAGCAGGACCATGACAACTTAAATACACACTTCCCAAACTGACGCTCACTTGGTTTTATCTATTGTTCACCCACACAGTCCAAAACAACACATCTGTGATAACCACAGGTTTGCTGGATTGGACTGTGCATGGAAACCTGACAAATTAGTTTTCATCGTGCAGACTTCATCCGCTTTCTGGCTTGTCTTTCGCCCCAGCCCACCCAGGGTGACCTATGACCCCAACACTGCTCTGCCCCCCCCCCAACAGGCACCTCGTATACAGGCTCCTCCTATCGGGGAAACACAAACAAGACGAGACAACAAGTGAGAGGAGCGACACAACACAGTGACAATGCACGGCGCGGCACACGAGACACAAACACCGTGACACACAAAGACACACACGCTAGATGAAAAACATCTAACATCAGTTCGACACACGAGAGCCGGACGACCGAGGGCCGACTGGCTGGATAAAATCTGTATTCACTTTTTCATGCTTTCATAATCATGATCTCGAGTCCTCAGAGGAATATTTTAAATTCACTGAATTTAGTCCAGGTCCACAAAGTCACCCTTTGTAATCACTGGTTGATGAGGAGTCCCACTTATTTTGGAGCTCTGTGGAAAAATGGCTCCATCTATTGGTCGATCTCTCATCATCAGGTTGAGTTAACGTCTCAGAGCTGCAGCCGGTGGTGACCCACCTGGTTGATGAGGCCGGTGGACGCGGCGACGTTCTCCACTCCCTCCACGGTTGCCTGTGACACCTCGTTGGCGCCTGCGACCGCCGTGTCGCCAACGATGTTGGCCTGATCCACAGTCCTGTTGGCCACTGAGACCAGAGGACGGGTCATGGTTAAAACACACAGAAACACACACATGCAGATCAAGATGTGGAAATCATTAGTGTTGCATTCATGAAAATAACCAAAGTTCTTTAAATTCAGATTTATTTACTGATTAGTAAATTAGATTTAGGGGTATTAGACAGTTTGAATGCGTCGAGGCTTCTGAGACTGCTGGAAGAAATTGTGATGAAAGATGCTGAACTGACTCCAACAGACAATCTGAAAAAAGAAAAAAAAAAAATCCATTCCAGAGGAGCATCAGCTCTGGAGACTGGCCAAACAGCACGTGGCTGGGATTCCTCCAGAGACCCACTGCAAGCTGGAGAAAAACAGCTGCAGGCTGTAATCCAGCAGAGAGGACACAGTTTTATCAAGTTCTTTACCGCCAGTGTGAAATATAAAGGACTGGAAAAGATCATCATCCAGAATAGACCTTCAACATTTGGAACTGACTCCACGCTGGTGTAATGCAGCTATATGAGTCTGCTTTTTTTTTTTTTTGTTTTTGTTTCTGAATTCAGACGTTGGTTTTGCAGACGATCTTACCTGTGTTTACTGAAGACACAACTCCCTCCTTTGTCTTGCTGCCTGCAGAAGAAAGACATTTCAGAGATTCAGTAATTGCTTCACCAAACAACTGAGAATGGTTCCTCCGACAGCGAAGTAACGTTTCATTTGTTTTCATTCATCACTGAATAAAATGGTGGCCTCTGCCTTCATAATGGTTGTAAGTTGGATTTAATTATTCATGCTGTAATAGAAAGTGAAAACACTTTCTGTATTATTGCTGCATACCACTGTCAATGAAAGTGTTTCACCACATAGGATCAGAAATGATGACATCAGGTAACAGTATGATATTTCATGCGAGCAAGTCAGTAATTGTATATATTATATTTATTTGCTTATGTTTCAGAGTGTAACACCAGCAGTTTCCTTCTTGTGAAGTTTCTAAAATTACATTTCAAGACCTAGTTTTTCTCTGAGCCCTTTCACTGTGGCAGATGTGTGCTTGGTATTTTTTTTTAAAACCCACTAGGATTGTTAAATTTAGCGCCATCTTTCCCTTTCAAGCTTGGAAACTCAGTGTTTGATGTTTAAGCGCTTTGAAAAGCTCTGCTGACTTCAAGCATTTTTGCTGTGGAAAACATCCCGTGAGCAGCGGCAGCACCTCGCTGCGTGTCCCTTCCTGCTCCCTGCACTCATTACAGTATGATCCCAAGCAGATTAAATGGTGGTTATATAATCCGCCAGAGTGAGGAATAGAAGGGGGGGAATATCAGCTCGAACAGATATAAAAGAAAGAAAGAAAGAAAAAAAAAACAGCAGTCAGAAAATGAGGAGAAAATGTTCAAATGCTTGCAGAAAAATGTGGGTCTGTGCCGGACGGGACGGCGCTCGGTGCGCTCTGTCACACCGATGCAGCTGCTGCCATTTACAGCAGGCTGCATCCACCCGTCCGCTCGCAGCCTCCTGCTTCCCCTCATCCCTCCGCACGCTCCCCGTGGCACACGAGCCACGTGCCTGAGAACCCAGCAGCGCTGCAGCACGGCCCAACACACACACACACACATTCGGATTACTCCAAACTGAAGAGTAAATATGAAATACTGTAGAGCTTCGCCTAAACATTTTTTTGATGATTCCCTCGTTGCTGTCGCTGAATATTTGCATTTGCACCTGGAAATAATCTGCCTCCTGCAGCCAGACCAGTCTCTGAGAGATTATTAAACTTGAAAATCATTTACGAAAGCTGAACAGAAGCGAATGAAGCTGAAGCAATAGGTGACACAGGTCAAAGGGTCACGAATGAGAAAAAGCAAATGCTCAAAAAAAAAAAAAAAATCCTGATAATAAATGAAAATCCTGATCAAAAGCTTACCTGAATTAATGAAGATTGCATGGATTAGGGTGTTTGAATGCTTTTCCTATTATGACATTGTGTATTAAAAGTGCAGAAATATGGCTTTAGCCATTTCTGTCCAGAGTGGGATTTGTGCTCTTGCACTCCTGCTGAGATGAAAGCTTTTATATGTCCCATGTTTAGAGAGGGAGGGGGGAAATGGCTATTTTTTTCAACTGCTGCATGAAACATTTACGATATGTATGCAAAGTATATGCCGAGACACACCTGCTGCATTTGCATTCCCTCGTAGAGGATATCGACCGGCTGAGAGAATGAAAAATGAGCTCTCGGTAATGAGAAATTATTCTATTTTATTACACGCAATAAAATACAGGTCAAATAACTCAGCGGTGACGGATCTTCTCTTTAAAAATCAGCACTATTACAATACAGCTATAATTAGTGAAAACCAACACTTATTATAATATTTTTTTTTAGATTAGAGTGAAAAATTTGAGCATGTTTTTGACCTGTGTTCCAATTATTCATCCATATTTGCAGGCCTGATAAATTATGACTACATTACTATTTAGTGAAGGCACTAAAAGAGCAGTCTGGATGTGATTCTTGGCGGCTTGTGTCGAGTGGACCGTGGGGTTCCTGCCCTCGTCACTGTGTATCCACCCCGACATGCTGACGTCTGCGGCCTGCTGCGGGCCGCCACAGCGCTTCATGAGCGGGATCGACCCTCCCCGCTCCGCCGATCACGTCCCCCGCGCCGTCTTCTCGCTCCGCCGCCGTGATCTACGCTCCCCGCTCCCCTCTTCCTCCTCTCGCTTGGCTTGTGACTCACGCAGCGAGCTTGTCATCCGTTTTCTGCTCCCCTCAGCATCCGGCTCTCATTTTCCCGGCGACTCTCATCCCTCCATGACGACATGTCACCTGTCTGCCCCCCCCCCACCCAACCCCCTTCCTCTCCCTCCGCTCATCCCTCCACACGGAAGCCACGAGACTCAAAGCCTTTTCATGACATAACTCCTCTCCCTTCGCTCTGCTAAACCTCTTTTTTTTCCCCCTCTCTGTATTTTTCCTCTGCATCCCTCCGTTCTTCCATCTTTTTCATGCGTTGGGCGGGGGGTGGGATGGGGGGGGGGTTGAGGGCGGGGGTTAGTCATCAAAGCAGCTCTCACTGGCAGGCAAATCCTGCTGCTGCAACGCCACACACACACACACACACACACACACACACATGCGTGTTCCCTCACACACGCATGCACGGTGTACGTGCACCATCATGAGAACGAGGTTACAGGCTGGTGGGGGGGGTCGAGGGCTGGTGGGTGTGGGTGAGTGGGGGTGACGGGAGAGAGCAGATTACTGCAGTGCTCAAGTAATCTTTGCCCTGTCCACCCCGTCCCCCATCCTCCACCCTCCTGGACCGCGTCATTTTCATATCTTTTTATAACTTTTATGTCTTTTTTTTTTTAAATAATTAACCTGGTTAAGATGGAGAAGCTCGCAGGGACGGACTGCAGACGATTCCTCCAGTCCACTGACTCCTCACCCACCCTCCTGCATTGGCACCCCACCCCCATCTCCCCTCCTTCTCAGGTGGCTGAGCAGCCTGGCATTCGGGGTAACCTTGAAATGTGACGCAGTTCCTGTTGGAGCTGAAATAAACGCACGGCATTGCCGTGCACCTGAAGAACAAGTTATTTGGAATTGTCATATATGTATATATTTACACTGTGACTGTATTGGGATGTAAATGAGCTCAGTTCTAGAAGTTAAAGAAACACAGTGACAGACTGCTTGACTAAACGCTGTGCGTGACACGAGGACGACAGCAAAAACCTGAGCCAAAATCCTGCAGTGTCTCCTTTCCCTCCTCTCCTTCACTCTCTCCTCTTCCTCCATTTTTTCCCTCTATTTTCTGCTCCAGTTGCTGCACCGCTTCCCAGTGCGAGCTTCTTCCATCTCCCCCTCTACCGGGGGGGATTCTCTCTATCCCACCCTCAGTCCTGCACCAGTCCTGCAGTGGTAATTCTGCCACCGCTCACTCCATCTCCCCCTACCATCCCATCGTCTTGCCCCCTCCTCTTCCTCTTCCTCCTCCTCCTCCTCCTGCTTCCCTCACTTCTCACAAGACCACAGACACCCGTGGGATGTCACTTTAAACAGTGCAACAAAAAAGAAGAAAACACTTTGGAAAATGAAACACACAGGTCTGGAGAATGAGAGCCCGACCCCCTCCCTCCAAAACTTCACTGTCATATCTTCAGGTGGTGGTCACATACCTACATACATCACCCCTTCCTTGGTCTTGGCGGCCGCCTCCTCCATGCCGGCTTTGGTCTTCTCTGCAGCGGCCACCACTCCCTCCTTGGCCATGGAGAACCCCTTCATCAGTACATCCATCTTGGGCGACGAGACGGCTGGGCTCCCCTGCTCCAAACGGGCCTTGCTGGTGCTTGCAGAGAGTGTGCAGAAGAGACGATGTGGGACGTCAGGATGTGTGTGTGCGTGTGTGCGTGTGTGTGTGTGCGTGAGTATCCTGGCCAGTGGCTCCTCCTCCGTTCGGCGCTACAACGGCGGGCTGAGAGGAACGCACAGCAGGGCTACAGCACGCAGACTGAGAGAGCGAGAGGGGGGGAGGAACAGCCGGTTCGCACGAGATGGAGAGGAGGAGGAGGAGGAGGAGAGACGGCTGGATGCTGCAGCATTTTCAAGTCATGCAGCAGCCCCGCCCCTCCAGCATCCCTCCAGTCTCATCCATCTTCTCTCTGATGGCGCTCACCGATTCCCAGGCTTTCCGTTTGCATATTTTGATTGGCGTGTTACTGTGGACACACCTTTTCAGCTGCTGAGCCGGTGAGATTGGTTACATAATCGACAGCGCTTCAGCGCTGGAGGCAAAGAGGATTTCTTATCACATCATATGCCTTATATGATTTTGTCGGTTAATCTGTGATCTCATCTGATGGCTTGTCCCAAAGACGTCCCTCCCTCCGTCATTTTCTCCTTCAGAGCCATTCTCTCTTGAAGTGCCATTCCTGGATATTTGTTTGATAAGAGTGTATTAATATACTTTATTCATATATAGACAGAGTTTACACCACTGATGTGAAGAAACACCTTCGTTTTCATTTATGCAGCGCCTGTGTGGGGAGACTTTAATTAAATGGAGGGACATAAAGGGAGCACCTGCAGCCATTTTAATTGTTGAGCGAGGAGAGAAAATGCTTTATCATCTCCACCTGGATGAGTCACAACCATTCCCCTCCCCCTCTTCATCCTCACGCTCCCCTCTTCCTCCCCTCTGCAGATATGCCAACTCAGCAGCACAGACTTTATTTACTGACACAGATATAGCAGATATAACTCATCCCTTTTTCCTTTTAGTTTTTTGCACCGTTACTCTTTTTTCTTCAAATAAAACGTTGCAAAGAGAAGGAAATCAGAATCACAAAAACTTTTGCTGAGTCTAACCAAACACATGCAACAAGAGGAAACCACATTTAATGCATAAATTAATCACTGATGTTCCAATAAATGTCTCCATCTTTCTTTCTGTTGCTTTGCAGAGATGCAGACAGCTCATTTTCTCTGAATTTGACCACACTGCCCTCTGGTGTCCACAGCAGAAATTACATCATGACACAGCACTAAAACTTTTCCCAACAGTGGATGTTACTCAGGTTTCATCCATCTGTTCATTTCCTATGCCTACATTATCTGACCTGAGGTCAGTGGGAGCTGGAATCCTCTGACACTGACAGCACAGATCACCACAGCGTCCACAGGGAGACGGACTACAGTCCAGACTCGCCCACACTGCAGTGTCACCACTGACCTGTGTGTTTGCTTTTCTTGGAATAAATCCAGGCATGAGGAGGAAACTTAAGCATGCAAAATAAGAACATGCAAACTCTGCATGGAGAACTCGGGAGCCCAGAGTGGGGGGTCTCCTCTGAGAAAATGCTTTCCGCTACATCACTGCAGCATGTGGAAGCAGTCCACATCTCAAATCTCTTTCTAAAGCAATTCAACACACTGTGCTATGCACACTAAGTACACACTGACTGGAGAAAACCAGATTCTCAAAATATTTGCAATGTAGATTATTTGTAGTTTGTATTAGTTGCTGGTATCTTAGTTTTTGTTGGGGAGGGGGTCACTTTTTCTACAAAACACATTTAAAAGCAAAGTGTTGAAGGTGTAATTTATGAAAGAATCCCACTTCACATACTCACATACATATATATGCACATGTGGACAAAATTGTTGGTACCCTTTGTTTAATGAAAGAAAAATTCACAGTGGTAAGAGAAATAATTTGAATCTCATGAAAGTAATAAAAAAAAATTCTGTGAAATTTAACTAATGAAAGTCAGACATTGTTTTTCAACCAGGCTTCAACAGAACTATTTATAAAAATAAACTCGAGAAACAGGCCTGATCAAAAATGATTGTACCCCTAGAAAAGACTGAAAATGCTGTGACCAAAGGGACATGTCAGTCCAAGGTGTGTCCACTAATTAGCATCACAGGTGTCTGCAATCTTGTAATCAGTCAGTGGTTCATACAGAGGGCGACAGGTCGTCCCATGAAGTGTACCACACTCAACATGGACCAGAGGAAACAAAGGAGAGTTGTTTCGGGAGATTAGAAAGAAAATTCTAGACAAGCATGTTAAAGGTAAAGGTTATAAGATCATCTCCAAGCAGTTTGATGCTCCTGTGACTACAGCTGCACATATTATTCAGAAATTCATGATTCATGGGACTGCAGCCAACCTTCTTGGACATGGCCTCAGGAGGAAAATTGCTTGGTCTCAGTCGCAGGTGATGGGTCTTGCAACAGGACAATGACCCAAAACACACAGCTAAAAACACCCAAGAATGGCTAAGAGGAAAACACTGGACTGACTATTCTCAAGGGGCCTTCTATGAGCCCTGACCTAAATCCTATCCAACATCTTCAGAAGGAGCTGAAACATGCCGTCTGGAAAAGGCACTCTTCCAACCTGAGGCAACTGGAGCAGTTTGCTCATGAGGAGTGGAACAAAATACCAGCTGAAAGGTGCAGAAGTCTCATTGACAGTTACAGGAATCGTTTGATTGCACTGATTGCCTCAAAAGGTTGTGCAACTAAGTATCAAGTGAAAGGTGCCATCATTTTAAGTCCAGGCCTGTTTCATGAGATAATTTGTTTTTAATAATTCAGTCGAAGCATGGTTGAAAAGCAATGCCTGACTTTCATTGGTTAAATTTCATAGAATTTTTATTTATTACTACTTTTGTCAGATTCAAGTTCTTTCTCTGACCACTGTGAATTTTATTTCATTAAACCAAGGGTACCAACAATTTTGTAGACGTGTGTAAATCCATTGAAACAGTTCTTTACTTTTAGTTTTCCTTTAATTTGTCTGAATGCTGCTAAGTGTATATTTTAAAATGGTAATAAATAGGATGACCACTCTCAACCTAAAGTACAAATAATGGCCAAGAACCGGAAGAAAATTAAATTAATCATCTAAAAAATATATTTCATATTTCAATTTTATTCAAAGTGAAATCCTGAAATACATATCCATACAAAATCCAAACAAATGACTAAAAAAAGAAATGGCAAAGTTTTTCTTAATGTCCTAATAGATTGATCTCGGCCTTGTAATTAGAAGATGAGTCCTTCTACCGACTAAACCACAGCGACTCATTTACTACCTAAATGAATAAAACTCTTAAATAACATATGAAATGAATGTTGTAAACTCAGAGCAAAGTCACTTTTTTAAATTCCATTGAATTTTTTCACCATCTTTCCAGTGTGTGGAACACTAAACAAGATTTTTTTTTTTTTTTTTTTTTTTTAGGGGGGGGGGTACAATAACATCTTCTAAGAAACAAATCAAAATCTTACAAGCAAACATGAAACTTACCAGATTTATCATCGGAACCAAATCCAGTGAAGAGCAGCTAAAGAGTAGTTGAGGTGCAAAACATCAAAGATGAGTATTTCTCAAGAGAGCACCTGACTGCAGACAAGATGGCGGACAAAGGTCCTGCCTCTATTTTTGGAATTTGTGTCCGCCTCCTCTCTTCTGAGAAAACTATTTCAGTGAGTTTGTGTTCATTCATTCAGTGAAGCTTATGTGATGGGGTCAACCTTTTTTTGAAAACAAACTGTAAGCTGTAAACTGTAAGCTATTGACGTTACTTGCTGCAAACTCAAATCATGTTGTTGGTCTTTGTCGCTGTATTCACAACATGTCGACTAATTTTGGCAAAGTAATTCTGTCTAATGTATTTTACTTCTGCACAGCTTCTTGTTGGCAAAGTCAAAAATCTACGTTGCCAACATTAGTATAAATAACTGAAAATGTGGGCGTCTCTCATGTTGTTCGACAGCAGTTCACTCAGCCATTTGGTTTTAGGAAAACATTTATTCACATTGATATCAGTACAATTTTTGAGTGCATTTTTTTTTACATACTGTATTTGTGCATGTAGATAAATCTCTATGTGTGTATTTCTCCTTGCGTCACAAACATGCTCATATCGTTAAAATCCATACATTTGTGTGAGCGGTTTATGTACTGGGGCATAAAACAAACATCATCATTGTTGCATTTTCGCTTGAATGCTTATTTTGTGTACAATTTCCCTTTTGCTCAAGAGAGACAGAATGCAAACAAACAGGAAAGAAAGAAAGAAAGAAAAACCCAAATGCGAGATCAGGTCTCAGCAGCAGACAGATAATATTGACATTAGAGCTTACATAGCATTCTCACACTAATCATTTAATATCTTACATTCTACTAATCTACACTACAACACTATCTCACATTCCTGAGGAGTTTCTTCCTCCCCCTGTTCCTTTTTTTCTCTTCATAATTTATCCCCTTTCCCTGTTAACTCCTGGGCTTTTGTCCATGTCATCCTTTTCATGTCCTCCTTCTGCAACTGTTTTTTTTTTTTTTTTTGTCATTATTTTTTTTTCTCCTCTTTATTCCTGAACGTTGAGGATCTGTGCAGACAGTCCGTGGTGCCAGTTCTTCAGCTTGGCGAAGCGCGGCCCTTTGACCTCTGACTCAAACTTCTCTCTGGTGGTGGCGGAAACAAGAAGAACGTTACGTTACGAGGCCATTCTATATTTCCTTTTAGTGAAATAAAAACTTGTTCTAAACCACTCTTACCTCGACCTCTGCAGTGCTTCCTCATCTGGGTCTTGCACTGTGTGGATGAAAAACGTACATGAAGTGAGGAATATCTGAGAGGAATGTCGAGCAGAATAAGAAAGGACAAAGAGAAAAAGGGGTGAGCGAAGAGGCAGAGTACTGACGGTATTCGGTTCCAGTGATGTGGGCTAACATCCTGAAGCTCTTGGACTGCAGGTTTGCAGCGCGGCGAGCCCATTCAGACATGTCCTGTGGTGTCTCTCCTGGCCTGATCACTGCCTGGTACACCGGGGACGCACAGTCGATCACCGGGTCCTTGACAGGTAGAACGCTTCTGCGTGGAGAGCACAGCCAAATCTCAGAGCGTGTGGTATTTATTTTACATAAAGGCTCACATTGTAAAAAAAAAAGAAAAAAAAAGAATCTTGTATGATGTATTAAATGTCCATGATGGAACAAAACCCACAATGAGGAAAATTCACTGGCAGACAATTTTGGGATAAAATGACAGCAGTGTCAAATTGTATTATCGTCTGTTTGGTTGCAGATTTAAAGGGCAACTTGCTCCATTAACCACATATCAGACGAAAGGAAAACTATCGTTTAATCTTAATGAAAAGAAGAAACACTGAATGCCATAAAGTCAAAGGTTTTCAGTAAAGGTTAAATTAAATGAGTTGAGACAGACGGTACTGCTCTGTACTCATCATGGACAGCTGTTGCATCATGGTCATTTATTACATTCATAGTACAGTTTGCATTGTGTTCCTCGCAGTCCGTGTGTCTGTGGCTTCATGGCGTCTCTCTGTTGGGAGTGTAGAGTACACCAAACACTGGAGTGAGTTTGCACGGCAACATGACTGGACGGTGCTCTTCCAGCAGTCCTTAATACATGTTAGAGAGTGAGTCAATACCAATCGAGCAGCAATTTAAAAACCTGCCACTGGATACTCAGAACATTCCCATGCCTCGAAATCCCATCAGTGGAAATCCCATCAGGCTCCCAGAGTAGCAATGCTTCTTGTTCATCGATGAAAAGAGGATTCTCAACAGAATAAATGATGAGAATAAACACAGCATTTGCAATCTTACACACGGACAAAGAGACCTTGTAAGTATTTCAACACAATTATCCGAGACCGTGACGGCACGGCGCCATTAGTGAGTTTGTTCATCAAACACGTTGATTTGATACGTAACAACTCAGAAACACAGAAAAAAAACCATGAGAAGGTAAACCAGCGGATGCTGTTGAACAGTTTGGACCACTTTGAATGAGACGTTAGTTGGAGAGACGTGTGGAGCGATGCACAAGCTGTTATGAAGTCTTGAGACAACGGAGACTGAGGAGAGGCGGGATGGAAAGGAGCGCTCTGCTGTACTTACGCCAGGGGAGAGCCCGCCTCCTCACTGAGGCCAGGACCAGGAGGGGAGGATGGGGAGGGATGGGTGGAGGACAGCACGGGTGTGGTTGATTGGATTGGTTGGTTGGATGGAATGGGCAGAGGAAAGTGGGTGAAAAGCACAGAGGAGAACGTCACACCGACACGGACGACAAGGAAAAGCCGGGGCGTCCCGTACTACTGGCATCCTGCATTCAGCAGCGCCGGAGGGAATCGCATTCACTGTGAAGCGCCACATCGTTTGGGGCCTTTTAAAGTCAGAGTACCTGCAGAGGCCAGTTTCCTGTCTGTAAAGGCAGCTGGATAGTTGAGCTTCCTTTAAGGACAAGAACTCTGAGATACCAAGACCTGGATGACCGAGCGTCTCCACAGAGGCCAAAACCTACAAATTCATCTAAACATGCATATTGTCTCACTTACTGAAAACAAAATCCAATACATCAGGTTAGTGTCTCTTCAGATGTCTACTTTTAATATTTTCTGTCATCACTAAAATCACTATGGCGGCTGAAATCAATCTAAAACACAAATAAATTAGATCCTGACAGTAAGTGAGACAATAGTTTTTCTTTTTGCCCCAGCTGAATCAGGTAAATGTAATTTGGAGTGTGTTAGAGGAAAGGGGTCATAAAGGACTACAAGGAGGGGATTAGCGTGGGTGTGTGATCTCACCCTTCGTGTCCTTTGGCCTGTGACTGGCCTGCGATGGCGTCCATGATGGCGTCCTGTGAGTACATGCTGATCGGCGTGTTGTACTGAGCGTGAACGATGGTGGCCTTCCCTCCTGGACCCCTCACCTCGATGGGCTTGTGGGTGGAGAGGGCCGAGTCTTTCAGAGCAATGGGGTTGAAGCTGGGGGTGTACTCCACGCTGTCGGGGAGGGGTTAAAGGTGAGTCGTGCCGAGGAGGGAGTTTTGGACGGTGCAGAGGTGAAGGGTTCAAACACAGTAGGCGGGGCGGGGGAGAGGAATTGGAAAAGAAACGGAGATAGCGCCAAAAGTATGGGAAAGAACCAAGGTCATTGGTTAGTAAAACATCTGAGAGGAGCTGTTTTACGGCAGCGTCAGAGTTATAGAGGGTCCTCTTTCTAAAACTGCATTTAAAGGGCCTTTAAACATCCTTTAAATAAAGCAATAACTCTCTGCTGGAACGTCCAACAAAAGGTTATCTAAACTTAGGGAACAAAAAAAGGCTTGTTCAACATTACAGTTTATGATAAAATAGAGATTGAATAGAGACTGAAATCTGATGATTTTGAAAGGCCAAAAAAAAAAACAGAGTGAATCTCTGAAGATGATGCATATTTACAGTAACTTTTAAGACTGAGAAGAATCTCATCATATCAGACATATTACAGGCTCACACATCAGTCCAACGAAACACTGATACGCTCATGTTTCAAACAACCATCAAGCCAAGCTAGAATATAATAGCCAGCATGTATACAATGGCACTCTGACACTCACACACACGTGCACATACACACACACACACACACACACACACACACACACACACATACACACCCATCGTCACATTTAACTGGTATGCACATTTGCGCGCACTTTAGGTACACACAGTTCATGCATTTACAGTATACACAGTACCATATACTGTAAAATGTCCAGAGGACCTGCAGAGGTGGAAAAGAGGCGGAGTGATGGAAATCTTTAAACACTATGAGTAAAAAAAGAAAAATAAAAAAAGCTAACTCCAGTAAAAGTATAATAAAAAAAAATTATAATGTCATATATAGTGTGTTTACTGTGTGAATAGTTAGCTGTCAGATAGATGCACTGAAAGAGAAAGGTGAAGTAAACGAATGCAGCACAACGCTGAGCCTTTTCTTTTTTACCTTCAGTTTCCACTTCTGAGGCCTGAATGCTGTTAATGGCACAACTTGACTCTCAGCCTGTGAGTGACTTTTACTTATACAGCTCCAAGGATAGAGAATGCTTCAGCTGAACCACTCACACACACACACAAACACACACACAAAACCCATAACTTCACTACACACCACAACTACATCTAACACCAACGCTCTCTGCACTGAGCTTTGCTTCATGCACATGGGATGCCGGGAAATGCAGCAGTACTGACTTTGCAGCTGTGTTTGCGATAACCTGAAACACACCAGAGGCACACACACACACACACACACACACACACACAGAAGAGAGAGACAGAGATGAATCAGTGGTCACAATGGCTGCGTGCGCGCTGTACGAGAGCACACAGGTCGGAATGGCAGAGCAGGTCATCGGCGGGATATTTCCCAGATGCTCGGGAGTGACTGACAAGAACAGAGGCATCCCCGTCACATGACAGGAGACGAGGGGGTCGCAAGGACACATTTAGCACAGGACATACCGGAATGCACACAACTACACAAACACAACACAAACCACCTGATCCAAACACGTAACGGCCATAACACACTGCATGACTGCAGCGGCTTCTTACTTTTTACATGTGCAATGTAAATGTGACATATATTTAAAGAGAACTCATAGGGAACGCAGCTTTAGAGACATTTTAAAGTGTTTTTCAAGTTTTCTAGTTAGGGTTGAAATGAACATTTCAATGTGGAGAGTGTAAAGCTGACAAAAAAAAAAAAACTCACCCATGTTTAATGATGTATAGATTCAACGTGTAACTCAATTAATGTGATGCTAGATTTCTGCAAGGTTACATACTTCAAATTCGATACAATACTGTCCTTCAAGAAACATTGCAACCAATTTGACAGGTGTCAAAATCTTTTCCCCATTTTATCATAAATTTATCATTTATTCAAAAATCTGATAAAAAGTGTCAGTCATGTGACCCTGCACAATAAGTATGGGAGAATAAACGGGAAAAAATATCCACTTATGAGGATATAAGGAATATATTTTAGAAATAAATGAAAGTTTTCAGTAAAACATCATCGACAATGATGCTTTTCTGGGCTCTGCTATAGCAAAATGAGAAAATCTTTTTAATTTCAACTAAAGAAGAAAGAAACTTCCGATTGGAAACTAGTTCTAATGAACCATTCGGCGCCCTGCTAACAGAATGAATAACTACCATTTTTACGCAGACTATCTTCAGCTCATGGACAGGACATGTGTCTCTGTAAATACACAGATATGTGAGCAGATGGGACGGGGTGCTCTCCGTCGTGAGTCCAGGACTCGGGGAAAGCGGAACGTGCCTTAAGCAGCATCTCATGCTTGGGACGTCTCCCTGTGGACCACAGGGTCTGATCTCAGGTTCGGCATTCAGGGGATTCGGGATGAGGGTGCGTAAGCAGAGCAGAACTTTCCATAACTGTGTGCAGCAGCTGCTGTGTGCACGTGAACGTCTGAATGTATGTGTGTGTGCGCACTCTGTGCCATCATCGCGCCGCTCTCTGTCCGCAACACGTTTCCCGACACCTGACTCAATGCTGGCTGTTACTGTACGGCAGCTCGGCTCCAGAGGGGAAACGCATTAGGCGAGGCTGATATGTGGAATCGATATGGCGGAGGCCGGGCCGGTTACACCCTTAATTAACCTCAACAAGTATTCCAGCGCCGGGACTTCGCCCAAGTCCATGCCATCCCTCTGAGGAGAGTCCTCCTGAGTGGAGGCCACCACCTAACTCCCCATAATCCCCAGGGAGAAACACGGTGAAGGCAGCAGGGAGGTGATGCTGGCTTTGTGAGGGGAATTCTGCACACATCACCACACAGATACCGGGATCGCATTGGAAAGTTCTGAGTTCCCTTCTTTCTCGTGGGCCTGTTAGCGTGCAGTTTAATTAGGGTGACGTGACTTCACTCTTCACAGGTGACTTCAGTGACGTTTGCTGGATTAGATTCTGCTGCAGGCCGCTCTTCGCAGGTAGGCGTGCTCTAACCTACCCGAATGACGGAAATCTCCCGGAAGAATCTCCTAACTTGCCCTGCATGTGCATCATTTCCCCGAGAGTTTCAGGAGAGTAAAGGCCAATGGGGGAATTGTACTGCCCCCGCTGGCCTGCAGGGAAGAGGTTTCTCTTGCAGGGCCTTTTATCCTGGAGGGCGTCAGGAAGCCCTGGCTCCTCCGTCTGACCTTCTCCTGCAAAATGTTTCTCTTGGAACTCCTTGAAAATAGGACAGTGTCATGATAGGCAGACATGTAGATAAGTTTGACCTCTGACCTCCTGGCAGGTGCACCGTGAATTTTTAACACTAGAGGGCAGCAGCACACTGCATCACAAACTACTCTTTTCAGGCTGTACAGGATTACAGACACACAACACAGATACAACAGATAATTCAGCAGACATAAAACTACGTTGATGCCTCTTTTAGTTTACTTGGCGGCAGCAGGTGTGATTCTACCTTCTGGTGGGGGATGACTGGCATGGGTGAATCCATTCTGGGGGTCGCTGTGGGGACTGGAGCAGGGCGTCTTGATCTGTAGATGATCAAAGTTTAATATTTAATATTCATGCAGGTGAAGTCTTTTCTTTTTAGGATCAACATGTCTGAACTGAACATGTGTTCATAAAAGTGCAGCTAAAACAAAATTAAATGTGATATGGTTTTATTCTACACTATTTGATGTCATAACAAGTCACAGAAATCAAAATACAGTATCTTCAAAGGTGAAAATGTGGAAAATTCTTGAGAATCTTTTTGAATTATTTCCAATGGAGGCCATCGCTTGATAATCTCAACTATGTAGAAACTTAATTTCACAACAACTGAACAATTTGGAGACAATAAAACAGGTTTTTCCACAATATTTTCTACTTTGACCTTAAACATCCACTTTGAATTAAACTGATGCGATTATGAAGGAGATATTATCAAACTCCATGCTTAAAGTCGGTAAGCAGTGGGTGATCAGGCATGTGTGTGTGTGTGTTGGTTTACTTCAGCATTGAGAGCGACAGTCTGGTGGTGGCAGACTTGATCTTGTTCTGGGCCTCCAGGTGTGTCATCCCGTCGGTGCTGACCCCGTCGATGGCTGAGATGATGTCTCCCTGGGCCAGGCTGCCGCCCGCTGCCTTGCTGCCCGGGGTTATCTGTGGAGGGGTTCAAGAGTGCACGTCACACTCGGGCCACAGGCACATATTTCTTTAGGAAAGTGAAAAACGTGTAGATGTACATTTGTACGGGCTGAGTTATTATTACATGCTGGAAAACAGTGCCTCGTTTTCTATGATTGGCATCGTCTTAAAGTGCAGATCAGGACCCCTGTACAATTTACCTCTGTAGGCGTTAAATGAAGGGAAAGCTGATGAAGAAAAAAAAAGTAATCTGTCATGTGAAATGACGTCGTACGACTAAATTTTATCGATGAAGATAATTTGTCTCCGCAGAAGCAGCAGCTGCTAAAATGGTCTGATGATAAAACAGTAGAAAATGTTCGGAGTGCGTTGAAGAGACAAGACCTATTCCCGTCTTTAAAAAAATCTTTCGTAACATAATTACTGCTGCTGGATCAATAACTCAGAGCACCAGAGTGCAGGGATGCAGTGTTAGAGACTGAATGGAATCCCATAATGGTCAAAATTGCTTTGTTTTAGACTTGATGTTTGCCTTAAATTTTTACTTTTTTCCATTTTCAGTAACTCTGCAGGTATTGTTAACATTATGTCAGTGCTTCAAACGTTCAAACTGCGCAGAGAGAAAGGCTGAGCTGAGTGTGGATTCCCGGGGCATACAGTAGAAGGTCTAGGCTTACAGTCAACTCGTTAAAAGAGTTAAAAATAAGTATTCGCTGTTGATGCCCGCCGGCTTCACTGCGATTGACCCTGCCGAGGCCCCTTCCAGGCTCCAGCCGTACACACACACAGAAATACACCTGCTACTGACATTCATGTGTCACTTCCTTCTTTTTTCCTCCATTTACATAATAATCTTACACTTCTTCCCCTCTTCCTAGATAATCTCATGCTCCCGATGTCAACCTTCTACATTTTTTTGTCTGTTTATTGCTCATTTCTCTCTCTGGGTTTTGTGTTTCACTCATTATTCTTGTGTGAGCAAAGCAAAGCGACAGTAAGCTGGTAAACAAAGTGACAGTGGGCAAAGAGAAATTATTTCCGCACGGATGCCTCAATGTAATGAACCACACACACGAATAACACTGTCACGCCTGTTTTCTTACACACCACACACTGCTGATGCTACAAATTACAAGCAGAAGAAAATTGGATCTAAATGTCGATGGTGACTGATGGTTTCTCGGTCAGGTGTGTTTTCTTTAAACATCATGCGAAAGTTAAGGGATAAACAGAGTCCGTGGATCCGCTTTTATTCATTCTGATCTCAGCTTCAAGCATTTGGAAAGGCTGAGGATGAAACATAGCGAGAAGGTCAGGACCTGGTCTCCCACTTTAGTCCAACAGTTTGTTTGAAAATCCAACCAATGAAAAACACTTAATAACTTTCAAAGGTCAAATACTGCAATAATCTGTCACAGCTTTGCTCAGCTAACAAGATGTGGGGAATTTCGCTGCCTCCATCCCTCTTTCCTTTCTTAGTTCTTGGCAAAAGTAGGCCGAAACCCAAACCGTGGCGGTGTTACGTCAAACTGTAATGTCACCCCGCGCCGTCATGTCAAGCCGCGGTGGTTTATGTTAACCTGTCAGGATCCACAAGATGAACACAAATCCAATGACACAGTGTTCAACCAGAGCTCCCCCCCCCCCCGGGGCCCTAAGACCAGGATCAGAAGACAATAAACCAGCACATGTCTCGGGTTGTGAATCGATATAATGCAGCCCGATCACCAGCTGAGCATCAATCAGGGCGGAGGAATGAGAAGCCGGAGGGGGGGGGGGCAGAGATTACAGCCACGCCGCCTCTCTCTCAGGTGAGAGTCGTATCCTCCGCCTCGTCCTTCCCTCATCTCTGATCTCCTCAATCAACCCTCACTTCATCCCTTCCCCTCGCAGGAACGTTTCCAAATGTGGAAACTGAAGCAGTATGTGAGGCCCGAGGCTTACGACAGGAAACACAAGCTGCCATCTTTCTCTGTCCCTTCTCGAACCCGGCCTACCTACCCAGGTCTCCTCCAGCGCTATTTAAAGGAAACGCTGTAAATACATCAGCCCGAGACGGAAAGAGCGACACCATCCCTCCCTGCTGAACACCAGACTGTCTCAATATTTAGAACAGAGCTTTGTTTTACTTCAAATACTTTGTGCATGTAAACCTACCAGATTCTTTGAAGAGATATTTCTAGAAAATTCAAAATTAGATTTTTTTTTGGAGTTTTGACTTTTAAAAACTCAATATTAGTCAACATTGTATATTCACTCTTATTGAGTTGATAATTTGATTATAATACAATAAAGTGTATTCAGGCAATGTCAAGACTTTAATTCCAATTTGATCATGAGAATGGATCCAGGAAAAGAAACTTTTCTCAGTAAATTAGAAAAAAGAAAGAGAGATTTGAAAGTTGGCTGATGAGACTGTAGCTCAATCCAATCAAACTATTCCTGTCTTTCCACTGCAGCGCTATTCTAGAAACCTCTCTGGAGATTACACTGGAGCCTCCCTGTCATCATCATGTACAGCAACATTACATAACCACTGCCAATGCTCACACACACGCACGCACGCACGCACACACACATTACATGCATATACGGTATTAGCATGCTTGGGCATGAGCTTAAGGTCTAATAATGTCATATCGAGGTAGAAGATGCTTCCCAGGTGAGAAAGGTTAAAATTCTGCCTAAATCTGGGTTTGTGGAATGATTTCCCCTCCGTCGAAAAGCCAATAACTGCTAAAAAAAAAAAAAAGACAAATTCATTGCACCGACAGCAGGGTAATGGACTGGTGACCTGTATCATATAAAAAAATGATCATCTTTTGGAGATGTTTTTTTACTCTCTGAAGTACATGGAGATGTTTTCAACAAGACAGTCATGAAAAAACGTGGTAACTGATCGACACAGAGAGAAGAAGGGAGGTAAAGTGAAGCTTTGTGGCGTAAAGAGGGTTCAGTGTTTACCCTGAACCGTACGTCCCGATGTGTTTTCACACTTAACCTTTATCTGAGCCTGGATGTCACAGCAGAGGTGAATGTTTGACTCATTTCTGGGAGTTTGTCTCTGTTGCAGCATCTCCTGTGAGGTTTTCTCTGTCCTTACCCTGGAGATGGTGAGGGGCATGTTGAAGTCCTTCCCCCCCTGTAGTCTGAAGCCCCACGGAGCCGGGCCATTCAGAGTCACCGTGTAGGAACTCATCTTCGGTCGAAGCTCAAGACTCCTCCTGTGAACAACTCCTGCTTGGATGTGTGGTTCCTCCTCCCGTCCGGCGTGCCCCTGCTCTCTGTTCGCCCTGCTATCCTTTTGTCCCGGTCGGTGTCCTCCTCCGGCAGCCCTGGCTTCACAACAGTCTCTCCTCGCCCGCTCCCAGCTCTCAGGACAAACACCCTGGGGTGGTGGTGCTGCTGGTGGGTGGGTCAGGTGCTGTGGAACCTCTGAGACACACACACACATGGACACACACACACACACACACACACACACCTGCATTTATTAGTGCACACAGACACACAGAGAGCGAGATATTCCAGAGAAAAGCTGACCCGCTGCAGCTGCCTTACACAGAACTCCCCCCTAACTTTCTTCAAAACTCTGTGAAAAGTGCAAAAGCTTCAAAAGTCGAGCCTAAAGGTAATATTAAAGTGGAGAAGAGTTTCTTGCCTGCAGGGTTGCCGAGGGTGAGGGACAGACAGCCTAAGAATAGCAGAGACGGGCAGAGACACACAGGTCCTGGCCCGTATAAGGCCTGTAACACGAAGCCCCAGAATGCTTCACTGCCGATTCATATCGCCAATATAGACCCCTCTTACTGCAACACATTCTCCCACTCTCCCTCTCTCTCGGCGCTATCACCGCACGCCGCCAACACTCTGTTATCTCTAATCACTCTCTGTGCTCTGGTGTCATTTGCTTTTCGGTCTCTGAGCCTTTCAATCTCCTCGAGGAAGGAAACAACAAATTACCCCGAGCCAACTCTCCAGTAACACACACACACACCCTCTGGTCGAGTGTGTGTGTTTGTCTCATGGACCAAATTAATGAGCCAACCACAGCTGGTAGAAGAAGACAGGGAGCAGCTCAGATTTGTGACAGACAGTGCAGGTAGAATCACACTGCGACGGTTATTGAACGATAGAAAGGTGGAAATCAGTGTCTTTTTCAAATCAATCCTTATGACGATCAGAGAACTCCACCTGTGTTTCACAATTCAAAAACGTGCATCGTGTCCTATACTTCCTCATTGAATTTTGGAACAAGTTCTGTTTTCCATTAGATTCTGACTGAACAACTCAAGAGTCCTTCTGCATTTGTTCTCCTCAGAGAATAAAGAATGAGCAGCTCGACAGCAAAGCTGCCAACGTCTTTATTACAAACACATCAAGAGTGGAAACCTCCATACAATCCGAACATTTCACACACCTCACAGCTGTTTAATTACAAACTGCCAGTTAATGTGATTTCTATGAATGATAATAAAATAATATAACACACCTTTCTTCTTTTTTCTTGTTCTCCTCTTTCCACAGTTGAACCCTGCTTCATTTTTCCACCAGTTTTGTCAACACGGGAGTCCAAACATCAGTTGAAATGTCAGGAAGACTGGATGCTGAGTGGACACTGAAGTTGGTCTGTACTCTGCCTTCACTAACCGGGATGACCTCCACTGTCCTGCTGTCCTGAACCTCCTGAAGCAGGTGATTCTCAGTATCCCCCCTCTCGAGGGGATTCTGACTCTTGCAGTGTTAGTACCGACTCTCACCTCTGCAGGGAGCCAGAGTTCTGAAGGAAGGCCTCGGGTCACAGAGCCAGCAGGACCGACCACCACAACAAATCCCCCCACATGCGGAATAAGTACTAAAATCAATCCTGTGATAGGAGAGGCCTCCAGCTGTGAGCTGCTGCGCTGCACAGATCGCTTCCAGTCATAAAGCCGATCCAATGACTGATAAAAGTATCAGGAAGCGGCGCAGAGATAATATATGAATGACAAGGCGCGGGAACAACTGTCACTGAAAAATGCACCGGTGTGTGAACTGAGATTAGATGCAGACATTCTGTCTCATTTTCTCTAGAAGATCAAACACCTGCTGGCTTTTTGAGGATTTCTTTGAATGAATTCGAATGATTTCAAAATGCAATAGAGCATCTTTGTGTATTATTTCAATAGAGAAAACTAAAATGATAATAATAGTATTGTTATTATTATAGAAATATATCATTTCTGAGTCTTCCTGGGTTCAGCACTTCTTGAGGAGAGGCTCCAGCAGGTTTTACTTGTGACGGAGGGGCTTTGTGTGCCATGTCGGACCTCCTCATCCGCTGGCTTTTGACAGGAGACACACAGCAGTGCTGACTCGTGTCTTGAATATTTCATCTTGCAGCTGGCAGTGAATTCAGATCTGCAGCTGGGATTCAGGCAGCAGCAGACTCGGGGAACGCCTCCCTGCTGAGGGGGATACACCGGAAACAAAGGCCTGTTTACATGAAACACTGACATTGCAAATTTTTGCATATGACTCCCAAGGTAGAACTTTTCGAAAAGGAATCAACTCCATCTCCGTGAGGATGACCAGAGTTCCTATTTTAGCCGATTCTACAGATTTCAACTTGTTTGTTGCCCCTGCGAATACCACCTCAGCTCAGAGATCCAAGGGATATTGGCAGCAATTAACATTTCATTATTTTAGGAATGATCCCAACATTTTTTCATTAATCCTGCAAAGTTAACAAAAGCAAACCGAGAAAAAAGCATTTATAAATGAGAGACCCTGCAGTGTCTTTTTTTTGCACAGATAGAGCCTTTTCACTTTTCTCCATATCTCCTTAAATTTGTTCTTTTGAAGCCATAATGAGAAAGTGATTTGCCGCATTACATAAATGTCTCAGATTAGATCAGTCTTCAGGAGAGGCTGCTGCTGGATTCAGACTTTTTTTTTTTTTTTTTTTTTTTTTTTGGTACTGCATTTCCTGGCACCAAAGTTATTTTTATTATCGGTCACTGAAGGTGAGGTTCCCACAAAGAATCGGTCCTAACTAACGGTAAAAGATGTGTTCTAAGCTGTTTTCCAGTTAGACACAAACATAAACAGCACAAGAATTTTCAGCATGAGTGCGAACCGTCAGTAGGATTGATGAATTTGGCTGAAGGATTTAGCCCCCGAACTTCCAAAAAATAAGGACGCATGTTCATATGCAAGATTTTGCAGCATTTTATTTAGAAAAATAAATAAAAACAACACAAAACATTTTATACAAAGAAAACAAAATCAACAGGAAACCATTACTTCATAAAACCATCACTCAATTAAAGGAAAAAAAAACTATAATTTTGATATTTATATTAATTTATATCTGTTTTGCAATGATGCCAAAAATCTAGAGATAACATTCTTATACATAATATCTTTTACATTCATTAATACTGCAAAAACAAATGAGCAACAATGAAAACATATCAACCTTTGTTGCCTCAACGACTAAGATGTATAATTTAGATATTTATATAAAGATTTTTTTATATATAAAGAGTTTATTATTTCACAAAACTGACAGCATGTGCCAGATTTTATTTTTGGGGAGAGAAAGAAACAGTTTTTACAATCATAGTCAAAGATGCAGCAACGTGGGGAGTTTGAAAATGGTCTGTAATGTACAGATGTGCAGAAGTATGATCACATACCAGTAAACCAACAAGTCATCAGCAAATTGTCCCTCCTACATCTAGACACAACAAAACGGTGCAGCTTTTTTTTTTTTTTTTTATATGTGAGTTACTGCTTTGTCGTGTCACATTTGCTATATCAATAAAAGTAGAAAAGAGAAGATGATGTTTCTCTGTGAACAAACACCACATTCGGAGAGCGAGTTCTTGAAAAAAAAAAAGTGTGAAAAGATTAAATGATTGATTGAACTCTTGCGGGAGTAAAAAGTTCAAACTGATCCTTTATGGAAAATTGGTGTCGCAGTTGCAATTATTCCATTTTCCATGAGTTCAGAAAAAGCTACAGAGCTGCTGTTGTTCTTCACCCTGATCACTGACCCCACATCTAAATTTCACTGAACCCGTCAGACGCTCAGCGACAAAAATTAATTACTTTTCATTAATTACTTTTTTTTAGATTTATTTTCTGTAACTATCATAAAAAAAATCTCAACTACTTTTTTTTTTTTTTTTTTTTTTTTTTTGCATCAGCACTAGTATCGTGGCGACTAGCTATCACTTCTCGGCACGGTGATGTTTCTGAGGGGAATTTGGAGTTTTATCAGGTGTCACTCAAAATACAAACAATACCCGATCTGCGTTTCTCTGATTCACGAGTAAAGTGACAGGGAAGTCAAATCTTTCATTTAGAAGTTTTCATCTGATGTTTGGTCAGCTATGCGTATTTACAGACGGTAGTAAAAATATGGCTCATAGACACTGTGCAAAAATAATCTAAACATTTTTTAATATCTCCAGCTGTATTCACTGTACTGAAGAAACAACTGATGGTATTGCACCACACCATGAAAAACATAACAAAAAAACTCCACCTTTTTAAACAGCTACTATTCACAACACACACACAACAACGTTTACTCTCAAAACAAGAACAATCAGAACATTTTTTTTCCTCTTTTGTTTTTTGGCTTAACACAAATTCAATGACAAGAACTAATTAAAAAACAAAACAGCAAAAACAAAACCTGACAACACAACCTTTGATTTTTGTATATTAAGGCTACTTTGTTGCTTTCAGCGTTGAGGTAAGTAAACCAGTTCCAGCCGTCGTGATATGTTAGAAAAGGCGCGCACACACACACACACCCACACACACACGTGGATTCACGCTCACAGACTCACACACACTGCATGCAAACCAGAAAAGAAAGAAAGAAAGAAAAACGAGTCATTGTCACAAGTAAAAGCTCCCAGGAGGAGCACACACACTGAAGTTCCACACATCCGGCGGTTCATGGTAAAGCTGTTGTCTCCAGCCGGGCGACGTCGAGGGGCTCCTTGGTAACCGGGCTGTGCGCTTTGGCCGTTTTCAGGTTGCCATGCGAACCTGGGGGGCTGTGGAGGACGGACGGGCTGGATATGGAGGTGACGATGACGGATGCTGTGGTGGTGCTGCTGCACGCAGTCCTTGGCCCCGACTCCATCGTCATGCTATCCAGCTGTGTGGGCAGAGAGACAGAGGATGAGCGAGAGAGAGAGAGAGAGAGAGAGAGAGAGAGAGAGAGAGAGAGAGAGAGAGAGAGAGAGAGAGGGACAAAGAGGAGGGAGGAAATGGTCTGATGGATTTCTGACAAAGACTCATCATTTCTGCGGTGAGTAGGTGGCTGTAATGTGGAGAAGAAACGCGCGGAGAGGGATTTTAAAGAGGAAGCGAGTCAAGTTTTTATCAGCTGTCGCTCCGATCTGGATCGATGCGGCTCTCCCTCACTTAACCTGCTGGAGCAGGATGGGAAACAGTCACAGCTGATCAGGCGCATCGATCTGTCACCCTGATGAATGGCTTCCTCACACAGCCCTGATGGAGTCCAAACCTTTTCACCTGAGAGGAAAAGCACTGTGGCGGACGCTGCATTCCTGCACTTAATGGTCACTTAGATTCATTCTACTTTTTTTTCCTTTTTCCTATTGTGACTCATCAAAACATCTGGTACTGTCTGTGCAGTCCGGCGAGGGGTAACTTCCACTCTGTGTCTGTAAAACTCCATGTCAGTTTCTTTTATTCTGTACTCCTGATTCATCTGGAGTAGAGTCACGGAGGCCGGGCCTGATCCCAGCTGACACCGGGTGAAAAGCGGAGCGCACACTGAACAGGGGGCAGTTTCACACACAGTCAAACTCACAGCAACAGCCAATCTGGAGAAACTAATTCACCTCGCCGAGGGTGCATGGGATTCACCCATATGACTGTGTTTGTACGACTTCAGCAGTCCCTGAAGCACTTCACAAAGTTTCACACACACACACACACACACACACGCGTTAACAGTTTCCGTGCATAGTGCTCGACCTCCATTCTGAGCAATTTGAAGTTCAGAAGTCTTGGACAAAGACACTTGGAAAAGGTGAGACGGGTCAGTTCGACCGGCTCCACCGGCTGCCGGTTTGGGATTCGACTGGATCACGTTCCTTTGACCCGGATCAAGTGTTTGAATTTTTAGAACTAATTGTCTGCTCCTCCACAGTAAAGCAGGCTTCCCTGCAGGGCTTCTCCATGTTTCTGATTGTCCAGATGCTACAGACACCTTCCGTTTGCTCACTGATCAAGACCGGAAAGCCTGAGTTGAATTACCGAGTGGATAACAAGCTTTCGCAGTACCGCTTATCAATCCAGACAGCGGAGATAAAGGCGTACGTTAATCCCGCTTCCTACTTCAGGACTCTGGTCACTCACAGGAACTGCTTTCGCGTCAAATTAAGATTGATTCCGTCGTTCTCTTTCATGTGAAACTTCAGCCATTAAATGAAAAACTGGCGACCGTTAGAGCAACACGCAGGCTTATCTCTCCAGACCACATGTTCACGAGATCTTCCATTTGTTGACAGTCCCTGATCCAATCTGACGTTAAACACACAAACAAAAACTGTGCAAAAGAGTATGAAAACAGCCCGGAGCCATAATACATCTTATTCTGTTACACAATAACATACCAGCTAATCACAGGAGAAACTGTTTTAAAGCACAAACTTCCTGAAATAACATGTTTTCATGGTGCCTCAAGATAGAAATGACTTCTGGACTCGTTTGATGGTATAATGTCACCGTATTTAAAAAGATCATCCTGATATTACAAGAAAACAAGTCGAGCTGACAGCTGGAAGGTAAATGGCGTCGACTATCAGCAGTGATTATTTTCAAAATCCTGATCTGCTATTCTGCAGCACAGAAATAGTAAATGATGGATCCAAAAATGGCATTGTGTGAAATATGCAGAATGTAAGAGACATATGTAATAAATAATGGTATATTAACAGGAGTCCTGTGTCACCAGTTCATCAGTGAGCCCAGCTCTTTCCTGCACAGACAGCTTAACGGGTCGGGATTTATTTATAGGTGGATTTTCTTGAGATGAGAAGAACACATGAGCCACATCTACTCCACAGATCAGGAGGCGGATGACTGACAGGCGGGTTCTTACGGCTGCAGGCAGGCGGCTGGTTGGCTTCAGATTGATGTCCGACATGGAGATGTCTTCCGGCTGCGTCAGAGTCTGAACAGCAAAAACAGCCATTTAGTTAGACCCAGAGGATCGTCTCCACCGTCGGACCTTTAAGTCGCCCCGCAGACGCACTTTAAGCCCGACGCAGACCTTTCTGCACGTCTGTGCGAGCCAGGCTGCTTCGCGCAGGAAGCGGCTTTGTTATTCAACGCTGGAAAGACCTCGAACTTTGACTTAACAGGAAGACCCAGCCAGATGGAAAAACATCTGCAGGGACGCAGAGAGAACCTGCCCGGTGTTCGCTGCTGCGCTGAGACGCTTGGACAGAACCGCGCTTCAAAAATCGTCTTCAACATCGGTATCATTTGCTCCATGAGGAGATGGAAGAAGGTCAGGAGTCGTTTTTCTTCTTCCAGCAAACGCGGCACGTCGAAACGCGCTGCCGCGTCATCCAAGCTGTGGATTAAATCTGAAAGTCCCAGATTAATGGATTAGAGTTTAGACCCTGTGTAATGGAGTCCTGAATGAACCTGGTCTGTGTGTGTGTGTGTGTGTGTGCAAACATGTGGGTTGCTCGCAGTTTTTCTGTGAATTAAGATGATTACATAGAGGAGGTTAAAACCTGCAAACCGGATGTCCTAGAATGACGCGCCTCTTCACGCCGGCCCACAACACCTTTCTCTCTGGACAAACAGAAAAACCTGAACAGGAATCCCTCAACTTGACTCAAGAAATTAAAAACACTTCCTCATATTTTTCACTTAAAGGTGCTGTAGGCAGGATTCCGCATCTCCGCCGTCTTGCTTTGGGTTACCTAAGCAAGATGGCGATTTGACCCATCTAAGATGGCGATTTGAAACCCAGCACAGCCAATCCTGTCCTGTTTTCTCTGACATCACGCCCTCACGAAAGTTAAGCCCCTCCCACAAGAACATGTGACGAACGCCCCTCGACCAATCACGGTTAGAGCCTCATGGGCTCTTCTGATTGGTCAAAGATACCTGGAGCTGTCGAGATTCCTTTTCAGCTCAGAACAGAGACAGATGGAAAGGCTGCGCCCTCGCGGTAGTGCAATTATGCTACACTCCTAAAGGATTATCAATGGATACTCTAACATTTAATCCAAAGAAAACACAGAAAAATTAGCACTGACTAGCAAAATCCTGCCTACAGCACCTTTAAACTTACAAGCATATAAAAGCTCACGATGTAAAATATCTAATACGTCTTTATAGATAGTCATGAGGTGTGTAATTATTTATATGAAGATTTTATCATATAAGTTACACCTTTAAAAAAGGCAAACAAAGATGCAAGTGGGAAGAAGAGAGGCATCATGGGAGCCTGCGTCGTGTGATAGCAGATTGACATAGTCATAGTATTCAGGATAATCAGTGACATTTACAGAGGACCGCAGCAACATGACCTCATTAAATCACACGTCGAGGAAGGCTGCTCATAACCGGGGGGAACCGGGACTGTTGGGAGAGCTAAAACCAACGTCGGCTCATCGGGTCGCGTGCTGCCGAGTGGCAAAGAGAAACCCAACGTCTCTGGGTTTGACGGTCAAAAACAACATGATCTCACTTCTCAGATTTAGGTGGAAGAAAGACTGAGAGCAACAGTTGGACGTGAGCCTTCGCTGCTTTTTAATCTCCGTCTGACAACACCTGAGAGATGCTCAAAGCAATAACATCAGAAATTTATGATTTTCAAACATTATCCATCTGTCCAGCGGCAGGAGGGCCTGTCGGGACGGTGTGGTTGCCCCGGTACTCACCGTGATCTGTGTAAGATGACACAAGGCCGGGTCGCTGGGATTGTGGGCCGCCGCTCTCTCAAACTCCCCCGAGGCCAGGCCTCTCACCTTTGACCTCTGGCTGGCGTGACGCACCTGCTTGACGTCGCCGGAGAGCTGACGACAGACGGGCGTCCGGGACGAGCAGTCCTCCTCCGTGTCCGAGAAGCGAGCCTGTGGCGGCAAAATCAGCGGACGCGCTCAGCCGCCGCTCGCAATTCGAAGCGTTCGCCGAGCGGAGTCCCAGACAGAAACATACCATATTAGATATGAGGAACACTCACTGATTCGCTCTCGGACTGGGAGGAGTTGCGCGGCTTGCTGGAGCTCTTGCACTCCGACTGGCTGGTGAGGGTTGACCGGCGCGTGGACTGGAAGCTGCTGCTGCTGTAGCGGTCCCGGCCAGTGATGCACAGCAGCGCGCCCAGGTAGGGAACGTACCTGCTGAGGGCCGACCTGAGGGGCCGACAGACGCACGTCCACAGGTCAAAGGTCACGCCCTTTCACTCACTTCCTTTAAATCTGTGCTTCAATAGATATGCACAGAGAAAATCTTTCTTGGTGAAATTCCCGCTCCTGTCATTACGGTGTTTACTCATGAATTGATTGCCTCCAACAACCTTTTTATTGCCTGTCAACAGTGTTTTATATCAAAGCTCCTCGCTCATTAGCAGAATCTGCACACAGAATCAAACCATGGGCCAAAGGGAGGGTGCAGTATTGAGCAGGAATGGCCTTGAATCAGTTATACTGCATGCCAAGTCTTTGTGGCAGGCCCAAGATTCTTTTGTGTGTGAATTTTAATTTAACTACGTATAATATGGACTAAATGCTGAGAAAAGAGGCTCAATCAACTGTCCTCATAAAACAAAAAAGTATTAAATCAATAACAAAACTTGATTTCAGCAGCACATGAGTCCTCTTTGTCAATATATGAGCTTAGAATAAACATACAAAACACCTCTTTTGAATTTATAATTGAATTTTATGCATAAAAATAATAAGTGTGATCATTGCAATCTCTGCTATTTTTCTGCTATTGTCAATGCAAATATGAATCACAAATAAATGATAAATACCAATTAAAAAAATCTAATCATTTTTCATTTTTAGATAGCTTTTAAAGAGTTGTGCTACTCTATTTATTGCCTTAAAGTATGTACAGCAACAAAAAGGTTTTTTTTTTTAACCAATTTTCAGACATAAAAACAAATCGCAGACTTCAACCTTTCACATGCTTCACTGAGACACTATTTCAAACAGTGAAATTGACTTTGAGGCGGGCAGCTCACAGCAAAGCCGTGCCTTTGTTGCTTCATCCTACCTGTATTTAGGGTGCGTTATGGCGTATATGATGGGATTGTGGATGGCGGACGCCTTGGCGATCACAGCAGGGACCGAGTTCATGTAGGGAGTCAACATGTCGGCGTACCTGCGGGAGACACGAGACGGAGGCGGTGACAGGAAGACGAATGGCGGGAGGAAATGAGACACATTTATGTGGCCGGGACATTAGCGGGTCTGCTTTAGAGTTCATGATTATTCCTGAAAAGTAGCGGGCGAGATGAATATCACACTCAGGTTCAGCCTTTTAATCACATTCTTTTGTTTGAATATTTAAATGTAAAAGCTTGCGATTTATATATATTTTTTACAATTAAAACCAACTCTGGCTTGTGTTAGATGTTTGACAAAGGGATGGATGACTGTATTTGTCATTCAGTCAGCAGTAACTCGAAATATCTGCAGCTCAAAATGCAGCCCTCCGCCTCTCAAAGCACATTTTCTTTGATTTAGCTTCATTTTTCTTCTCCATCAATTTCTGAGTAAATTCCTGACTTCTCCTGTTCATTACAGATCTTAACAGCTGTGTCCTTCCTTTCTGTGTTGAACAGGTGCTGCAGCAGCACAATGCGACAAAACAGTACAGGAGGAGTGAGAGCGCAAGAAAGTAACATAAAATATTAAAATCCAAAAGGAAATTGTTGATTTTTGAAACCTTCTCTGTATAAGTTGTCGTGTAAAATGCAGTGAAAAGCACAAACCAGAATTTTATCATCTAATGGTAAATATTTGGTCTGAATCAACTGGTCATAACATGAGGTGTGGATTTTTCTCTGGTTTATGATTGAGGTGAATCAAGTCCTCGGTTATAAATCTCTTTGAATTCCTGCCAAGGGCTTCCCTGAAAATGTTGTAAAACCGAGATATTAAATTATTATTACTCCAGCCAGTTTATTCCATATATCAATAAACCTGCAGGGCTTTGACACGTCCTAAAAGTATCCTAAAGGTGATCAATCATGAGAGTTTACTTTTTCAGGGACGCCCAGAGACTTGCTGAGGCGGCCTGTGTGACGGCGGGGCGACTTCAGTAAGAAACAAACAAACTCAGAACGACTTCAGCGAATCTCCAAACATGCCGCCGCTTCAGACGGCGACTCCTGACTCACCCTGCGAATGCGGTGAGGGCGGCGCACGAGTACGGCGCCCAGGAGACGACGAACAGCAGGATGACGATGAGCGCAATCTTGGCCATTTTCCACTCGCTCTTCATTTTGTGGAACTTCTTCGCGGAGTCTCTGGTTCCCTCACAGTTGATCTTTGTTATCGCTCTGCCGCACAAACACACACTCACAGTTGTTTTCCTCCGCATGTATGGAAGTACGTTATCAAGCTGACTGACGTGGACAGGTTCGGCTCCCGTCATCCAAACGTGATGTTTTCATCTCGTGAACTGACAGAGGCTGTTCGAGCGCCGAGCGTTGCTGTTTACGTTCAGGTGCAAACATTAGCGGAAATCGATGGGAGAAGCCAGACGTATCGTTAATCAGCGTGACAACGTGTCAATGCGGCGCCCAGCTCTGACATTCATGTCTTCGCTTGCGCGCGCGAGGAAAACCGCGCGCGCGTGTGTGTGTGTGCGTGTACCAACCGTGTGGTGCGTCGGATGGCTCTAAAGATGCAGCAGTAGCAGAAGATGATGACTGACAGAGGGATGAAGAAGACGAAGGTGAAGAGCAGCATGGTGTAGGAGCGGACGGAGGGGGTGAAGGTCATGTAGTCCCAGGAGCAGGACGTCATCAGACCCTCTGGGACGTAGGCACCTGTGGGAGGAGGCGCACTCGTCAGCGTCCTCTGCAACCGAAGCCATCGTGTATTCCCACCGTACAGCTTCCTGTGTGTCGCTCTCAAAACGGCGTTTCACCTCCCTGCTGCCGAATCTGTTCGCTGTCTCAACACGGTGGCTGATCAATCAGTACAAAAGCTATTAGATTTCACATTATTTTGACCAGTCTATGGCGCAAGAAAAGTAGATTAGTGGATAATTCAAGTTTTTGGGTGTTTATTTCCCTTGATAGTATCAAAGAATTGCTCATTTCTTGATTTGATACGAACGATTTAGAGATAGAGTGAAAGGAGCAAAGCAGCCGACAGGAGCAGTTTTCCGTTCTGAAGCTGCTCAAACTCATAGATAAGACAGTTAGTTTTTTTTAAATTGGAAAAAAAATTAGCGCCTGATTCAGATCAACTGAAATGGCTTCATTTGTAATGATTGCATCCAATCTGAAAAAGATTTTTCAATCAGGTTTATAAAGTGTATGAGTTTGCATCTTCTGCCTGTGCAAGTTTTACATTTCTCTGAGTACTCTTACTATACAGTCAAAACACGTGCATTTCTTACTGTAAATACTAAGAACTACATATAAGATCTTATTATTTATGATATCAATACCAAAAACAGCAAACTTTTAATAATGAATGTGCAAATCGTCAACTTGAAACCTAAAGACCTGCTGCAGCTTCTCTGTACACAGAAAACACAACTGCAGAAGAAAACTGAGACACTAACAGCAGTCAGGGCACATAAGCTCCTCTCCTTTGGGACAGTGAACGCCTCTTTTAATTTTTACAAGAACATAATTGCTTTCTGAAGGAAAAGCGGGGTGCAGTATATGTAACACTACCTGACCAACGCAGGCTTTAGTACATAATGAAATGGAATGGAGGCGCACTGGAGGAAGCAGTTGGAGCGCTGGCACTGTGTTTGCTCAGCGCTCCACACGGTTGTCCTGTGTGGCAAAGCATTCCTCATTCCACTTAGCGTCCACAAACAAAACACAACCAGACGCACACCGCGCTGTCCCCGCTTATACATTAGCGCATCTTTAACTACACACACCGAGCTCTGAGGACACACTCCCTCACCTTTTCTCCAGACACGGAAGGAAGCCATAAGTCAGTTTTATTACATGTTACTTTGGGTTTTGGTGCCTCTGGAAGCTCAAAGCCTCCAGAGATTTCTGAGTGGAGAGCGGTCACTGCGGCAGACGCGATGCAGGGTGACAGACGGAGGGACGAGCCGGGGCCAGCGTGTGCGCAGGGGTGTTTCTAATAAATACAAAACAGGGCCGAGCTTCTCCTGCGGCGAAGCACCGTAGAAAATGAAGCGGCAGGAAAATGGGCTATTGTGTAAGATGTATAAAAATAGAAAGAAAAACAGAGTTAATTGTGCAAAGAGAGGCAGTGAACATCACCGTGCACGATAAGGATGCCGCACATTTTACAGTAACACTGGTTACTGTAAAGTTAGATAATAAGGTAAATGCCTTATATGCCTTTTTAGAGCACTCATAGAATGATCCAAACGTAACTGAGTGAATGGGAAGTCACAAAAGTAAAATGCAAAACACTAGTATCAGATGTTTATTTAACAAGAAATCTGTAGGGAAAAGTGGAAAACTGTCCAAAATCTCATAATCAAGAAATCTCAAACAATGGAGTTAAAGTTAATCGTCATCTGGGGAAAACAACTTTCCCTTAATAACTAAGCCCTGTTTTATTTACATCTCGGAATGAGATTATTCTATTGTATATGAGTTTGTTTTTTTGTCAGGTTTCATCGATTACTTCTTATGCATTGAATAAATTGGACCCTTTATTGTTTCATACTCCTATATTTAAATTCCTTGTAAACCGATTGTCACACAGTGAATGCATGAATATAAGAGTAGTCATGGTGAAAAAGTTTCTGTTTTTCTGCATATTAAAAGCAGAATTTGGGTGAGGGTTCACAGCGAGCTTTCAGTGAAGACAGGATAGACGTTAATAATTGATTACATGACAAATACAGAGTGTCAATCACAAGAACCGCGCACGATATCCCAGAACTTGAAATGACAGTTTGGAGACGACCCAAATTGCTCATTATGTCAAACTCCAAGATCATTAAAGCACATCCGATCAGAATGCAGGACAAGCCTCTCTCAAGGACGGTATACATGGTGTCACAAGCAAATGCTGAAACAGCTGGCCTGCAGCTGAAGTGAGTCGTCACGAATGTCCTCCCACCATCACCAGAGGACACGAGCATCCTGCGGCCTGCGGCGGATCGGAGGCTGGAGTGGATCTGAACAGGAGGCCAGGTTTTCCCAACCTCAGTAAACAACGCTCCGTCCAAACACAGTTTTGTGTTCCACATCATCCAAAATAGCAGCTGTTGTGAAGTCGACAATTCCGTGGGAAGACGGAGTCGAGGAGAGAAAAGAGATCAAGTGCTCTGAACTAGCATCAGAAGCAATGGATGGAAGAGAAAACTCTCTTCTGTTGAGGTGGGATTTAGTGGATTCATGTAGAAATTGGGAGTTAGACAGCATCCACTCCAACAAGCAGAACAATTGGCTGTGGGACAAGAGAAAGAACAACACCTGGACAAAGGTGAGAAACTGAAGGGGAAACAGCTGGGACACTGCTGGTTACTCTGCAGATGATGAGGGCCTCTAAAGGAAACTTTACTGAGGAAGAGCGCTCACCTGATGACCCTGATAAAGTAAGTTACTACCCTCATGAGCGAAAATCTAAAGTCAAGAAATAAAGAAATAATAGCTCTACACATGCATGGAGGAACGTGCGAGTGAATGAGAGTGAATCTGATCCAATGAGGTGTTTATATCATATAATCTCTTTGACCTCACAATCTGATTATAAGGAGGCTTTTTGGACCCATATCAACGGGGATACTGTAACCACAGTGTGCAGCTTCCACCACAGACAAAGATCACACACACACACACACACACACACACACACACACACACAAAACAATATGTAAAACAATAGGTAGGCAACAGTAGGCAGCACTGCAGCAGACATGAAGATTTGACCTCAGACTGAAGAACGGGATGTCTGGGAGCAGAAGAGCTGGTCTGGTCGCCTCATTGCTAAAACAAAACCTGATTAGACTGACGGCTGAGCGGATTCACAGAAATAACATGCTCGCCGTATATGGGCTCAGTCAAGAAATGTTGGATATCCACCAAAAAATCCAAAATGATCTGTGGGAGATTCCCTCAATGGATAATTTTTCAGAATGAGTTCAGTTAAATCAGTATTTGATTTTATACCTTTTATTATCACAAGTAGATTTTGATAACTTTGGTAAAAAAAAATGTGCATAGCAGTGTCATCCCTTGTTTCTCTAAGGTTATTTTTAACTTGTTGATCAGATTTTTGTCTGTTTCCAGCTGTGCTCTCCATGTGTATATGGGGAATTTCTCAGGCTTTTCTGAAGGATTAATGACACAGGTTATGGCTCATATGGTGGATTCGCTGACCCCCTCCGTGATTTAAGCCCTGGTATCCCGAGTTGTCTAAAGTGAGGAGCCGTGCCTGCTCAGCTGCATTAGTTTAAATGATGTGCTATGTGAGGGGAAGAAGATAAGAGGACCGGCCTAACAGATGCTGAGTTTTTAACACCGGCGATCGTTTTCATTTGGGAGAGCGACCAGAAAAGGAAATCCTGAGCTCCTTTTCAAACATTGCTGTGCTGTTAGCGACAGCTACATGAAAGAAATAAGTGAGCTCCCCTCTGGAATCTGATTTTATGTGATAAGTATTCTCCTGTGGATAAAGAAAAAAGAAATACAGGATATATTTCACTTTGCCGTGAACTTCCCACAAGGAATCTGACATGCAGACACAACCAAAAACAAGAGAGAAAGACATGCTGAGGCCGAGCTCAAGAAACTAGAACCCTCAGGAGGGATCACTCCGATGAATAAAGACTCCACTCACTCCAGCCGAAGAAGGGGGGGAGGCTCCAGCCCATGGAGTAGATCCAGGCCGCCGCCACGATGCTGAGGGCTTTCTTGCGAGACATCACCCCGAGAGAGGCCAGCGGCCTGGTGATCACGATGTAACGGTCCACCGCGATCACCATCAGCGTCATCATGCTGCAGATGCCAAACAGGGCGCCGCAGAAGGCGTACATTTCGCAGCCTGCGGAGAAGAGACAGCGGCTGTGTTATCACCGGCCGAACGCTTCAAGATAAAACACGCTTCCAAGAAGACGGCTCCCGCACGTTCCTGCAGATCATATTATAGCTGTAAATACACATTTACAGGCAAAAGAGTTTCCATGAATTGTAGATAGATGTAATTGCACGCCATGCGGCATTGTTGAAAAACCTGCACGTCATTAATTTATTGTATTTTCAAGGTGAAAGCGTCAATCAGCAGCAACGTATTGTCCTATCTGTTAATTTTGTATCATGTGATTGTCACAAATGTACAATTATTAATTTCTAAGAAGAAGTGAATGCATAATTAGCAGATATGGCGACTTCCCGATAAAAGGGTTAACTAGCTTTGTTAAACATGGCAACAAGAAATAAATGGAATTGAATTGATGTTCACTCATTTTAAAGTGGAAAATGCCGGCTGAGGGAAGGTTTTTAGACAAAAGCTGATAAAGGCATCACAGATCCGCCTGTGCTTGGAAATCTCACAATTGAGACAAATTAAAAGTAATCCTTTCATTTGCTGGTGTTTGACATGGTCTTTGATGTCAGTCTTCAGCTTACAGCACTCCTCTGATTGAATCTGTGTGCTTCATAAGTGATCCTGGGGTTCAAACATTGCTCAATAAAAAGTTGATGGACTTCAGACTTTGATCCACATCCTCTCCAACCGTGTGTTTTGAAGTTCAAAAAAGAAGAAGGAAAAAAAACAAAACACGCATCGCGCCTTTAAGGATGAGTGAGAATATGTAACGGAAATAGTTGAAAGACAAATAAAAAAAGAAAAAACAGATGGAAATCTGAGAGAAAGGTGAAGGACGGCAGGTAAACTGTGTGTAAACATAATTTATTTATTGACCCGAGTGGAGTACCGCTGATGCATGTTAACACAGTGCACACGGATTTGTTCAGAGATTGCTGCAGTCTTTCTGATCTCACACACACTCACGTGCATGCACGCACACACACACACACACACACACACACACACACACACACACACACACACACACTTCCTCCTCTTTGAGACCATTGACAAAACATGAGAGAAAAATAAAAATCTGTGACAAGACACAGTCAGTCAGTCATCACCACATCAGCTGCCTTCCCTCCCGGTGCAATCACCACCAAACCTCCACACATGCCGTCATCACAGCGCAAGGCACAGTGTGAACCGTACGTCACCTTTAAACACACTCAAACAAATACAACTCATACCATTACATATACTGTATCTCACAATTTCTGGATGTACGCGTGTTTTTGACATCTACCGCTAAGTTACTGACGCTAATTAGGTCCAGACTGAATCCTGAAAATGTCAAGATCCAAAATTATCTTGAAGTCCAGGGACGTTTCATTGGAACATCATCGTTATACAAATATATGGAGCACAGAAAGTGAGGAAACTTGAAAATTAATTTTTAGTTGTAACAATGATGCTTGGGAATATCTGAAAGTGTAAACGGACGGCCTGTAAGTTTTGAAAGGAACATGCAAAAAAATGCATTATGTTGGTTTTTCTTTAAAAAAAAAAAAAAACTGGCTAATATCCTGTACTAATGCCAAACAGCTAATCGAAATAATGCCCCAATGAAAAGGCAATCCAGCAGTATGAGCATACTGCCAAGAAACAGTCTTTTAACAAAGAAATGATTCACCAAACACGTATTTCTGTGCTATATTTATGTAGCATTCTGGCCTTGGATGATCATTTTACAGAAAGAGGAACGGACAGAAAATTCTCAGTGCTGTAACAGGCAACACATGTTCCAGTTTTCCATGTTGCAAAACAAAATTTAGAATAATAACCACTCAAGACCAGTACACACTTTCAGCCAACAACTGAGGCGAAGTCTTTGATCGTAGCTTGAATTCCCTGGATTGATGTTTAACAGTAGATCGCAATTGGCGTTACGATAGAAGCACCGTAAGGATAAAATACTTTTCTGATTCCATAAGAGGTGAAACGTTTCATCACCTTCATATTCTCTGTCTTCCTCCATACCGAGCGTTTCATTCCCCCGCCCTGTATATGAATGCCTGGAGAACCACTTCATTCATTTCATTTATCTTTCTCCCTGTAGGCATCGGTGCTGCACTTCTGGGATAATATCATTATTCTTTGATATCAAAGCACAATGTAATGATTGTCACCTCTGATTCAGTGGAGAACAACAACAAAAAAAAAAAAATCAGTTAATGAAATCCACGCTGTGCAAGCAGCAAGTAATAAACTCGGTCTGTAAGAGGAATCGGGCTTATAAAAAATAAATACGGCTGCACAGTGCTCTATTTATTGAGCGGGTGAAGCGATACCAACATGTTGCTGTGCCATTCCTGAAGAATACGGCACAATTTCCAAAAACTATTTTGCATTCTTTTGCAATTTAAAAAAAAAAAAAAAATCTTAAAAAACATCTTCGGCAAATGATTTCTATGTTTTACTGATTTTTGGCACGTCTTTGAAGTACATACATGCAAGCAATCAGGCGTTCGGGGAGCTTTGATTACGCGCCGCAGGGCGGCCGTTCTCTGGTTCCTTCCACAGTCCAAAGGCACGCAATCGAGGTTAACCGGTGACTATAGGAGTGTGTGTGTGTGTGTGTGTGTGTGTGTGTGGTGGGGCTGAGTGTGGTGATGAATTGACGACCTGTCCAGTGTGTGCCGTGCCCTCGCCCATAGCTCGCTGGGATTGGCTCCAGCGCCCGGCGGCCCTGCAGCATGAGGCGGTACAGAAGATGGATGGAAAGCGCTTGTGCAAATAAAAAGACAAATTTTTTATTGAAAGCCAGTTTATGGAATTTGAAGGAAGGAGATGTTTGCCTGCGTGTCAACAAGTGTTCAGTGGAAAAAAAATGAAATGGCAGTGAAGCAATTGGCGCTTGGAGCAGGAAGAAGGGGTTAAAAAACAAAGAAAAGTTGATGTTCTCTGCCGTCTCGCTGTGCTTTGAGAAGGATCACTGGTCAGGGCGGATGGCGGCAGTTAGAGAGACGGCGAGGGTCTCCTTGCACTAAGCGCCGTGAAGACGGGAGCCACAGATCTGACAGCAATTGGCTGCTTTCATCAAGGTCAGGACAACTCCTGAAGGAAAACAGTGCTCCGACTATCGGCGTTTGATCAGCAGAGTGTGGAACCTCTTTTATCACCTCTCTGCGTCAGTTCCCCGTAGGCTGTGTGCTGATGGATGGTACGCACTGTAATAAACCCACCTCCCAATGCACATTTGTAAAACATGCCATTCCTACTTGATATTTATGATCGATGGAATGAGGATACTGTAGAGTAAGCACATTACGCTCCTCTTCTACTGTGGCAAAAACCAATGAGCGGGGAATGCAGGTATGTAGGTGTGTGCGCAGAATCTTTATTGAGTTGTACGTCACAGTCGAAAGGGTCGGTCAAAAGTATGCGTCCTTGTGGAATTGAAAGTGTGCGTGCATAAATATTAACCTGTGTGCGTGCATTCACATGTAAATGAGTGTAAGAAAATTAGTCCGTGCTCCGTTAGCGGTTGCTTTGGGAACTGGTTTAATGACCAAACACGGCGAAATGTTGCTTTTTCAGGGTCTCTTAGGTTAAAGGGGACGGGCGTGTGTTACCTTTCTTTCCAAAGATCCATTGTTTGTGCATGCTCGTGATGAAGAAGATGGGCGTCTGAGTGAGACACATGAGGAAGTCCGTGACTGCCAGGTTGATAATGAAGATGTTGGACGGGGTCCGTAAACTCCGGCTCCTGCGCACAGAGGAACAAAACCCTTTGAAACACTTTCATACTTTGGTCGTCTGATCATCACATGCGCTCTCACACAGTTTGACTGATAATCAGACGATTCATTCGCTGCTATCTTTACACATCTGTCCTGAGAAGACGAGCTCGGTGCTGACAGAGGCGCAGCCGGGGCCCAGACGGTGTGGTGGGTCGCCCTTCAATCACGGTGTCAGCGGTTTGAAAAGCTGAACCTCAAAAACAAAGGATTTACCTGCAAAAGGCGTAGATGACGAGGAAGTTTCCCAGCAGGCCCGTGATCCCGACAGCGAGGATGACAACGCCGATGGTGTAGTGAGCGTGATCTGGTACGTCCACTGTTGGAAACGGGTGGCTTGGGACCGTAGAACCCTGCCAACAATAAAAACAGAAGACATCATTTAAATATAATAAGTAACATGACATCAAGCCAAACAACAGCTGTGATTCACAGCCGATGTATCCGAGTCAAGTCTGAGCTGTCCCATTACTTTCTACTTTATTTTGATACTGTCTCATCTTCACTGCTACACATTTATCCTTCCTGTCTGCCCTCCCTCGATATATCTTACTTCCTAATGTGATTCATCTGTGTCCCTCCGTTATTCAAACCCTCTTCCCTCAGTGTCTTTTTGGTAGATCGTCGCTGAACCTTCCCGTGTTTGGATCCACTCGTGTTTTTGAACTCCTGCTTGTCCTTCTGGATGCTCTGTGGGACTCTCCTCAGGATGCCTTCGCTTTGGTTCGGATTCGCCATTGATTCGTGACAGAATCACTGTGAAAGACATTTCCTTTAACATCAGGAAACATTCAGCAGTCTTTGGAAACTGGAGTGGACACATGTTTCCACAATTAAGGATGGAAAGGAAAACGATGATTGAACATTATGAGGCGCTTGATGATTTACATAGCACTGCCATAAGCAGATGAAGCGATTACACTCTACAATAGATGTGGCTAAGTTGGTAAAACTGATGTTTGCGCTTGATTTTCTTCCTCTCACACTGTCCAGATGTCAGAGACACTGAAACCCTGAAGGCAGTCGTCCCTCTTTCTGTGTGAACGAACTGATGAATGTAACAAATGGCGTAAAACCCTCTGAGACAGTGAAAATGTGTAATGTATACAGGATAAATATAACACCAGGAGATAGTGAGGTAGCTCTCCTCACTCTTTGCAGGACTTTGTGATGCATTATTGTTGTACTACATAGGAATAAAGATTGGATTTAATCTGATAATAAATCAATGAATCTCTCCAACCACGCCTCCATCTGGTTGGTCTCTCACTAGCGCCCCCTGCCAAACAGGGAAGGCTGCAGGACTGTTTCCAGTGCACAGACCTCTCCATGCCAAACACTCTCAGCAGGCTCTCTGGCCGCTTTAGGGACCCCAGCGAAGCGAACCCCCCCGGCACCAGATGAGACGCCCATCCGCTCGACCTTCAGGACCGCGCTCACCAGCTCTCTGAGGTGTTGACAGACATCCACAACACCTCGCTCTCACAGGCCGCTGTTCCAACCTGAACCGCTGAACTGATGGCGCCTTTTCATCCGCACAGCCTTCACCCACCCGAGAAGAAGAACTCATACGTCAAACATACGTACGCTCTCCCTAGACCTGGCCTTGATCTTCAGCACCGTCACCCTAAAGACCCTGATGAAGAAACTCCCAACACTCGGACTGAGAACATTCATCACAGGCCTCTGAATGGCAGCAACATCCAGTCAAAAGCCCGCCCCGTTACATCCAGCGACGTATAAGATGAATTCCTGACACCGGAGAGAATCTACTTACTTCAAATCAACAGCTTCAGTGCTCTCAGAGGTCAAGGGAAACAGCAGGTATTCATGTGTTGTTAATTATACTGCTGCTAAATTTAAGTATTAGTGAGAAAGAATAAAAAAGGTCATTCATCTTAAATAAAGTGCCTGCATAAATTGTTTTTTTTTTTTTTAAATCAGGCAGGTTGTTTCTTGAGTAAAGAAAAAATCAGAATTTTATGTCAATATAAGTTTTTTTTTCCTCTTGACAGCAGCATATTTCCATTTCCTTGAGAGGAGCTGCTGCACCTGAGAGCACACAGCTCCCCTCCAGAATTCATATAAGTCAAGCCCACACCTTCTGAATGTCACTGTTACTTTCAGGCAGAGGCGCGCCCACCAGCACACACCGCCTCCTCCACAAGAACACATACTCTCCTCAATAATCCTGCGTATAAACATACACGTGCATGTGTGTGTGTGTGTGTGTGTGTGTGTGTGTGTGTGTGTGTGTCCAACATCTGTCTCTTCAGTCCTACAGAGTTACATTCCCTCCTTGCTGAATGCGGGGAATTTCAGCCGAGCTCTGACAAGTGATGGGGCGGTTACGTAAGGAAAAGAGTGAAAAGGTCAGGAGGATGTGGTTCCTAAAAAGGGGGCAGGGTCGTATGCAGATGTTGAGAGTATTTGTGTGGAATGTAAACACGCTCAGATCAAGTCTGACGTCCGCCGTCGCCGGCGACGTGGAGGGCCGCATTAAAACTTTCCTCTGTCTTTCCTCTCACTCGCGCTCCCCTCCCTTCGCCACCGCCGTTGATTTCCAGCCGTGATTAATTCCTTTCTTGACGTCTATTCTTCCGTCCACTAAATCTCTCGATCATTTCCTCCTTCCTCCTCCGATGTCTCCCAGTTCGACCAGCTCGGGACAGATTAGTGGCGATAACATGGCGAGGACACAGAAAGGGCGCCACATCGAGCGGTGTGGCGTGGAATAATTTTTTTTTTTTTTTTTTTGAATCTGCAAATAGCAGGAGATAAAATCTTTCCATACTTAATATCTTTCACTACCTACTGCAGCCAGCTAGATTTTTTACCTCATCAGTAGTGAGCAAGTAATAAAAATGCAAATAGTTTCATGTCTGTTTAATGCAGAGCAATATAAAACAGGCAAATAAATGGAGTGGGAGAGAAAAGTGAAGATTAGGAATAGAGAGACAGACAGTGCAAAAGAAGAAAAAGACCAGAGGACATCCAGTAATTAGATCTGAATGAGGCACGTGCGAAGCCATGTAAACATAAACAGAAGGGCCAGTGTACTGGACTTTGTTTTGTGGGCAGCATATGTGTGCATCATTACCCCGGACCAGCTGAGACTAATTGAATAAATATCGCCAAGAGGTTTTTCCTCCGGTGACAGAATTACTGCAATCAGTGGAAGGGCTCGTTTAAGATGAACATTTTCATTAGTGGCTCCGCTTATTTTTGGAGTTTTGGAGTCTATAGTCACACAGATATGTTTATATATATATATATATATATATATATATATATATATATATATATATGTATATATATACTTCAAAGAGAAAGAGTTTTCAGGGAGGGATGCAATCCTTCAACATAAAATAAAGCCTTGTCACTGAAAACTTTTAAGTATGATTTGTACTTGTTCCTCACTAGTTTCCAAGTCTGTTAAGCTCCACTGGGGTTGCATCTGAAGCGATGACATTAATCACAATGGTCACTTTGGTCATAACTGCAGAAACAGGAATTTATGGACGGCGCGGCTCCTCATTCCGTCACGGTGAGGAATTATTATTCCAACACAAAGGGAAGCTGAATCTTAAAGGAACTCGGTGAAAAATAGAAACTGAAGCAAAGGTCTCTTCCCAAAACATCTGTGCCGTGATAAAGTGACACTGAGTGATCAGAGTGCTGTCAGGTTACATTGTCCGATGAATTAATGTTGTATAATTTCACAAAGTCACACATTAACAGCCTGCAGTTGACTGATCGCGTTTCTTCCTGGTATTTGCTGCACCAACAATGTTGCTTTTGGCCTGGATGATTTCTTTCTCTTCATGTTAGTGGAGAATAACTGCTCCTCCACTAGCCACTTGTCAGGATCCTGTTTCCCTGTCTGTGTCAGTACTTGTGTGTGTGTGTGTGTGTGTGTGTGTGTGTGTGTCCCTCCTGTTAGTCTTCCCCATGTGCTCACTACCCTCACCTGTGTGTTCTTTCGCCCTGTCCCCTCTAGTGTGACGCTGGCTGGTCTCCACTGCTCTCTGCTCCTGCTCAGCCTCTTTCCAGTCGCCACGCCTCCGGACTTTTGTGCAATCGACCCCTCAAAACGCCGCCCTCGTGTCAGTCTGCTGCTGGGTCCACCGCGGTCATGACACCGCTCTGCAGGGGTTCCAGTTGTTCAGACGCCACAGTGCACTGTGGCCATTTCAGGGCATTAAGAGACATGTAGCTAAACCTGAGGTGAAAACATTTTGTTGCATGAGCTCCTTGCATGTGTAAACTGAGCCACAAGTAAACAAGAAAGGTTGTTTACAATTTCACAACAAGTGTTTGTTGTTCAAATCTGAGCCCATAAAGAACCCTGCTTTTATCTGTTGTCATTCATTTAAGTGAATCTACAGCAAACTGGATCTTTCAGCTTAAAGCAGTTTGGGACTAATGTTTCAGTTTCAAACAGAAGTGCTAGAATGCTTTGAGAACAATGTGTAGTTAAAGCAGTGACTTTTCTCTCTTGGATTTGAAGCTCATGCATCCACTGAATTGAGGCTGTCATTACACCCTGGTCGGTCCCACAGTCAAGGATCGATGCACACTTATTAAAAATTTCATGAATCCACAAAGAGTCTATTTTAGTGTGAAAACTGCTGCTAGGTAACCAGAAGATGTTTGGTTTTTAAAAAGAAACCGTGCTCCCCTACGTCAGCTTCCAACGGTGCGTGGGACTTTATATCACGTCCAAACTGTGGCGAGACAGCAGTTAATAACTCAGGGCACGGTGGTGCAGCGGTCAGCACTGTTCACCCGCTCGGGGTCGTACATGATCACTCCCAGCGCTCTGGAGGCTTCAGCTCCCAGCGAGGGATTTCTGGGTAAAGCAGGTGAAATCCTGCAGGACGGGAGAAAGTGAAGGATGCTCCTTCAAGATGGATGACAGGTGTTAAACTGTTGCAAGCTGCCTGTTTGGATAAACCCTGTACTCCTAAACTGACAAATTAACGGCAGAACAGAAAATGTATCGAGATCAGATTATTTCTCTGCTTAATTAAAACCTGGTGTTTTTTTGCATCGTCTTACCGTTTGACTGCCTCATTTCTGTCACGTTCTGTCACTCGGCTGATCAACGACTGCTTAGCTTGTGTTCTGGATGGTAATCAGTCATTTTTCTCAAGCTGCTCGGGGAATTAGCAGCGGGGATGAAAGATGAATTAGCTGCACCTGTGATTCTCCTGAACTTCCACACCTCACAAAGCCCGACCAGCTTATCAGCCCGTCGACAGAGGAACGGCTGTCTGCGAAATTCAAAGGCAAACTCCTTTTGTTTACCATCAGTGTCTAATCAGCCTCGCCGGACCTCGCAGAGCCACCCACTGTCTCACACTGCACGACTGACACACCCCGACACACGCGTGCGTGCAGAAATGCTCATAAGATAAACCCAAATTTTAGATTACTGTGCAGAGATGACAGATTATAAGGCGAGGGGAAAGGGAAAGAGTCCGCCAGAGAAAATCTGAGGAGTTTTAAAATGAAAACCAGTCTTATTCCAGTGGAAGATCCCATCTGTCTTTGCAGAAGCTGCCCTCGGGCACCGTCGTAGTGTCAGCTTTCCCAGCACTCCCACCATGGACGCCGCACCATAAAACCTGCAGTGATCTCAGGCCTGAAGGTCTCCGCTTCAAAGTCACACTCCAAATTCAACCATTCACACTTGTTGAACTGCATTCAGCACAGCGGCTCACCCATACGATCCTCCGCATGTCTCTCTAATAGCTTTTTCTCCCTCACATCACTCTTATCCATGGCTGGACTCCTGCAGGGCAAAGTCAGATATGAGTCTTTTGTTCTCCTACATGCACAGGGGTGGAGGAGAAACCTCCACACATCTGTGTGAAGGATCTTTGGTTTTTTTCCCTCCGAGGATCTGGCCGAACTAATCCCCATCTCACTCAGAGTCACCTTTCTTTGTCATGGAGAAATATCAACCACACGTTTGACTTCAAGTGACGTATGGAAGCGCCAGAAGGATGGACGCTCAAGCTGATCGCTTCCAGAAGCTTAAATAGGAATAGAGGCATAAAAACTATCATTTCAGGCAGACAGGGGGTTTGTTTTAAGCTGTAAACAGGATTTTCATTCCGATAAAGATCCTACTTTGCATCCCTCGTGAGACAAAAGGAGAATATGACTTTAAGTTTATTGTTTTTTATGACATGCATTTTAACAGTATATTGAATGGCTGTCATAAAAGTCACCACAGATTCACTGGGTTGAAGAGGACGTTCCCCAAAAAGCAATCCCTCCATGAAGGCTGAAGTTGACGCAGGAATGATGACACAGATCACAGCCCACGTTCTGCACAGCAGAAGTCACGCGTGGTCATCGCCCCTGCAACGTTTAACAGTCTTAATGGAACGTGATGGAAAAGCAGCGGGGATGGAGGGATTCGGGCTCGTGCGCTCATTCACGTCTGGAGCTGAATGAGCGGAGCGCAGATGCGCAGCGGAGTGTGGCGCGGTTCATTCATTCACAGAGTTGCCATCTCCCTCACCCACACAATTCTCCCTCTCTCCCATTTTGTGAACGATCTCAACAAAATGAAACAATCATTGATAGAAAACCACATGCTGTTTTTTGTTCCCCACCCCGCTGTTTCCCAGCTGTGGCGGAGTTGGGGTGGATCAGAGTTTGCTGCATTTACGCATCGCTGCAGCGCACAGAAACTCCCCACTGCCCGGCACAGGGAAAGTCCTCCAAGCATCCCGGAGCTCAGATATCCTCGGCGGAGGCCACTTACGGTTGTGGAGACCGGAGCCAGCTCCATGAGCCGATGCGGGTTGATGGAGCTGATATTCCAGGGCGCGCGGGCGGTGGGGTCCGCCGTCGGGATCCCCGCTCCATTCAAGAGCCTTGAATCCATCCAAGGTCCCGCTGGGCAAAAAGTCGCGTGCGTATCGGAGGAGAGGTGGACTTGAAAGGCAGGGAAGTGTTCACTGGGTGATGCGGGAGTCCAGGTGGTCAGTCATCATCGCCTCCCTGCTCTCATATCCCACTCGTCCAGAGCTTCTGGTGCTACAGCATCTGTGGAGGGGAGGGAAAGCCTGGCGCGCGCTCTCTCTTTATTTCTCGTCCAATCCCCGCTCCGGGGATGCCTCAGAGTGTGTCAGTAGGTCTGTGCATGTGCGCACAGATAGAAATCTTCTTTGTTTTGTTTATTTTGCTTATTTATCTACCTTATAGCAGTGCCCACTCTAACATTCTCACCTTGCGTTTTCTCGCGCGCTTCCTTCTGCAAACCGCACGAGTGGGAGAGGAAATATTTTTATGCGACATTTGATATTCATTCTAGTTATCTGCCTGCTCAATGAGCCCATCGCCCAATCTCTCCTTGCAGGGAATGCAGAAATCTTACAGCATCATCTACATCCGGTTTGAGCTGAAAAGAGATCATAAAAATAAGAATATGAAGAACGTCTATATACTTTTTATTGCTGAGACGAGACACGTTTGGGGAGAGAGGGAGATTTCTGGGTGTGTGTGCAAGGAAAGGTCGAGTCCACAGTTAAACGTGCACTGCTGCTGAAACTAGAGGACAGGAGGAAAGAATGGATAATGGAAGGCTTAAAATCTGTTTGCTTTTTGGGTTGATTTGGCCTGGTATTTGTGTGTGTGTGTGTGTGTGTGTGTGTGTGTGTGTGTGTGTGTAATGATTTAATCCTTGAGGCTACTAAGAAGGACAGACAGAAGACTCAGTTAAAGAAGCCTGAATATGGACGACAAATGAAGAAAAGTATTACGACTGCAATACTTTAGGACTCTTAGGAAAACATCCAGGAGCTGCATACGTTTCCTGATGAATCTTGAAACAGCTTCACTTGTCATTGAAACTCACCCGTCCGTCTTTCGTCCGCTGCTTATCCATCGGTGCAGCTGGAGCGGATCCAAACTCAATATGAGAGGAGGTTGGGTACACAATGGAGATGTCGCCAGTCCATCACAGGGCAAACAGAGAAAGTGGAGAAAACTCCCCGCAGAAAGGCCTTCGGTCAGATTTGAAGCAGGGATATTCTCGCTGTGAGACGTGAGTCTTCCACCAAATGATCCGGTTTCCATTCACTCCTCTGGTGCAAAGCTTATATTCACCAAACTATTCAACTCATGGCACTTTATTTGTTTGTTTGTTGCTTTGCTGATTGTGCACGGAGACATTTTAGAGCTTGCTCACTGAAATCAGCAGGCTGCAATAAAATGAGACAATTGTGAGAGTAATTGCAGGGAATCAAAGCAGCCATCTATTTTGCTGAAAAGCTGAACAACTGGCAGAGAGATGCATTAAAGCGTTTCACAGAAATGCAGAAAGATGTATTTTCTAATAGGGCAGTAGTCCTCGATCTTTTCTACCGGGAGCCCCCGAGATTGCTTCAAAGACAAGCTGTGTACGCCCATCCTATGAGATGTGTTTTCCAGAAACATTACAGTGAAGCCAAGCGCTGGCAATCGCGACAACAGTTAATAAGATCCAAACGTAGTTTCCTATTTCTGTCATCTCCTTTGACGTGTGTAAATTTATCTTGACTTTGTGACAGATTGCCTCCCATATCGTGTTTTTTATGCTTGTGAGGGCTCAATTCAATCATTCATTGTGATAACATGCAAATGAACACGGAGGCAATACAGCTTCCAGCAGCGCTCTCATAGAAACAGGGTCTAATGCATGCAAAGGCCTCATTTGGATATTCCTGTATGCATACGTGTCACCCATAAAGAAAAAAAACATGCAGACTGAAAGTGTTATATTTTTACATTACGGTGCATTTTTAGCGTGCAGCGTCAGCATGGAGCCAATCCCACCCGATTGTGGGACTGATCTGCTGAAAATGTGCGCACAAACAAATGCCTGCTGCTTAAACTGATATTGTGGTGCATGCTCGTTTGGAAGCTGATCAACTAATGACACACAGTGATTATCAAATCTGACAGATGCGCAAAATAATCCATTTGTGGCATTTCCCTTCTTGAATATGAAATGCAGTACGAGGCGTGTACACCCGATCACGCAGAAAACTAGGAGTAAAAGGATTAATGCACAATGCGACTCAGGTCTCAGAGGACTCAGACAAAACAGGTCTCACTGAGAGGTGAACCAGTAAACCGTTACTTTGATTTGATGACACTGTAAAAAAAAAAATAACATGGAATAACCATGAAGATGCTTAGAAAATAGGCTTTACCTTATGGACTCATTCAATACATTCATCTAATTTTCCTGCTTAGATTCCAATTAATTCTCACTAATAGATCTCCATTAATAGTAGAGCTGCAGGTAACTTGGAGAAAAACTTAATTATGGCCGCAGCGGTAATGAAAAAGCCGACACAGCAGAAGTGTGCTGATTCCTCTGTAATGTGATTTCTGAGAAGGTGCGGCGCGTCACTCGAGAGGGAAACATGGAACGAGAGAGAGAGAAACGCTTTGCTGAAGCATGTTTGCGACGCCGACTGCCTCCCGGCGCAAAATAAAGCATTTCTTTGACCTCCGCAGATCCAAGATGACATTTAGCTGAGAGCGTTTTGCCCCGAGGATGGAGAAAAGGGCAGTGATGCTCCATGATAGATTGGGAATAATGGCCGTTTGTCAGCAGCGGGAGACGGATGTGGGGGAATTTTAAGCATGACCACCTTCCAGTTTGGGTTCAGTCCAGGGAGAGGTGGACGGTCTTATGACGGCTGATATACCGGCTTTGTTTCTCTAACCTCATTTCATTCTAACTACTCTATTTGACTCCGTTTGCCTTCGGGCTTGTTCGGTTTCTGCGCATTAAAGCACACTGACCCATTCCCTCATAACCCATTTCATTGTTTACATAACGCCTTGTTACGGTCTTCACTTTCCAGCAGCGTGCTTCCACTGCTGCTTAACGCTCCATTTTACAGCCCAACCGCCGCAAATTCAGGTTAACTATCTTCAGGAATGCTAAATGCCGCTGTGAGGAAACTCTGGAAGACATCAGCTCAGATTTTGCCCCGCGGGAATTTTCCTTCTCGTCCTGTGAAAACACAAAAGGCTGAAATGAAAATTTGAGCTTGTTTGCGAAAAGCATTTACCACCTTTCCTGGGCTTGACCTCTGCATATTTTAAGTCACTGTGCCTTATGTATGATTACCTTTCACAGATCAATTTAAGGTTCAGATCATTCTAGTTTTGAACTTCTCCCTTCTCAATGAACAAATAAACACATTCTCCCTGCACTTTATGTGTATTTTGAGTTTGTGTGTACTGGATGTCCTAATAAACCTCATTGCAATCACAGCAGCTGCAAGACCCACAAAATGACTGGTCCCATGATGGGAGGGCCCGGCTGATTATTAAGAGGATCAGAATCTGGGTCTGGGACTTACACAACAGTAGCATTATACAAACAACGCAACCAATACAAAGGCCAAAACAATGCCGCTCTGTGTGCTGTGATCTCCTTTGTCCCTCCTGCCTTCAGTACTAATTCCTGTTCAGGTTAGTTTTTGCCCTCCTCAGCAGTTCAGAGTTGAGAGAATTTATTGTTAGTTTCTAAATGCAGGGAGCAGATTTCAGGTCAGGATATTTATTCAGGCACAACATATGTCACTGTACACGTGCTTTGCACATTAATATATTGACAATATAACAGCTGTAACCTTTTAAATGATTAAAAATGCATTTAGACTGGTGAAAAATAAAATTTGTTTAATATTGATTGTGCGATATTAATGTGACACATGGGGATTGCGACATGAATATGCAATCGTCACATGACCAGATGCGTCTCTATTTTACAGAGAATTTAAAGTGCAACAAAAAAAAAAACAAAACAAAAAGAAGCCTTCTGCGTTAAAATATTTATCAAAAACCAAAAACTTACTGGGAGAAAGAAAAAAAGAGTTGCGGCTAAATACAATCCAGTGTGATCCTCACTAAAACTTTGTGATCTCCATGAATAAATATGATAAAAAAAAATGTTAACTTTTATTGAAAAAAATCTTCAGTCTACATTTTTCTTTGCAGTGTTTTCCTGCAGAATGGATTCGACCTCTGATGGGCCCGTGGACCATATGTTTGACACCCCAGGGTTTGCTGGTCTCCTTCAATAGATAACCAGAGGATGGGAACCAAAACACAGTGATTTGACCTGAGTGGACAGGAGCGGCCATCAGACAGCTGACGTGTGTGACAGCAGGTCGGGTTGAGGGACAACATAAGGAGACTTCACTGTTAAACATTACTCAACTCAATTTCTCAGTCAGCTAGGCATTGTTTGGTCCTAATCGTGTTACGCACATCCGGCACTGAAACTTCGTTTGGTTCATTAAGCCGGCGAACGCCGAGGTCTGAACGCGCGCCTCCGTCGGATCGAATCGTTCCTGTTTGAAAATTACTGCACAAAGCAGTCAGACGGTGAAGCCACAGGCCAAGACGTGCGAGCGTTTAATTCATTTGCACTTATGCAGATTTCACTGTGATGATACCATCTCATGATATAATGGTTGTTTTGTTTCTAGAATTAAAAAAAATGAAGACTTTAAGTCTGCATCTCAATAATTATTGTGCTTTATGTTAACAGGGTATTTCTCAATGCACCTGAGCATGTTAATGAATGAATGAGGGTGGATGGACAGTTCCTGTTTAATAAAAACATGGCTGTGTGCAAAATAATCCTAAAAGTGCAAATTGTTCCTGTTATACCTGAACATGAAAGATTAAAAAAAAGAGAAAAGTTCCTTTTTATGTCAAATACTGAGAGGAAACTAATTGTTTTCAAAACCAAATAACTATACATTCTGTGCTGCATTTTAAACCCCTGGGAACAGGTTGTTCTTGAAGATCTGATTTAGGTGCTGTAAATCACGCTGATGTGAAATTCTGTGCACATCCAGGCTGGTGTTAGGAGGGATTTTCATGATGCAATCGCTCACGGTCGCTAATGTCCAAAATATGCAGGCAGAGTTCGACTCAAAGGAGCTGGATCAAAACAAACTATTATTTCAGCGTCACTGCTGTCATTCTGGAATATTTCTGCAGAATAAATCGGCTATTAAGTCAAACTAAAAGACTGAATGTTCTGTTAGTGGATTAATACTTTCTGAATGAGACGAAACAGGCTGAATGGACACTGTGGTGGGATGCTGCATGTGTGTGTGTGTGTGTGTGTGTTTTCATATGGTTACGCAAGGGAGCTGGCAGAGGCAGCAGGTAGATGCTGACACTGGTAAGCTGCTCTGGGACCTGGATTCTCTCCAGAACAACCAGCTCGACAACAAACCAGTAATAATGTCAGAGTTTCTAGGACACGACAGCTGACACGGAATTTCCTGTTTGGCGCCACACATGTGCGCCTAAATCTCTGCATTCTGGCCTGAAACGCCAAATTAAAAATATGTTTTATTTATAGAAAGAAGTCAAGGAACGCTCTCCAAATTGAAAGTGGCGGTCTTCCTCTTTGTGTTCTAATTGGTGACATTTGCAAACTGCCCCTTCTGCTCCTCGGGCAGCTGTGGATTTTTTTTTTATTTTTCCTTTTTTAATTTATTTATTTTTCCGGTAAATGTCAGCCTGTTGAGCAAAATACCCAAGAAGTCTGGAGGTTTGTATGATCTCTTAAAGCAAACAGAATGTTGAGACCGCAGTATATAGACGACGCCTCAGTTCGGCTTAGTTTGACCGCAGTGCTCCGAGGCGTCTGGTAATACTTTAACAGCCGCCGCGTCCTTCTTTTGTGGTTTAAAGATGCTGCTGCCAGAACAGGTTTGATTAAAATTGTGGGGTCAAAGTTCAGCAGCAGCAGCAGCTTTCCACAACGCATTATTGACTTTTCTTTGACAAAATTTGTTTTGGGAGTGAAAGAAAAAAAGAAAAAAAAAACAACTAATTTGCTGCATTTTATTTTGAAATACACAGTGGAAAGCCAGGGTTTTCCAAATTTTTTTTAAATCAAAGTTACATTCATGACTTTGTGTCAAGGCTGCCATGCAGATGTTCAGCTGGAGAGTGAAGGTACATTTTTACAAAGCTTTTACTGTACTGATAGAATCAGCGTGCGGCGTTTATTTCAGCAACCACAGGGCGTTTTGCTCTTTATGGCGGCGAAAGCTTTTTGGTCGTTAATCAAGGGACTTATGAAGATTAGGCTGCAGGTGCAAGAAAAAAAAATACTGCTGTTTAGTGTTTTGTGCACATAAATAAGATTTTGGTTGGAACCGTTGAGCGCTTTACATTTTCATGTCACAACGTTGCTTCAGCAGAGTTCAGATCTCACACAGACCTCCTGGATGCTCTCGTCCCGTCACGGCTGTCCAGAGCATTTGAGACGAAGCATTTAAAAAAGCATCGAGCAAATTATGAACACGTTTCTTCACCTTTTCCTGACTTCTCATCTCCTCCAGCAAGATCACCCACTGACTGCACACACCTCGGTCAGGAGTTTGCTGATTATATTCACTCTGCTCTTCTTGTTTGAGGTATGTAAAAACATCAGAACCCGCGGCTTCACTTCCAGGAAGACGTAAAGCCTGTCTTTTACCTGGACTAGCACAGTAAGTGCATTTATTAGGAACAGGACGCTCCATGTTTTGTATTTACATCGTTATGTGCAGTTAGCTGCGAGAATCATTGTTTCCTTCTTGGTCCCACACAGACCCACAATGACCCTTTTCTTTCTTTTCTTTAAAGGAGCATCATTTCCAGTAAGAAGCAACCCCTGTGGATGCATAGAACATGGAATACACACACACACACACACACACACACACACACACACACACACACTGGGGTTATTGTATTTATTCATTGTAATTTTTGAAATGACATTATGGTAAACTCACTCAGCTCCCTGGAGCACCGTAATGCGGCTCCCACCACATCCTAGAAACGCGAGAGAGACAGTGATTTTCCCGAGGGGACTAATAAAGCGTGATGTGTTGAGTTTTCACCGCTGCAGGAGTCCCACAGTGCTTCATACTGCTGGTCACATTCAAACATTGACTTCAGGCCTTTGTGTGTTTGTCATCATTATGTTGTTAAGTTACCATTCTCAGTTAAATACAAATACAGAACACAATATTTTTATGATAAAATCACCTTTTTTACAAGACACTTGCTCCATTAGGAGGTGTGTCTTGAAATATTCCCCACAACACCTGAGTGTTGATATTTTCCACGTTGTCTTGACATACATAAACATCCAAAGTCATTTTCACGAAGCAGCCAAGCGAACCAGCTCCGGAGACGGCACACTGAATCGGAACGAAACTAGAAAAGAACATATAAAAAAATATACTGTTATGTCAGAGTGTGAAAATAAAAGCAATTTAAAATCGGTACGTGTGTAACAGTTGACGTCGTTGCATTTCTTCTGACCTCTCCTGCCTTTGCGGCGGAAACCCACCCCTGTACAAGCGAATGTTGATGTTGCTTCCAGTCGGTCGGCTTTCGTGTTGCTGTTCGCTTCAGAATTAACACGGTGTTTTCGTTCCATTAGGCAGGAGTTTATTGAAACAGCATCCGAAGAGACGCCGCTCTTGGCTGGCGTTGGAGCCAACAGTTGGCTCGCAAGCAGGACAGAAGGAAAACAGCTGTACAAACGCTTGCAACTGTGAGAAGCTGCTAATTTAACTGAGATATTATCGGTTACTATAATTGTCAGTTATAAAGCATAATTCTTTAACAGTGAGCGGTGATGAACAGCACAGGCTGAATTCGGAGAACGGAGAATGTGGCGAAGACGACAGGAGGGGAAATGCGTCGCCGAATAGTGATGAAGAGCTGGGAATACATGTGAATCCCGCTGAGGTCTCCGGGCTCGTCATCAGGAGCAGCAGGAGGGATTAAGAAGACCCTGGATTATCCGGCACAATGTCTGTGTTTTATCAGAGTGAACAATAATCCACAGATAAAACCCTCAACATGTCTGCACTCACATGAAGACAGACATCGATATAACACGCACGCGCACACACACGGACACCCTGAGATCTATTCAAGTGCAACAGGTGCAATTCAATGAGGAGGTGAGAAGATAATGCTCCAACAAGAAAAAGGTGAAAAAAAAGGGAGAGTGCAGGTGAAAATGGCTTTTCTGTCCAGGATGTTTGTACATTCTGTCCTCAGCCAGTGAAGCAGTGATGGTATCGTCTCTTCCTACTGAGGACGCAGCGCACCGCCAATCAAAGCAGAAAAACAAGCAATTATATGAAAAAGCTGTTCACGTGACGAAGGGTTTGCGGAACAGGCTGCGTACGGCCGGGAATTGTGCTTCGAGAAACTAAACATATAGAGAAGTGTGTGTGGTGGATTAAGAAAAAAACTGTGAGGACTTAAAGGTGTAATACAGAATTTCTATTTGCTTTGATTTCTGGGTGGATCATCTAAATAACTGGTGGGTCTGTTTGTCAATCATTCTGACGAGCTGGTTTTGTAAGGCGGTTCTACGTGCTTGCGCCCAATAAGCTTCTCCCTTTTGCGCATGCGCATTCAGAGTGTTTATGTAGCCGATGAGCTTCTGAGCTAGTACTTACTGATGGCGAGTCTGACATAACGAAACTGTAGCTGTTTCGGAAAACAAGCTTTATGAATGAGCGAGGCCGATCGCAGAAACTGTAAACAGAGCCGTGCACGCCCGGAGAAGAGGAGATCACGCTCGCACGCTTCCGCGTTTCCCGGGAGAAGCAGGAAAGCCAGGCGGATGGTCTGGCGCATGCGCGTTGTTCAAAAAGTGAGTAACAGACGTTTGGCTTCGTCTGTTCGAGAAAATCCTGTATTAGACCTTTAAGCAAACTTCTTAAAAACACTTCAGTTTCAATTGAGGCATCAATTACCTGGGATTCTTTAATCAGTTTCACCTTTAAAGGGATACTTCAACATTTTGGCAAATTGGCCCATTTAGCGCAATTCCTTAGTCATTTCGAACAGCATACTTACTTTTTTTGTGAGGGCGAGCTGTTGTTTATTCAGAGGCGAGTCGGGGAAGTGCAAATTATAACGTGTCCACCAAAGTGTTTTGGGGTTGTTGGATTGTGTATTTGATGAGTTTGACGAGGGGAACAAAAAATACCATCCACTTCCATTGTGTCCGTCCCGAAAACCTTCCCCGACTCACCTCTGGATAAACAACAACTTGCCCTCACAAAAAAGTAAGTATGCTGTTCGAAATGACTAAGGAATTGCGCTAAATGGGCCAATTTGCAAAATGTTGAAGTATCCCTTTAAAACTTGTAGATTTCACTAAATAGGTACAGCATTCACTTTTTTTTCTAATAATGAAATGGGAGTGAGTGTTCTGATTGTTGAAGAACATCAAATCACAGTAAGATTAAAAAAAAATGAACTGCAAGCGTCTGATTACAGAGATGTAGCATAAATAGCTTTTAGGTTTTGGCATCCAGTCCACCAGAATTTGCAAAAAGAGTCTCGTTTGGGATATTGCACTGAAATTTTAAACCTTTTTATATTTTAGTTTATAGTTTAGTTCGTCTTGATGCTGTCGAAAACAATCATGATTTTCCTTCTACTTACATTCGGATTACTTTAATGGAAATAGCTTGGTGTCTTTCTTTTAAGAAACATTTTAGTGAAATAGTCAATCAAAGTTACCTTCTTTATATGAAATCGTTCTGTAATTGGCAATTACAACAAAAAATTCCCCATTTTTAATAATGAATTTTCAGAAATCAAAAATGACAAAAACAAGAACTGATTCTTGTGGCTCAAAAGAAAAGTTCATTTGGAGAAACTTCACAGAATTCCACATTTCCTGGCATTCTTCATTGCAGCTGTATTAAATGAAAAGGCCACTAGAGGGCAGAATACACTCACAGAGGTATCATTGGTGCTCGTTCAACCTAAACAGCAAAATGACATTTTCAGGAGGAAAGTGATTAATTTCTTAAAGTTATAATCACTCTGTTTGTTTTCTTTGCGTTCCCACCAGTGAGGGGAACATAACTTTTCTAAATAGATTTTTATTTGCAGACATATTATTTAAGATTGGCAGTAATGTTCGCATAATTGGCGTCCTTTAACCCAGAATCTAATCTCTCTGCTCCTCGGAGGTGCTCGGCAAGAATAACAGCGATCCCAAAACACAGACGTCAAGGTTGAGTTTGCTGCAGAGCAAATTATACCCTCGGTGTTTTAAGCGAATTATTGTTTTACACATTCGGAATCAGAATTTCACATTAAATAAAACGCGTCTCGGCAACAAAACAGCGACTTCTTGACTTGCGGAGGAGAAGCATTGTGCCGAGAAGACGGCAGCGAAGGTTTGCTCGGTTGAAGAACGGGCGGCGTGCGCGAAGGACGGACTGAGAAAATTGCGGTGTGATTAATTGCAGTTGACGATTGCCTGCTCACTGGGTTATTTTCCACTCCGATAGCGGTGTGTACGCGTGTAGAAGATTGCACGGCGTTATGCGGTTTGCGTGTTTATCTCCCCCCATCTTGTGTGGGAACATTAACTTCATGCTGCAGCGAATGAAACACGCAGCTTCGCTTAATCAAAACGTGATGCCCGGCTCGATAGAGTCCACAAAAAAAAAAAAAAAAAAATTAAATAAAAAAGTATCTGCCTGCCCTGTGCAGCCCGCTTATGATAGGCAAACTGAATGGATTAAAACGGAATCCATCAGATTAAAATGGCACGGTGGAGGAAATGATTTCACGCGGCTGACATGAGCTGAAAGAGGGCGCGTCAAAACTGACAGGAAGGCTCGAAGTGCGAGCTGAGCATGCGTGTGTGTGTGGGAGTGTGTGTGGGAGAAAATGAGATTAGGTGAGAAGACTGAACGCGAACCACCAGACGTGCAGAAAAAAACAAGTTGACTTTCAATGAAGCAAAAAAATTAATTTAAATGTGACAAAGATTTGACTTAAAAGAGGCCGTGACAGATAAGACTTCCTGTTACACACTGACCCTGAAGTCAAGACTTCTGGGGTGAAAGCGCACACTTTTCAAAAAGTAAAGTAGACATTTTGAAACTGTTCATTTAGTAAGAAATGGCAGAAACACTGAAAAGGATGTAGTTTAGAAAGAAGCTGCGTCTTTCTCCAGACGGAGTGTTTTAAGTTGTGTTTTCTCCTGTTTCCATGGAGATGGAGTCAGAGTGTGTTCACAAAGTTTCAAAAAGTTGCGTAAAACTGACATCCTAAATGTAACAGAAGTTTTCCATTTTCAAAGGGCCTCAGTCTGGTAAAGCTCAAATAAGGTGATTCTTTCTAACCTTAATTGACTAATAACTCAGCTGACATTCACTAAACCAATATTTCTGAACTTGGATATCCCAGCTTGGTCGAGTGGTTAAGAACTAATTCAGATCTGGTTGACTGAACAGCCCTGTAATGCCTAAATAAGTAACAGAAAATTCTAATTTGCGGAATCTGATGTCTTTATTTTGACCTTGATCAAAATGTAAAAGGAAAAATGAAAAAATGATCAGACAAAAACTCTTGGGTACCTTTAATATCTGCATCTTTGTTACTTCAAACCGCTTCCTTTCTTGCTCTCTTTTTCTTTTATTTTGCCAACTGGGAGAAGAGAAAACACTTCCTGTCCTTAGGTAGAGGTTAATGATGCATTTTGCACACAACACATGGGAAAAGTGAGGGATTTCTTTGCAGTGCAACATTGTCATTGTGCCCAGATTGTGATGTTTTCCACCCCACCCTGCATGTGATCAGGACTTTAGAAAACCCCCTGGAAGGACTGATCACATACACTTCCTCACCTGCTCCTGACAGACTGCTCTTCTATAGAGAGTTCACCTCAGGCACATTCCACTATATGGAGTAGGGGCACTATTTTTATATTCCTTTATGTGTATATATTTTGGGGGATTTGCTCACTTGTGAAGGTATCTATTGCTTATAATTGATATATTAATATATTTTTCTCTTTATTTATGTGCCAATATATGCTTGGGTTTAGTGAAAATTAATTTCTCAAACACCCCTTGTGTTTGGTTCAGCCCAAGCCTGTAATGATTGGATAATTAGGTTTGGGCTGGACTATATAAGTGGAGAGATCAACAGACTGAAAGCTAATCTGAGAACATCTCTACAAACACCAACATCAGAACTTTCCTTTCTGGACCTGTTGGAACTTGACAAACATCAAAGCCAAACAAAAAACACGTTGTTCTGCTCTTACCTGTATATTGAACCCCAATTTTAGAGATTTTTGTTGATTTTGTAGACTGCCAGCTGAGATTTTTTCCTTGAATGGAACCAGAATTTCATCTCCTGCTTGATGTTCCTCAGGAAATAAACTAAGAAAATGCTCTTTTACCTTTTTCAAGCCATGGCCTGAGATTCCACTCTGTATCCTTCTTTGCATCTTCAGACACACTGAGGTCGTTCTGAAAGTGGAGCAGTTTCTCAAATCAATCTCTCCAGATTGCATCGGCAATTTCCGGGTACTGTGTGTCCACGTCCCGAAAGGATCTTACCAAACAGACCACCAAGAACCTGCTCAGTTTCTTTCACAGGTGGGCTGAATGGTTTGTTTGGTCTGCAGTTAGCTGTAACATCGCAAGAAATGCTTTCCTGAATTCACTGTTTATATTGAAAGGACAAAGAATCAAACTGAGTGGGAGTAAAAAGGTATTTCTGGCAGGCTTTTCATTGCTCATGTTTTATGTTTATAGTGTGTTTTTATAGTTCACAGCAGTGTTTTATAATAGCCTGCCAGCTTTGAGAGTTAAATATTGAAAATACTGAAAATAACTTTCTTGCATCAATAAAAGAATATTCATACCTAGGATGAGAAATTGGGCTTTTTAACCTTCTTAGGTCAACTCATGTTAACATAGTTTGATCTCGCTCTTGTTTACTTGACATAGTCTGCCTCACTGCACTAATATTCTCTCAAATTAACTGGAGTTGAACTTTAGAGTTGCTGAAAACAACATATCGTGGTGCTATTGGCTAAAAGCTTAAAGAATTTCAGTCTGGGATAAATGAATACATGAATACACAGAAAGGTCCAGTAAATATGTATTGTAATAGTGAGATTCAGAGGTACAAATAGCTCAGGTAAGTCACACAATGAATGTCAAAAGTCATCATTTAAAAAAGAAAAGTTTTTTTTGTACACTAAAACTAAAATAGATCTGTGACTGACCCACCTTGGAGTTTTTATACTTTGATTTTTATTCAAAATGAATAAACAAAAAGTGCCACGGAGAGGTCTCCGGCTGCTGATTCTAGTTTTACAACTGATTGACAGTTTTAGAACAGTTTTGATCAGCCCTTTCAACTCTCAGCAAAAAAAAACAAAAACAAAAAAAAACTCAAAACACTTGATTAATTTGTCTATTGGAGGATTCATTTCATTCACTATGAGGGAGATGCAGGATCTCAGTTATCGCCCCTGATGAGATAACCAACTCCACCGAGGGAAACAAGGTCAGTCAAGGCGAGAGTGATGGCGGTCAGTCTGCCGGGATCAGATAAGGGTTTATTATAAGGATATCGCGCTCAGCTTGTTAAATCCATTTTACTGGATGCCGCGTAAACAAGCCTCTTTTAGGCTAATTTAGTCCACATAAACTTTGTCGATTATATGGTGCTTACGTGACGCACACACACACACACACACACATACGCACACACACACACACACACACACACCATGAGGAGGGTTTCATGCTGCTCAGCCAATTACAGCTGTGCCCCGGGGGACTGGGATAAAGACAGTTCAGCTGGTCAGCGATGATGAATAGAAGATAGAGGGGAAAAATGAAATTAATTTCACTTGAGGAATAAGGAGTGGGAACTAAGTGCTGAACTGAACGACTCATCACTGTCAGACATTCGACTATTTGTAATATATATATAAAAAAAACCCTGCAATGTTCTAAACTTAACTGAATAAAATCTGAAAAAGCACTGACTGGTACGAATCTACATCCTTTAAACTTAAACAAGATCGTGTTTTTATGAACATCGAAGTGAAATCAGGAGCGACTACAGCAAACCTTTTGATTGAAGTGACATTTATAAGTGTCTTCAGTAGCAGAGAGCCTCTTATTTTACTATTTCCTCAAATACCAGCCGCTTTCGACCAAGGGAAGTGAAAAGCGACCAGGCCCCGAAGCCCCTTCCCTCCATCCAAACCATACATCCCTTACTGATGCCACTCATTATTATTTAAGATACCTTAATGATCCCCTTGGAGGAATTATTTCTCAGCCTTTTTCTATTTATGGGTAACGGTCGCTGTGTGCGCCGCAGCGGGCTGCAGCAGCGCAGAAAGCCAGAGGGCTCCGGCTAATGCTTCCAAGTGAAAACGGAAAATGCAAAAAAAACGACGTGTTTTCACTTGAAGCATCGTCCTTTAAATGAAGCCCAAGGATCTAACTCAGGGATCCACTGGCAGTTCAGTCACAAACTCTTCCCCACTGACCCACAACGGATGCAGTTTATGTGCAAGTTTGTGTTCATTCATCAGTTTGATTGTTTTACGCCGGTGACTGAGTTGCAGTTGTTTTTTTTTTTTTTGGAATTGATGAGCTGGAGCTTGTAAAGCTTCACCCTCATGAAAACGTTAAAGTTTTGACGGGGTTTTGAAAATGTGCACAATGGAAAGAGAATTCAAGATCTTTGTTTTGTTCTGAAAATGTTCACAGTTCTGTCTTGATTGGCTTGTTTGTCTGACATTAACAACTAATTCCTTTTATTTCCCTCTTCTTCCTTACGTAAGGTTGGAATCAGTGACTTTGGTACATTGTTAATAATGTGTCCTCCGGCTGAGTCTCCACATGAGCGACAGGGAACAGTTAAGCCACCTGATCTGAAAGGATGAAGCGAAGACATATGAGATGTTGGAAGGGAAAAGACGGGGGGGATCTTTAAAAGGGAGCGGGAGATGAGTTCACACATCCAGACAAACAGGGTGGGTCGTAAACGTGCACACGAGTGCCAGAGAAGAAGAGGTTTTCTGTCTACATACTTAGACGTGAACGCAGAGACAGATTGTCAGAATCAAACATGACAAAAGCCACAGAGGGGGGAAAGCGTCGGCCACCTCCATTCCCCTTAATGCTCCGGTCTTTGCGACGAAATCTAACGTAGAAGACGGCGAAGAGGCAGAAAGGGTCAAAGCCGAGATTGAAATTGTGACAAGATGGACCAAGAGAGGTGAGAGAGAAATGAAATGAAACTAAAAGAGAATGGCTGCAGAGACGGCGAAGGAGGAGATCCATTGTTCCTGTGAAGATGGGACGGCTTTGGCATCAGGAATTACTGTGACAGATTAAGGGTTAATGTCCGGCTGTGGGCTTCAAATTGAGGAGAGAAATACTTCCATCATGCAAACACTCTGGAAAGTGTGCGGCTGAGGGCTGAAACCAAAGGAAGCCATTCTGATAATAATGCTCGCAGTCATTATTCTTAACTGCAGAGCGCGCATTAAATGTCCTCCATCTCGTTCTGAAGACGAGGGGATGGACTGCCGAATGTCGCCACGGATCTTCTGACTTCTTTTGAGCCACTTTGGGAACTCAACGGTGGGTTAATAAGTGAAACCTGGGGAAAATGGACTGGAGATTCAAGTCATCTTCCATTACAGTAAATGAAGTAAATGAGAACTGAAAGACTCCACCACTTTTCACCGCTTCAAGCTGCCTCGTAATGCTCCACCCATTCATTCTTTAATACCACCTTATGATAATCATTAGAAAGTACCTTAAATATGACAAATGTCATGAGCTGCACGTCGGCTGGCGTTCTCTCTTTGCTGAAGAAATGGTGACGTTACCAGATAAATGTCACTCGCCTGATCAATGTTTAATGATGTTATCAGGGTTCTCCTGTCACTGACTGATTTATTTGTCTCTGTCACATTGTCATGAAATCATCTGAAACGCTTCAATCTTCCCAAATGAACATATTCATCAAAAAAATGTAATGAATTTGTTCAATGTCATGCAAAACGCACAAATGACTCAAACACAAAACACATTAACGTACAACTGACAGCAAAAAATCCACGAGAGGGGGTTGAATATACATAAAACTAAGGAAATCTTGAGGAAAGAACAAGTAGATACAGAATATCTTTAAAGTTGTATATTAAAATGAGGAAATTAATGAATAATTTGGAGACTGAAGTTTCCCATGTGGCCCGGCATCTCCAATAAATAACAGAAAATCCAACTAAACAACACTGGTTCAAGCCAACACAATAGAAAAGCAAGAACGTAAAGACAAAAGCCTGAAAAACACTAATTTTGCTGTCAGGATAAATGCAGAAGTAACAAAACAGAAAAGGGTCACAGCTGCAGTGAGCGAGCGGCCGGCCGTCTCCACGGTCCGGGTTTCAGGGGGATTGTTGTTGCTGATGGACGGACGAAATATTTAGAGAAGCTACTGATTCAGTTACCTCTTCATAATGTTGCTGTGTATCTATATTTTATGTTCTCGACGAAAAAGACAGTTTACTTGTTTCACTTGCTTTGAGGTGGAAAAGCAGCGCATCTCTAGATGGAAAGAAAACGAGCACAATTCTCTGCAAAAATGCTGCAACAAACATCACCTTAAAGAATCTGTTCTTCTTCTCACGAGGCTGCAACCGCATTAACTGATGAGAATGAAAGCAGTATCCCGACCACAGGAGAGATAATAAGGAGTAAAATCAGTAGGAAATGCGTTCAACTTGTTTTCTGAGCTGTCAAATATATTTTTCTGGTCAGTGAAACTAAATTACAGGTCATTTAACATTTCCACAGTTTGTTTTCAGACAATCAGAGTTTCATATCTGATATATAAATTGAATATTTAATTCAAATAGGCACAGTGTACCTCTAATAAATCCAAATAGCAGTTTATATTAAATGAGTAGATCGAGAAAATGATCATTAGGGTCTGCAGAAGCTCTGACATGTCAGTAAATTAACATGAAACTCCCACATGTAAGAATTTGATTTCATGCATTTCATCTGGATTTCACACTGCATCTGTTTACACAGTGAAAACTTGTAACTTTGAACAATAAGTCGAAAGTTTTACATGAACAAGATGTTTAAAGCAAAGCGTCCACGTTGAATGTCATTGAGTTAAACATGTGAAACAAATGTTCCCAGATTCCTGACAGCTCTGTAAGGAGTTTCCACGCTTTCTCTGTGTGCCTAAGTTTTCTGCAGCCACTCTGAATTCTTCCCACATTCCAGAAACACACATCTGAGGCTATTTGGTGGCTCTAATTCCACCAATTGATTACGATGAACGCCGCCCAGGACTTGATCAATACGGTCTTCATGAGGGGGAGCCGTATCATGAAAACCCCTGGTGCAGCGGGCTCTAAACTGTACTAAACGTTTCTCTTTCCTCTGTTCAGAAACCTAAAGCTTAACAGTGCTATAAAATGCTGTAGTCCCAAAGCAACAGCAGCAATAAATAACCACGGGGTTGAATCGACTTCTGTCTTGACACTGCGTCACAAAGCCGGGATACATAAATGGAATTTTTTTTTTATTGAATTTCTAACAAAATGCTGGTTTCTTTTCTCCTGGCCACGCTCTGCGAAAGTCAAAGCAATGTGCTCAAACGCTCAAAACGAACCACAGAAGAAGAAGAAAAAAAAAAAACAATAGAAACAGAGAGAATTGCTTTCATGGCCTGATTATTGAAAGAATGAATGAATGAATGGATGAATGAAGAGAATGAATGACTGTCGGTGCACATGCAAGGAGGATGTGTAAGTCTGTAGTTGCTATGGCAACAGTGTTGACTGTCAGTATTGTGCACTTTAACTCTTTAGAGGCCTCTCATTGAAATTGAAACAGAAAAGTGACATTTTTTTCACTCTCTTTCACCTTTGTCAGGCAAGAGGCTTTATTTGTAAACTAGTTTCCGGACAAAGGTGAAACGCAAAAGTTCTTTCAGATCGGTATGAGGGCGCTGCACCATGGAGTAGTAGTTATCACAACAGGGAGATTATCCCAAGTCAGAGTCTGGGATCAGGGGCTTCTCTGTTTGGGTTCTGCATGTTCTCCCTGGGGACGCATGGGTTTTCTTGGCAATCCACAGTCCAAAAGCGCTGAAGCCCAGAGTTACAGGAAGTGGAGACGTGTCAAGCATGAGGAGCTACACATCACACTGAGTCATCGCTTGCCCAAAGTTCAAGGGAAGAAAAACCAAACTCATCTTAAACTTCTTCGAAAAACTCGGTCTCGAAGCGGGGAGCGTGCCGATAAAAATAGACTCGTAAAAAAAGATGGAAGGTTGAGGGTTTTCACGGGTTAGGAGATGAAGTCACGACTGGGATGCAGCGCAGGGACGGGAGAGGTAAAAATACCAGCAAAGTTTCTATTTTCTCTCTTCGGTGGTCGTCTGCCACTCCTCCCCTTCCTCCGCCGCTGTTCTATTTTTAGCTGGCGATGACTCTCGAACAGAGAGCACGAGCGTCTGTCTGCCACCGAGCCGCACGTGAGGCCTCCGCACGTGCGGCTCTCCTCCGTGAGCTCGAGCGTCAGACACGACCCGCATCACCGCCGCCGCCGCCGCCGCCGCCGCCTCTGGTTCCGGCACGAGAGCAGAAGGAAAGAGAGGAGAGAAGCCCGTCTCCCACTTCACGTCAGAGAAAACTAATTACACATAAATACTTCAAACAGAGCCCAGCCATTTGTTGGTGTGAGTGTGTGTGTGTGTGTGTGTGTGTGTGTGTACATTATTGGGGGCTATCTTTAGCTGCGTACAAATCATTACACGGCGTTGTGCAGCACGCTGCTGCCTCTTTCATTTTCATGAAAATGACGACACAATTAATGGCTTCTGCTGGAATGATCATCACAATGTGAGAGCTCTATTAGAAAGGTCGCTTATCCATCGCAATGCAAATACAGAACCAGACAGTCACACACTTTCACATTCGTGCTCATTGTTGTGTGTGTTTTAGACTCCAGTGATTTTACTTTTTATCCTTACTTTTTTTTTTTAACTTAGGAGCCTGTAACTGGAGCTCATCTCAGCTATAATGGCTGAAGTTTACCAGTTCATCACAGAGGAAACGCATCAGAACCAGTCGGTCCTCGGCTTCCCTCATCCTGATGCATGATGGGTGGAAGGTCTAGGCAGGCTGGGGGAGGGTGGAGGGGGCAGAGCGAGGAGGGAGGGGGATGGGAGTGGTTTAGGGGGTTGTGATACCCTGGATTTTGGGGTACAAAGCTGGAGCATTGGAGGTGGGGCTGGCCTGGGCTGGGTAGCTGCCTGTGGGGGCCAGTTGTCCTGAGTATAGCTATGGCCCTCTGCCTGAGTGGTTGGCGTTGGCTCTTGGGATCTTGGGTCCTGGACCCTCGGCTCTACCTGATCTGGGTGTCTGGTGCCCGGTGGGACCGGCGCCTGCTGGTCTTGGTCCCCTGGAGCCCGGGTCCCGGGGCCGCCGGGGCCTCTGCCCCCTTCTGGACCGGTGCGTGAACGTCTGCCTGGGGAAGAGGCTTGGATCTGGACTCTGGGATGGCCGCCAGTTGTCTGGGCACTGAGGGCCTTTCTGGCCTGCTTCTGGTGTTCTCAGAGGTCAGGGGTCATATTTTCATGATTACTGTCAGATTTGCATGATCACACTGATTTTTAATCACTCTTCATATTCTGCATGTAGACTTGGTCACCTTTTTGTCTTGGGGTGTGTCAGACTAATGGCTCTCTTTATTAGGTCCTTCCTGATGCCCTGGTTTGTAATTTGATACCTGGATCCTTACATGTCCAAGCTATGTTCTCTAACAAATATTTGTACAATGCCCTCTATTATATCGCTTTTTGCGTGGAGAAAACTTCACCTCAGAGAAAAGAGTCAATGCGGTATTTGTGACAGAGAGAGCTTGATGTCGCATGGCTGAAAGAGATCCGGATAAGCCTGACGGCAGAGTAGATTCAGAGAAACAAAATACAGACTGAAAAAATGTCATGAAGGAGAAAAGGAGTTGGCGTCAATGATACACTGCATTTTTTTCAATAGCAAGAACGGGAGGTACTCTGAATCACTGGTGTTGAACGTAAAGAAATTCCAGCACTTATTCATAAAATCACTGTGATCGGTTCAAGGTTTTGCAAAGAATTTCTTTGTTTTCTAACCATCTGTTTCATATAAAGCCTGGTAAGTCTCCATGTCACCTTTATAGTTGTGGCTCCAAGACGACATCACAGGCACGGCTTCTTTCAAACGGGCGCTTTATTGTGGCTTAGCAACGCCGTGAAAACTACAAAGCATAAAAACAGTAGTTTCAGGCACCTTAAACAATCACCATTGATTTACAAATATAGAAAAGAATGCTACCTCGTGGCCGCCTGCCATCTTGGAGGTCTCAAACGGTTACATCTGCGGCTTCGTGCAGTCTTATGTCGCTGGCTACTTGGCACAGCTGCTACAAACGTGGCTCAGTCAGCTCTCTGCGCATCTGAACACACACAGCTCTCGCAGCCTCTCACACTCTGAGCCAAACCTCGCGATAACATGCGGTATCACAATGAAACATTTAAGAAAGGAACAAAAAAAAACCCACAATATCAAATAAACTCATCTTTACATTAACGATAATGAACTTTAAACAAAAGACATTTCTTCATTTGTACAAAAATATGAATTTCATTTAACTTGCAACTATATAAACTTCATGTTTACATCATTTAGATGACACTTACACTCCCACCAAAATCACCAATTGTCTCTCAATGTGATTTTCTAAGAAGTGTCAAGTTTGAGTCCGAGTTTGTTTTCTGTGTCAGTCTCAAGTAAAGTCACGACTTTGTGAATAGGTCGTTCTAAGTGTATTAATCTCGTCAATGGTTTTCCTTTGTCAAAGGTGGTTTCACTTGTCTTCAACTTCACCTTTCGAACTTTGCCATCTTGACTTTTAAGAGTCTCTGCCACTCTGGCGAGCTTCCATTTACATCTGGGAATGTTGTCATCCTGTAGTATCACGATGTCATTCACTTGCAGGTTTTTTGAAACCTTTTGCCATTTCTGTCGCTGTTGGAGATTTAACAAATATTCTCGCCGCCATCTTTCCCAAAATTCATTTGCTAGCAACTGGACTTTTCTCCATCTTTTATTCAAATACAAATCATCCTTGCAAAATTGTCCAGGGGGCGGTAGAATAACTGAAGATTTCATTGTCAATATATGGTTAGGAGTTAGTGGTTCTGGACCCGTGGGATCATTTAGATGTTCAACACTTAAGGGTCGACTATTGATGATTGCCATGGTCTCATAAAGAAATGTTCTGAGACTAGTTGTGTCAAGTCTATGGGAAGATTTGTCCAGCATTGCCGTTAGTATGCTTCGCACTGTTCGAATTTGGCGTTCCCAAATGCCTCCCATGTGGCTAGCTGATGGAACGTTCATCACAAACTCACAGCCGATAGCTCTTTGTGGTTCTTGATCCATATCTTTCATTAACTCCAAAAACTCTCTCTTGGCACCCATGAAGTTAGTACCTTGGTCGCACCTTAATTGTCGGACAGGACCTCTTATGGCTATCAGAGTTCGAAGGGCGTTCATGAAAGCATCTGTCGATAAGTCGTCGAGTGTTTCAATGTGTACAGCTCGTGAACATAGGCACGTAAACAATAATCCATATCTTTTGACTTCCTTTCTTCCTTCCCTTACAATAAATGGACCGAAACAATCGACGCCACAATATGTAAAAGGAGGAGATGTTTCTGTTCTCACTTCAGGCAGATCTGCCATCTGTTGGACGTTTGTTGTCTTTCTGTATCTTCTACACTTTACACAACGGTAGATGTATGAAGAAACAACATTTCCACATCCTAAGATCCAAATTCCACTTGCACGCAATTGATTCATAGTCATGCCTCTTCCTTGATGATGTACACGTTCGTGATGATGTTTCACAAGTAAGGCTGATACGTGTGATTCTTTTGGGAGAATTGCAGGGTGTTTAACATCATGATGCAGGGCTGATTGAGATAATCTTCCTCCCACCCTGAGAACATCTGACTTGTCCAGGAAAGCATTTAGCTGTCTCAGTCTGTCGTGCTTGTGTAAGGTATTTTCCTTTCCAGATCTGATTTTCTTTATTTCCTCAGAGAAAGCTTCTCTTTGCACAAGCTGGAAGATGAAAACTTCTGCATCCTTTCTCTCTTCAAGATCTGTCTCTTTGTTTGTTCTTTGTAGGACACCCTTATACTCCTTGATGAATCTTTTGAGTCTGGCGATTGCCTTTATTGCTCTTGACCAATCTGAAAACTTCTTCAAACGTTCCAGTAGTGGATTTGATTCCTTTGAATGAACGGTGTGTGTATGACTTTTACGAAGTTCAGGATCTGTTTCTTCGATTTCTCCCACCGTTTCCTCTTTCACTGGAAGATCTTGTTTCCAAAGGAAATCAGGGCCCTTTAACCAGTTTGACTCCTTTAGTTGACTTGCACTTAAACCTCTTGAAGCATGATCAGCCGGGTTGTTTGCTGAGCTGACGTGCTGCCACTGTTCAGGACTGGTGCTTTGTCTTATCCGTTGGATTCGATTGGCGACAAATGTGTGGAATCTTTTTGCATCATTGTTTATATACGCCAGTACGACTTGGGAATCTGTCCAATAGAATTCTTTGAGATTCTCGATTTCAAGTTCTCGTTTGATCTGATCTGCATTTCGAACTGAAGTCACAGCTGATGACAGTTCGAGCCTTGGGATGGTCATCTGTTTAGTGGGCGTGACTCTTGCTTTACCCATGACAAGAGAACAGGTGATCTGTCCTTCCTTGCTTATTGTTCTGAGGTATGCACATGCACCATACCCTTCGAGGCTTGCATCTGAGAAGTTATGCAACTCATATTGTGTGACATCATGGTCTTGTGAGTAGCTTCGAGGGATCTTTAGAGCTGCCAATTTGGGCAGATCTCTCAACCAAGCTTCCCACCGTGGTAGAACATGGTCAGGAAGATCATCATCCCAGTTCACTTTGTCTTTGCACAACGTTTGTAGTATTTGCTTTCCAATCAGTATGAACGGAGCAACGAACCCAAGGGGGTCGTAAACTGAAGCGACTGTCGAAAGCACCCCTCTTCTTGTTAATGGGTTTGCTTTCACTTGTACTCTAAACTGGAATTCGTCAGCCTCGACACACCATTGCACACCGAGTGCACGTTCGATGTGAACTTCTCCAAGAGCCATATCTTGATCTTTGGCTGACACTTGTTCTTCTTGTGGAATTGCTGCAAGCACCTCTTTATTGTTTGACACAAATTTATGTAAATGTAGGTTGCCTGTTTTGCAAAGTGCTCTTGATTCTTCAACTAACTGTATAGCTTCCACTGTTGAGTTCACACTAGCGAGTCCATCATCAACATAGAAGCTTCTTTGGATGAATTTCACAGTCTCTTTGCTGAACTTGTTTTTGCCTTGCGATGCGAGATGTTTAAGTCCAAAGTTGCAACACCCTGGAGATGAAGCTGCTCCGAAAAGGTGCACCTTCATCCTGTACACTGAGGGCTTGGAGTCGAGGTCGCATTTATCCCACCAGAGAAATCTTAGGTAGTCTTGATGTTCTTTGACCACATGGAATTGGTGGAACATTCTCTCCACATCACACATAAAGGCAATGGGACCCTTCCTGAATCGGCATAACACTCCGACCAGCGCATTGGTAAGATCTGGCCCGGTCAGAAGGTGGTCGTTGAGAGATGTGTTTTGGAAGCGGGCCGAACAATCAAAAACCACACGGATCTTTTCAGGTTTGTGGGGGTGGTAAACCCCATGGTGTGGGATGTACCATGCTGCTTCGTTGTCCACTTCTTCTTCTGGGACCTTTTCTGCATCTCCGCGGGTTATGATGTCATCCATAAACTTGACATAATCTTTGTAATATTTTTCATCTTTTCTCAATCGACGCTCCAATGAAGACAATCTGTGCTGAGCATATTGCTTGTTGTTTGGAAGCTTTGGATTGTCTGTCTTGAATGGTAGTGGGAGCTCGAAGTGACCGTCTTCTTTTTGTTTTATGCCTGTGGTCACCTTTGACATGAACAAAATGTCCTCCTGAGAGACTGGATTGTCGTCTGTTGCATGATCAGAAAAATCAGATTCCAAAGCTTTTATCACATCGACTGGACTGACTTCTTTCACTTGAGTTCTACACACAAAGTGCACTTCTTGTTTGAGTTCAACCTGTGGTTGTAAGACAGGACTTACTTCACGAACAATGATTCTGTGACTTGTGCCAATAGCATCATTGTCATTTTGAACTTGATATGAGCAACCAACTATGCTCCAGCCCAGATCAGTTAGCTGTGCGAAAGGTTGGTTCTCTTTGCCTGTGAGTACTTCTCTTGGTAGAAGGGCTTGTTGACAGTTATAGCCGATAAGCAGACCAACTTCACATTTGAGCAGTGGAGGTAACTTATCTGCCAGCCTTTCAAGATGGGGCCATTTCAAGGCGGTCTCGGATGTTGGAATATGTGATCTGTTAACTGGAATAAACTCTCTTGTAAAGACGGGTGGTAATGTGATTCTTTTTTCATGCTTATATCCTCTGACTTGAAGGTTTACCAACTTCTCACATGGTATGATGGTTGACTTCGCAGACATAGTGGATAGTCTCAAACTGGCTTTACTTTTATCTGTGTTGAGATCCTGGGCTACTTCATCCAAGATGAAGGATGTATCGCTCTGTGAGTCGAGGAGCGCATACACCAAGACTTCTTTGTCTGGGTGGTTTGTAGACGAGACCCAAACGGGTATTATAGAGGATGTCATTGTGCTTGAAGTCTCTTGAGTGACTCTGTTAGATATTGCAGCTTCTGGTTTGTCTTCTTTATTGTCTGCTTTGTCCTTGTCTTGAGCGTTGTCCTCATTCTTTGTAGATGTTGCCTTCTTACGCTCTATGAACTTGTCATTGTGTAGACATGTTGGATGTCCTTTTTGACATTTTTCACATGTACTCCTTTTGTCACACTTCTTTGAATGATGTCCAGTTTTTAAACATCCAAAACACAGCTTTTCTGTCTGTACAAACTTGATGCGATCTTGGAGTGTCTTTTCTGTGAACTTGAAACATTTGTCGAGTATGTGACCATTTCTTTTACAGAAGAGACAGGTCACCGTACTTGTATGACCTGAAGTTGTTGAGTGACTTGAGTTTGTAGTGAGCGTTTTTGCCTGAATGACTTGGCTGCGTGTGTGTTTGGGTTTACTTGCTTCCAAACCTTTGAGTGCTTGCATTGATGCTATAGGATCGCAAGCTAAATCAGCTTCAGTAGACACAAATTCCACAAATGTGTGAAATGATGGATACTCTCCATTATTTGTTTGTCGCATCTTCATAGCAGTGCGGTTCCATCTTGTGGTTAACCAATCTGGAAGTTTCAACAAAAGTTTCTGAATTTCCATACAGTCATTAAGAACTTCTAAGGATCTTTTGAGTGGTATTGCAGCGTCGCAACTCCCAAGGAAATCAGCGAACTCTCTCAACTCATTTCCATCTTTAGAGCTTATTTTAGGCCAACTGTGAAGCTTGTCTCTGAAGCATTTTCCTATTGTGAATAGATCTCCAAACCGCTTCTCCAATAATTTCCAAGCTGAATCATATGCTTCATCTGTGCCAATGAGGAGAAATCCTTCAACTGCTCTTTTTGCAGATCCTCCGAGGTACTTCCTGAGATAGTAAAGTCTTTCATTTTTTGGAATGTTTTTTCTTTCAATCAAGGTTTCAAAGGATAACTGCCAGTCTTTGAACTTTAAAGGATCTCCAATGAACACTGCAGGTTCTGGAGTAGGAAGACGATTAGCACTGATTGCTTCTGCCAGAATACCAACAAGATCAGAATTTGGCTGTGGATGAGCCACGGGAACTGGTACAGCTTGTGGAATGAATGGTGGACTTGAAGCTTTGAGGGTTTGGTTTGTGGTGGTCTTCGATTGTATGCCAGGATTTTGAGCTTGGTACATGGATGCAGGAGCTTCTGAAACGAATGCCGGAGTTGAATTTGGAATTTGAAAGGTAGTAAGTGGTATGATTGGGATTGTTTGGAAGTCACTCGCTGGTTTAACGCTGTGCAATGAACTTTGTCTTTCAGAAATATTTTCAGCCTCATCATAAACCTTAACTCGAGCTTTGGCAGCATTCAACTTTTTGACTTCCTCCAAGCGTTCAATTTTCCTGCGCTGCTCTTCTATTGCTTGCTGCCTTGTTAAGTTCTCTACCTGTAGTTTTTGTAGTTCAACTGTTTCTTTTTCTTGCTCCTCCATTACTGCGAGAATTTCTTGAGATGCAGCTGCTTCAGCTTCTGCTTCCACTCTTTTGATTGTTTGCAAGCATGACTGGTGTGAACTACTGCTACCAGACCGACGTGATTTAGACCTTGACTTGGAGCCTTCAGATCCTAAACATGACCCAACATCTGGCCATGGTTCTTCATCAACTTTGTCGCCCTTCAGCTGTTTTGCAGCTCTTTTGACAATAAATGCAGATAATGATGCACACGCGTCTGCTTTGCGCCTTATGTCTGCTTCAGGACCTTGTATTTGACGAATCTGATCATAAACTGTTTGCACATCATTGCAGGTGTCATTTACATTGCTGATCAGTTCATTTAGTTCACTTTCTGAAGCTTCTTTTCTTAACATTACTTTGCTCAATCTTGCTTCATATCTCCATTTTTCAAAAACAACAGCGTATCTGTGCTGGAGTCCTTTAAGTTTCTCTTCTTGAAGTTCTTTACCCTTTTCAGTCAACGTTCTTACTCTTTCACTTTTACGGACAGTTTGTGCTTTTACAGCTTGCTCAGGACCAACTTCTTCAACTTCAGTAAATGGCTCAACATCGAGCTTTTCATTGTCTTTGTCAGTCATCTTGTGAGTTGTGCTTAAACTTCAGTATTCTCCGAAAAATGAGTGCATCATTATGTCTTGGAGTATTACTTTTGTATTACTGTCATTGTATACTTTAGCTGTGACAAGTATTACTCATAAACAAAGTAAATTGACCTTTAAGTAACTTATGCACACTCAACATGCAGTTATGATCTTAAGCAAAATGCACGAAACCCTTTACAATGAAACAAAAATGCATCGCTTTAAGGTTGAACAGAAATCAAGTATCTTTTGACAAAGTACTCTAGAAACTTATAGTGGACCTTTCAACTTGACTTTGACCACTCTTATTTTTTCTTTCAGTACAGTCCTTTCTTAATTTCTGCCTTACTTCCAATTAATACTTTGTTGTTGCGTTGCTTTGATGCTTGTGAGCGATGTCCTGTGGTACTGGCGCCCTCTTGTGTCGCACCACCGTACCGTCACTCACTGCCGCTGCTTAACGAGCTTCTCACCGGCGCTGGGCTGGGCGAGTTTTCACTGTGGCTCCAAGACGACATCACAGGCACGGCTTCTTTCAAACGGGCGCTTTATTGTGGCTTAGCAACGCCGTGAAAACTACAAAGCATAAAAACAGTAGTTTCAGGCACCTTAAACAATCACCATTGATTTACAAATATAGAAAAGAATGCTACCTCGTGGCCGCCTGCCATCTTGGAGGTCTCAAACGGTTACATCTGCGGCTTCGTGCAGTCTTATGTCGCTGGCTACTTGGCACAGCTGCTACAAACGTGGCTCAGTCAGCTCTCTGCGCATCTGAACACACACAGCTCTCGCAGCCTCTCACACTCTGAGCCAAACCTCGCGATAACATGCGGTATCACAATGAAACATTTAAGAAAGGAACAAAAAAAAACCCACAATATCAAATAAACTCATCTTTACATTAACGATAATGAACTTTAAACAAAAGACATTTCTTCATTTGTACAAAAATATGAATTTCATTTAACTTGCAACTATATAAACTTCATGTTTACATCATTTAGATGACACTTACAATAGTTATGGTTGAAGAAGAACGCTGAACAGAGACTCTTCTTCCTACGATCTCTAAGAAAAACTGGGCTCCAGCAGAAGCTCCACACCAGCTTCTCCGGCTGGACCACAGAGCGAGCAGAGCAGAGCAGAGCGTCATGGCTGCAGTGTGTGGTTCTCCAGCTGCTCTGCACGAGAGAGGAAAGACCTCCGGGGGGATCATTAAGACCGCATCCGAAGTCACTGGTGTCCCCCCCCCCCCCACTTCCATCTCTGGGTGACATATACCGTGTCGGCTTAAAGAAACCGGGCTGAAGCGATGAGGCCTGACAGCACACACCCTGGACGCGAGTGTGTTCAGCACCCTCCCCTCTGCCAGGCTCAGAGGCACGAGGCCCCCGATTGACAGGCTTAAAAACAGCTTCCGTCCCGGGGCTGGAGAAGCTCTGCTTGAAGCCTGAACTGGTCTGAAAACCCAAACGCAGATTTCAGCCTATTTTACTAATTTAAAAGCTGTTTATTCTTCTGTGTGCCTGCCTCTTTAAGAGGAGGTGGAAAGAGCAGCCGGCGCCACAGACCCTGCCTCACCTGCCTCTCCTGACCGAGCGTCACTGCTACTGGCAGAGTTTGACAAAGTTTCTTTTACAGATAACTCACTTTTAATTATCAGCTACCCGATCAATCAAAAACTTTGCAAAAAGTGTAATTGATAGTCATGAACTTTGAATGGCAATAATCTTAGTCACATTTTACAATGAAAATGGACGAATTTGAGTATTTTCTTTTTAAACAGCCTGATTTGTGAGGTGATCCTCACTTAGTTTTTTTGTGTATACATTTCAAAAGGAAAAAAAAAGCTGGCTAAAGGAAATACTGAATGACCTCATATGTAATTTGTTTATTTAATGATCAGTAATGAACTTAAGATGTGAAACACAGTCAGTGGTTTGAGTGTAGGCTGGCGAGTGTATGCTCTTCTATGGGATGTATTAATATATGTGACTCAGAGTTCTCACTTTAAAAAGTTAAATTTGAAGTCACCAGCAACAAGAATAACTCACCAGAAGTGCAGAGAGACAGATCGGAGGGGGTAAATCTCCATCTGCTCCCTCCGGTCATTTACACAGGCTACTCCAACTAAAAACCGTGGCGAAATGGATAGCAGAGCGGACGTCAGAGGAAATATCCCTCAACGGAAGAAGACAAAGGCGCCGTGGCAGCAGCGAAGCAGAAAGAGGGTGCCACCAATCACGGCTCCGGTGGTCTTCATCGGCACAATCTGTCATGACATTTGTGGGGCTGCGGGATGTCAGACCGCAGCATCTGTGTGTACCCTCGCTATCAGCGGCCAGACCCTATAGGCTCCGAGTTTAAATGTCCCAAATAATTCAAGTTGTGATGGATTAATCGCAGCGATGACGAGCCTATTGTGCGCGGACGGGTTTTTCTCTGAACTGTGACATCCACTAATTTGAAGGAGAGTGAAATTGCAGCTGAGAGAAGGAATCCATCGGTTTGAGCCAAATGCATGTAACATGAAATAAGCCTATTGTGAGACTCGTGTAGCTTCAGTCTGGTTTCATTAACATCCTACCGGCCCTAAGAGTAACACTGTATATAAACCAGCTTATAAAACTGCAGGCTTGGCATTCTTTATCCAGCTATCACGCTTTCCTCTCCTGAAAAGCGGCCATTGTTATGCACTTCGCAGAGTCACACTGGATCTGTCACCCCCACACACTGCTCCCTGTATTTTGGTGATAATTCCCAAAGCACACAAGTCAATTTCCATTTCAATGTGCTGCACCAACAAGCTGGAATAAACTACAAAAAAAAACCCACTGAAGCTTCATCTCCAAATCAGAATCCTCAGTCATCCTGGATGATACATGTAACTGCATCCAAGCTCACTGCCTGGTGTCTCATTTTGTGCTTGTATATGTTATTGATTGATAAACTTTGTGTTCTCTTTATCATATCATTGATTTGATTGTTTCACAAACAATCCTAATTTTCCGACAATTTAATACAATCGAGGAAACGATCCACCTAGTTTGATTCTATACTTCAACCAGACTGGCGTGAAAGGAGACCATTTAGAAAATAGAGAAAAAAAAAAAACACTTGATAAGCTGCAGAACTAACAAATTCTTCAAAAGCGGGCATAACTCTCAATCAAAGCCCAGTGAGAGCAGCCAAAAATGACCCGTGTCGTTCAGCCACATAATCATTTTTGAGCAATCACAAACACGTTGGTCAAAAAATAGAAAATAGAAAAAAAAAAAAAGAAAAATCAATACCTCAATCCAGGTCAGCATTAACTGTTTTCTCTTTATGTCCCCTAAAAGAAATCGATAATCCTTTGAAAAGATGGAACGTTGAAGTGAGAAACGAAGGGGAAAATGTGAGCATGGAGGTAAAGTTTGTGTCACGTCCTCAACAGCCGGCAGACTTCTCTGGTTTTGCCGTCTGTTCGCTGCCACGTCTGTGGAACTATTTTAAAGCTTTCAAATATTGCTATCGATTTTACATTGCAGATAACTTCTGAGATTGCGCTGCCTTATTTTGTGGGTTCAACTGCTTTAAAAACAACTTTGGGATGGTTGTAAAGTTTAAAAACACACACTCGTGGTATTAACATGTTTCATGGATTTATTCCTGCTGCAGTTTGGCAACAGAATAAAAAGACATGATTGTAACGAGCCAATAGAGTGAATAAAACAAACGGGTTCACCAGAGACAGAGCGCAGACCAGATATCTTGACTCAAAATAAATTTGTTTGTGTCACCTTTTATTTGTAGATTTAATCTTCCTTGTAAAAAGAATTGATTTTGTATTTCGTGGATAAAGTTTTCTTTTAACTTGGAAATAAATGATTGTGATTCCAGTGAAGTTATAATTTAAGAGACGGTTATGAGAGCATAAATAAAACCTTTTTCATTCATGGAACACAGTTCTTCTGTTTGTGCTCTGTGACTGATTTAATCCTGTCGAATTCTTTCTTGGGTGATAAAATATTTCATAGCTGTTGATAAATCTGCTTTATGTGAGGAAAAAGACAAAATCTTCCAGCATAAATTTCTTCTCTAAATTGGATTCACGTGTTTGGCTGCTCAGATTATGCGTTCCATATTGCTACCGGGTGACTTTTTGGTGGTTTTTATGGCGCCGTGACGCGTTAATGTGATCACTTTACGATCTTAACAGGCGTCTCTGCGGAGGCTGTGATTCGGGCAGGTTTTTATTGAGCTGGGTGAGTTCTATCTTGTGTTTGGGCTCAACACCGGTGGTGTGTGTGAGACTGAATGTGACTCATCATGTGAAAGCACCTTGAGACTGCTGAATCACTAAAAACATGCTATATAGGTCTATTCAACATTATTGAGGTCTTTCTGGGCTTGTTATTCACTACTTTTCTTTTCTCTCAAAACAGTAAACCACGTAGAATGTTTGATGTCCAGAAATAAGATGATCTTGTCACTCAAGGTTAAATAAAACATCATGTATCACATCAGCGGTTTCGCTTTAGACTAACATTACAAAAGCAATATTAGCCGTCAGCGTGTATGTTTTACTACAGTGGTCCGGTTCTGACCCGTGCTGTGCGCTCGATTCCCCTGTTTCGAAGGTATTTTTTATCCCAAACCGTGAGTATCGCTGCTCGGCTGCAGTCATGCATATTAACGTCCTCTCGTACCCCCGGGGGATTTCCACCCGGAGGGTCTGAGGCGCTGCTGCCTGAGTCACGGGGGTATCCGTGCACATCTCTGTGGAATGTACCCGGGACTTTATTTGCTGTATTACCGACATATTTTGATTCCTGAATCTCTCTTCTGGGAAATCTTGCTGCTGATTCGAGAGCAAAACCGACACTTCGGTTTTCAAGGCTCCTGGTTTCCATTCAGTACGATCTGGATGTGTGATGTTCCCCTGATCATCGGACTGCCGCTCTGGACCGCCTCACCGTCCAGCGCTCAGTTGTTTCCCACACGCTGCAATCATCTGCATGTGTTTTGTGTTTCCTTTAGGCTGAGTGAGACACTTTAAATTGCAGTCGACTGCAGGAAGTGTGAGCTTTCGCGGCCAAATCCGCGCTATTTTCACAATTTGTATCCACTCAGCAGCTTGGCTCTGAGGCAGGGCGGCGATCAGTCCGCCGCTCCAGCCCAACGTGAAATATCTCCAAAGCTTTCTGACGGATTGTCAGGAAATTTTGTACAAAGATTTGCGGTCTCCAGAGGATAAATCCCTCCGACTTTGGTGATCCTCTCTGAGTTGTCTTCTTGCGCTGAAGGCTGACATTTTTGGCATTCAGTGAAATATCCTGACAAATACTGTTAACTGAAAACATGTGTGTACCCAAATACAGCCGTACACCTGGCATGGCTGAGGAGGAGAGATGAACCTCCTGCTTAAGTCCCAGCATGGTTGAAGGTCATCACAGCTTTTTGCTTTGAAATTCTGGCTTTATCTGTATTTACACTGATCAGCTATGAGTGGCTTTTCTCAGAAACTGAATTGCTCTCCGTGCATCGATTAAACTCAGCCTTTGTGTGACACAGACAGATTTGTGACTTCAGTTACCGTTATGAACGCAATCAGGCGAAGCATTTCCTGATTCTTTGTTCATCATTTCTCTACAATAAACTGATGAGTAAATCCTGTAGTATGAATCTATAGGCGGCTCACTCAAGAAGTTTATCTCCAGTGTGTCCAAGGCCACGTCTGAAAATCCTCCATACTGTGCAGTGCACTAACCCTAACCCTTCCATTTTCAGGAGTGTAAATCAATCCATTGAACCTCTTATCCTCTCAGGTCAATGAAGGGTCGCAGAGAAAATATTGAAAGCAGAGAAGCCCTGACATCTCCGTTCCACGCAAGAACCCTCAAGCCCTTCCCGAGCCAACAGGGAGATATAATCTCTCGAGCAGGGTCTGTGTTGATCTTCAGATCTTGTCCCGCCTCGCCATGCCTCGCAAACCCCCAATGGAAGGCAAACCAAGAGAATCTGAATCAGGTGCAAGAAAAACCTCGACCGGCTTCTCTCAATCTGAAGGAGCAGCGGCTCTGGAACCTCCTGGAAGGCTGAACTCCTCACCTCGTAACCGAGAGGAAGACTCAGGTGATTTCAGTTTTTTGTGTGTTTGTCTTCCTTCGGTCAGTTCATGGAGTTCATGATGGACCGCAGAGTCTGTTAGGAGGCTAGAAAATAAAGACCAGCCTCTTAGAAAATACCTTGTTGTGAGATATTGTCGATAATGATTCACAAAGAGCTAAAGAACGTACAACAGCATGATTAGACAGCTCCAGAACGCGCTCCATTGTGTATTTCATCGCAGTCTGTTCCAAGGACACCGATCTTCTCGAGCTGGTCCCACGCTTTGTAAAGCAGCACAAACCTCATCATGAACCAAACAAACACTCTACGTCTGCTTTCTCTGACGCTCGCTGGTGCTTGGATTCACAAATTCACCTTTACAAACCACAGAGACACCTTACAACGTCCAGGAAAGGCTCTGGAGAGACACTGTGACGGTGTGCGTTTACAAAGGCGATGTTTTGCTTTCTATCCCACGGTGCGCCGCTCTGATTTTTAAAAAAAAATTTAATGCAAATGACGTCACGGTGAAGCTGAGCTCAACAGTGACGACACAGAAAGACTGGTGACAGCTGTGGAAAATATCGTTATCTGACTTTGCAGAGAATTTGTCATCTCTGCACTGTGACAATATAAACAACTAATCCCATCCTTTTTTTCTGAACAGAATCACCCACTGAACCGTGGGTGATTCGCTCACTTTCGGCCCTGCTTCAGATTGTCTTTTATTTTGAAATCCCCATGGGTGTCCAGGACTGCAGGTTAGGTGTGAGTGGTATCCCAACCACTCCAGACAGACAGGAAGTGCGTGCTGTCATCTAGAAGAAGGGAAAAATAGAGTAGAATTGTCTCTGTTGTGTGGGAATCATGAGCAGCGCCGAACCTTTTCACAGCTGTCCGCTCGTCTCTTTAGTTTAGGAGCATCCAGACACTCGTTGACAGGTATGTTGACGGCGCTGGATTTCGGCGCAGCCAGGTGTTAGATTTTGATGCTCATCCGTGCAGAGCTGCATCACACCTCAGTGTTTGACCTCCTGCGTCAGAACCGCACGCCGGCCCGGCGGTGACACGTCCTTCACCTCACCTGCAGCTTTTTCCATTTTATTTCTTAAAAAAAAAAAAAAAAAAAAAATCACAGCTCGTTCAAAACTGTATTCCATTCACTGATTTGTGACCTTTTCCAGGGTCAGCTGTGGCTCAGATGGCAGAGCGGGTCGTTCCTCACTGGGAAGGCTGCAAGCTCAATTCCCTATCTGTCCACATGTCAAAGTGTCCTTGAGCAAGACGCTGAATACTAAAAGACCGGACTGCTCCCGGTGGGTGGACTGAGTGTGTGAATGGGCGAATGTGATTAACAATAACAAAGTTCAAGCGATGGAAATACGCTGTATAAGTGAAATCCATTAAGCCTCCACATTTGACTTCTTCTTCTTTTTTTTTTTTCTTCAAATCATTACAGATGATTATCACGTGCCGCTAGAAGCTGGCAGCTTTCTTCACTTTGGATTTTTTCACGACTGAAACAGCTTCTCACACTCATTTATCCTCCACAGTATCCTTCCTAAATCAGTTTTCTTCACAAACGTGTTTTGTTCAGCACCGTTTTTTCAGCTTATCCTGAGGCAGTGGCGGATATTTAACACTGGAGTGTCCTGCGTTCTGACGTCTCAACCTTCCAGGCAACCAAAGTCTTCACAGACGCTTTGTTGTCTGAAAGTGAATCATTTGTGCTGTTCTCTTTGTATAATGTCTGTATTTATTCTTTTGACCCACTTTCAGAACAAGCTCAGTGACATATCTTCGTCCTCCCCCTCACATCACCTGCACACTGTGCTTCTGTGCAATTCTGCTGTTGAGAAACAGAAAAACATACTTTTGTCCACCCTGTCTGGAATTAGTTCTTATATAGGGTTTCTTCTACACATTTGAACCATTTATTTATTTTGCATCCATTCTATGAGAATATATTTCAATTTGTTATATACTTTTATATTTTAAAGAGAACTATATTCACATTTCAATACATATCTGATTCATGTCACACCTATATTCATTAATAAATGGGGATATTTTGTATAAAGTAGGTTAATGGCATTGATATTTACATATATTTGTATTGAAGAAATTTCTATAGGCATTTTGATAATCATGGAGCAGAGAAAAAGGACAGATTAGCTTTTTTTTCTTCCTATTGCTTCTTGAGCATATGGATTGATGATGGCTGCAGCTGTGTTGAATTTATTAATCTCAACCGAGTATGACATGACTGCTGGTTTGGCTATTCTTCATTTCTCTCCGAGCATGTTCGAATTAAAGATTCTAATCAACCAGTCTAGTTTCCTCGTTGCCTGTGTGCCACGTTTCATGTTCATTCTTTGATCTTCAGCATACATCTTTTTTCTGCTGTCCTACGGTCCTTTTGACTAATGATGATGACATTTGTGAGGAAAAAGTCCACTTCACTTAGCAACATCTCATCAATTAGATAAAAAATGATCCTGCCCGCTGCTTTTAGTTGTGTATTGTGCTTTTGTACACATATGGATGGATCTTCATGTTTCGTTGTACATGTGAGAAAAAAAAAGACTAATTACACATCCTGTCTAATGGAGGCTCAGAGGTCTTCATGCATTTTCCTGTAAAATAAGATAAACTATCTATTTGTGCAGGTTGCATCTGGGAAACTTAGTGGATTCATGAGGCAGGTCAGCGTGCCACTGCTGACACCTAGTGGCAGATGGGTGAACTGCAATTCAGATTGCATTAAGTTGCTGGTTATGGGTAATAAAGATTTTAAGCAGCATATTCACGACATGTCAGAGAGTCCAACATTGAAGATATCACACGTTTTCTACAGCAGAAATGCGTCTTCAGGGCCAGAATATCAAATACTGCACAGAAGATGAAATGGATCTGTTAAATCTACAGCATGGCGGTGCATGTTTTGATAAACACTGTCAGAACAAACAGAGACTGTCTCAAAGACAGATATGACTTGAGTCCTGAATGGGTTTTGTACTCTGCTTTTGTGTCTCTAGATGGTTGGAGTTTCAACCTGGTGGATGTAAAACCTGTCCAGCCTGGAAACCCTGCAGCTCTCTGCGACCACAAATTGAAAAATATAAGTACAACGAATGAACAACTTGGTTTAGTGAAAGACTCGGCTCTCAAATGTCCAATATGTTCCATGAAGACATAACTGAATTGAATGCTTCATTTTAATCCCCTGAGGGTTTTTTTTCCCTTAATGAGAAATAGAATTACATGGAAGACGTTCACTGCATGAAAACAATTGTCTTGATAGCAGGTTTGCACAAAACTGATTACTGCTAAGCTGTGAAATAATTTCAGGAGATGGTGATTCTAATAGCGCTGTTTCATTTTAACCAGCTGTCATTAGTTTCTTGAAGAAAAAAAAAAAGGTTTTATTTGTCCCAAAATTCCAAATACCCCAAAATTAAACCACATTATTACAATTTGAAAATGAGACAATCTATTTTGCATAATTGTAGAAGTTTCCACCTCAGTAAACTATGGAGGTAACTCTTTAACTCCTGTTTCCAAAGGAGCTGCAGCAAAACATCTTCTTTGAGGGGGGGGGGGGGGGGGGGGGGGGGGGGGGGGGGGCAGCTGATTAATTAGAATAAATGTTCATGATTGGCGTTGAAATGACTGCATCACTATAATATTGATCAGACTAAATGTGATTTGGGCAGCTGTTGATTATTTCACTTCACTACATACTCTTGATTAAAAAGGAAAATTAGCTACAACAGAAGAACTTTCTGATTCATGTGTTTAGTCAGAGATACTGAAACTCAAATCTGATCCCAGTGGAGGGCCGAGAACCTTGTGTTGGATTAAAAAGGTCAAAGTTTAAAGGTCAGCGGGACATCATGAGGAAAATCGTGTCGCTATTATTCAGGAATAATACAAACAAGCATGTTGATTTACTGGAACCTCTAAAAATGACCAAATACAGAAGAGGAGAAAGAGCTTTCAGCTCAAACTTTCCGATCAGACCGACCTGAAACACCAACCAGGCCGCTGTGGACTATCCTAGTTAAGCTGTGAGGCTTAAACTGCTGGAAAACCGATTCCAGATGCAGATTTTCTGTGGCCTCTCTTCTAACTTATGGAGCCGACACCTCCTCCAGTCTACCTTCCCCGGCCCCATCTAGCCTGCACTGTGTTATTCTGATGATAGCTCTAACCGGTACACATCAGCAGGATCTTGGATTCTTTTCTTCTCGGCTCTGTCTTATATTATTTACTGCCACGCTCGCTGTTCGGAGTTCACGGGTGTGATCACGCTGTCAGGTAATTCAGCATGCAGTGCACTCTAGCCGTCTCCACAGCAGATGGGGAAACCAAGTCATTTTACAGAGCTGAGATAATGATGCTGTAAAGCCCACAACACATAAAACACACGCGGTGAATCCATTGATCAAGACTCATTTGAGACATGCACTATGTACGCAGGTGCAGTAAATCCGAAAAGGTCTTGATCTTTCCACACAAATAAGGGATCAATCAGGCGCGTTACGGTGGTTACGCCCCCTGTGGGAGTGCATTGGTAATAACTTTATTGCAAAAATACAGGTTCCCTCTTTCCCCGAGCAACACCACCCCCAGAACTGACACACACAGTCTACACACACCCACAAAAAGCCGTCTCCGGTAGTTGAACTCTCCGCCCGTCTCCGTCTCGGGACCCTCACTCGCAAAACACACACACGTTCACCCCTTTTAGTTTTACATTCATCCGCTCTCGCTCTCCCCCTCTCTCGCTCTCCCACCTCCTTGTTGCTCTCTTTTTGCATTTTTTTTTTCCATTGGTTGAGACATAGCAGTAAGATGCAGAACAACAAAGTTCGACCAGCAGCATTAAAACGTGAGATCTCCTCCTCCCCCCCCCCGGAGCGGGTGGCTGTGTTGGCCTCCTGACTGTCTCTGTTCCAGGATTGTGAGGGAAGGTTGATTTGCATAGCGGACTCATGCGCTACAATTGGCTACATTCTCCCACATCCTTATATCCAAACAAAAACGACAACACCGACGACGACAACAACAGAAAACAGAAGAAGAAAATGAAACTAAATGAGATATAAAAACAATGTTGAGTACGCTCTCTGAGTTAAGTGCCAACCTTTGGTTTAGTTACAATGATCAATCGGTAAAATCTTGAAGAACTTTACATTGGCCGGTCGTTTCATGAGAACTCTGTTCAGTTATATGATATTTAATAGAATAAAGCATGTAATAAATGTCATCTACACTTGTCAGAATGCTACTCAATAAAGGGGGGAGTGATGGAAGTCATACCTGTATAATACCAGTTCATACAACTGAGAAATGGTTGACATCTCTGAAGAAGATAGCTCACTGGCTGAAAATATACCTCTAATACGTATATATCATATAAAGCATATTCATATTCGACAAGTCACTGTCTCAGGCTGAAGATGAGCATGTTTCTATTCACATCTGAGGTCTCCGAACCAGTTTCAGTTGGGAGGGAGAAACAAAAAAGTGTGAAATTTTTTTTTTAAGTGCCACTGAAGTTCACCTGAGGCCTTTTTAAGTAAAACGAACGCCACCGACTTCTCCGCGGCTTCTTCTTCAGTCACACAGCCTTCGGAAAGTGCACTTCTGCCAAGTAACCTTGCAAAGTGCACTTGAGTCATCTGCTTTCATTGATAAAGCCAAAAGAGAGAAGGGTTTTTTTTTCTCAACCTACATTCTCCTGTTCCGTCTCCACTTTCCTCCCCTGCTGGCCTATTTCTGGTGCTACCGTTTCCTGTTTGGAACAAAGAAAGCGAGCGAGAATAGAAGAGGGGACCGAAAGAAAAGGAAGAAGGGAAGAAGCTGGGGGGGGGGGAAGGAAGCGCTTTTCTTGTTTAATCTCCCGGTAGAAACGGGAGAGCTGTCATTAGGTCGGCGAGCGGCTGGGAGGGAGGGGGGGCGGAAACTCCAGCTAGACACTTGTGAAGTGCACTCCACTCCTATTTGAAATGCAGACATGAGGAAGTACCACTTTTAGTTTATCAATATTCGTTAATGATCGTTATCAACATTCCATAAGGTCTTATTAATTAACATACAGGTTTTTCATACATGAGTTTCTGTACATGACTTTTAGTTATTAGAGTTCAGTCTCGGCGGATTTACTGTGCGCACACACAGGAGGGGAAACACAACCGAACCCGAGAAACGCGAAAAAGAAAACCAGAAAAAGAAAAAACAAAATATGGCTGTCCTTCTGAAACAGTTCAGCTACGTGTGCGTCCAACAGGAAATGCCCGTGAAGAAGGAGGAAGAGGCGTGGCTACTTGGTTGGTCTCCCCCCCCGGGGTCGAGGGTCCGGCGAGTCTGTCGGGAGCTCGAAGAGGGGAAACCCTCGGGAAAAAAAACCCCAGAGGGGAGACGAGAAACAACAGTCCCGGGGAGTGGGGTGGGGGGTGGGGGGGGGGGGGGGGGGGAGGTTGAGGTTGTAGTTGGGGGGTCAGAGTGACTGCATAGACAGAATAGTAGGTGGAAGGGAGGAGGGAGGAGGGAGGAAGGCCAAGAGGGGCGAAGCAGGGTGCTGCAGGCGCTGAGGGAGGCTCTACGTCGGTGCAGATGTGCGTGTGTGCGTGCATGTGTTTGCGTGTGCATGTTGTTTTGAGAGAGGAGGAGGAGGAGGAGGAGGAGGAGGAGGAGGAGGAGGAGGAAGAGGAGCAGAATAGGAGTCGATCCTCCTGAGCCGAAAGCAGGTCCGTGTAGGCGAAGGTGGTTCAGGACCTGCTGGCGCCGCCGCCGCCCCACGCGGAGGTCGGGTCGGATATCAGTGGAACAGAGCAGGACTCCGGTCCGACGGCAGCTTGACCCCCGTCAGACACAGCCAGAAGCTTCCTGCCCCGCCCGACAGCTCCTGGAGGAGAGGACACCACAAAGTACCGGTTTCAGGACGAGACGGTTCGCTTCCTGGGAGACGGGGTCAGTGGAGGGATTTCTACTTGTTGTGCAGCGAGCAGTGAAAAACAGCAAGGACAACAAATACATACACATATAACAAGGAGAGCAAGACTGTTTTTAAAAATAAGGTTTAGAGAGAATAAGATCTGATCCTGTATGAAATTAAAAAAAAAAAAAAAAAACTAAATCCACCAGAGGAGTCAAACATCAAGTCCAGCAGCCAAACACAAGATCGCAGCAGAATCCAAGACGGGGATGACGACACAAAGTCAGACAATAATATTGGGAATTGACAGAATTTGTATGATTGAAGTGGGATTCGTGCAGTTTCTGCAAGAGCAAAGGTCATCCTGAAATACTGAAACCAGGAAGTGAACAGCAGAGCGCCGCACCGCCCACACAGCACATCTTCTGAAGTGTTGGCACAGAGTTATAATGTTAAGTCTGCATTTGCCTATTTTCAAAATACCTAAATTAAACCCACGAGTAATAATCTCACACTGGTTTGTGTCCCTGAACGTCTCACCAGAGCCCATTCAATAATATGGCACTTTAGCAAAACAATGATGAGCCTATAAATAAAAATATGAAAATCATTGAAAATTCTCAAGGAAATATCAAAAAAGTATATAAACCAAGTTGCTTTGTACAGATAACTACAGTACTTTGTTGAGTTGGATGTAAGTATAGAAAATTTAATGAAGAATCGAAGTCGGACAAAGTAGTATTGTCTTTTCTGAAGGTTGAAAGATGATCACTTTAATTAAGCTCGATGGAAGAACTGTTTCAGGAAAAATAATGAAGTTATTTTGTAATAAATACATAATTTTCAGTTTCTGCTGTGATCACTTTACTGGTTCAGCCCAAATGAGGTCGAACTGGGCAGATATGTGGCTGTTTGTGGAAAGTAGTGTACTGGAGCTGCAGAAGTTTAGAAGATTAACTGGGTTAAAAACACAGATTTACACAAAGCAAAATGAGTAAAATGTAGCTTTGATAAAATACATAAAATAGCTGGCATATTCAAATTTTTTATCTGCAGTTTGTGCATCTCGGAGCATATTGTTCAGGTCAACAGATTTTTTTACTGCGAAGGGCAGACGGTTGATTTGAGTCAACGACTGTATGCACACGCACACGCTTTCTCATAAGCTGCTCCTCCTATTGGTTTGAAGTTTGACCGTCAATGGTGAATTTCTGCACTTTGCGAGGTCGTCCTGCTGGAAGCGCCTCGCGATCCAGTGTTGGTCTGTGGGCTGCATGTTGGACACCCCGGTGTAGGCTGCGCAGAATTAACTAGCGGCTCCGTGAGAGCGAACGTCGGCATGTGTGAGATGTGCAGCAGCCGCCTGTGAGAGCGCTCTGAATCAGCGCGCAGCAGCCCGGGCTCCCACGGCGAGGTGTGATTTTTGTGCCGTGAAGCTGAAGAAGGTGTAAAAAACCTGAACCGACACCTCTTGTTCGTCAGGTGTTTTCAAAATGTGGCAAAAAAACATCTCTATTCTATGCGTTGGTCTTCCGGGCTGAGAATAAAGACTCCTCTCTTATGCAGCTCGTGTGTGATCAGCTTGACGCATGCAGGATAAATCAGTGGACATTCTCCAGAAATAGTCATGTGAAAACAGAGGCTTTGCCCACTTTTGTGCCAGGTAAGTCCGCTCTGTCCGAAAGGAAAATAAAAAAAAAAGACAATAACGCTTATCTGGCACACAAAGTCGCTTCCCAAATGTGGATGAGTGAAATCTTCCCTGAGAGTGATGAGCTGGGCATCAGTGTTTACCTGTGAGGCAGTGGAGGGAGGTGGTGATGAGGAGGTGTTGGTGATGAGGAGGATGGAGGAGATGATAGTGGTGGAATAGCAACAGGGACTCAGAAGAGAGGAAGTAAGCAAGGAGAGGCACTGACATCAGCCTGCTTCACCTTCGAGAGAGACAGGGGAGAGAGAGAGAGAGAGAGAGAGAGAGAGAGAGAGAGAGAGAGCCCGGAGGACAGATCGAAAACAGAAAAGCAGGACAAAAGGTAGAAACGAGACAAACAGCAGGGGGGGAGGGAGGGGGAGGGGGGAAGAAGAGCACAGGGAGAAGCAATGTGTAAAATGCCACTGCGGGACATCAGGCAGATGCAGTTCAACAGCACAGCCACACAGAAGCAGCAGAGGGCCGCCGAGCCGCACTCACAAAGCTGCGGGTAGCAGTCAGGCGGCTGCGGCGCGAGGTCACCACCGTGCCGCTCAGGCTGCGTCCGATTCGCCTCAGGTTCTCCTCCTCGTCAGGCCCCGCCCCCAAACGCGCGTCCCGCAACGTCATTGGCTGCGGAACGGAGGGGAGATGTCAGTGTGGGATGCTGGGAAACGGACGCCAGCCGTCAACACGTGAGGAGGGTGCAGTGCCTTGTTGAGGTAGGTGGGGGTGCTGGTGCAGTCCGCCCCGTACACACTCCTCTCCATGTCTGCGTTGGGGGTCTTGGAGCGAGCCTGCCCTCCCACCCTGGATATGAGCCTCTCCGATGGGCTGCAGCCTGCCAACACACACACACACACACACACACACACACACACATGAAAATGTGCACATGTCACGTTGCCACTAGTTCAAAAGACGTTACAGTGCTTCGCTGCCACGATTCACACATTAAATATCAATTACGTTCTTGGTTCTTAGCTGAAAACAAATCAAGGTTAATAGGAGCAGCTTATGCGCTCATTAACAATACATGTACATGCAATCAAGAATAAATGAGCTTTAGTATTTTCTTTTAATCAGTTTGCTTTTTAAATGCCATTTCTGTCATGTTTCTAAACAATTGTCTTGCTTTTGTTGTTGTTTTAATGCTCTGCTATGAGAATCTGATGCTCGTTTCCAAGTTCTTGAAAAGCGCCTTGAATTGTGATTTCAAAGTGATAAACAGAAATGAGCTTCCCCTGGCTTTTAAATTCCATCTGAAGCTTGCTGAGGTGTTATTTTTTTCTCTCACAGAGACGGAAAGGATGATTGGCAAAAAAACAAATGGAAAACAGAAGATTTCCTGGATCTGCTACAATAACTTTTCTGCAGTGGCAATCTGTTCTGTGTCCCAATTCCAGATTTCACTCAATATACGCCGTAAAATCTGTGCAATCTATACACCTTTTAGCAGTTGGCAGAGAGGAAATTACCCACCTGGCTGATTTATACAAACTAAAAAGAAACATTTCCAATGGCTCCAGCAAAACTTAACAGACAACAAAGTCTGAAAACAATGACAAAACTTTCCATGCTTTAAAAAAGAACCAGGAAACCAATTAGCACGGAAACAGACACAACAAACCATCCGCTATTATCCATCCTCCCATAATCCATGTGATTAAAACTGGATCCATGAGGACAACCGCACCTTTCTCCCTCATCTTTAACATCTGCTGTCAAAAAGCCACATCCTCTGATGCAGCAGGGAAGCGGGCCAGCGTTACCATGGAAACCATTCCATCGGAACACTAGTTGACCACAGTGTGACACGGCTGCACAGCCAGCTCCATAATAAACTACAAAATAACAAATCTTTAATTAATTATTATGTTCCTGATGTCAGCCTATTTGGAATCCCTGATGTGCAGGCATGTTCATAGTGTGTGTGTGCGCTTTGTGTGTGTGTGTGTGTGTGTGTGTACCTGGTTTTCCAGCCAGCAGGCTGGCCTGGTAAAGGGTGTCAAGCTCGGACAGCTCGGCCTCGTCGTGGTCGCAGCAGGGGTCGCCGTGCCGCCCCGGGGCATGCTGGGAGCCGTAGTGCCCCGGGGAGGACTGGCAACTGTAGCTGTAGCTCTGACCGGACGTCTGCGGCCGGATGGGAACGCAGCGGTCCGGGGGCGTGTTGTACGGCGTCACCACCGCGTCGGGCCGGTCCAAACTCCAGGAGGACCAGTGGCGGGTGCCTCCGGCGGCGGCGGCGGCGGCGTGTCTCGGCCAGTGCTGGCCGGCGCTGGGTGGAGAGGGGGGCCGCGGGGGCTGCGGCGGCTGCCAAAGCGGCGGATGAGGCCTGCTCTGCCCGGAAGCTTCCAGGGATGAAGATGGAGGAGGAGGAGGAGGAGGAGGAGTGGAGGGTGGCGGGGGAGGGTGCGTGTCCGTGGTTTCGAGGTGTGTGGGGCGTGAGGTGTGTGCGGTATGTGTATCCCAGAGACGCAGAGGAAGTGAGGGCAGAGAGATGGCTAAGTGCTTCCCCAGGGGTCTGACACTCACCCCCCCGGCCTGCAGCAGCTCACACAGCCTCACCCCCGTCCCCTCGCGCCCGTCCTCGCCGTCCTCCCCTCTCCTCCCCGCGCGCCCGCCCTCCTCCTCCCTCTGGCCGGAAGGGGCGCAGGGGTGAGCGATGCTGAGGGTGAGCGAGGGTCGAGGGGGAGCGGGCCGGTACGGCGGAGGGGGCGGGGCCTGGCCCAGGGCAGCGTCCTGGCTGGGCGGCGCCGGGTCCTCTTCCTCCTCCTGATTGGGCGTCAGCAGTACTTGGACCGGGCCAGGCTGTTCACTGGAGGACAGGAGAGAGCGGGGGTGTCAGTCAGCCGGCAGCAGGAAGGGAAAAAAATACAAAAAATAAATAAATAAATAAATAAAAAAAATCTGCTCTGACGTCAGGTGAGTTACTGCATTGAGGGAAGGTCACAACAGCACGCACACACACACACACACACACACACACACACGAAGAACAAACAGCTCCGATGATGCAGCCCGGTGCAAGCGGTGCTTTGTGCGCGTCGCTTCGCGGCCATGCTGTATATGAGTCAGGCAGAACAGCCCGGCGCCGCCGGCTGACGGATCACAAACTTCACCGTCTGATCTCCACATTTCCATCTCAAACAGCCAAAGAATCTCCCTTTAATCAGGCGTTCAAAGCGGCGGCCCTCACTCCGCCGCGCCGGGCGCCGCTGCAGTTTATCAACAACCGCAAATAAATGTGGACTTCTCCAATATGGACTGATTCAATCTCACTGGCGGGGGGGGGAAACTCTATCACTTTATTGATTTACATACACTGATGTGTGGCAGATATGATGTATGTTAGACATTAGCCGATCCTCTGCAGAGACATGTTCTGCGTGTGTGTGTGTGTTGGCATGCGTGAACAGCGGGTCTGTAAATTTGTGTGTGTCCATTTTCGTGTCGAGTCCCTGAACGTATGTGTCTGTATGAGCGCCAGCCCCCATCCCCCCACTTTAACTCTCCTGTCTCTTTTCAGCCCGAGTAATTACCCAGCAGGCTTTGCAGCAGCGAGCTATAAATCAGAGGCTTATGTTGATCAATAGAGGAGAAGAGGAAGGTAATAAAAGAGGCTGAGTGCTGAGTTTTACCTCCGCCCCCTCTTTCACCCCGTCCCCACTGTTAACAGTTTGGATTCAGAACTTATTATTATTCTATTTTTACTCTGATTAGGTTGCAATAAAACAAACTCAAATCAATCATAACTACACTCAATCGACGCGTTTAATCACCGTCTCTGCTTGTTTTATGGCTCCGAGCCTCCTGACAAGATCTAATAAAAGAATATTTTAAATTGAGGAAATTTTATGATCATCTTGAAAATTAGAATTCGATGATTGGAAAAATGTTTAAAAGGCTTTCACAGACTGTCTTGAGACTTCATTTTAATATATTCACATTTGAATCCATGCTTTATTAATATTTGGTCAAATGATCTTGCTTTGTACCATATATAATATATTAAATGCGATTTCTTCACTAAAAAAATGAAGAAATCCAGGAGGATGATTACTTCCTTGTAAAAATAAGGATTTTTTTTTTTCTTCTTCTTATCTCTACACTCCAGCAATATGATCTTAAAGGCCAGAATGGACCCTGCGGAGGGCTGGTTTATTATGTTTGACACCGCCGGTCTGTGGGGTCCCACTACTGCCGCGGCCCACAGCTTCTCCAGGTTCACTCCGTCTCAGCGTTGTGTTCAGAAAGTTATTCTCACTGAACAGCGTGAGTCTCTGGAGATCAATAAGGCTTCTTTATATTCTTTACCCAGTGCGATGTGATTTTGCGGGTGGAATTGGGACCAGTTTTTGGCCTGTGGGTGTTCAGTTTAACCCCCTTGCTGCAGATCTTGGTTAAAAAGGCATCAACACTGATATAAGGTGAGGTGTTTAACGTCCAAAAGTCATTCGGCACATCAGCGCATTCATCTAGATGCGAGAACTTAGAAGTTTTTCTTTGTTGTTTGACTTAAATGTATCAATATTCTAACATTTCCAAGTTCTTACTTTTAAACTGTCCAAAATATAGAAAGATTTCACTCATTGCTTGATATTAATTACACATATTTGTCTCCTTAGACCTGTTTGTTTTAAATTTTTTAATTTCGTTTTATCTTTATTCTTTGTCCTATTAATGAAATAAGAGGTAACAGAAAACACGTTTTCATTGTTCTCTGCTCAGGTAGTGTTTAAGATTGAAACATCTGAAAACTCTTCTATGATCTATCTCAAAAGAATTTAGTGGAGTTCAATGTGTCAGCTCTAAGAGAGACTAGTTAACACTATATATATATAACACTAGATATCCTCCACCTGCATTGCATATACTGTATATTATTTGCTTTAAAACAAGTGAAAAATTTTCAATTAACAATATTCATGGGTTATTGTGCCGTCATTTTACTGCTCTGGCCTTATATGACATTTCCTTACATTTTTCTTGAAGTTTGAGAGAAAACAACTCAATTCTGGACTAACTTATTAAAATTTCAATTTTTTTCTTCTACCTACATAAAAAAAAACCCCAATTATTCTTAACATAATCTTAATTCTATTGCAACTTTTCATGTAACATTACTGATTTCACATTGCTTTCACCAGTGAAACTCCATTTACCTTTCACACACGAGCGAGCCAACACATCAACAACACATCGCTTTCTGTCAAACACACACACACGCACAAACACACACACACATATACAGCAGCGAAGAGCAGGAGAGCAGATCTCCAGGCACACAGGACAGAAACAGGGTGGCGAGCTGCAGGAGGACAGATCGGTGGCACACAGAGGGAAGCCTTGGCAGCGCACGGCTGAAAAAGAGCAGCGCAGCAACAATGAGGGGAGGCGGTGAAGCACAGACAAGCCGGGAGAAACTCTGTCTCCCTTTTTAATTCTGGACGGCGACACAGAGCCCAGCGAAGCAGGTTTTTACTGCACTGCAACAAACACACAGGCACAGGGGAGGATAAGGCGTTACTGTATATAGTCCAGGGTTTAACACACACACACACACACACAAATACGCACACACACAGCGGGATGTGAGAGTGCAGTGCTCGGGGTTACAATGACAGGGGTTGTGGGAGTTTGGCCAGCCAGAGCCGAAGACACACACAGGAGGGTGCTGAGGGCGTTTTAAGACGGCCAGCACCCGGAGGACACACACGCAGGAATCCCAGGTGCGTTCGAGAGCGGTTCAAGCCGAGGACACACAGTCGAGTGAGGGAGGGGGAGAAGGGACCGCCGTGGACACACACAGGGAGGGGAGAGGGGGGGGGACAGTGGTGGTACCTGCGAGGCCCCTGTGGGCGGGCGCCTGCTGTCTCCCGTTCCATTTCCTGATCCTGCCTGCGTTTGATTGGGCCCCCAGTGCTCCTCATGCACGCAGCTACAGCCAATCCGCTATGAGCGTTAGCCTCATGCAGGGGTCTGAGCACAGCTGAGGATGTTAACAACAGAGCGGGAGATAAAAAGGGAGAAAAGACAGAAAGATATAATGGCAGAGGGGCGAAAAGATTAGGAGAGGGAGGAAAAATGTGGGGATGAGAGAAGAACAAATGAGACAAAAGGAGACAGAGAAAAGAGAAGCAGAGCAGAAGGAGTGGTTATGAGGGGGCCGGCATGCATTACGCCGCTCTGCTGTAAGACTGTTTCATGTATAGAGTTGCAGAGTGGGAAGATTTTTGGTTTCCTGCACTGACAACTGTCCTAATTTATGCCAGCTGCTTTTTTGCCAGTCTGTCTTGTTTGCTTTACAGAGTATGGATGCAGATTAAACAGAAATATAGTTTACTGCAGTTCAGGTGGTCTTTTGCGGCTCTAATCAATACACAGACTGAAGACCGACCACGGTCTGTGTTGGACGGTCTTCCTGGAGCAGGACTGCTGCCTCATTGTTTTATATAAAGCAGATCATGAAGGTTTTCCACACTGTTCAGTAATGAAGCTGGAAGGATGTGTGGATGGACGGGGGGGGGGGGTCCAGCAGGGAGGGACGACAGACCTGCAGAACGCCTCTAGGCGCTACTAGATGCCAACGTTGCGGCGTCTCTTAAGATGGAAAGCCGGCTCGCGGCGTGAAATCACACACCGGGGCGGCATTAAGATTTAGCCGGCTCCGTGTACAACATGGAGAGCCGACGTAGTGAAGGAGTCTCTGTTACAAGACGCCTCGGTAAAACTGGAAGAAGAAGCAGCACTCTCATTTCCTTACGAATGAAAGCTGAAGTTATGAGCAATAAACTCTTTCTCAGCTTAATGCAATCGTGTTTTACTACAACAGTCCTTGTTGGCTGGTATGATCAGAAGCTTTTGCTGGCTCATTTTAGAAGCTTTTTTTCTTTTTTTCATTGCCGCATAGCAGATGTTGCTGAGTCAGAGTTTGCAACACTTCTCAACTTGTGCTACCGGTAAAGTAAACTTTACTATTTGCAATTAAACTCTGATTTCCACTTGTGCTCACGCTCTCGGCTGTGTGTAAAAGCTGCAAATATTAGTAAGAGAAAAAAACTCGATGAGATTCGGTGTCTGCTCCCACTTTGCAACTCTACCGCGAATGCATCGAAATGTAAACTTTTACTGAAGTTAGTGAGTCAAAAAGTCAACAATGAGGAGGCTACGTTCATGAAGGCACAGAGAACAGACAGAGAAAGAAAAGCTCAGTTCTGAGCTTTGCGAACGAACCCTGAACGGGATTAGTTAGTTAATTCTAGAAAAGGGATGCATAGGAGGACAACAAGCGAGGAGCCATCAGACATCTTGGCTTCAGTTTGGAGGCTTTAGATTGATGGCGTCAGAATAGAGACGATGCTGATGGCAGCTCGGTTGCTGTTGTTGTTGCTGTTGGCTGTGACGTCCTCTAAAACACTGAGGCAGATTGTCTGGAGTCCGGCTGAATCCATCGATAGAGATGTGGGAACCCAAACTCTGTTACATAATCACACTGATAGTGATGCCATCTGCTCATTCACAAGTCGTCCTTTCACTTCATCAAGGTTGAGTGGACTCAAAGGCGTGTGTGTGTGTGTCTATGTGTGTGTGTGTGTGTGTGTGTGTGTGTGGTACATGAAGCCGAACACACTGACGCACACACAGGAGGACGGGCAGGACACAATATAATCATTCCTGATATGGATTTAGTTAATGCTGTGCTGGACGGTTGGAACCTGTTCACCTGCACTTTGTGCAAAATGCTCACACACACACACACACACACACACACACACACACACAAACACACTCATATTCAGGCGCACACACACACACGGACAGACAGACATGGAAAATGGGGCATGGAAATAGATACACATGGGAGAGTATTTTAAGGATCAGACAAAACCGCAGATCATTTACTGCCAAACTCATCGCTTTTATCCTCTTTATGCATTGAACGTTTCACATGCACTAAGCTATTATTATTATAATATTGTGATTATGTGACGCCTGGGAGCTGATTATGTGAACGTTTTCATCTGACACGACAGTAAAGAGACTTACTGTAAAACTGTCGCTATATATTTTAGGATACCTGAATGTCGAAGAGCCGAATCATCGTTTCTGAAACCAAGATCGTTTTAATCCCAAGGGCGCTTTGAGATATCGCAAAGCAAAATGACGATTTCTTTTTTTGTAAGGCACACATGATTCGCGCAATAATTATACTGTAACCCAGGAGAGTCAAACGTAGTGCCCGATTTGGCGTGCCAAATGGCCAAGCAAGCTAAAAATAGAATAACTGTTAGCATTCTGTCAGGGTGAGCTTGTACAATCACCCATCATGCAACAGCTCGGGGAGAAACTTTTTGGACATTTGACTGTATTTTTCACCAAAGGGTCTCATTAAAATTGTCTCCATGTGGTCCCTGATCCAAAATGTGTCTGATCGACACCCCTGTTATAACTGATTGAGTAAACAAATTTAAAAGAAAAAAATAAGTTTAATACACGTTTAAAATGTAGGTTTTCTTTCTTCTCCGTCCTCACTTTATAACAATAATAAAAAAAAGAGTATAAGACAGAGTTTAATAATTTAAAATGTAGAATTTTCCTGTTTTTTAGTTAATACACAGAAATACTGCACAATGACATCTGTTAACAGCTTATTGATTTCCAAGTTCTAAAAAAAAACTAGTGGAGGTGAAAAGCCTGATCAAAAGACTGACAAAAAGCGCACACAGTCCGTTTTCAAAACAGAGCACACACACATATTTGTAAACCGTGGAGTGTGGCTGGGACGTCTGGGAGTCTGGACTCGGGAGTGAGTTTGTGATTTGTGTTTAAACGGGAATCACCGAGAAAACAGTTCTCTCCTCTCCGCTGGTCAGTGAACGTCCCGCAGGAGCTCCTGTGTAAGTAAAGCCTGTTCTGACGGGGATTTGTTCTCTATTCTGTTCACCTACACTGAACACAGCTGGGAGGTTTACACACACACGCGCGCTCACGCACACACACTGTTACTCTGGCAGAAAACGTGCTAAATTAATCGAGAAATTTAAAAAAAAAAAAAAAAAAAAAACCAACGGAGAGAAACAGATGGAGAGACGGACCGACAGATGGGAAGGAGGACAAAGACGAGGGCAGACGGACGTACGAGTCGCTGTGACTGTTCGACTGGGCAACAGGTGAGAAAGTGACCTTAAAGCTGCACATTCAGGCAGGAAATGAACTCGTCATCAGTCTGCAGCACAAAGTTCTGCAACTTTAGGGCACTGTGTGAAAATGAAAGCTGCAAAACAGGCTCTAAGTGTGTGAAATATCTTCATTATCTGGATTTCTCTGTACAGACTCAGTGCAGGTTTCAATGCCTTCAGATCAAGGGTGTCAAACCTGAGGCCCGTGGGCCAAAAGCACCCAGTGTCAGGCAACATATTTAATGAAAATTAGACAAAACACAACACTGAAACCTGGAATTGAACTGTGAATGTCAGTATTGTGATTAAAGATCCTAAATGACCTTGCTTCTATCAGTGATGCTGTCAATATGAACTTTTCACCAAAGACCATCTGAAGATCTGGATCTTTAGTAAAATCCACTATAAAGATGAAATCTACACCCGAGACATATTTTCTCAGAAATCTCTGAGACACAGTTAAGTGAGAGAATATGCTCAGTGAGTTTTATCTCTTGAGTGCACGGCTCTTTCTCCACCATCTTCTCGCCCTTGCTACGTTTCCCGTTTCGTGCGTACCCTGGTGTTGGAGCTGGTCCAGGTCCATGAATTTGCTGGGTTTGGGGTTGAATCCCATGGCCGCCTCCCGCTCCGCCTCTCTCCGCTTCTGCTGCTCCTGCTGGCGGGCTCTCCTCGCCACCTCCTCCTGCAGCTCGTCCAGCTCGCTGCGACCTGAGCCTGGAAACGGACGGGATGGGAAATAAACCGACGGCACTGTCGATGAAGTGAAACGCATTTCGTTAGGGTTACCACTGCCATGCATACCTGTGTTGGTGCCGCCGCCGCCGCCGCCGCCCCAGCTGGGTGAGGGCAGCTCCTGCAGGATGGCACTGCTGCTCTTTGACTTGGGCACCGAGCGCCACGAAGGACCCGACATGAGCGCTCGCTTCTGTTGCCCCACCTCTCTGTGGAAAACAGATGAGGAGAGGCGAGCGCCAGAAGTGTTGACAATGCAGACTGAACAAAGAGACAGATGTGTTCATTGACTGATTCATCGCCGTGAACTCGCACTTTTGGAGCCGTTTGTTCTCGTTAACGTCACATTTGTATTTCATGCTGATGGAGCGAGAGCGGGAAGGACGAGAGACGGGGGGGGGGGGGGCGTGACGGAGTGCGGGCGGCAGTAATGGTTATTTGTGCGTTCCTCACCTGTCGGGGCTGCTGCTGTTCCTCTCGCTGCTCTCGTAGCCGCTCTCCATCCTCTGGATGAGGCGCGGCTGGTGCTCCACCCCTCTCAGAGGTGGAGGGGCGGGGGGACCCATGGTCCGGCCACCGCCCACAGACCGGGGCTGCCCGACCAGCCCGAACCCCGACTCCGAATCCCCCACCTCCCGCCCGTCCGCCTCCGGAGGCCCTGGCTGCGGGGCCGGTCCGGCCGCCGGGGGGAAGTCCTGGAGCTCCGGGGGGAGGGGGGGGGCCGGGAAGGGTGCTGTAGCCCAAAGAGGAGCCTCTCTGTCGGGTGAAGATGCTGTCGATGTTCAGGGCCTCTCTCCTGGGCCTCCAGGTGGGCCGATAACGGCCTCCTGAAGAACTGCAGAGCGAAGCGGGCCGTTAGAATCACACACCCGAGAATGAAGGAAGAACTCATTTCAGATAAAAGATATGTTCAATATAGATGATGGGAAGGTAGTTTAACCATTTCATGCAGCAAAAATTGAACATTTCTGTCTGTCTGTGCAGCTTTAACCTCTTGAGGCTAATATGACATTACATGGACTAGGAAAGACGTGCTATTGAGGGGAAAAAAAAAACAAAATTCACATCTAAATGCTAATGCAGCGGCACTGTCTCACAGGGAGAAAGTTCAACTCTGCTGAAAGCCGTTCTGGTTCAAGGTTCAAGGTGAACTTTAATGTCCAGGAATGGAAATGTGCTGTACAACCAGAAGTAAAACATATATAAAAGAAAAGAAAACACCATCATACTACACACATTATTATTAACAGTAACTAGAGGTAGTAAGACGTATGAAAAATTTAAAAGTATAGATCAGAAACAGTTGTTTACAGCTTGTGGAACTGTTTGGCTCCTGGACATGTTTCGTCCCGCCAGAGACGCGTTTCGTCCTTTACTGCTCGGAGAAGTTTTCACACTCAGGGTAACAGGATGTTCAGTAAAAAATATTATAGTGTGTTCTTGTTTTGTTCTTCGGTCGGCCCCATTAATCATCGCACAGTGCTCTCCGGCCATCCTGCACGGTAAACCCAAACAAGTTCATAACCGCTGTGAGTATAAGATCACTGTGTGTACAATCAAGTTCTGCTTGTGTGTAAAAGAGGAGCTGTGGGGGGGGTTGTTTAACTGCAGAATGCGTGCTTTTTATTCAAGGCGCTGAATAATTGATGGAAGTTGTTTACAGCGCTTAACTGCGAGTACAGAGGCAGAATGTTTGTGTGTATCCGTGGCGCAGTACCTGGACTTGCTCTCGCTGCTGGTGCTCTCATCCTCCCAGTGGGGGCCTCCGACCCCGCCCTCGCAGCCCCCGACTCCCGACGAGGAGGAGGACGAGAGGGGACGAGAGGAAGAGGACGAGGAGGTGAGAGGCCGGCGGGAGGAGAGGAGGAAGACGGCCGTCTCCTTGTACTCCTGCAGGGGAGGAGAGGGAGGGCGAGGAGGACCCTCCACTGCTGACTCTGAGCGTGGGAAAAAGACAAAAAAGCAGAGAGAGAAGGTAAACCCCAATTACTTTTTATATTTTCCCTACAGGGGGCAATTACGTAGGCAGCGGAGCAAATGGATGTGGAGATAACGACTGAAGAGGTGTGCAACCTGATGAGTCAACAGCGGTGAAAGAGTTTCCTTCTTTTCAACTCAAACTGAAAAACCAACCTCTGTTTGCACAGCTCAGCTCAGAAGCAGCGGTCCAGGCCGCGAGAGTCTGAATCATTGCTTTACCTCCAGCGTCGGCACCGAGTGGCGGCGTGCCGATGTCGTAGTTGCAGACCACCGTGGTCTGGGACTCGCTGGAGAGGTGGCTGCCGGTGGACTGGTGGAGGGGCCGGCTGCGGGAGGCGCGGTGGCTGGAGCTGTCCGTGGACGAGTCGGTGCGGGTGTCGCTGGATATGGACGGCTCGCGGCCTGAGCCGGAACAATGGAGAGAGAGAGAGAGAGAGAGAGAAAGATGATGACCTTTTGGGGTAATCCCGCTTCTGCGTATGTTTGCTGTGAAAAAAAGATGGCAAGTAAGTCGAGTCTCTGCAGCAAACATAGGCAGAAGGTGGATTACAGGGTTGAAGGTCAGAGCTTTACAGCCGTAACCTCGCTTGCCGCCACATGATGAAGACAGAGTAATCTGATGTGATCTGCGGCGGAGTGTGTCATCTTGGCCGTACCAGAGTCTTCGCTGTCGTAGCCGGCCTTGCTGCTGCAGTGCTGGAGCTCCAGCTGCGGGTTGGAGCTGGAACAGGGGTTGGGGCTCTCCTGCAGTATCACCGGCGTCCCACGGGGGTCAGCGTAGAGCAGCAGCAGGGGCTGATAGTGGCCTTTGATACAGCGAGACACTACGTCCTTCCACTTAGGGCCGATCTGGGGGGGTTGCAGGGGAGGGGGGGCACACACACATAAAGGCACGCATTAACACACATATGAACGCGCACACACATAAAGAGATCTAATTTATCTCTTTCAGGATATAACATTACGCATATTCTACCAAAAGCAGAAGGTCAAGTACATTTTGTGCAGCTGTGTGCCCTCATTCATATCATATTATCACACTGCCACGAGCTCAATGATATAATATGACTCACTCTGTGAACTGTGACTGATGGAAGCGCCAAGGACATGTAGAATCACTTCACAACACACACACACACACACACACACACACACACACACAAACGACCTGTCCCTGTCCGTAAAACCCAGCTCTCCGAAATGCTCACTTATAAAAACCTGAGACCGGTCTTCACGTCGAGGAAATCGAGAGTGAGAAAGTCCCAAACACGCCGTCAATCACGAGGCACGGCGGCCGCAGGAGACGGGACGGCGCAGCACTCGGAGTCACACACAGCCCAGCTGGTGTCGTTCCACTGCTCTCGCAGGCACGAGAGTGAGGATGCAGCAGATGCTGCGCCGCGCATCCCTCCTCGTGCTGCGGCGCGCGGACGCCGGATCGCCGGGTCTCACCTCTTTGACGTGGGCGTCGTCGAAGTACATCCACTTGCGTATCTTGGTCTGGAAGAAGAAGGTGGAGTAGTGCTTGCCGTAGTAGCACACCATGCCCACCAAGTAGAGCTCCGCCTGGCGAGCCCTCTCCTCTGTCACACGGTAGAACAACTACAGTGTGATAGAGAGAGAGAGAGAGAGAGAGAGGGAGGGAGGGAGAGAGAGAGGGAGGGGGAGGAGACAGGAAGGGAGGAGGGGGGGTCCATGCAGGAGAGAGGTGTGCAGCAAGGGGGAAGGTAGAAACACAAGAGTTAAATGTGAATACAAGCACATTTCTGCTCACCTAGTATAGATGCCGTATGCAGTAATCCCTCACTTTCCTCCACTCGTAAACTACACACACACACACACACACACACACACACACACACACACACACACACACCACAAAGTGCTGCATACACACTGCAGCTCTTTCATGCAGAAACTGCGCCGGTCCTCTGTAAGGTCACCCGCCGCCACACGCCTGGTTTTTACACACACCGACCAGCGTGACGCAGGTACTGAAGTTATCGGTTAGGGAATATTAGAGTAACCTTCAATATAATCCTGACTCACTGTGCAGCATCTTTACCTGCAGCAACATAAAAAAAAAAAAAAAAAAAAACCCACATGGCTCGGTGCAGCATCGCCAACATCTGCTCTCCACATCGATCGAGTTATTCATTAGGCAACAGGTTTTTGCACTAAAGATATATCAAAAGTCCAAATCTATTCGAACTGAAAGGTTTCATTACAGGAAACCATAAAAAAAGAGAAAGCAGGGAATTAACAGTACAGGAGAAGCAATACAGGCAGCTGAGGAGGACACAATCTAATCGATGATACCTCAGATTGGTATCTAACTGCGAGTTTCATCCCACAACAGCAGGACGAAAGAAAGAAAAAACAAAAACAAAAAACAAGTCGCAGCAGCAGGATAGAGGGTAAAACTTGACTCACTGTAACACATATTCATATTCACCAATCCATTATTCATAGGTATCACTTCAGAATGCGGCTGCAGATGATACAGTGGCATTAAAATGCGCCGGCATTACTCAGTCATGACACGGAGTAGCAGGGGTCGGACGCCGATCGCGTTGCCCGTGCTGTAATTTGCTGTTTTTCTCGACTAAGCATGCACATATTTGAATTCTATATTGTGTGCTTAGGCGATCAAACACACACTGCGGGTGCGTGCATTAACTTTCACATGGATATCAGTACAGTACGGTGTGAACTCAATGGACTTGGCGCACGATTTAACTAAGGGGATCAAACAGGCGTTTTTTTGGATTTTCTTCACAGATCGCCCCCTTGTGTGTGACAGAGTGACAAGTAACGAATGCACTTAGTTCACAAAGTATCTTAACACCGCACTCACGAAATACGGAAAGTGTGTGAGAGGTGAGAACCACCGAGGAGGAGAGCGAGGGTTCATTTCCCTGCAGTCGATGATGTACTGCAGCTTTAACTGTGTGCTCTCTTATTTGGGAATACTTTATTGCTGCCATAATCTTTCAGGTAGGGGTTTTCATTGCACCGGTCATTCTGGTTGAAATATGTGTTCTTCTGAATAAAATACACCCCTGGTGTTGCTTGGTATTGTAGCCATAGTGTATATGACACATTATTAAGGATCGGCAAGCCTCATCTCTGAGTATTTAAACTGAGAATTACATTAATTATATCAATCACTTTATTTTATCGCACTGAAAATGTGCAAAAGTACAAACCCGATAATTCAACTGAATTCTGCTCATTAAATCTGAATTGTGCTCATGTTTGTGGCTGTAATGATGTTTAGTTGGCTGAATTGCTCGTTGACCTTTTCGTGAAATGTTGAGAGATCCTTTAACCCAGTGCAAAGAGTGCCTTTGCGTTTCAGTCCAGTGCTTAGTGCTTAGCTTCGGGGTGCTATTTGTTAACGTAATGGGGGGGAATTTCCCTCATTTTAGTCTGTGTTTTTCCCCCCTCTGCTAAATTGTGTTTACTCTCGGTGGAGACAGAATCTATTCCTCTCTCTAATGTGCAGATGCAGTTTCCTTTAAACCTGCGTGGAGTGTGTCCGCTTCAGCCAGGATCATAAGTCGTCCTGGATGCGCGATGACTTCAACTCCACAAGATGATTTATTTGTAATCTGATTGTGGAAACCATCCCCCAGACTGTGGGGATATTCTCCTTCTCTCTGACTACGCTGTTCTCTCTTGATCTTCTTTTATCTTCCTTCAAGTTTCGCTGCAGCAGATCATCCATATCCATCTCCTCCCGTCCTCTCCCTCCACTCCTGTTTCACCAACCGTCTTCATCTCTCCCCTCCTTTTTTTCTTTTTTAGTTTCAACCCGCTTGTACGAGTTTGTACACAGTAAATCTAACATGTTGCAACTATAAACACAGTTTTGTTTACTCTAAATACTTAAAGGTGCAAGGTTGAAGACCGGTTTGGAGCTTGTTCCACCCATTCATGCAAGAGTTTTCTCCCACAGTCCAAAAGCATGTGACTCAGATCAACTGTGATTGATTACAAATTGTGTGTAGGCTTGAATGTGAATGTGTGAGTCTTGCTTTGTGTTTGCCTTGTGATGAATTATACACTCCAGCATCCTGAAACCCTGAACTGGATGAAGCTGCATCAAAGAAAAATGGATAGAATATGTTCTAAACACTACAAGCGAGTTTTTTATTTCTACATATTTATCGTTCCTACATTGTTTTTATATTCTTGGAGCTGCTCTGCAAACTCTTTTTCTCTTTTCTTTAAATAAAGGGAATTTTACTGTATTTTTATGTGTGATTTGCTGCTACTGGTATGAACTACCGATACTCTCCTCTCATGACAACCGTGATATCGGCATGAGCACGTGATCAGCACGTAAAAGGCATGCGATAAGTGATTCTCTCACATCTCCCAGGCGCAGGCAGGTTCCCAGGCTGTGTATGACGTCCTCCGCGAGGTCAGAGTGGTCCGAATCCCACACCAGCCCGATGGACACGATCTCCGGTGAGTTCATGAGCACCCGGCGGATACGCAGCACCTCCCCGCAGTTACTCTGCCGGGAGACGAGGACAGAGGCCGACAGTTTAGCTCTATTTATTGTGTGTCGTGGGGCAGCGAGTGTGCACGTCTCGAAAACCGTCCCTTTGTCTGGCGGCAGTGGGCAGAAGCATGCATGCCGATCCGCCGAGCGGTTGGCGAACGAGAGGCGGAGATAAAAGGAAGCGAAAAAAGAGATGATGAAAGGATTGTAAGAGAGAGCGACAGAGGAAGAAGTGCTGTGCTGAGTTGTATTTGTCCCTTGGGCCTTCTGTTGAGTTCAGAACCGCGTGTTCTGAATCCTTCCTTTGAGTCATGACCCACCGCAGAGCCGGTACACACACACACACACACACACACACACACACACACATACACATACGCGCACGGCGCGCGAGCATGCACACAGCGCTGGCAAGGCAGGCTCGGAAACAGCCTGAGAACACCCTGGCAACCAGACACTTTGCCAAACACAAAACACACACACACCACACACACACACACACACACATATGCACAATCGCAGAGAGAGCTCTCCCTTTGTGGGCGGCGGGCCGTCTTGCACTGGCACCAGAGATGGCAGGAAGGTATTTTGCCAGGGTCTGCTTCTCAGCTCCTCAGAAAGGGACACGAACTGTTTGAGCTCTCTGTTTGCTCAGGACACACGGGCGGGACGCGCAGCGCCGCCGCTCCACCCAGAACAGCGGCCGATGACGCCATTCATCAAATCATCCCGCAAACAAATCCGCTCGGCTTCATAATACAGCAGTGATCGCTGCAGTCGCATCTCTGAATTTCATATGCAAAGATTTTTTTTCTCTCCTATGTCCTCTGTTTTGTTTTGTTTTTTTTTTTGTTTTTTTCCTTTGCTAGACGGTGAGTTATGTAACGGTCAAATGATACTGAAGGTTTGCCAGAATGCTGGTTGTGATAATGGTGAAACAATTTGATGAAAATGACCGTACCAAGAAGTTAGGAAGCACCGAAGACACTCACTGACACGTGGAGGATGAGAAAAGAAACCTCACAGGAAGGTGGAACTTATTTCAATGTGCTTCTGCTTCTTTCATGAGCTTCGTCATGTCTGATGATGAAGTGATTGGCCTGGAAGAGACCCTGTATCGATAAGTTTACACCTCATCAGCTCTGCGGTCTTCTAATAAAATGATCTCATACATTCAATAACCTGCAGCCTCATTTATCAACCGTTCTTATACTAGTGTCAATATAAGAACAACTCTGACCGTGCTTTATGCACAGAATCCAGCGGCAGAACAGTGAAACCACAAATAGAAACCATTAAGAGTCACAGCAGGTGAGAACGCCACATATGTCCTCTGCCTTAATTGAAAAAGCTCCATTAGTAGTTTCATCTACTGTAGATAGAAACAGATGTTCTGTATGTGGCGTGAAAGTCTCCAAAAGAAGCTGCGGCAGCTGCTTGAAATGAAAGTTCTCACAAAAATCTCACTGAAAAACGTGCTCCGTCGCCCCCGTCACGCAGCTCGACTCCAGCTATGACGAGCTGCTTTTGTTTTAGCAAAACAAATATTAATGGATCTATGTTGTGATTTACGCTCTTGATTGAAGCGAGAGACAAGAAGAAGCGAAGCCGTCCCGGAACACATCCAGCTCCTGTCCGCCCTGGGATTTCTAGCACCGACTTTAACGTCAAACGTTCTCTTCTCCGAGCCATCAGCACTCGCTGCGGCGGTTACCTTATGCCAGGCATGGCTAACTGGGGGCGTTTCTGAAGGCAAATCAACCCAAAAGTGCACAAGCATGATTAAGAAAAAGTGAGATTTATCAGCACTGATGACTTACTGATGCGAGTATGACCCACATACCCATCTTTGATAAATATGGACTTTTTTTTTTTATCATTTACACATTCTACATTTCATTCGTAAGACGGTGTCGTTTTTACACCAATATGAAAGAAAACTGACTGTCCTGAGTTACAGAGACGTGTGCTGTTTAAAGCAGTGATTGAATTCAGCCGTTCATCTGTTGAATTTATGAGTACTTCAAAATAAAAGCGCACCGAATTCGTCGTGACGTGTGACAAAGTGTGTGTTTGCTCTTACAGGACAGTTGCGCAGGTCCCCCATGTTGCTGGCGTTGCGGAGCAGTTCTCCAAACATGTCCGGTGTGGGTTTTTCTCTGCACTCCAGCATCCTCACTGCCTGGTTACTGCAGCACCACACACACACACACACACACACACACACACTGAATGAATACATCCAAAACAATAAGCTTTTGTACGCTGAAGAAAAGCGCATTGTCAGACCCGGATCTGACGGCGTTTGGGTTCTTTACACTCATTAATTCGTTTGTTCGTTGCGCTGCAGATGCCGGTGTTTGCAGTGACCAACAAACTGCAGAATCGATGCGTTTCCAACTAATGTTCAGCAGCGAGAAATACGAAGGGAAATGAAACAATTGTCTGCAAATTAAGTCTAGTCCTGCGCCGCTTACAGACGACCACCGAGTCTGTCCCACGGGCGATCGCTCATCTAAAACAATAAATAAAACAAAGGAACTAGAAAATAAGAGGAAGAGGGAGATTATACGGTAAGAACTTTGAGGAGGTTTGTGAATCCTTGACTGTTTAAGACAGTTTTTCTGAACAAGACCTGACAAAATAGTTCAATGCTGTTCATCCCTTTAAAGAATCATTTCAAGGACAAACTCAAATACACATTATTATTCTCTGTGAATGACAGTCTGGGCCTCAGGTAGAGGGATGATACATGAATGAAGTGCTGTTTCTGTTTTGATTTCCCACACTGGTGACATTCTCCTTTAAGAATTACAATCTTCAAGCAGAACTCTGCGTTCCTCTCCTCTCGTCACCCCGTCCATTAGCCCGGCTTGAACTCAGCCTCTTCGCCGTACTCTCTCACTCCACTTCAGCCCTTTGCTCGCCCTCTCAGCTTCAGACGCCCAGTCAGACTCAAGGCCGGAGCAGCGGCGTACTTATGTCTGGCCGGCGCTCGCACCAGGCTTTCGCTTTGTCTTTTTTTGTCTTTTTTTTTTTTTTTTTTTTTTACTCGCCCTCTGATTATCTCGCTCATGTTGACTTTTGCATATTTGGCTATGCGGGCTGTAAACAGCAGGCCTCAGTCGGGGTAAAAATAGCTTGGCAGTGCTAACAGGCACAAACACAGAGCGATGACACCTCTGTGCCCCGCAACTACCTTCACATCCAGGGTTTATTTGTGCTTTTGACCCCCGGATCCATCCCTCCATTTCCTCTGCTGCCTTTAATTTCCAAAAGGCATACAGAGGGATATATCCTCTTATTTCCTCCTAGTTGGGTCTTTCCGGCCCACTGTTCCACTTATAGATTTATGTCGCCCCCTGGGTCCACTGAATCAAACACCTGATTGATTACTTCCCCCCTGTTCCTTATTTCATTGACTCGAAGCGCGTGCGGATTTTTATGTAACGGCGGTCGGCGGCGCGGGCGCGCGCGTCTGGATTCACCTGCGCACGAACGCCGGCGTCAGCGGGGACATTAATGCCAGAGCTCACCTGCTCCTGCATATGCATGACCGTACACGTGTGTGAGCAATGCGCGCGTGCGCGTGCGTGCGCGTGGCGACTGTGCTCGGCGTTCAGCGGGGACCCGGGCGGCGAAAGCAGAGAACACGCTGTACCTTCCTTTACTGCCACCCTGCCACAGCTCGCTGCCAGATTTACTGCAGTGTGTGTGCATGTGTGTGTGTGTGTGTGTGTGTGTGTCTGTGTGTTTGCATAGGTGTGTGTCTGGTCTTACCAGAGGGATGTAGTGGAGATGTAATGAACCATCTGAATGAAGGGTAAGGGGTCTGATGTGGCTCCACAGCTGTTACACACACACTAGAAAAAAAGAAAAAAAATTAAAAATAAACCCAGCAGCTCTTCAAAAGGCCAGAGGGAGTAAAAGGAGTAAACAAAAAAAGAAGTCCTACCTGTTCAAACAGAGTCATGGCGAACTTCTGGTGCGGGATGCAGTGTTTGGCCGTGCAGATGTCCTCCCTGCTCTCCGCGCTGATGTGGAAGTGGATCCGCATCAGGAGATTCTCCTGATAAACACACGGGATGTGCTGGGATGTAGTTGTTTATTTTTTTATAAATGCACGGCATGTGCGCGCGCGTGTGTGTGTGTGTGTGTGTGTTCAATGGTTCCTCTCTGTCGGCGCGTCTGTTAATCTGACCGTGGGAGCAGCATCTATATTTCATAAGAAGCGGACGGATTCCCTGACTGAACACATTTACTGCCAATCGATCAGACAGCGCCTCACAGGCGCACATGCAACACACACACACATACACACACACACACATACAAACTGGAGGTCTTTAAAGCCAGAGGAAAGAGGCAAAGTGGTAAAGGAAAAAGCAACAGGACAAAGAGAGGAAAACAATAAGGCATTACAGCAATAAAGCTGCACCTAATAGCAATTTTATCATTTGGAAAATCACGAGCGGAATATATTAGCGTCGCTCTTACCATAAAACTCCAATATTGTAGAAAAAACTCAACCCAGCTAGACGTCTAATTCCTGTTAATGGAGCAGTAAATGTTGGTGATTCTCTCAATGGATCCAACGGCCTTCAAGATTATTTTAACCCATTTAAGAATGATAATCTGATACATAAAGCTCAATTTTCTCTTTTATTGTCTAGATTTGACAGGACAAATAAAGAAAGAACAACTTAGAAGCTCAAGACCTGGAGCATCACATCGCTCCCATTATATTAGACTTTGTGCTTTTTTTTAAATATGTTGTTTATCTTGTAAAAATCCTCACCCTCTCAACTATAATCGAGCAGTTAACTACAGATACTTGGTCTGATTTACTCTGAAAGCAGAAGGAGGAATGTGTTTGATGGATGGACCAATAATGAGGAATACAGGTTAAATATTAACTTCAAATTCTGTAGAAAAAAATGTCATATATGCAATGACACAATGCAGACAGCACAAACTGTAAACCCATAATGAATGTGTCTATTTTCACAGTAAAAGTTTCAGTCAACACCCACAGAAGATGAGTCGTTTCTCATGGGTCAGCTTACATATTGAAAATCACAGACATTGCTCTTTTAGGTGGGTGTCACGTCTTTTCACCAGCGTTGCTTTACTTATATTTTTATGAGATGTTATTTGACTGGTCGGCCAGGGAAGCCGCTTTAATCACCCTGCGGTGAGAAGAATTATATAATGAAATATCGCTCTCCCTGCAGTGAAGATAATTCAGCAGAACAATGTATAGACCATAGGAGGGGTAAATCCCTGCCAGCAGATTGCACCCTGTGCACACGCTTCTACAGTATTTACACAGCCAAGTGGATTTATACCATGATAATGAACCTTAAACCGTAAATAATTACATCAAAATGCACACATAAATGAATAAAAAAGGCATTACAACTCTCAGTTCACATCACTTTTTAAACAAATGAAGCAAGTTTGGATCAAGGAGAGTTAAAATAGATCCATTTGAAAACAGCTTGAAAGATAAAGTCTTCCGAAGACGATTAATCTGAAGATGCACGTGAGCAACATGTGTGAAATAAAGAAAAGCTTCAGCAGTGTTAAAATTACTCTGGCTACATAGAAATTATTTTCAACACTTGAAAAGAAAAACACTATGGTCTGCTGAGGTTCTTGTGTGTGTGCCTCTAAATAAAGAGGTGGTTGTGTTGTCGTTTTAGAGATTCACTTAATCACACTAGTTTTAAAAGTCGACGACTTGCTCTAGTATTTAACTTTAAAAATACGATTCCAGGTAAAAAGCTCGTCTCTCGCGGGTCATCTGATCTACTGCTGCGATGTTTGGTTGGAAGCTGGAAGGGCCTGAAGAGCAGAGCACATCATAAACCGACCACCACTGCCCCAAACTCAGACATTCAGTCTGATCACCGCAAACAAATACTGAAATACCTGAAAATCACATTTCTTACACCCCAACTGTCCACTTGAGCTGCTAATCAGTTTTAGACAATGACAAGAAATTGGATTCTGATTGATTTTCATCAGCTTAAAGATAAAAAAAATGAGAGAATACCTGTCAACATAACGCAGTTTAATAAACCACAAACACACACACCAACAGCAGCCTCACACACACACAGAGAGTCACAACAAAGGACTGCACTTCAAAGAAGCGTTTCTCTCAGGCTGCTGCGCCGGATTTCCTCCACACCTCGAAGACGTGGAAGTTCCTCATGTGATCTGAAATCTACCTCGAGGCATCGCTTCACCTCCACTGTGCGTGTGCGTGTGTGCGTGTGTGCGTGTAAACTCACGAAGCACTCGGCCGCGTCGTCCATGATGCCCAGCTGGAAGCGTTGCTCGTCCTGGAAAGTCTTGGCCATGGCGCTCCGCAGTGCATCCGACGGCAGGACGCGCTCGCTGCTGAACTGGAACTGAGCGAAGATACTCTGCAAACATGAAGAAACATACAGAAACACATCAATATTTCATTTTTTTTTTTTTTTTGTTGCTGCAAATACACCCTATGCATTAAAAAAAGAAACGACGTGTTTATGCATTTGTGTATTCACCCCCCCCCCCCCCCCCCCCCCCCCCCCCCCCCCCCTCCACTCAGACTGAAAGAGAAACCTGTTCCTGTCAACTGACCCATAAAACACACAAAGTGAGGCTCGTTGTCAACTTGTCGGGAAGAAAAAAGCGCCGTGCGGCGACCGGACTGGAAGGAACGCGGTGGCTGAGGATCACGGCGCCCGCTGCCCTCAATATCAGGCCATATCAATAATGAATGCCACTTGTAGTGCACTCTTCCCCAACAAAAACAGGCCTGAGAGTGCTTTGTAGCGGGAAAACAGAAACCCGGCTCAAACTGTTGCGCGACGCTCGGAGGGAGAGAGCCGGGCCGCCGAAGTGTGTTTCCAGGGCAGCGTGTGAAGACAGAAGAGGACAGGACGGACTTTTAACCCAAGGTCACGAACCCGGCAAGAGACGTCCATTTGGCTCTTCGGTTATATTTATAAACGCAGGTTTGAGCACAACGTCAGGGCCACAGCTTTAAAAAAAAAAAAACAAACCTGAGCAATAAACACAGATATCTGCCACCATCCACAATCCCAGTGACACACAGTTTTGAAAATCCCAAAGTCGTGGTTGATTTCAACCTTGAAAACACAGATTTAACTCCAAGCGGCCGTGTTGAAGCAGAAGTTAAGATCAAGCGGCAGAGAGGGCGACTGTTGACTGAGGCTGCATGAAAAGAGAGATAAAAGCATGGACGGCTTTCTTAAGACTGCCGGCGGATGAAAAAAATGACCTTTTATTTTACATGAAAGACAATCGGATCTGGTATGAAAAATACATCAAAACCTGGTTTTTACAATCTTACAACAGTCAAAAACAGAAACAAACTGGAGGTTTGATGAGTCCGATCAGCTGACGGCTGGATAAAAACCCACAACACCTCGGTTCAGGTTCAGCCGCATGAAACATTAAGATAAACTCAAATTATTACCTTATCTTATTTAGGGAGGTAGATACAGGCTGAAGCAGCGCCGTCTTGTCGTCATGCATACTGTTTACATGACCGCTGTCAGGATTAGAGAATACATTACCCGTAACCTCCCGTGACAGAAGTGACTCTTGACATGTATTTGCACCTCAAAGGTTTTTCAATCTGTGAACTGAATCGTAATCAGAGCGGCTCCAAACTAATCATAACCGCGGGGTTTATAAAAAGACTGTATATTCAACGATTCACATGCAAGTTTATAGGACTGACAACACTTCGCTCATCATGAGTTGTTCGTCAGTAAAATATTGAGCAACAAGTGTTTTGACGTCCTTCTGTCAGAACTCAAATGAACACACACGCATCAATGAGCCTTGACAGAGATGATCAGAGTTATGATTCATTTCCATGGTGTGTTATGGCTGATTACTGAATCTCATATGAGCTTTGATTTAATGTTTTACGTCTAAAAAAATGACTAAAAGTGTGACTGTTTCCATTCCCGTCCCTCTTTGGACCAAGAAACTGCACCTCAAGCATGACCGCAGCCCGATTTCACATGAAACCAAATCAGGTTAATGTCAGATCTTCAGACCTGGAAGCAGATTACGTCCGAGTTGGATCCAAATCTGCATCTAATCGAATGAAGTGAGCGTTTAAAACCGCCCTCCTGCGCTCGGCTCTTCAACTTCAGGCTCCGTTTGTGACATTGTGGAGGCAAGATGGCTGTGGTCCTATGGAGAGAACATGTTATAAAACAATGGGCCGGGGTGTGTGAGTGTGTGTGAGCCGAGGGCTGGCAATGGGAAAGGTAATGCAGTCGTGCTGAGAGGAGTGTGTGTGAGAGAGAGAGAGAGAACGGGAAAAGTGTGTGTGTGTGTGTGTGTGTGTGTGTGTGTGTGTGTGTGTGTGTGTGTGTTATAGTGGTTGTGCTGACTGCAGCAATGCGCCAAGGAGAATGGAGGGGGAATATACCCTACAGAGAGAGGAAGGAGGAGGAGGAGGACAGGGAGAGATGAGGCAGAGTAAGAGAGGTGTGTGTGTGTGTGTGTGTGTGTGTGTGTGTGTGTGTGTGTGTGTGTGTGTGTGTGTGTGTGTGTGTGTGTGTGTGTGTGTGTGTGTGTGTGTGTGCGTGCGTGCGTGCATGTGTGCGTGCGTGTGTGTGTGTGTATGTGGGCAATCGACACCAACTCCCACATTCATTCATCTTTCTTGCTTCGTTTTCTCCCACTTTCTCTTCTTTTTTTCTTCTCGCGTCTCCACTTCATCGCGGCCCGTGTGTGTGTGTGTGCGTGCGCGTGCATGTGAGCATGTGTGTGTGTGTGTGTGTGACAGAGTTTTTCTGTTGAGAGAGATAAAGTGTTGCAGTGATTTCTAGAGGGATAGCCACAGGCAGACTCTGAACTTCTGTTTACTACGGCGGCAGGCGTCTTTATCTGCTGCAGATAAACCCGGGGAAATCACGCACGATCCGGACAAAATAAAAGAATCCGCCGTTGTCATTTATCTGGGTTCCCCTAAAATGGATGTTTGGAAATTTAACACGCCATTAAAGTTCATTTGCTTGGGCGTCCCGCTCGGTTATTCAGACTCTAATCTCCGTGTTGCTGTGGGGCCGACGTCTAGGAAAACAGGCCGGAAGAACGTCGTCACGTCTGTTCTTTGGCAGGAGCGCTAATGAAAAGTGACAGGAAGAATACCGACGCTTAACACGGCGACAATACCTTTGATTTCTACGCCCACAGCCGACTGACTGACTGACTGACTGACTGACTGACTGACACACTCCTACCGTGTGGTTTGAGTGTTGGAGCATCTCGGTTTGGTGGGAGAGAAGATTTGCGAGCATCTTGAGGTGCATGTGTGAAGCAGGCCGGCGTGTTCGGCATGCAAGTAAGACGTGTGTGTGTGTGTGTGTGTGTGTGTGTGTGTGTGTGTGTGTGTCAGTGTGTGTGTATTATCCCAGCGTGGGCTCTGCAAGCTCAGCGCTTTCAGTCAGCCAATTAATTACAGAGAAGCGCTGGAGACAGAGCAGCGTGTAGAACACACACATCGACACGGCTACACACACACACACACACACACACATGTGCATAGGAACACACCACAAAGCACATTACGCACAACACTTCTCTTCGCTCAGACACACATTTGTCATCGTTGATGCAACAAATGTCTGGAGCAGAGCTGCATAGGCTTTCCTGACGCTCCAGATCCTACTTCCTGTCAGCAGCTGCCAAAAAACACAACGGCGATTCAACCTGTAACTTCGTGACGGAAACAGCTAAATGTGCTGAACTTCACTGGGAAAAGCAAAAGAGAACAAATTCATTCAGAATGAAAATGTAGCTTTCAAGTTGGAACCGTTTCTGTCTTTTTTTTTTTTTTTCCGTGTGAAAGAAGTGGAGATAAGAATTAAGGAGGAGAGGCGAGGAAAAGGACGATCATTAAAAAACTAGGGCAACAGGAGAATAAGAGAAGGGAACAAAGTGCGGACAGCAGAGGGAGATTAATGGAGGGTGACCACTTAGAGAGGCGGCGAGGACAGTCAAACAGCACGTCGGGAGTTTGTCTGTATACGGCAGCGCTAGCCTTCTGATTAGAAAAGCCAGAGATGTTGTGAAGGTTAAGATGGACTCTGTACAGGTGGTCTCACAGAGGAGGAGGAGGAGGAGGAGGAGGAGGAGCAAGAGGTCTGAAGTCGCATCCCTCCTCTATTTGGGGAACCGTTCACTCTCAGTAAATGGGCAAACACACAACTGGAGCGAGGATAGCCACAAAGTTTCAAAGCCAACTGAAACCGCAGGGGAAAAGGGACTCATTTGGGATATTTCCCATGAACACCTTCTGTCAGAGCTTAAATACTTTGATAATACAAACAATAACCATCTGTCTGCCGGATGTCTCCACACTCTGACGTAAAACAAGATGAGAGCCCGAACGCCTCATCAGACGGGAAGCAACATCGACAGCCGACAAAGTTCAGGCTTCAGTTAGACGTTAGGACAAAAAAAAAAAAAAAAAAAACCCAACGAAAAATCCTTTCAGGATATCGAGCTAAGCTCCTAGTGCCTCCATGCAGCCCCATGTGGAAAAGAGAGATGCTATTTTTATAAAATATACCAGATGATATATAATGTGTTTCATCTGCTGCAATACACAGCATGGTAAGATAAAGACTGAAGAATTTCCTTTAAACAAAATCTAGTCAATACAGCACAACATACTGCAATCCGATTTGATTTCACAAGATATGACACCGTACAGAATGACAGGATATGCTTGAACACACTATAATGTAATGTTATGATACAATGCAGTATGATACTGTGTGTGTGATGTTGTCAGTCTGTGATCTGGGTGCAGAAATCAAGTTTAAACGAATTTTAAAATAACTCGTAATTCATTCACGCAAATTCAAATAAAACATGTTCACAGTTGGATCAGTTGGATCAGTACATCAACCTGTCTGAGGCCCCTTAACGACTGATCTGCCGACAATAAAGACAGGCAGTTATATCTGTATAGAGCTCAGTTTTTATCATTAAAGAACAGCAGTGGTCAATTAACGCTACTGGAAACACAGTCAGGGTTATTTTCAAAAACGTCCAAATTTGGAACTGTTTTCAATAAATTGCGTTTTCAGTGTCTCAGAACTCTGTTGTAGTGTGAACAGAAATACAGCAAAAGTTTTCCATTTACTCTTGAAAAAACTGCAGTGTAAAAGAGAATCCGTTTTTGATCAAATTTCAGCTCAAACAGACAGAAAAACCCCAGTTTAACTCTGAGTTTGGCCTCCTATCCTTCCTTGTGCTCCCTGTGCATTTTCTCAAGAAACTCCAGTTTTCCTCCCACATTCTAGAAACATGCCTGATGTATTGTTATCGACAGCATATCCAAAGGCACATTGCGTATTTGGTGACTGCTGCAAGCTGGATGCTTTCACCATCACACCGTTTACTTTTAAGGTGTTTCATGAGAAGTTTACTTCAGCTTATTTATGCTACATTTGTTTCCCACATATGAATATTATTATAATACAGTAATGTTGTTAAAGTAATTATATATGGAGTTGAATCAAAGACAGTTACACTCTTCTTTTTCCACTTCTGTTATTTCATATGGAAACACCTTTTTTTAACCAAGTAGTGGAGTATTCTATGTTGTATATTCAGCATAAAGAGCGAAATCTTCCCTGCTGTGTTTATTAGCAGCTATTTGGATTTGTATCGGCTCGAAGGGTTTGAACACGTCCAGGAGACCGAAACACAAAGACTCGTTTCACTACATGCTTGAGATTAGTCATGGTAAATATAGCAACTTCTCAAAAAAAACGTCTGTGCTTTTAATTTGAAATGCCCTGTAGCGTTGTTGTGTTTTTCTACATACATTCACGTTCAGTTTTTCTCATTTCATTTGCATTTTCTGCCCCTGAGGTTCCTTCTGCTGTGTGTTTCTATTGTGTGTTGCAGCAGCAAGATGTCATGTTGTGTTGTGTTCTTGCACATTCTGGTCTTTATGCATTTGCTTTACGTTGCTAAAGGATGATAATTTGAAGAGCAAAGAAACAAGAAAATGTATTTTTATTAGAACGTCCCTGGTTCGAGTTTGGTTTTTTGTTTCACAGTATTTCTGTTTGGAGTTGTCAAGTTCACCCTGAGCTCGCGTGGCGTCCCTCCAGGTGCTCGGGTTTCCTCCTTCAGTCCAAACACATGTCTTAGAGGTGACTTGTTGACTGTAAATAAACCGTAGGTGTGAATACGTGTGGTCGCCTGTCTCTCTGTGTTTTCCCTGGGATGGACCGGTGACCGGTGACCAGTCCAGGCAAAACCCTGCTTTAAACAAATACGCTTCGTATTTTAAACAAATACGAAGCAGAGATGAATGGTAAAATGACAGAAGCAGTCACAAAAATAGAACCTAGTTACAGAAACTGAAGCAGAGCAGAGCCAGGCACCAGAGTTAACAACGATCGGCAAAACGATGGCAGTTTTACCTTCAAAGCGCAAAAGATGCACGAGTCCTCCATGCACTTGTGAGTGGTCAGCTGTCGAAAGCTCCTGCGGAAGATGTCGAGGTGCCACAAAACCTGCAACACAAAGCAAACAGGATGTTTGTCCTTTAAGCGACGAATCGCTGCCTTCCTCTTTCTTGAGTTTTGATTAATCTGTTCAGCCGGGTCACCCCAAACACCAGAGATGACAGGAGCCCATGCAGGTTTTTCACTGAAATAAACCGACTCAGCTGAAGTTCTAGTTTTTTAAATGTATTTTCACTCTTTCCTGCAGTAGAAAGGAGCCTTATTTCACAGTTCTGACTCATGACTTCTGCAAAACACAGTCAAAACAAACCAAAATCCAAACAAAAATTACAGTAACTTAAAGGTGCATTAAGGAGTTTTACAACCTTAAAAATACTTATTTTCCACCATAAATATGTTACACGTTTTTAATGATGTGTACAATGTGCCCAGACAGATTCATTACAAGTACCTCTAACAGTGCTAAATTGTCACTTGAAAGTTGCAGTGCCGGTCCGGCACCAGCATTTTTTTGGGGAGAATTTGAAAGGAATGACGTAATGCGCGCTCCGGCTGGTTAGGTTTCATTTTGTCCGCCATTACTCCGCCAGATGCTTAGTGAGCAACAACTGAGCAGGATCTTCCAGAAATTAAGAAAAGACTGTCTTCTAGCACTGCCACAGCTCCACACAGACTCCACCAGGTAAAAGAAACTTAAATCTTACTTGAGCGCTTCTAAACGAGCGAAGACGGAGTCCCCCTCTTCCGTGCACGGGAGCCACAGGGACGAGTTTTTCACTAAGCTGCGTTACGCCCAAGGCCTGCAGGGGGCGCTGTTTCGCATAAAACGTGCAAACTCCTTAAGGCACCTTTAAGAAAAACTATATTAAAAAAAAATTCAGTTTTCGATTTTGCTTTAGCTGATATAACTCAGCAAAAGGAAAATGATGAAAAGCACTGTTGCAACAGGGAAATAATAATTTTTTTTCTTTTTAGGTGTTGCTCATTCAGAACCATCTAATGCTGGGATCTGAAACACATTTTAGTTCAGGGGCCGCATGCAGCCCGGCTTCATCTTGACCAGTAAAACAGTGCCTCAATAACTCTTAAATTTCAACTTTTCTTTATTGTGGCGTAGAGTATACATTTTGTTTTCCTGCCAAAACGAACAATTGGTGGAGTTCCACGTCGAATTTGAAGCGGCGAGGCTGCTCTGTAATATTTGTGGCGAGGGCTGGGGTGGCTCCAGCTGCAGGGACGGACTCCGCTGTTCACGCCACGGCGTGCGGTTCGCTCCTGATTGGGCTTGATTGATTTAATTTCCCCGTTCGAGAAGTAAACGCTGCAGTCCTGGAGTCTGAACCACGGCAAACTCCAGTAATTAATGACTTAGTCGGATGCTCTGACTCACTGTAATGAAACATTTTGGGGGGAAAAACATTGTCCTCCATCAGGTTTCCTGTCGCTCGAGAAAAAAAAAAAAAAAAAAAAACTCGAATCAAATGACTTCCTGTGATGTGAAATGGTTGCAGAGAATCAACACCCAAGTCTCCGGCTCGGTATGGCTTTCAGCCATTTTCAGCTAATTGTTTTTCCCCAACAGCTCCCACTGAGCGCGCTTTCTACTCTGTATATTTTCAGCAATAAAAGAGACTCCGAGCCAGAGATACTGTGGGACAGACAGGAAATTACCAGTACAAAGCGCAAAGAAACTACAAAGGACATAAAAAGTGGGAGATAAGTGAGGTAAACCGTTTCCTGTCCTCCTCTCCGTCTCTCTCGTGCATAATTAGAGGAAAAGGCTCTTAGTACATTAATTCAGCATGCTGAAAGATAATATTGACACAGCAATGTCCCTCAGGCTTTCACTGAGATCTGCAGGACCACACACACACACACACACACACACACACACACACACACACACACACACACACACACACGACTATAGGTCCAAAAAGACCTACAGTGTGTGTGTGTTAAGGAGAGAGTGATAAGTGGAGGAAAGAAGGGGCAGCGGATGACAGACTGCATGCTGACGCCAGTGTATACGGTCTATCTGCCCCCACCCCCCAGCTTCCCCTCCTCTCTCAGTAGTTTATCCGGTCGTGATGAATCGGCTCCCTGCACAGCACTGCAGCAGCCACAAGGAGGGCACAGTCGCTCCGTGCCCGCCTCTCAGCGTCCGTCCATCGTTTGAACATACAAGTGAAAGACAAACTACGCTACAACTAAACTCATCTGCACATGCTTTGCTCGCTGTCATTATATAAGTAACACGTCATACTCGATGCAGAAAGACTGATTTGGGCTGGCACACACTGGAAGACTCTCAGCTATGAGCCGATGTGTCACATTTGTGTGAGTCATGAAGTTCTGGGTAATGCAACAACAGAGAAGGGGATGTTTGTTCCCGGATTTTGTTGCTGAGCCCTTTCCACGCTGGAGAGCAGTGTGTGTTTAGGAGCGCAACACAGCCAGTAGCCATCTTACAAAGTGTTAAGCTCTAACGATCCCATCACAGACACACACGCAAACACACGCACACACACATATATGCAATATGAGGGGAAACGTGGCGCTGTGGTGGGTTCTGTTCGGGCGGCAACGACCTGGCGATAAGGACAAAGGGATCGGTAGTATTTCCTTTTTCTTTCATCCGTGGAGAACAAACTTATTTATTGTAGTTGCAGAGCTGTTACTGACTGAATCTGGAGATGTTCCGTCATGCGGAAATTTCAAAAAATAACCGAGGGCTTTGGGAGGTAAGACGGCACTTCTTCAGGCGCAGGGTTTTCCCAGGGCACTTCCAGATGAGGCCCTGCTTCAAAGGTTAGCGCTGAAAGAAAAACCACAGATTGTCCAAGAGATTTTAAGGGGACTATCTGCAACTACATATTGCCACAATTATTTTCAGATTTTTAAGTGACGAACCCTTTATTATTACTCTGTGCAAAGATGGATATTTTGATCACAATGATCACATTATAACCTTCAAATCACAACTTCACTTGAATCGCTTTAATGTTCAACACTCTTCTCCATGACTTAGTGCTAATAAAACAGTGCAGTCCCAAGTTAACAAACATTAAACAGTCGTCAAATGGAAGTGAGGATGTGGTTGACTGACGTCACGATCAAGCAAATAGTCGTGATCTGCTAAGAATAACACCATAACTGACATGTGAGACAAGCAGAAAATGAAATGAGACGGCATGGTGGAGAAAGCTGTCAAACATATCGGTTCATTACTTCAAATAAATCTGAATTTGTCAAAGAAACTCAAATATGGTAGATGCTCAGTGACAAAGTAAAAGTTTGATGAGGAAAACATCTAATAAAGTCTGCCAGACTACATTGGGTTCGTTTTGTAGGTTATTTTTTTCAATTAAATAACAGAATAAACTGTCCATTGGGGTCTCAGGTAAAGAGGTTTTCAAATATAAGCAAAACACAACATCAGTCATCTCTGTACACAAATCTTAACTTCAAATAATCTCACTCATCAGCGTCTCACAGTGATCCTGCAGCCGGAGTTATTAACGGTCAGAAACGTCCCCACTGTCACAGAGAGGTGCTTCCTTTGTGTCGGCTAAGTGGTATAAATACAAATCACATTAAAACAAACGCACAGCAGCAGCATTCAATAAGGAGGTCTCTCTAATCCGATCAGCTCTGCAGCACCTGCCCGCCTCTGCTGTTTGTGGCTGTGTTGGCTGATTTCTGCCCTCCGTGTCCCCGGCTCCTCTCCAATTACCACAGGAGGTAACATCATCTCCCCTCCTCTGCTTTTTCGTGGATCACATGGCGTGGCTCTCATTGCGACGGCCGGTCTGTAATTTTGATGACTTCTGTTATCGAGTACAAAGTTTTCACGTTTAATGAACGCCATTATCATTCTGCAGGTCTCCTCGAGTGTCTCTGTCAAACTTAACTGGAATTCAGTAATTAATACAGATTATTTACAGATGATTTCTTGTGTCTTCTACCTGACCTCCAACACTGCATCCACTCTTTAACCTTTAACCTTTGAAAACGTGACTAACTTCCCTCCGATTTTGCGTCACTCATTACGAGCCATTAGCTGTAATCTTGCCGTGTCGCCGTGACACATTAGCCGAGCCGTCGGCGCCGCGTGGGCCGGCCTGACGACTGATTCATCCCGCCCAAGTTAGTCCGGAGTCAAGCGGCGCGCTCGCTCGCATCCTTCCCGGCATTAACGAGTCACTATCGGAATCGGATATCTTTCTACTGCATGTGCTCCCATAAGAAGGACGCGGTTTCCAGCAGTCGTGCAGAAGCTGGTGCAGCGGGAAAAACAGCTGAGATCACCTGCTAATATGAAGACTGCTGCAGACAGCTGGTATGAAGGGAGGCGGAGGTTTATCGAATGATAGCGGCTGCCTCGGGGAGCGGGGCAGAGAGACAGCAGCTTTACCGGCGCATCACCGATAAAACGCATTACTTTCTTAGTAATATCGTCTCCTCCATCATCTTCCAGCTGCTGCCTTCATAGATCATCTGTTTCCATCTCACTTTATTCCCATCTTTACTTTATTAACATGTCATTCCCAACAGTGATCTTCAGTGTGAAGTATGAAGAATAAGCTGCTGCCTGCTGTTTCTGACATACCTCTCAGGAAAACTGTGTGAAAAAGAAAATGTGATATTAGGAACCTGGAGCAAGTTCCTTGTGTGAGTGTTTCCAACTATCACATGAATGCAGACCATCAGTGATGTAATTAAATAGGGAGCTCGGCCAGAAAGTGGATGTTTATTTAGCTGCAGTGCCATCAAGTAGCTGACAACAGTCTTTACAATGGAAATCATTTCTTATTACGGCTCAATTTCCTCAATCCAACATCAACAATTACCGAAACGGAGAGCTGCAAAGAGTCGTGGGGGAAAAAAAAAAAAAATCAGACTCCCAGAAATGCCTCTGAACGGCTCTGTTTCGTCCAATAATGCAAACTCATTTCTATTGTCCAACGCTTTTTCCCACTGCAGGAGGCTGCAGCTTTGTATCAAGGATTTAATAGCACCCTGTGAACCTCTGCTCCAGTCAACCCAACACAGAGATTCCTTCAGTTTCTTTCCATCATCCTGGAAAATGAAGCAAACTAGCGCGTTAAAAAAAAAACAGGAGAATGTAAAACATGCAGAAAACAGGATGTTTATCAAGCTGTAATAGTTCTAAATTTGCAGAATGGGGGTAGAACTGAATGAGAAACTGCCTCTGTGCTGCTGCATCACACACACACACACACACACACACACACACACGCATACGCACACACACGGCGCTGCCTTATGAGTGAACCCATGTGTCTCCGCCTCATCAAAGCCAGTGCACTCTACACCTCCTTCAGCTATTTTCACCTGTGTTTACACGCCGGAACGCTGCTCCTTCTCCTTCGTTGAGCCACACAGACTCACACGGAACACACTGCTGATGCTGATGCCACACAGCAGCTCCACTGCAGCATCGGGGGGTTAACTTCCTGCCCAGAGGGCCTTCAGGCAGGGGCAGCAGGAGCATTTCACTTACTATCACTGCACTCATCGTGGAGCGTTATGCTGATTGGCTACAGCAAACCGTTCACTGAAGACAGCACTGCGATGATTATAGAGTGATGTATAAAAAGGTGGAGGTGTTTGTTGCTTTAAGGGTTGGTGGTGCTTTGCTGCATTGTGATGGAAAAGTTGGGTATCTTAGACACTGAGCTGCAGGATGTCACAGTTGGATTCAGTCCGACTCGTCACGTCCATTTCCATATTTGTTCAGATGAAATAATCAAGACAAATGAATGGAGCAAAGTTGTCCCTATTGATGATCTGACCCGCCACAATCAGCAGAGAGAGAGAGAGAGAGAGAGAGAGAGAGAGAGAGAGAGAGAGAGAGAGAGAGAGAGAGAGAGAGAGAGAGAGAGAGAGAGAGAGAGAGATACTGCTCAGTTCAACGCTCGGCCCTGTAAGAAATCCTGCTCCTCTTTGTGTGTGTGTGTGTGTGTGTGTGTGTGTGTGTGTGTGTGTGTGTGTGTGTGTGTGTGTGTGTGTGTGTGGACATGTGTTTGTGGGTGTGTGTCCTTGAAGTGGCCCACTTCTCTGGCCACTGTAACTGCTTTTGCATCCCTTTGTTGAGGCCATTCCTTCGCTTTACAAATAAACTTTACGTCCTTCACTTTGTCTTTTCATCTGTCTCCCAGTCCCCACACCAGCACCGCCACCCTCCATCCCTTCCTCTCTCTCTCTCTCTCTCTCTCTCTCAAACATTTTTTTTTCCCTCTTACCTTGCGGGACTCTTTCGTTCCCCTCTTCTTTCCTGCAGTGTCCCCTTCAGTCTTCTCTTCGATCCTTTCATACTGTATACTCCTCATCCCTCCTTCTTCTTCTCTCCTCTTCACATTTATTCCTCCGCTCTCTTCGACTCTCCCTCAGCTTCTGCCCCATCGGCTCCCCTCCCTCTTCAGCTTACTCCAACCTCACTCACTTCTTCCCCTTCTCTCTCTCTCTCTCGCTCTCTCTCTATCTCTCTCTCTCTCTCTCTCTCTTTCACGCCAGCAGTCAGGAGGCATTTATGTGTGTGTTTGTGTAGGTATGTTCGTGCCAGCTGGAAGTCTTGGGAGAAAGGGAAGAGAGATTGTGTGTGTGTGTGTGTGTGTGTCTGATGGGAGACGTAGCAGCAGCGGTGCACTGCGACCATCTCCTCGGCGCACGGGCTGGACGTCCCGTCCGCACGGAGGCCACAAGCTGCCAAAACCCGCCGAAACATGCAAACACGCGTTAATGTGGCGCTAATCTCATCCCTGTCACGTTTTAATAGCAATTTACTGCAGTGTGAGGAGGAGGAGGAGGAGGAGAAGGAGGAGGAGGGGCAGTGGATTGTGGGTGTATGTGTTTAAAAGTGGAAGCTCTTTTTTGGGGGGAAATAAAAGCACAAACGCTGACTTGAAAGTATTTTACTGAACTTCTGGGATTGGCCTTTTTAAATCAAGACTTCACTCATCCTATTTTCCTGTTTTATGACGAAGCCTGGCGAGCTCGGCCCGGCCTTTCAGGGTCGGCTACCCCAAAGTCTCCGACTGCTGCAGATCATTACAACAAGACCGCAAATAGAAATGACCCAGAAACGTAGATTGGGATCAGGTGGTAAACTTGACCAGCTGAGACCGCAGCATGGCCTCCGAAATCTCCACCAAAAACAAGCTCGCCTGCTAATACCTTCTGATTGCCCTGCGTCTGCCACTGTGTGTGTGTGTGTGTGTGTGTGTGTGTGTGTGTGTGTGTGTGTGTGCGTGTGTGTGTGTGTGTATTCATCCGACTGACCTGCAGAGCACTGTTGAGGAAGCAGCTGTTCTGTCCCGGCTCGTTGCTCAGGCCTTTGCTGGGGGCGATGGAGGTCATGGTTCTGGGGGTCACCAGCCCCTGCGCCCCGCCCGCCGCTCCGCCGCCGGACGCAAAGTAGTTCCTCTTCCACGACATCACTACCTGGACGCCCCTGTTTCCGGGGCGGCAGACCGAGCGACGGCCGCTATGTCACTCCCATGGGAGAGAGCGTGGGAGAATGAGGGACGCGTGGAGGAGAAGGCGACGGGAGCCGGCGGAGGAAGAGGAAGGCGGCGGCGGCGGCCGTGGGTTGTGGAGACGTGGCGAGTCTTGGACGGGGATTTGGCACCCATACAACCCTCCCCCGCTCTCCAGCCGTGTTTTTCGCTTAAAATCTGTCCACTCGCGAGAGCCAGCGGTTGGCTTTTTTGTCTTTCTGTTTTTAGCTCCTCAGATTTAGCGGTTTGTGTTTGAAGACATGAGAGCGTTTCCAAAGCGTCCTTTGGCAGATTCTGTCAGATAAAAGTGGATTAGACGGCGCCGCCGCTCCCATGTGGGGGACTCCTTCGCCGCTTTCTTCTCGTCTCTCACTTCGCCTGCAAGACACAAAGACCAACCTGTTAGGCCACAGAAAACAACTCGGGACAGCGGCGGTACATAAAAACTGAAATCACAAAAGACAAAAAGAGTATTTTTTGAGATGTCAGCAGCATAATATATGCAGTGAATTCCAATAGTAAAACAAATTTTACAGATACGCTGTTGCAGTGCAAGGCCGATCTCATCCAGTTCATTTAAAATAGGTGGCAGGCCGCAAAGAAGAAGAGAATAGGATTAAAAAGGTATAATCTACCTGGCTACACCTCTCCTTTCCGACATAGTTTATGTTGGGAAGGAGATGGAAGGAATTCTTCACGGAGTTCAGACACCAACCAAGTTGGTTGACTTTCATTTCTTGTGTGACACAAGGACACAATTAATGGCTCTTTTAACGCTCTTTGGCATGCCAAGAATTCACGCACACTGACTCCACATCAGAAATGATAAATAATCATTATGTGCTGAGGAAAAGTGTTGCTCACAGCAAATTCACGGCGTCATACCTTTATAACGTATTGTTTCTACACCACAATGGATCACAAGCGAAGCATTAAAACAGTTTATGTTAACTTGTGTGTCCAAGGATGGTTTTCAAATAGGAAATAAGAAAATCTGAACAGTGAGCAACTTGGATTTCTTATTTCTTCATTAAAACAGAACATTCAAAAAATGTAAAAGATAATTTTATGTCTTGAGATACTTATCCTGTCACTCACAGAAAAAAAAACTGGAGTCTTGGAGTTGGAGGACACCAAAAACAGAGCAAAAAGAAAAGTGAACGTCACGTTTCCTTCAGTTGGACACAAACCAGAAGGGTCTGAATGTTGGCGTTCGATTATTTGCTGCGATCCTTTGGCCCAAAACGCACGGCTGCAGCTCTCAGCGCTTCACGCCGGCGGTTGCTATGCCACCATGACTCATGCAAATTACAACATGCACACGGCCATGTCTGTCAGGATAACGTTGCACCAGCGATACGACTCGGGAACCGCTGGGAGGAATCCGTTATGTCATTTCATAATCGGCACTTAGGGACATTATGAGGAGCTTATGCTGGTTCAAGCTTCACTATAGGCACAGCTCCGAAAAAGAGTGTGTTTGTTTGTGTGTGTGTGTGTGTGTGTGTGTGTATGTGAGATGATGATAAAAAAAGACAGTTGGTGTGTGTTTGTCACCCTACAATATGTGTGAGTGGATGTGTGTGTGTACATGAAGTTGCATAACACCACGGGGCAGTAGCTAACAGATCCGCAGTGCCCCATCCAACCTCCCTCCCTCCCTCTCTCCCTCCCTCCCTCCATCTCTCCCTTCATTCCTTTCCCCTATAGCTTCCCCACTTTTGGCAAAGCTCCCTCGCCTGATTGCCGGGCTGCGTTATCGCCACGGCGCCCCTTTTGGCCAGAGGCCAGAGGGCGTGGGGATGCTGCGGCGTGCAGGTGAGCGGCGTGGACTGTGGGGATCGCCACGGGAGGGGGGGTTGAAGGTGAAGGAGAGGGGTCAGAGAAGGAGGGTTGGGGTGAAAAGTGAAACACATCAGAGCAAATATGAAAAGAATACAACTATCTATCTATCTATCTATCTATCTATCTATCTATCTATCTATCTATCTATCTATCTATCTCTATCTGTCTATCTACTGAATATATATTCATCTGTTAACAAGCAGATCCAAAACGACAGAGGATTTATAAAGGGATTTGGCTGGCATGCCCCTGTGTGCCACTTTTTTCTCTACAGTGCAGCATTCCGAGCTTCTGTCTCAGCATACAGTGTACATATGTGTGTGTGTGTGTGTGTGTGTGTGTGTGTGTGTGTGTGTGTGTGTGTGTGTGTGTGTGTGTGTGTGTGTGTGTGTGTGTGTGTGTGTGCATGTGAGCATCTCCCGCTGAGCCTGTGAGGAGTGTGTGATCACACATCCTCTCTCTGACTGCACCCTACAGCCACATACGACTGAGATTGCTCTGGCACAAGCGGACATTCGTGTGTGTGTGTGTGTGTGTGTGTGTGTGTGTGTGTGTGTGTGTGTGTGTGTGTGTGTGTGTGTGTGTGTGTGTGTGTCCACATCTTCGGCTAGTTACCATGGAAATAGGCCAAGCAGCAGGCACGCGGGGGGAAAAGCCGAACCATGTGATTTAACAGAGAGACACACTGTGCTGCACTGGTAGAGAAAGCACACACACACACACACACACACACACACACACAGAAACACACAGACACACACACACACACACACACACAAGTGATGATGATGATGTGTATTGATGGTGGTGACTTCCTGGAAGCCAGACTGAGTCAAGGCATAAGTCAATCAAATTCCCTGACCCTGCACCAGCAGGCATAAGGAAAGCGGGACCTGTGGCTGCGGCCCAGACAGCGAACACACGTGGAGGAGATTATCCACGTGTGGCGCCGAGGTGAGGCCGAGGCCGGGGGGTTTGTGGACAGCACTCCCACCTCACACACACAGATCCCACAATATTGGATCTTTCTCCGATGCTTCCCTGCTCCTTGGACTGATTGCTGACGCTGATATCTGTGAATGATTACTCCTAAACATCCTCTCACTCCTCAAGTATTTTCAGCTCTAATATCATCTTTTTCATTGCAAGCTAAAAAGGAAAACCTAAAAATTTGTAAGTGGAGATCCATCATTACGAGATCTGTTACCCGCAGTTAAAGAAATGTAGAGAGCAATGGTTTATTGTGTGGTTTATCAGCCTGGATCTGTTATATAAGTATAACAAAGTACAAACAAAACAAAACAAAAGAAGAGGTGTCTATAATTTAACAGTTTTATTTTCACAAACACTCCCACATAATGTGGGGGAATTTTCAGTAAATACGGCTAAAAGGAGAAATTCATTAAATAATATTAAACAATAAATGAAGTTGTGAATTTATTTCCTTTTATTATTTCTTTATGTTATTGTGATTTATAAAAATGGAACGAGAATCTTTAACAAATGACAGAGAAAGTGGATAAATGGTTTATATTTCAATTTCCATCACCTTCTATTATTTTCTGGTCAAATAAAGAGCTGTTTTAAAAATGTGACCAGTTTAAAAATGAATCAGGTCTTCCTGCTAAAACTGAGACATCAACAGAGAAAATACACAGAAAACTGTGAGCGTTCAACTCAACAGACACATACAGAACAATCTGTTCTGTTCTGGTCTTTGAACCGCAGGAGACAAACGTGTTAATTTGCCAATAAACTCTAAAAGAATCAACCAACTTTACAGTGACAGGACTGGAATTTGACGACTGTGCGCCGCGGCACATGTGTGTGTGAGTGTGTGTGTTTGTGTGTGTGTGTGTGTGTGCGAGCATCAGGGTGCTTTCACACCTACTAGTCCGCTAGAGTGGTTCGGTTCGGACATAAATTATTCATAAATGTTGCAGCTGTCAACTGGTTCGGTTCGCATTCACACCACTTGTTTTTGCAGATGAACTATCCACTATGACCCTCCTGCCCCTTGGTGGCGCTGTTCACATAATAATGTGTTTTGGGTGGCGGAAGTGAACCCTGATTGGCCAGCATGTGTGACATGATGCGCTGCGCGGCTTGCTACGGAAGCCTCCGCCGACCAAAAAACCTTCTCCACAACAGAGCGGACAAGACCGAGGCTGGTCAACTTTCACACCAGCAGCGGACCGCGCCGAGACCGCACCGAGACCACCTCCTCGAGGAGGTCTCGGTGCGGTTTTTTGTCCCGGACCAAAGCTAGCTGGTCCGCTTTCACACCAGCGCGTACGAACCGAACCTGCTGGAGTTGGGAACGCTAGTCCGCTTCAAGCGGACCAGATGCTGTAGGTGTGAAAGCACCCTCAGTGTGACAGGAGATGATTGCCTGTGGATCGATAGCAGTCGTCGGGGGCACAGCTGGGAGCTTTGAGGACAGGCAGCTGTTTTCATGATTCCACCGCCGCTGCTGTTAATACAGCTCTTACCACCGACGGTCCTTTAACCCCTACGATATATTATCATTATCATCCGTCTTCAGTCCGACTCAGGATCTGGATCTGCTTCCCCCCTCGCTCGTGTTCATTTTCCCGCCTCCGTTCTCCTGTTGCTCCACTCTCTCAGCTCATGCGGCGACATGCGGGAGTTTATCTCAGGACAGAATCTGAAGGATGGCTCCACGCCTGTTTGATCCCCGGTGCACTGCGATGCCTCCTCTTTGATTCACATCGCTGCGATTAATGTCAACATTTTGTTGAAAAAACATCCCTTCACGTCGGTCTGTCATCCCGCCTCTCCGTCAGCCGCGCATGACACACGGCTGAGGCGGCCTTCACACGTTTCCCCGCCGCTTATTTTTCAAGCTTAGACTCACTTCCACTCGATTTACACCTCCGAACGCGTCGAAGGAAAACACGATCACGGCTTTTTCCATTTCATTTTCACAAAGACCAGAGTGATATTACTGTGATTTGTGGAAAGAGCTGGATTTCTGCACCGGTTTGGAAAATCTGCATCTCATTTTCTATCCCTCTGCATCCTGTAGGGTGTACTATTAAAAAAAGAAATGATTTTAAAATCATTAATATTTAATTGGTGAGAGGCGCAAACATTTGTTTAAAACTCTCTAGAAAAAAGGTGAACCTCCCCGTATGTTCCAGTAAAAAAAAGCAATTAGAGTTAAATAAACAGTTTATGAAAGGAAACAGTGCATGTTCCCGTTTGTTGTGCTATTGATTTATGCTGCAGCCTCTGGGGACTCCACAGCCTGAGTTACTAGGCACTGTTTTAAAACGGCCACAATTATGAGAATATCGCACCCAAGTGACATTTCCCCCCGCATTCTTCTTCCTCCACAAACGACGAGTGTCAATGCACTGCTGTTACGGTATTAATTTTCTTTTTTCCTCCCAGGTTTCAGGCTCTCCAGATTTTGGATCCTGGCTGCAGAGATTTGTTCCCATTCAGCTACAAGAGCATTAGTGAGGTCGGCAACTGCTGGGTGGCGAGGCTTGGACGGCGGCCACGCCGAAGGTGTTGGATGGGATTGAGGTTGGGCTCGTATGCAGGCCAGTCTGGTTCTTCCAACTGGGCTTTTTTTATTAAAAAAAAAAAAAACAACAAACAGCAGTTAACTTATCAAAATGGGAGATTTTTTCCTTAAATCATGTTGCGAAACACAGAAAAAGCAATGTTTGCATGTTTCCTTCACAGCCTTGGCAGGTTGAAAGTCCTCTACAGTAATTCCTGGAATCAACATCGTGCCCGCTTCTCATTTTTATGACCCTGTTTGTTCTTCTGTGCTGTGAGGAACGCATTCCGCGATCCCGACCTCAGAGCGAGAGTGAAAATATAAAAACGCCACTATTGAACGCCGAGCTGGAGTTGGGATGTAACGCGGCGGATCCGCCGCGCTCTGGCTGTCACTCCGCTGTGTGGACGGGTGACAGTGACGCCAGTGTCAAGCCAGCTGAACAAAGAGCTGATACTGTCCCTGAGGACAATGGCCTGTCTCCGCCGCCCCGCCCACCGCCTCCTCCCCAACAAACAGAAAGGAGAGAAGTATATTTATATGTATCCCTGTGAAAGAAAAGAAAAAAGAAAGAAAGAAAGAAGCTTTGATCTTTCAGAAACTGTGGGCGCTTGGCTCCATGTGTCGTTCCTCCGCCTGCGCTCCCTCTCTCTCTCTCTCTCTCCCTCTCTCATTCACTTCATTCCTGCCCTCTGTCTCTCACTTTCTTCCACTGACCTCTATTTTCCATTCCCATTCACTCGCTCCGCTCCTTCACCCATTCATCTCTGTCTCTTTTCCTTCAGTTTCCAAAAACTTCACATGCATGTGCTCGCACAACCACACACACCCACACACACACACGCAGTGGTTTCCCTCTAACTGGGTTATGTGTAACTTCAAATAGCCCTGGCTGACAATAGGGAGAGCCCAGAGTTCATCCTCCCCTCTGCGCTTCTCCTTCTCCCCCTCTTTTCTTTCACCACTTGGAATTTAAGGAGAAGTCATATTTGTGTGCGAACAATCGCCAGACACACACGTGCAGCTGCATGTGTGAGCACATTACCCAGAGTGGGATCCGCTTTTTTTTTTTTCTTTTTTTTTGCAAGCTTCAAGGTCATTTCGCCACTCAGACACTGTAATATTAAAGCATACATGTGAGAGCACACGTAATTGCACGCATGCATGCTCTCACACACAGACACACACATATGCACGCGCACGCTCATAACCTAGATGCAACCCATTATAACGGTGATACATGTGCGCACTGAATCCTATTAGAAGAAAACAAAAAGAGAGAGGAGTGAATATTTGCCTAATATTTTGGTTATTACATAACCATCCTCATTTCTGATGCATGCTGGAAACATGAGGATTTTGCAGTTGAGGTTCTAGTTTCGGGGTGATAAAGAGGTCGAGAGGAAAGGAACGCAAATATGACAATAAAAAAAGCAGACAGTCAAGCTTTGAAAACAAAAAAGAGGCAGAAATTACAACAAAAACAAAAAAGGGAAAGGATGGGAAAGCAATAAGCGGTGTATTAGATGAAACAAACAACCACTTGTCAAAGGGAAGCGCTAACGGTAAAGGAAAGACGGAACAAACACTCCGGCGGATGATAAAGGTCAGCGGAGACACGTGGCGCGAGCCTGCCTTTTCATTTCTTCTTCTCCTCCTCCTTCATCTGCCTAATCTTCTCCTCCTTCCACCTCAACCCTTTTTATAATCCCGTGCATGTGGACCCGGGCCGATCCGCTGAAGCAGAAACATTTTAGCTGAACTGGCAACAATGCATACACACCAGTGAAACCCCCCCGTCACCCCAACCCCACCCCAGAGGCTCCAGTCAGGATCAGTCATACGCGACCGGCACACGTCTGAAGAGCAATGCTCAGAGGATTTAAACCAATTAGTGCATTTAATAGACTTGTCTTTCAAAGTGTTTCATCACATGACAGTTTATCCGCACAAAATGAGTTGTTAGGTGTTATTTCCTATGAATAGCTCTTCTTGGATTCTCAATAAAATTGTCACATTTCTAAAAGAAGAAGAAGAAGAAGAAGAAAAAAAAAACATGTCCAAGTCTCAGTTATTTCTCTCCGTGCACAGAAGTAACTGCGCCATCAATAATCCTGGTCCAGTAGCTTTTGTACCGGAACCTTCTGCGAATTTGTCGCTCAGCTTTTAGGTCGCGATCAGTCTTCTTTGTTTTCTTCATCAACAGTTTCTCAGCTTCCCTCCGGGCCCTCTCAAGTTTCTCAACCAATAAAATCTTTCTTTCTGTCGCTCTGTTTCCATTTGCCACAGCGTATTTTAGAATCTTTGGTTTAAATTTTGGCCTTGCGCTTTTTGTTTTTGGAGGGCCTGACATTTAGCTCGCGCTGTTAGTTAAATGCAGCATTAATGGAGTTTTTCTGACACTGTAGCATTCTGTTGACATGCAGTGATGTCCAGCGGCCTCACATGTCATTTACCAGTATTTTTTAAAGCATATTAATTCATATTGACAAACACTTATATCAGCTGATATTTACTGAATATCCCAGTCTATTAGATCCCAGAAACAAACCGTGAGAAACTCACACACACACACACAATCACACCTGCAGAAAATTCATCTCGAATACAAGTTTTTGGATTAACTAAAGCATAACAAACACACAAAACAAACTGCTGTACAAGGAGAGCAAGCGAATTCCAAATGAAAAGGTCGAGAACTTGAACCAGGAAGTTCTCAAAACTTGGAAGAATCGGCATGTTTACTATAGACATCAAACAAAAACAAAAAAAAAGTAGTGTGTTTGCAATAAAAAGGCCCAATAATGAACATCTTATTTGCTTTTATTAACCTCAGCAAGGAAACGACAGCGAAACCCGCTGCCTTCCAAACTGTTTCATCTCCAAAACTCAAACTGATGAGAAGTCCGACTTAAATGTCAAGGCGGCATTTCGGCTCAGCGTGGAGGGCGAGGGCGCGGCGCCGTGGCCGAGCATGCGCGCCTCGTTTGCATTCCCCACACTGTCCGTCCAGCCCGCAAGGTGAAGCCTCTGCTTCGTGGGTTAAGACTTCAGTTTGGGGTGCAGGTAAGACCTAAGCCGGGTGTAGCTGATAGCGATCATAGCTGATCAGCGATTTGTCAAAGACACCAGTCATCATCTAACGCTTCCATCATACTGAGGATCTCCTTGCTGTGAGGTGGGATCGCTAACCACTACACCACTGCACATCCCCAGATCAGAAAGGCTTGAACGATTCCAGCATGTTTTAAAGTCGGAGTGATGGAGGTTGAGAAAACAGAAGCGGCATTTCCAATTAGAGTCAAACTCCACTTTAAAAGCTCATGCAGTCCAGCTGGGTTCTGACCTGCTCTTGTTTTTAGCTGATGATCTGATCTGGTCTCCAAACTGTGATGTAATCACACACACACACACACACACACACACACACACACACACACTCTCGCACACACACACACAGCGTCTGTTGGGGACAGGCCAGGGGTCTGCCACCCATGGCTCTGGGCCACCTGCGGCTCTCCAGCCCCTCTGTAGACGCTTCAAAAACCAACTTTGTTATTTCTCACTTTTTTAAGCAAACTTTCAGAGAAACTCCGATAAACTGAGTTAATAAATGCTGCTGTGAATGTTTTAATATTCCTTATAGTCATTAAGTCCCCCTTCAGAGAAAAAGAGTTTGGTTTGATGAGGACTTAGTTCCTATGGTTTCAGTGCAATATAAACTTCAGCTTTGGCTCACACACAAGTTTGTGGGAGAGATTTGTCTTATTTTTGAAGGTTAAATGGATTACATTTGATTGTTTGAGGGCAAAAGTGGCTCGAGAAGGTTGCAGACTTGCAGAGCGGCCTTCCATCAATCTTCATTCCCTCCTGTCCACATCAGGGTCCACCCTGGACAGGTCAGGAGGTCAGCACGGGACAAACAGACAATCACTCACGCTCATATTTATGCCTGAGGGCAGTTTGCTGTCACCGATCAGGACTGGGGAGAACATGGAAACTCCACACAGGAAGGGTCACGCCCACAGCCTGCTGCACCTGAATGGACGTTCAGCATGTATTGATAAGACAGTTCCATTACCACGCGCCTTCCTTGGCTGCCTTGATGGAGATGAGGGGGCGGCTGGCACACTCAAAAAACAGGGGGGTGGGGGGGTGTGCACGTGCGTGCGCCGGAGGCACGCAGCAGAGGGCTGTGTCACCGTCTCTATACCGTGACGGTGCCGGGTGGGGGGGGGGGGGGGGGGGGGGGGGGGGGGGAATGATGCGGGCCAAAGTCGTCAATCACGCGGATCGAAGCCGCAACATTAAATCAGCGGAGCCTCCCCCCCCGAAGCGATGACAGCCCGAGCGACAATCCGCCGCGGTAAGAGGCTGCGGTCACCCGGTCATCCATCAACAAGTCCGCACAGTCCACCAAACAGTGCCGAAGCAAGGAACGAGCACCAGGGAGGGAGGAAGGGGGGGGGGGGGGGGGGGGGGGGGGTCAACCGAGTGGCCGGACGGGACGGTAACACCTGTAACCTGCCCGGCGAAACGGGAAGGATGGGCCGTGTACGGCGGCAGCACGAGGGAGAGCAGCTGCGCAGAGGGGAATTACCGAGCCGAGACCACCTGATAGGCTCGAACAGTGCAAGTGACAGCGCGCGGAGCGGCGACCCACCCCCACCCCCACCCCCACCCCCACCCTGCTGCTGAGGAGAGAACATCATCAGAGATGGAGAACAAAAAAAAGAAGAGCCAGCCATCCTCCAGACTGTCACCAGAGCGCATCTGGAGAGCATCACATCTGTCCGACACGCTGTTCGCTCCCCCCCCCACCCCCCTCCCCAAAAAGCGCACACACATTTTCGTTAAGACAACACACCTACTCCGTCCGGTGCGCTCACGTGTGAGTCCCCCCCTCCAGGTCTCCGTGAAGCCCGTGCTGCGGTGCCGTGCGGTGCGTTGCGGTGCAGAGCGTGCAGGTTTGTTTTGTTTTGTTGTTGTTGTTGTTTTTTGGACTCACCCCGGCTGCTGCTGTCGCCGCCAGTCTCCGTCCGCTCGCGTGTCCTACCGTGTGATTTAACGGGAGAGAGGGCGAGCCGTGGGCGCATCCAGCCCCCACCGGCGCCATCCATCCAGCGCTGCGGTCGCTGCACGCGGCTCTCGCGATACCGCGCCGTGTTACCCCACCGCTACCCCCCGACACACACACACACACCCAGACACACACACACACACACACACTCCACTCCGGCTCTGCCCCCCTCCTCTCCCCTCCTCTCCTCCTCCTCGCGTGACGTCGCGGTCTGCTCGGCCCGGTTTGTCCGGCCCGATGCCGCCGCCTTTCGGGCGCGAGGCAGGAGGAGCGCGAAGCACACGGCGGTGACGTCATGCCCCGTGCCTCCACGCGCGGCTCTCCTACCTGAGCGGGGCCTCCGCCTGTGATGTTTTGCGAACGTTTCTGCATCCGCGTGTCACATGTGGCCTGCTGGCAGCGACGTGCGGAGGACATCTGTTCGGCGCGTGTCAGCGGAGGCCTGCCAGCGCCGCTTCACGCGCACACACACTATTCATAGAGCAGGTGAGAGGTCACGGAGGCACCGTTTAGCTGAGCAGCATGGGTGCAGAGGAGGGGGAGAAACTCCAGGAGCATGAAAAATGTTTATTGACGTTTAAGTCAAGGTCAAAAATCTGTTAATTGTTTTGGCAGGAGGGAAAAGCTGTAGCTGCTGCACTGGGAGCCATTTGTGATGAGAGAAGATGATGTGATGTTTTCTTTGACAAGAATAAAGTGGGACGAAAGGTCATCAGATAAAGCCAATTGATCTATTGATCGATCTGCTTTGTCCAACTTGGAGCTGGAGCTGATCCCAGGGCGAAGGCAGGGCACACCTCGCACGGGTCAGCGGTCCTTCACAGGGCAAACGTCGAGAGACAGAAAGTCACACACACTCAGTGACACTCACCCCTACGGGGTGTTTAACTGAGAAAGAAAGCAGACTGGCTGGAAGAAGAGAAAAACATCCATACACAGGGAAGCAAGATGCTCTAATACTCTGCACTTATAGAAGAGTGTGAATATTTTTTTGGTATTTTACCCAACAAGTACATTGTTCGTCACTAAATTAGATGTTTGAGTCCATTGGAAGTTTTCCAATCTACACTGCCGTTAGAGGTTGTTTTTCCTTACCTGGTGGTGCACGGGGTCAAGTCTTGACCTTGAGTGTGGCTGACCGTTTTGCTTTCCCGAGGGAATATTAGCCCAGTCTACAGTGGAAGTTCCGTTGAATTTCTGTAGTGACACCAAATACACACTTCCAGTGTAATAAATGAAGGAAAATGTATAGTTTTAACCAAACTGTGCTTCTTGGAGTGAGGAAAACAGAATGCAGCCTTAAAATTCTGAGCCTCCTTTGAGTCTTGTGCAGAAACATGATAGATTAAACAAGGGCTCATTTACGGCGCTCACATTTGCGAATCCTCCAGGAAAAGCATGACATGAAAGATGTCGGGCATTCTGTAAAGGGGAAGTTTATTGCACAAATACATTGTTTTAAGAGTGCAGAGTGCTTATTTGTTTCCATTCACACAGTGCATACTGTACATGAGTTCATAATAAGCAAAAACCTTAGTAAGACTCATACATATTTATTGATGAAAAGGGGACGACAAGCACATAGGAGACTTGGGGGTGGGGCGGGGGGCACTTCACTCCATCAGGTTGTTTTAGAATAACGGTGGTTAATTTAATTTCCATGCAAATAAAGTAGGTATCAGTGTGTGCTCAGCAGTTCTTGCGCTGCTTACATTATCGTGTCTGTGGTGTAAATTATGATCTGCGTATTGCGTTCGCAGATACACTCATGTGTCAGTGTGTTCTTTATGAGTGCGTGTGTTTACAAGTTCCGCTGCATTTCGTGACGCACTCGCTGTGTGCGCGCGCGCGCGTGTGTGTGTGCATGTGTGTTTCGGGCCTGCGTGTGCTGCAAACGCGCTCGTGTGTCGTGTTCACAGGTCATCTGTCTCTCCGTCGAAAGGGATGGTGTCCAGGTCCATGTGGATGTGTGAGTTGTCCTCGCTGCAGACCCAGCCAATGGGCGTGCGGTTGAAGGATGGGCGTGAGCGGATGTCGGCCTGCAGGGAGGGCAGAGGCTCTGGCTCCTCGGCGGCGACGCTGAGCTCCGGGAGCTCGAAGGTCAGCATCTTGGACGCCTTGTCGTAGCCGCCGTATGGCAGAGCCGTCCTGGGTGGAAAAGGAGGATAAACAGGAGGGAGAGGTGAATTTACTCAGGGCATTTTTCCAAGCTGATTGTGATTTGATCCAGTTTAGGCTACAGAGTGCGCACCGTGGTGTAGTGGTTAGAATTGTCGCCTGGTTTGAGAGACAATTATTTCTGCCAGTAATTAAAAGGCTGACCAAAAAACACCAAAAAACACGATTTCTATAAAGATAAAGTCTGAATTTGCAAACAAACAATAATCCAATAATGATGGATGTTGTTATTGTGCGTGTGCCTTTTTTTCAATGAGTATATTATTACTCCAATGCAACAAAAGGGCTTTTTTTGTCCCCAGAGGCTTGCTGCTGTGTAATCTGGCGTCTGACGGACGTGCTCATTCACATCCATTCCTAATCACAAAGGACAAAGCTGCTCCTATCAGCGTTCGCAGCAACGCAACCGGTGGAGATCCAGGGTTCAAATGAGACTGAGATAATGGCCTCGGAGCTGAAACGTCGTCTCAGTGGAAAGTGTAAAAGTATAGCAGTAAATGTCAGTGATGTGCTGGAGTGTGCGAAGCCCGGATCGCTGTGAGTTCAGCACGGAGGCACCGCCGGGAGGAGGGCAGCGGCGTTTTACCACTGATGTAACTGCTGGTCGTCTCAGTGGTTCCATGAGGTCGGGTCAGTGAGCTGATGTGCATGAGGATGCCGCCGCAGCCACGACAAAGTGAACACATTATGCCCGTCGCTCATTATTTAACAACGACTCTCATGAAAACGCAGTAAAAAGAAAAAAAAGAGCCACTTTCATGGTTTACTTCCATCATATAATGATCTATTAAGATTTATCTCCCCGGCTTTCTGAGTTTTTAATTATTATGTTCTTTGGATTATGATCATGTAATAAAATCTGAGCTCTCATAATTAATATTTAACCATTTTCAAACCAGAGGGACCAATTAAATGCATGTTTTTTGGAACTGTGGGAGGAAATCAGACATTTTGGAAAAAATCCCATGCAGTCTGATTCAAGAAGAATGAGACTGCATAGAATTTTCCGTTTTCTCGTTCTGCTGTGGAAGGAGATACTTGCTCCCTGCAAAACGTTCTGAGCTGAAATGTGACTTGGAGCCACTTGTGGCGTGCTCGCGTCTCTGTACTTGTTGAAGCTCTTGTACTGAGGCAGATCTGGGTGGATCTGGATGGGTCCCGGCATGGAAGCCCTCATGGTGGCTTTCAGCTCCTCGTTGCCCCTCATGGCCTTCTCCCACGGCGAGACGTACGTGCGCACGTACTCCCTCCTCCTCTTCTCCCTCTCGGCCTCCTCATCCACTGTTTCCTCCACCTCTGAGACACACAGGGATCGGAAGGAAGGGGGATAAAATCAAACTCTAAACAGATTCAAAAAGCTAAAGAAAAATGGCATGTATTGTTCCTACTTTCTACTTTTGGCATCTCGGGCTTTGGTGGAATTGGAGGAGGGGACATCAGCAGGTTTTGGAGGTTCTGCTGGAGGATAGAAAGATATAATCTGACCTGAGCACGCGAACACAACACAACGCGACGAAGCGCTCCAGTTCCGTTCTGCGCTCTCACCATGTTCTCGTTGGTGACGATGAACTTCTCGACCCTCTGCTGCCTCATCTTGAACATCTTGGACCCCTTGTTGGTGAGCAGGGTGAGCTCCTCCAGCATCACATCCTTGGGCGTCTTGATCTTGGTGCCCAGGTCGAGTTCGGAGGCCTCTGGGTCTGATTCGTCCTCTGAGGGAAGAGGACGGCAGCAGCATGACTCACAAATTCAGTACATACGCACAGCAACAGGTCCTGCAGGATCAACGCTACAGAAGCTGAAACAAAGTGCCGCTACTCCACAGAGATTAACTTTATGTATTTTACCTCAATTTGAAAATAAAACACATAAAAGTGAAACATGGGCGACGCCTTAATGATCTAATGTGCAGGATGTTACACTAACTCCTTCCCACATCGTCATTAAAAGCAGATAAAAGCTACACTAAATTGAGCTGTAGTGGTTTACACTCCTGCCTCACACTGAGAATGTTCCCCGGTTTGACTCCAGGTTGGATTGAGATTTTTTTTCTGTTTTATTTTACATTTCCTCCTCTGTTCATGCATGGATTTTCTCCAGGCACTAAAGCTTTCTTCCACAGTATAAAATCATTAATCTGAGCTTGATGCTGCGCTGTATAGATCACTGTATCACCGCCTACGCATTCTTACTATTTATAACTTTTTTTTTTTTTTTCTCCCGAACCTCTCGAATAAAATAAATTACACTCCCATAAAGATTCATACTGTGAACCACTTCAGAGCTATAAAGAAACAGAGGTTTGGGGGTTTGGGCTGCACTGTCAGAGTATTCCCACCTAAACCCTCCTGGTAAATTTAAAAGTGCGTTTACGTCCCTCTACATGCAGGAGAGGTTATGATCACATGAAACCATGGGAGATGTCAGGATTACTGGGTCAAAGCAATGTATAGGAGGAGTACGGCGGGGAATGTCACAGCGGGTTTTGTGGTGGACCTGTTTATGGGGGGAAATCCTTGTAACACACTGCCTCTCCCGCTCTCTCTCACACACACACACACACACACCTCTACTCTCTTACAGTGATGGAGAGATCTGATGGATTTTACTGGTCCACAGAGCTCCTCATAAAACACTCTTCTCATCCGCCACATACACTCTGATATCACTCATAACACCTGGAGTTCGGCCATAAACCCATCTACACACTGGCGCTCACACACACGCGCTCGCACGGACACATCTATAAAGCGGGGAGTTGGCAATGCAATGCTGCAGAGAGCTGTTAGCAGAACCTCATAAATCAGACTTGTACAAGTAGGTGTGTGTTAAGTGTGTGAAAGAGAGAGAGAGAGAGGGAGGGAGAGTAATCGAGGTTGCAGAGGAGAGCGAACTCTCCCGTGGGGATATTGATTAGAGCGTTAATTCAGAGGAATGTGTAACTAGAGCCTCCTGCTGAGTGGGGGGAAACTGGACGGACTGACAGAGGCAGGGGGACAGGCAGGCCGACGGGGGCAGGAGGACAGCGCCGGGGCGGCGGGGGACGGGTGCATGCGTGGGCATTAACTGGGGCAAAATGAGGGCTGAGCAGGATCAGCGACTGGATACAGACGTGCCAATAGAAGGAGAGTCGAGAGAGAAAAAATTGACACTGTTACTGCTGAATTGCAGATGTGTTCGTTTAAAATATTTCCTGATCAGAGATCAGCGAAGGATATAATGTGATGGGCTTCATGCAACAGGTGTGTGTTGATAATCAAAATGCACTGAAGTTGTTACAGTGATTTTTAAAACACACCACATGACAGCGAGTGCATAAGAAAACCTTTAGTTTGTGATTAAAACTTGCATGTACTTGTATGCAGGCTGTGTAATATTTTATGGATGCTTAAACCTTGCCTGTGCACATCAAACACGAGCGTCCCAAACCCTGCAGTCTGATTAATACGTGTGGGTAGTGTTTTGTTTGGTGTATGTGATGATACGAGTGCAATTATCCCCGGTGTGTGATTAATGTTCTTTTATAACAATGGATGTGCGTGCACCCACTGCTTCATTTAGTGTACATTGTGCACATAAACAAGAAAAAGGACACAAGTGAATCTGAGAAGGCTTCTTTTCATTTACTTCATCTTCATCCTGACTTGTCTGTTTCCTCCTGAAAACTTGAGGCGTTTCTCTATAATTAGGCATAATGCACTCTGAGATCGAACAATTTTTAGATTGCGCAGCAAGACTTTGAACAGATGGACCGACTGGTGGGCCTGGCAGAGAGAGCGGCATTAAACGCTGTGTTTCTCGTGAGCTCGTGACTCTGCCTGACAATAAGTACAATCTCTGGTGCACAAGATGTGACTTTGGAAAAAATAAATAAAAAAATAAAATAACGGAAGGAGCTTGTTCTGAATATAAACTGTCAATGTAGCCAAACAGAAAATAAAAAAAAAAAAAACACATATTGCAAAGTAAGGCAACAGACACTCAGAAAATGTGTTAATGTTCTGAAATGTGGGGCTAAATATAGCTTTGCATTTTAGGAGTTTAATGCTGAGACGTGGCTACATTTTTATTACTGCTTGTATTGCCTCCAGTTTAGTGGCAACAAGCAGCGTCAAGCAGATATAGTCAGTGGCGGCATGCGGTATTCTGTTCTGCCCGCGATGGTGACAGATTTGTGGCCGCGCTGCCATCTGATAATGACCCTCAAGACTGCAGGAGATGCCACTTGCATGCTGGATATTCTGTTAATACCTGCAAGAAGCATGTGCAAACGTGCATTTAATTGAGTTGTCATGCAACCACATGCGATGACTTGGAGCCTTCGGGGGACACGGGAGGGACGTCATTGATTGTTTTACCATTCTGGCTGATGTTGGTCAGGTCGGTGATGATCTTGCTGGCCTTCTTTCTTTTGTTCGGAGGGGCAGGAGCTGCGAGAGGCATGGCTGAAAAACACAACAAAGTACTTGATTGACGATATTCAGCGTCAGTCATGCTACAATTTGCAGACGGCTTATATTTTAAAAATGCATCTGCAGTACTGCGTCGAGTTCAGACTCATTGCAAATACAGAGAGCAGCGCCGTGGCTGTTTTCCAGATATTCCCCACAAGTACTGGAGGTCTGTTTATATATCAGATGGATAACGAGGTAAGTTGTTTTAAATGCTGCATTATATATTTTTGAAAACATGTATTTGAAGCTGTATTTACTACATTGCAGGGTTAAAAATATTCAAAATTATTGGGATTTATTTAAGCTACAAAATTCTAAAGATCGTCTACAATTCATAACATGTTTTTTTTTAAGGTATAAGCATTTGCAGCAAAGATCCATTGATCCAGGTTTGAAAGCTAAAGAACAACAAACTCTCAAATGTTTGCCATATTTTCTGTCAAGAGCAACAATTTAGATAAATTACTGTATAGCTGCTTCTATTGTATCTAAACTATTCTGTATTTTCATTTTGTGTGATTTGTGATGCAGAAGCAGAAAGGATGTTTTAGATGCACTGAATTGGAGGAAAATTGAAATCAAATAAAGTTGCAGTAACTCAACAGAGAGTAGGCTTCTGATCACTTTAATTAATTCGCAAACTCACAAATTCTCAATTTTGGTTAGAGTTTCACTGTCGATGCATGACTGATGTAAGCTCTGCTTTCCTCGAACCCCGTTGAAACATTATCAAGTGAAAACAGAAAACTTTCATGTCATTTGGACGTCCGGTACGGGGAATCACTGAAAATTCACATTTTGAAAATGCTCCAACTCTGTCTCGATGGAAATAGGGGAAAATTCACGCTTTCTGAAACGCTGCTCCTTTGCACATGTGCAAAACGGCCTTACTGATTAGTTCTCCTGCGCATGAGTGTAGAAGGACAATAACAACAATGGCGGCCTCCAGTCCAGATTCTCCTGATTTGGCACTTTTGTGTTTGAGATTCACCGTAGTAGCAATCCAACTTCACTGTTCGCCCATGTGAATGTCTGCGTACTCGTCACTTCTATCAAACATTGCTGTCTAAATGCAAAACTTTTCTAAAAAACCGGACCTTACATCCTGAGAGACGTTGAATTTTTCGGGTTACTCTGCTGCTAAATCAGTTTCCATCACCATGCAGCTGAGATCGTTCAAATGATATTAGAAGTTAATCCCCAGATGCTGAAATGTATTTGACCGGTTAGCTGTCTGGCTGAGAGCTCGACAGAATTAGCAGCAAGACGCCGGTGAAATGTGACACAACAAAGTGTGAAACCTCTCCATAAATACTCAGGATTCGGACTTATTCCTCGGAGACGCTCGCGCCTGATGGAGTTGCACATGCGGCCAAAGTCCCGGCGAGCTCCGGCGGGAACATCAGCGGATTCCCCCAAATTAAGTTAAGCACGCTTTAAACGCGGCGCGCAACCCCTGCGCGCCCTTGAGAACACTAATTCCCGGTGGGCGCCGGCGTCCCTCCTGACGAGCCGCTCAGATGGGGCCCGGCGGAGCGTCGCTGTCAATTGCTCAGGTCGAAAGCAATTATGTAAAAACTGGAGGTTAGTCCCCGTACAGGAGGAAAAGCAGGAGGGCCCCGTCTACTGGGAGACAGTTAATGTAATTGCTTTTCATCCGCTGTAATTGAAGCTCATTTCCGAGCCGGGGATTCGGTCCTATTTTTATGAGTCCATGTTCTATAGTGCTCTGATGAGTGGGACTGTCATGAAATGTACATGCTTCAACACACACACACACACACACACACACACACACTAATATGCACTCAAATAGCTCTCCTCTTGTGATTAATGTGAGTCACAGGCTGCTGGATCACAAGCGGGAGATTGCAGGTGCTTTTGGATGTTCGGGGAAATGCAAGAAGGAGGCGACTACAGGAGCCGTGCGCGAGGGCCTGGGTCCTGTTACTGCCTCCCTGAGCGAAGAGGCGCTCCTGTCCCCCTCCACCGGCCTGTTTTAGCTCCAGATAAATCTCCAGGGGACAGCTGGGCAGGAAGGGCATCAGTCAGCGCATTCCCAAATGCACACATACATCCATCCCCGAGGACTAAAAACTCCACCGCAGAGGGCCACATTCCTCGCCGACGGCAGATTTCAGTGAGACGCGCTGGGAGAAGAACTGGAGGGAGTCGTCCACCAACTGGCTCCCATGATTCCACTTTCTCGAGACAGTGCGAATTTTAGGTTGAATTTCAACTCATGCAGCCTAAAACGGGAATCTGAAGTTTTTCTTGAACAAATTTCTTCTTTCACAAGAAAAAAAAATTGAATTTCATTGATGCGTTTGTAATTTTCTCCTTTATTAATCCGTCACCTACAGCGATCTGCAAAGAAAGCTTTGTAACAAAACTTCCCCCACAACTCAGAATGAATTCAACAGCAGGTCAACCATCAGTGGCAGATAATCCACAATCGTTCAAGCCGTGAACCTCACAGACTCTCAGCACCTGCTAATGTCCTACCTAGAAGACTCAGGTATCCACAGGAAGACTCAGACCCAGGAGGAACAGGAACAGAGATTTCCAGGTAGACTCGTGTCCCAGAGCGTGTATTGTACTGCCTGCCCTCCTCTTCGCCCCGTGGTGAGTGAAACCCTATCAGCAGGACCGCTGCAGTGCTATGGACCAGGCCTGGGGGTGGGGTGAATCCAGTAAGGGGGTATAGACTCCGATGGGTGTGGTGTCTTCAGTTCACAAGTTTGATGAAGTGAGTAGATGACCAGGTAGAATAGGTATAAAAAAGACAACTTTAATTAAAAAAACACTTAAACTTGGGTATTTAGATCAGAAAACGCACAAAACAGGACAAAGCCTGAAACCTAAACAGCAGGAACTTTAATCATCAGGAAGCTCTGATATGTTGATGGACGCTGGAACGCAGCGGCTCCTGGTGATGTATGGGATGATCTCCGGGCAGTGGCTGTGACGTCCAGACATCACTTTTACAGGCTCAACTCTTTTGTGTGGAGTCTGGATTCTGGCTCAGCTGGAGGTCTTGAATGATTGAAATCTCGATAAAGAGATTGACTAGTTGTCAGTAAAATGTTCCTCTTTTTTTTTTTCTGACTGCGGGTGAACAAGCAGCACTTGATAAAGATGAAAAACAACACAAAATAATAAAAAAGTAGGATGCTGGTTTGTCTTAAGGGCTTTTGCACTCTTGTTGATGTGTTTTCCTCCCCCGTCTGAGGGACTCTTTGTACTTCCTCCTCCAGCGAGGAAACCTTTCGCTATGATTGGCAGCCTCATTGTGCTTGGCAGGAGTTAAGCCTGTATCACTGTGTCGCTCAGTTTGCCGTCAGTGCACAGCTTTTTGGATTCAGTTCACTTTTCTGCAATCGCACAACAGTGAGGGAAAAAAAAAAAACCCTGAAATAATTGCGATGGAGTGATAATTGAAAATAAAAAAAAAAAACCTTTTGAAATGAAGACGGTAATTATTTTTTCCTGCCTACATCTCACCGAATCCCCTGCTTCCTGTCCAGCTCAGAACTCAATCATGAAAGGAGAGCTGCAAATGTTGGCTCACATAAAAGAAAGCCCCCAGATTCTGTAAATTGCTTTTCTGTGAACCGTGAACGTCTTTATTGAATTTCGTTGTGGTCGCTTGGCGGGTGGACCACAGATGGAGATCAACTGTAGACACCCAATGTTGCAATCGACCAAGCAAACGTTGGACACTGAACAGGTCGAATGGCCTGGATATAGATATTTTTGTGGTCAGATAAATAATATCAAACAAATATAAATCCACCAGATGCTCAAACTTTCATGACTGAAAAATTCATCTTCTTTTTCTAATTAAAAAAATACTTAATGAGTCATCTTAAAAGAAATAATGTTTAAAATTGTTCATGAACACAGATTCTTGACTCCCAAATGCCGAGTTCTCTAACCCCGAAACACAGTAAGAGGAAAAAAGCCTTTTTGGCGAAGCAGCCAAAGAGGAGATAACATGTACAGTGGCGCTTCCGCTCCCCTCTCAATCACATTGTGGGGAAAAAAAAGCTGTCAGAATTAAGAGTTTAGCATGAGCCAAATAGCTGGAGATTAACTGCTCCAAAAATAGGTGAATGGATGGTGCATGCATGCATGTGTGAAACCGAGCAAGAGAAGAAATAACGGCGAAGAGGTGCAAAAAGAGACAAAATGGACAATTTTCAAAGGAGCAGTGCAGTTATTATAAAGGGTGAAACAACGGTAATGATACAGTGTGCACGCACACGCACGCACACACACACACACACACGCACACACCCACGCATATATGATTAGAACAAATGTGCTGAAGTGCAATCCAATAGTGTTCTGCCCCCAGTCTGCCATCGATGCTGCTGGGAGGTGGTAATTCATACTCAGGCTACCAAGTTGATATTTATCAAATTTACTCAAGTTTCAAAAATCATTCTGATTTAGTTGTTAGAATAAAAGCAACCATTGTAACAGTTTTCTCCACCAGAAAATGGTTTGATAAGCTATTTATTATTATTGGGGTGGGGTCTGTCACTCGTTAGCTCTGAGAGATTTCACATTCATGGCTGACCCAGGAATATCATTCCTCTGGCAGTTTAACTTGCTGCTGTTATTGTAGACAGCTGACAACGAACTTCCTGTCTGTCACATGATGTTTGTCTCATATTTCCGTGTTTCAAAGAAAAGCGGTTGAACATTTGATAATGCAGATAAAGTCATCGCTAAATCATTCTCTAATGGTTGAATTAAATTGTATTATTTATCACACATCATGGTTTATGTCATAACTTTTTATTTCTCCTTGTTATATTATTTTTACTTAACACTAAGTTTCAAAACTAATCCTATCCTGAGATTATTTGATGATATTTTACTTTAAAATTTACAAGAAAAAAAGCATTGGGAAGTTGTTTTTCAAATTAATTTCTTATTTATAGCTCACATCAGTGTTTGTAACTTTTACATAATGTAAATTAATGTTTCCTCACCTCTTTCACATCAAGGTTTTCTTCTTTATAAGCTCTGATCCTTCAAATACTTAGCTGATGTTGATCAATGCATTGTTCAATACGTTGTATGGGTGTATGTTCGAGAACATACATGAACATATACTCTGCTCATACGAAGGATTTGGTTCACATCTGTGTTTTCCCTTCCAGCAGCTAAACTTACTTTAGGGCCTGAACAGGACTAAAGTTAGCAGCTAAAGTTAGCCCCATCTGTCAACTGATCCCTGTCAAGGGTCAAAGGTTAGATCGCTTTCGGTGTCCACGGTTGGGTTTCACTGCACCGCAGCCATCAGCCGTTAGGTGGCTGTCACTGAAGTTGTTCGGAAATGTAGGGCAACAATCCAACAGCTGTGTTGTGAAAAAAAAAGAAAAGAAAAGGATAGATGAAAACACAAGGGGGGAAAAGTGTCTTTCAGTGAAGTTGAACTCATAGATTTGAAATATTGTGAGAATTTTTTTTTACAGGATATTAAAAATATTGAAAAGAACTAGATGAGTCCTAACCTTAAGGGTCAATGTGATTTTATTTATGTTAATTTGAGGTGACACAGGAAGAGACTATGAACTGTATTGCAGCAGCATGTCAGGAGGACAAATCCCACAGTGCCTCCTTCTGGTGAGAATTAAAACTACATGTTCTGGTAGCCTAAACTGATGCTTTTAATTATTATATCAAAGTTGAGTATTTCCTAAGAGCATGTTCAAGCTATTACAAGAGTGTGTTAAAGTTAAAAATTGAGGAAAAAGATAAATAGTGATGGGAAGAGAAGGAGGAAATGCTGGGCCCTGGTGTGGGAGTGCATGGTGACGTTGGTGACACAGGGAGAAACAGAATGACAGCTGAGGTGAGTCATGTCTATTTTTATTCAGCTGCATGCCTCTGTGGAAAAGAATCACAGCCCGACAGACATGTTATACCTCTCTTGTTTCATATCAACAGATGAGAAATCAGATCTACTGTAAAATGCCGTTTCCTTCTCTGTGGCAGCCAGTGAAAGACTACAGAAAACAAAGCACACGCAGGGTGCAGCCACACAAGGAAAAAAAAAGAAAAAAGAACCCACTCATAATAACCAAACACAAATGATAATATCTGTAACAGAGGAAGCAGTAATATAGCTTTTCTAGCATGGTAGCACAAGTTAGCAACAGGTCCTGTAGGATGTTTGTGAAGTTAAAAATCACATCTGCACCTTTCACACAAATATCCCTACCATGCTGTCTCCTATGATGTGCTTTCTGTTTCTCTTCCAACCATCCTAGGCCACGTCTCTCTCGACAGTCTCATCGTTACACATCCTCTGTTCTTCTTTTTTCATGTTTAAAACTCAGTTTCTCTTCATCCGGTACAATATTTTCTATACTTCACCCCTCCTTCCCCCTGTGTCTCTTTTACTTTCAGTCTGAAGCTCATATTCGTTTCCACACTACATTTCCTTTTCAAAACACAGTGTTCCCTTTAAATGCTGAATAACTAAATGCTTTCAATAAAAGAGTCAACAGGGTGAAATGATGAAATCTGCTACATGTGTGGCTGATCCAAATGGCTCTTTTGATGAAATGTGGCAAGTAAAACCTCAAGCTGCAGCCTTGAATTACAATATTATGACAACGAAAGGAAGCACATAGGAAACGCTGCTTTGTGTTCCCACAAAGAACCGATGCATAATGTCCAGGAGATAATCAGTGCATTGTGGATCCAGGACGCCAAACGCAAGGCTGCAGACCCAGGTTGGAAGTGCTGAACCTCGGCCTGGGGACCCTGCTGGGCGGGGCGCTGCTCGATGGGGGGTTCAGTGGGCTTAGGTCTGGGGCGCTCTTGAACGGCCGGCTGGAGGGCTGAGAGTGGGAAAAAGGAGGAGACTGCACTTGGTTTGAAGGAGAGGAGAAAGTGGGAAGCTGCGGGAGCGGGGAAGTGGGGGCTGGAGGCAGCGGGGGGGACAGAGGGGAGGCGGCCCACTGAGGCTGGAACGGCCGAGCTGGAGACGAATACGGGGCGGCGTCGGCAGTGGGCGGAGGAGACGTGACTTCAGACTGCCACAGTGGCTCCCCGAGTGTTGTAGCCGATCGGGGGACTATAACTTTGAGGGCGGGCCCCGTGGATGTCGGTGGAGGCGTTGAGAAGCGCTTCACTTCGTAGACTCGGGCCGTCTTCTGAGGGCCGCCCGTCATTGCTTTGTGCTGCTGATAGGTGGAGGCGTCCTGTGGAACTCCGCCCCCGTAGCTGAACAGAGACGAGTTGAGCTGGTAGGGCTGGTGGCTCATAATGTCCACAGGCTTCAGGCCTGCTTTCTGCCCTTTCGGTCCAGCTTTTCCAGACTTTTTCACCTCGGGTTTCTTCTGTGCCTTCGGAGGGCAGGAGGGAGAGAGGAGGGGGTTGTAGCTGATGGGCGGAGGAGCACGGATGTTGGACGAGTACTTCCAAGTGGCAGGGAGTGACGGGGTAGGCGAGGGCTCCCTTGTCTGTGCAGGAGAGTAAGGGACCGCAGCAACAGATGGCGATCGCTCGACGACGTACCGATCCATCCTGTGTTGTCTGCGGGCAAACAGCTGGCCTCCCTTCCCCGCCAGCTGTGGCGCCTGAGGGGTCTGCGGTTTGGGTGCCACCGGCGGTGGCCTGGATCCCCGCTGAGCCTGCATGAAGTTGCAGGCCTCTGCCCCAAGCCGTAGCCAGTCCTCTTCCGGCCCTGACTCGTGCCCTGCGTCGGCACTGGGTGCCCCTCCAGACTCGGCACCCGGCGGTCTAACAAAGCGGTCGTCCATGTTCTGGACCATTGACAGCAGGTCAGGGTTCACTGACACATCCTTCTTCTGGATTGCGCTGAACATGGGCTTCTTGTTGCTACGGCGACGGGCGTCGGTGAGGATGCCGGTGCGAGCGGCCGGGACTGAGATGCGCTGCTCTCGTGTTTCCAGAGAGTCAGAGGGCGGCACCTGTGGAAGCAGCGTTGGTGCGATTGAAGGCTGGGGGCTCGGTGCCACCACCCCTGTGGCGTTACTGTAAGGATGGACAGGAGGGGGCTGGGTGGCAGGGGAAGCAGGAGGAGCTGGGATGCAGTTGGAGGCAGGTGGATGTGTCGGAGCCGGAGGAGAAAAGTATGCAGGCGGGGTCGCGGGAGGAGGAGGAGGCAGGTATGTCTGTGGGACTGCAGGAGAAAACATGGTGTAGGGGGAAGCATGTCCTGCAGGTTGAGGAGAAAACGTGTTTGCAGGAGGCTGAGCAACCGGTGCTGCGGGAGGTGAGAGAGCTGACGGGGGCGAGTGCATCGAGGGGGGGGTGTTGCTGTTGTTATTCCTTGGAGGAATATACAGGGAGGTGCTAGACACCGCTCTCCTCGCATCTGGCCCGGACGGATAGTGAGTAGGTGAGATGGTCACCATGGAGACAGCCGCCACGGGTTTGGTTTCCATGGTGATGGCGGTGGGTTTGGGTTGAGGGGGGCGAAACATCACAGAGGTTACAGACGGGCGGGAAGCGGTGGGGCCGGGAGTGAAGGGGCGAGCGGTGCGGTTCAGGTAGGCGGCGTTGGGACTGAGCCCGGTGTTGCTGTGTAAGTCTGTGATCGGGGTGGGGTTGGGATCCAGGCTGGCCTGAGGGCCGGGGCTGGCATGTTGTCCATTTTGACTTCCGACTGGCGTCTGAGTGGGCGGGCTCAGAACAACACTGGCCCGGCTCACAGCTACAGACCCTCCGTTGGTCAGAGCCACAGCGGGAGGCGACATGTGAGCTGAGCGGTTCGGGACTGGCTGCTTTACGCTGCTGGTCTCAGGCCTCGCGTCCTGATAGGCTGCGTTCTCACAGACCTCCAATCCTAGGCTTTGATTGACAGCGGTCACAAGCCCTGGAATCTGGTAAGCTGACGTATCAAAGCCTGGGCCCTGATTGGTTGCTGGAGTTGTTGGTGTAACAGGGGTGGTTGGTGGGCAGGCACAGCTCCTCCTGTCCAGGAGATCCAGATAACCAGAATCCCACGTAGGGTCAAAAGATGCTGAGAATCCCTCTTCGTCAACTTCTGAGCCACTTTGTATTGAACTTCCTCCTTCCTCCTCCGTTTCACCTCCTGTCTCCCCTTCTGTGTCTCCTCCTTGATCGCCCTCGGCTTTGCCAAAGCAAGTGAGAGTGTACTTCTTGGCTCTCTGCCGGCGCTTCTTGAACATAAGCACCCCCTTAGAGTTGGGGTTTGGAGCATCAGTCAGCAGAGATGCAATGGAGCGGCATTTAGTGCGAGCTTCCTTCACCTGTTTCTCCACCAAACTCTCCCCGCGCTGCAACTCTGCGAGACAGGGAGAGAAAAGAGCGAGAGACCGAATAAATGCGACGATAAAGAGCAGAAGTGAAGGAGCAACAAAAAAGACAAACATGGGAAACATAACAGTGTGATGGCCCTCACTGGCTGTGAGTTGTGGATGATTTATACAGCATTATCTCAGCGAGGAGCTGTGATGAGCGCTAACGGTGACAGACAGGAGTGTATGTGGTGGATTTAGAACAAAGAGTTCCTGCTGCTCTCCAGAGTCGAGTCACACACAACAGGAAGATGAGATCACAGCGTTACTCCTGCACAATTTAATGTTTGTGCCTGTCTGTCTGTATGCTTGCACTTGTTTCACTTATCCTGTGGGGACATGAATCTCTTTGCATAGTTTTTTTTTTCGGGTAGCAAAGTACAAGTTGTTCTTCTTTAAGGATTTACACTACACTTTGCAGACTGGGTTCAAGGGTAGGGTGAAGTCAGGTTAAGGGCATGCTTCCAGGAAATGAATGGTAGCCAGTGTGATGTCCAGAGAGGGGGTGGAAACACAACAGCGTGTGTACACCAGCTTGTGCACATCGTGTTTGTTCCTGTGTCCCGGCTTAGTCTGTGGCTATTTGAGTCTTTAGTTTTCTTGGCTCACCTCGCAGCAATATGCTCACCACATAACTATAGACTGTGTGCAAACAGGTCAAGCTGATTAAAAGCATTGCTGTGTGTTATTTATCAGAAAGTAATCAGACTGATTGTATGACTTGACTGTTGGTGATACTGTAACAATATTTTTTTAGCTATTTATTGCAGATTTACCACATCTAGTGTGTCTAATGTCTATTCAAACTGATATAACGTAATGGACATGTCACTGAAAAAACATGAAACTCCTGGTAGCATGAGAGGAAAAGCCACTGGATCAGCAGAGTCATTATTGTTCATCCTCTGAGGACGGTGAAAATCTGCGCATCCTAATCCGCCCTGATAGCTGTTGGGATATTTTAGTGTCGACCGAAGCGGCGCACCAACAGCCTTTGTCACCCTCACTGTGATGACAGCAACAAGGTTAGCAACAAGTTCACTTGTTTTCATGCTTTGTTGCAAAAAACATAAAATCGTACTTATTCATCTGACACAGCAGCAATATCAAACAGTCACTTTTCCACAGTCTTAACATAACAGAGACATTAGCATTTCAGATAATTGCTTGTTATGAAAAAGCACACAAACATGTCACTTCAAACTCTCTCTAAAAAAAGAAGTGTCATCCTGTAAAGATCAAACTCATTTCAAACAGTGTGAAGTGTCTTACCTCCGTGGACAGTGTGTGAGACTGCGCGTCCACCTACATCTGAACCTGCAGCGGATGTGAGGTCCCTCATCTCACAAGTGTGAGAGTGTGTGTGTGTGTGTTTGTGTGTGTGTGTGTGTGTCCTTAACCTCCCTCAGACCCTCCCACTCACCCCAGCAGTGCCTGAGCCGCTCCGAGTGTCTGTCTGCGGCTCTTCTCTCGGGGCACGGCCCATGTAAAGACCTTTGTCTGCCTGCTGCCACCCAAACCAACGCATGATGTCAACCCACTATTCCTGTCTGTCTGACAGGCATCAGACACCTGTCCGGTCTCTGTCTCACACACACACACACACACACACACGCAGGAATACAGGAAAGACAGGAAAGACCCCCCCGTGCCAGAGGATATTTAGCCGGCAGTGTCATTGACGGGGGATTTGCATGTGTCTATATTAGTTCATAAAGTCAAATGTAGGTTATAAAGGAAAGTGAGGTCATGGGTCTTTGCTGATACGCTGCGCTCCGCTGCTGACACCTCACACCTGAGTAACGCTGTACACACACGAAAACAACTTCAAAGCAGATGAGGGAGCCGTCCCGTCTTCAAAGCCAAATCGCATATGTGTGCATTGTAACGTGAGAAAGGCCAGGTCCCTGGACATCGCCGTCATCCTCCGCACTGCAGCCGAGTCCTCATCCTACAGCCTTCAGCCGGTTGTAGTGGATGACGGGATTCTCGTTGCTGCGACGTTTGCTCATGTGATTCATAGATATCCGGTTTAACCAGCTCATTGACATGTTTGAGGGATTATCTGGCAGTCAACTCAAGACATTGTTCAGCATTTAAAAGAGATTCACGTGACAGTATTAATATCACTCCTATTTTAAGAGCTCCAAATATTATGATGTTTATTTTTATAATCTTATAACTACAGCAAGCAGTGCACTCTGTTTATCGATCCGTCTACATCCAGTGTTTGTCAAGGCATTTCCCCTTTCTCTATTTTATGTCCAATTGTTCATTATATAGTTGTCTCACGCTTTTGTTAGAAACCTGAAAGAAAGCTGACATTGTTCCAGATGAACTGGCTCGCTGACCAGAAACAATTTATTCCTGTGTCAGACTCAACAAGCACAGCTCAGGTGTACAGAAATGTGATATCCACAATGCAGTGGCATTATTATCAAGGCTAAAAGAAACCCAAAGGCTTCCTGTCAGCTGAACTGTTGCTTCAGAATTGTTGTGGCTTCACAGATCGGCAATCTCTCCAATAAACATCATATTTCCAGTCTTTAGTGTCTCTGATTTCTTCACATCAACTCATCCTTCTTGTCCACAATATCAGTCTTGAGTGTCACTAATTAATATTTTTGTTTTCCCCATTGTAGAACCGGTGTCTCACATCTACACAGGGACAAACAGAGAGAGGCCAACAACCACACACACACTCAGATTCACACCTGTGATCAATATAGATGCAAAAAGATAAATGCAAAAGCTGAAAAGTACGTCAGAGATACATCGAGTCCATCGGTCAGAGATGTCAGTGCCTACAAATACAGCCACCGATTCAATTACCCAGAATACTGAGCAAAGGAACTGAGCGCTGTTAGAGGGGGCACAGGCAGGGGTGGGTGGGCGAGGTGGAATACCTCCACTGGTATCTGGTGTATCTCACCCCATCACCAACAGAAATGAAGGAGTAACCGGATGAGCAAGTTCCACGAGACGACCAGCAGAGGGCGATGCAGCTGAGGATTTCAGCCTGACAACTTCAGGTGTTAACTGTTCAGTGTTTGGATTCAAATCAACTCTCTTAGTAGATCTTCAGTGAGTAAATGTTTCTGTTCTTTTATCCAAAATGACTTCAACTTTCAACATCCATCAGTTCTTAAATATTCATGAGTTTTTCTCCCTGTGTAAGCAAGGGAACTGGAAGTAGAGCATCAAGGAAGAACATGAAAACGCCACTAAAAAAAGTCTCAAGTCTGGTCTAAGTAGTAAAATGTGCTTGAGTTGTATGTTGGGTTGAGAACACGTTCAAACAAAAACCCTTACTGGCTTGTCGTGCTTTGTCCATATAGGTGGTGGAAAGTTCGTCGCTGACGGGGGTCTGCTGCGGTCCAACCATCGGCACCAGCTGGCTGCTGGAGCTCAGCATCAGGGCCTCTTTCGCCCGTTCAGGAGACACCAGAGGCGGGCAGGCCAGGGTGATGCAGCCCCCCGCCTCCTGGAAGCCGCTGTCCCCCTCTCCCTCCGCCTCGGCCTGGTCGGGGGTCGGGGTGAGTGTGTGAGGGGTCAGGGTGTGAGGGGTGTGTGCGGAGCCGGCCCAGTCCGCCTGGAGGGGCTGGTAGATGAGCTCCCTCCGAGGGACACCGGGGAGACACGGGGCATCCCACGGCTCCTGTGTGGAAACTGCCACGTCTGTAGCGCTCTCATACCTTCGGACAATAACAGGACACAGAGCACCTCCGTTAATGTGGCACACTTAACTGACTTTGTATAAATTAGAGGATGCAACAAAGTCTCCAATGTTTCGCTAAATTTGGTATGAACAACTTAATATTTCTTTTGAACAAAGTATCATAAAGTTGCAGAACACAGTATTCCTGCAAACTCTAACATCTTTTCAGAAACGTGATGATTTGATGCTGGCTGCTTATCTTCCACTGCAGCCTCACTCTGAGCTTTGCTGCCATCTGCTGTTCAGATCAATGTTTACATTTTCCACGTTGAACAGCAACTTTGATTTCAAATTTGTTCTAAATGTCTTTAAGTTTATATTTGGAAAGGTTTGGTCGAATCTACACAACAAAAGTTGCTTGTTTTACCCTACAGGTGGTTTATAAATTCATATTAGTTATTGATTATATGCAAAAGTTTTAGTTTTCTGTCAGAAATATCCCCAAGCCCGTCTCTCACCCACTCATCTCTGAGGTCTCCTCCTCCTCTGTGTTGTCGTAGCGAGCAGGTGAGCGTGCGTGAGGAGGCGTGCGGCGCTGTCGGCGGTGGACGAGCGACTGAGTGTCTGCATCGCTGTCCGTCTCTCCGTAGTAAGCCTCGCTGTCTGGAGGGGAGGTGATGCCGCGGGAGATCTCTGTCGGGGAGAGGATGGAGGAGCTGCCAGGGGTCAAGGGGCCCGCCGGAGGAGACAGGACCCTCGTGGAGGGAGTGCGGGGCGACACCGAGCGGCCGTGTAATCCAGAGGCGGCTCTGGAGGAATGCAGGAGACGAGATGTGAATTTATAACGACAAAAAGGTGAAATTCTGGGTTATGTCTGTGCTCTGACCTTTTGACCCTCAGGCTGAGTGTGGCGCTCTGGGTGTCGATGAGGCTCATGGCCTGAGCATGGCTGAGCTCCGAACACATCTGATCGCCGATGGCAACCAGCTCGTCGTGCTCCCTCAGCCCGGCTCTGCAGGCTTTGCTGCGTCTGCGCACCTGAAGACAAGACGGCGGTGAAAAACAGATGACGGTAACACTTGATTTGAAGCCCTCCTGTATAACACATTATAAGTACATTTATTAAGGCATTATAATGCCATTATAACACATGTAGCTATAGTTATAAACATTCCTAAATGATCACAATGCCAGGACCTAACCCTAACCCTAACCCTGTGCTGTATAGTGAGTTATAAAGCATTGTGATCATTTATGAGTGTTTATAACCACTTATAATGTGTTATACCGGGTGCTTCAAGTAAAGTGTTAGATGACTTTGAAGAGAACTGCATTTAATAGACAACTCCAAGTCAAAACAAAGATAAATACAAGTAAATACTCTGTAGGCAAATGTACTTTGTTAACTTTCTCAGTAAAATAAGTACAAATTGTGAAATATACATGACTATAAAGTGAAATGTTTTTAACTATTAAGGAGTTTTTCAACTTTAAAAATACTTATTTTCCTCCATAAATATATTACAAATGTTCAATGATGTGTAGAATGTGCCCTGACATATTGATTGCAAGTGCTGCTAACAGCACTAAATTGTCACTTGAAAGGTTCAGTGCCGTTCCGGCACTGGGAGAATTTGACAAGGTTTCACTACGCTGCAGTTATGCCCAAGGCCTGCAGGGGCCGTTGTTTTGCACGAAACGTGCAAACTCCTTAATGCACCTTTAATGGTACATTGCACCTTCACCTCATACAGTTCATACAGTTCCAGCATCTGGCAGATGGATGGATACTTGATACCTCTCTTGAGGCATCTTTAACCTTTATGGGGTTGTTGTGTGCAGATACATGTACGTGCACACGTCGATACTTATATCATCGAATGCTGGTGCACATAATCACATGTGCACCCAATATAGCAATGACACAGGTCAAAAATACAGTAGTATCATAGTTTTCAATCACAAATAATTTTCTCTTTATAAATAAACTGATTATAGTGTTGTGTGTTCCAGTTCAAATCAATAAGTTTTTCTAAATGTTTGCATGCCTTGTCTCATAAGTTTAAAATTGAAATCTTTGAAAAACCTGAATGAAAGCATTTCTATTGCATTCTTCATGCAGCTACATTTAATTTCTAGAATGTATCTCTGATCATCGAAAGGGCCACACGCGGCCTCTGAGCAGAACAATGCCAGTTGCTCAGTACTGCAACTTTTTCACTAAACTTTTCATCCCTGAGCAAAAGAGAGCTGTCATTTTAGCGGCAGCGCTTATCGGCCCTGCATCAAAATAGCTCATAAAGTCGTGCAGCTGCTGCTGGAGGTCGCTGAAAGATGATGTCAGAACTTTCTTTAGGAAGTATGTCTGCATGGGGGTTGGAGGTGGAGGGGGGCGGGGGGGTCTGGTACAGACGGAAGAGGGATATTCTTGTCCGCTAGATTATAGTTGTCTCTAAAAGCACAAGATAAGGGTGTCCCTCGGCTTCACACACACACACACACACACACACGGTATGCTGTTGAGTGTGTTCCAGCACCCACTTACAGTGTTTGATTTTTTTTTTTTTTTTTTTATCAGTAATCTATTGACCTAATAACTCCTTTCACGTCTAACGTCACAAGGCAAGTCATTTATCATACATCCACACACACACATTTATATATATATCTTCACACACAGCACAAGTGAGCATGGCGTAAGAGGGGGCCTGAACAGCTGCCTCCCCGGTCTGGACCAGCGGGCATGCCTGTCATTCGCCATATGTTCTCAACACAACCCGAAATAAAACCTGCCTGGAAAATCAACCACATTCCTCGACAGACGCAGGAAGACGGCTGCGTCTGGCATAATCGACAAAGAAAACAGAAAGGATGAATTTATACGCTGAAGGGGGGAAAAGTTTTCATTTGTGTGTGTGTGTGTGTGTGTGTGTGTGTGTGTGTGTGCATGTGCGTGTGTGCAGGTGTGTGTATCGATATCATTGTGTGAACAAGAGGTCGGGCTTTTTTCCATGCTCAGCTTCCAGCCCCTCTTAAATGAGCTATTTTAATCCTCCAGTTTGTGCGACAGCCCCTACTGAGCTTATCTGAGGTATGTCCCACCACACACAAACACACCGGAGCGCACACACACACACACCAACCAGGAGGAAGCACAGCCGGCATTAAGGTGACCTTATCTGCTCGAAAATCCTGGATAAAGAGACGTCTGTGCTTCCATTTTGAACACCTTCCGAGCGACTGGCCAAGTTTTCCCCCATCAGTGAGCGCGAGGCCAAATTCCTGCTGTCCAGAATAACTTTTCTATTAGAGAGAACGTCCCAGATATAGACACAGACGCAAAAAGCCCTGAAAGAAACTCAACTATTAAACTCCAAACTTAGCTTCGGTTTAAACCTGTCTTTCATCCCACCAAGGTATATGCAACAGATGTTGGTTGTATCCTGTTTCAGAGAACTTCAATCAGTGCTACGGCTCGCCAGCAGGTCATTGGGTTGAGGAAGATCAGCGTATGAACGTATCTTCACACAGTTCTCAGGTCCGTAAAGCCAATCACAGCAGGTGAGAAGGAAACAGCCTCATGAAACTGAGCACCAAGTGGAAGGATTACTTCAAAAGCCAACAAGTAGCGGTAGATAAGTTTCATATATTCGCATACGCTGAACCTCTTTCTACTCCAGTTTCCTACCGTGGGGATAAAACATGTCATCTATGGTTCAAATTCACTACAATCGCTGCATGCAGCAGAAACAGTAGAGGGAAATTCCACTGAGATCTTAATGAGTGACGGACTCCTTTCTTGTTAATACCTTGAAAAATGTCATATGGTCTGAATAATGAAATACATATAAATATTGCACTCGGCTCACTTTTTCTTGATTTTTCAAGATGTTTAGTCTTCAAAATGTTGGAAAACTGAGAAAAAGGATGTGAAGTTTATGCCAGTGTTTAGGATGTTGGCAGAAATTTGCTGCTGGTCAGTCCACAGCTGTAACGTTGATTAAATCCACTTTACAATCATAAATAACTAAACTAGGTAAACAAAGCAGACATTTAATAGGTTGGAGGTTAAAAATGTTATGGGTTGATACATAAAATGGTTTTAGATGATCTTCTATTGTTGTGTTCGGTCTCAGAGTTTTGCTGTTGCTACATTTCAGGATGTTTTCATTGGTGGAATTTAAGTGACTGAGGTGAGAAAGCATTTTGAATCAAAGACTTTATCAATCAAAGAGTTTATTCTTGCTTCTTTTAAAGCTTTATGAGAACAAACCTCAAACGGAGGTATAATTTCTGACTGCATAATGTGCACAAGAGAACACATTTGTAGGCAAAGTTACAGAAATAAGATGCGCCCATAATTCAACTCAGTGACACCTAAACGGTGGATGTTTCAGAGTGAGCATCAAGGTTCTAATTAACAGCTGCCCACTCCATTAAACCCTGCGGCTCGTGTTACCACCTTGGCAGTAAATCTTCCTCATGCATTCACGTGCACATCGTACCTTTGCAACCTGTAGAGGCTTCTGCAGCTCGGCGCCCCCCTGCAGCCTGAAGCCCCACGGAGCTCCTCCTGAGAGGGACACCACGATCTCCTCCGCCACCATCCCCGCTCCCTGCCCGCTGAGTCCGAGTGTGTGTGTGTGTGTGTGGAAGGCAGAGAAGGTGTAATAAGACTCACACTCCCCTTTTCTTCAGCCGCCCTCACTCTGCGGGCATCAATGAGGGAGTGTGTCTCACAGCACCGGGCGACCAGAGGGGGGGGTTCACTCCACCCACAAGGAGACGGGGTGGCTGGCTTTCATCTGCTCACACTGGAATGCTGTGTCAGAGGGTGGGCGCTCAGGAGGGACACACGTACACGAACGTGTGCGTGTGTGCGTGTGTGTATGTGTGTGTCTTCATCCTCCCTTGTATTCAACACTTGCCATGTCACTCTCAACACTCCTGATATACTCTCCAGAAATAACTATCAGTTCCCCTCCCTCTGTGACCCCAGCTCAGCAGGCCTGGACAGGCGCCACCGCACCGCACACACAGATCTGCCCTCAATCTCTCACAGAACCCCAACTCAACCCAGCACAGAGCGGGGGAGGCAGGGGGGGGGAGGCAGGGGGGGTCTGGGGGCAGACATTTCAGGAATTTAACCAGTTTACTGGCTATGGGATTGAGATTTCAAAGTCAATGGAAATTGGGTGTTTCAGCCTCAGTTTTATTAAACCAGTTTCAGTTAGTCCGGGAGATTAACAGAAGTTAAGCTCAGGATTAACTTCTGTTCAACAAGTTGTTTTGTATTCATGAGAAACAGTGAAATGGGAAAATTTGAACTTCTGGACACGAAATATACGTTTCAGACAAAGTTGTCACTACTACAGTGCCACACAACAGTGTCAAACTTGTGCATGTGAGGAATTTTATTTCTATTTCCACAGAAATTCTCTTAACCATACAGATGACAGGTGAAACGAAAATACCCAGAATTCATTAGCTTTTCAAGAATGAGTCCATTATTGCATCTCTGCTAAAGCCCCTCAACTCACACACGACACACACTTCATTTAACACCAAGTAATACATGTTGCTTGAATGTCAGACTCCCTGATGATTTCCACAATATAACAGATTATTGTTGATGGCTGTTAAAATATTTTAGAAAATTAAAATCATTCTGAAAACCTTTTATCTGTCTATGCAGTCAGTCATAAATGTTACATTATGGTTTTGTACAGAAGCTGATTTTACATTTTCATATTAATATTAAATATTCCATATTTTCATCATTTCATGTTTTTATGATAACTTATTGATTTTGCTGAAGTTTTTTTTTTTTTTTTTTTAATTCCGGTCTACGTGTGTTATTTGTAGTTTAGATGAAAACCTTTGCATTGTTTTCCTCTTTCCCCTGTCTAGCGGTTCTCCGGGTGGTCCCCTGTCCTCGGGTCCCGGTTACCTCGGTGTCCCCCCGTGTCCTCGGCTCTCGGGCAGAGCGGAGGAAGTGTGTCGGCGGTGTCCGGATGTGGACGTGGCACAGCGCTGCAGCAGTTCCGCTGAATGTCCGTTTGTGAAACCAGGAGGATTACCGAGCTACACCCCGGGACGACATCGGCTTCCGAAGTGTTTCCCGCCGCCCGGTCTCACTGTCTGCCACTGCCCACGGACAGCCTTACTCTTCAGCCCACTTCTGAGGTAAATTTCCCCCCCGGGACCGGGTCCTCGGATGATCCGGCTTCTCCCCGGGATCTCACGGTTCAGTTAGCCGTGCTAAAGCTAGCGGATGCTAGCGGAGAGGCTAGCGGCGTTAGCTCCGGCTGTGGCGGTCTGTCCCAGCTGATCCTCCGCTGCTGCTGTCATCGTGACCCGAGCCGTCCCACGGCTAGCTCTGTCACAAACACACATTAATGACATTTACAACTTTCTCCACTCCTCGTTGCTGGCCCGACCTCCAGCCGTGAGCTACACCATGATCCCACCAAGCTTTTTTGGTGTAGTAGACATGTTATTTTGCTAATGTTAGCCAGCTAGCACGCTAACTCTTATGCGGCACTGTCTTTTCTCTTCTTTCGTGTTGTCACTTTAGACTTGCTCACACTCGCACGTGTCTCACACTCTCCGATGCAGAGTTCCCTCTCGAGTTTTACACAGTTTTGTCCTAACCCAGTTCCTACTTTGTGCGCCTCAGCCAGGGAGCAGATGTGGGTCACTTGCTAGGCCCGACACATTAAATAGCTGCTCGGCTCCAGCGATTGTGTTTCTCGTTGTTTCACCTGCACCGCTGAATTATTCAAAGCCCCGCTCGTTTAGCCGGTGTTTGTCTGTCAGATGATACTCATCACTCTGTCATATAGGCGAGACCCGTCTCCAGAGTCCGAAGTGAATTAATAATATCGTTTTGGAGCTGACATGTGATGTTAAAGGAGTGATCGTGCCCATGAACTAAGTTATCACCTGGGCTCCTGTAAACATTCACTCTTCACAGGGATTGTGAGACCAAATGCCCCCCAGGCCTGATCAGACCGTCGACACTTTCCCTCGAGAGTATTTACAGTATCCCTTGTTGACATGTGTCCTTCTGATCAACTTCAGTGTTTTGAGTACGTTTCATGTTTATATTTCTGGTTGTTTTATATCTATCTTATTTAAACCTTGGGTCATGTGTGATTTGAAGACCTCCTGTAATGATTAAATACCAATATGTGGTCACTTTTTTTTTTTTAGATTTATTTGGTAATTCTTGAATTATTGTTTATTTTCATTCATTTCTTTCGTCAGTGCCCCACTTATTCCCTGTGTGGTCATTGTGTTGTTGTGATATGGTTATGTCTGTAACCGATCATTTTAGGCCCCAGGATCTCTTGGGTCACTTTAACCACTTAATCCCAAACTCACACATGAGATGGGAATGTTAGAAAGTAGTCCTGTGAATCAGATTTGTTTCACCCTGCGGTCTTTGACCTAAATACACATGGGTTTAGTTTCCTGCAGTGCTGTTTGTAAGATATTATTTCATGCTCAATACACACTGCAGCTAAAAATTGATAGGGGCTTGTGAGCAATTGGAGGGCGTGACCAAGTTAAACATATCAAAGCAATAAAGGTGTTGTCACTGCACCAGGAAATAATGCCATATAATAGGTGCGTGGTTGTTTGAGAACACAGATTCAGGAGCCGGATTGAAGATAATTTGTTTTTTCGTTTGTCTGAATCGAGGTGCATACCAGTCTGCTGAATCCACCTCAGTTCTCTCTGACACTTTTTGTGTAGAAAAAGCTCACTTGCAGTTCAGATAACTAAATGAATCTCACATGTTTGCTTCCAGTACATGTATATATATATATGTATATATATATATATATGTATATATATATATATATATATATTTATATATATATATATGTATTTTTTTTTAGTAACGGCTGGGTGTTGCTTCTATGTTGTCACGTTCAGCGTTGTCAGTCTCATATACTGCAGCTTTCCCAACGTTCATATTTCTTTCTTTGAAAAGCAAGTTAAGCAAGTTTAGTCTTAAAATGTGATTTTAGATTGCTTTTTTTTTTTTAAACAACAATGTGATGGTGCTATGATTTCACCCAGATTTAGGGATGAACTGAGGATGAATGTAAACCAGCACACTCCAATGGCCTCTCCGTACGGCCAGCCCCAGCCTGGCTACGTCCAGCCCGGCTACGCCCCCCTGGATGGGGGATACCCCGCACCCTACGCGCCCTACAATGGCCCCACCTCAGCCTATCAGCCTGGGGCCCCACCACAAGGTAAGGAGCTGTTTACTGAACGACTGAATCGGAAAGAAACCTTCAGCGGGGCGGATAAGATGCTCTTCAGGCATTTACATGTTAACCTTGAAGCGTCCTACCTGCTCCCAGCCACGTGGATGATCGTGTACGTGTGAGGAAAGTGTGGCATACTAATCCAAATCTCAACAACAACAACAACAAAAAAAACACCCTCTCATTCCTTCATTTGGCTTTTGCACTTCTCTACATCTGTGTATTTGCCTGTTTCCCCTCTTTTCTTGTATTTCAGGTTATTCTCCTTTCACAAGCTTTCCCTCTAAGGCTGTGGCACCCAACCCAGTCTCTGACCTCTCCTCTCCTCTTGACTTGGGTAACTGCCTCATCGCTGTTTTCCGCTCATTTCACACTCCACACGCTCTGCAATCATCAAATTCTCCCGTACCTGCAGCCACTCTTCTTCTTGCTGCCACGTCCTTTTGTAATTGGGGATCTTTTAAATCTGAAGAAGAAAAGCCTGTTTGTCTTTTTGTTTTTAGTTTTTCTAATATATCAAAGTGCATTTTTCACATGTTGCCGGGCTGATTGACTGATTCCTAGATGCACCAACTGATCACTAACATCCTGATAGATACTTCTGAAACTGCATTTGGGCACCATGGAGGCCTTCAGCCGTCTTTAGCTCGCTGCTCCGGTCTCATAGCATCAGTTCTAAAGCTATCAACAGATTTTTTTTTTTTTTTTTGCTTTTTAAAATCCCTTTTTGCTGTTATGTGCAGTTCGCATTTGTTGTTGTGTTCCAGGTCCTGCCAGGGGTCCCCCCACCTCTGGACCTCCCCCCATCTCAGCGCCTCAACAGTATAACCAGTACAGTCAGAGTCAAGGGGATGTGCAGAATGGCCCCCCTCCTTTGACACAGGCACCACCCAGGTAACTGTGCTCCGTTTTTGTTTGCTTTTTGTTTTGTGAATGTGAACAAGGACGGATGTTTTGGAATGTCCTGTGTGTTACACAGACCTGCAGAAACCAGATTGTGAGTGAAAACACTGATTATTACAACTTAACTACAAAACTACACCATAAGTCTCATGGATTTAGGGATTTCTAATAATTTTTTTCCCCCATTTTTATTTCATTCTCAAGTTTGAAATTGCCCAGCTTGTGTATCTTGGTTTGTTTTTTATTAAGCTTTAAAGCTGAATTTTATGTGATGAAAGATGCTTTTTCTTCATTGTTTAAAAGAAGTAAGTGAGAACGTTTTACTGGAGATTTTAAGGCTATAAACAGTGAATTATGTGCAGCGTTTCCTAATGTTACCGGGAGTGTTCTCAGGAGAGTCAACAAGCTGAGATTAGTTCAAACACCGAGGAGAGGACGCCACGCTGCGCTGGTATTAACTTGACTGTTATGCAGATGAGGCACTGAGGCGATCTCACTGTCTTTCATTGTTTTTTACACTTGTGGTTAAATTTTACATTTAAAGGCACACACGCAGAGAGATGCCGCTTTGGAAGCTTGACGTTTGGTCCGACTTTTATTGTTGACAGCTGATCCTGTGTCAGGCTGATTCACCCTCTTTATTTTGCATATATGTGCCAAGTCTGATCCTTCAGCCTATTTATAGTGCAGATGTGTCTGATTTTTTGCACATGTTCAGTGATGAGAAGCTATTTTTGACCTTTCTGTTGCTGAGATTATGATTGCTCCTTTAATCCTGCTACTCTGACTGTGTGAAGCCAAATTCTGACTCACATGTTGAGAAAGCAGCCGAAAGGACAGATTGAACTCTGACTTTGCCATTAAAGAGTTTTCAGGATAAATTTAGGCTGGTAAACAAGTTTTATAATGGAGTGGAAAATTCCGTTTGGATCAATCGAGAGAGCAGGCCAATAACATTATGAAGGAGCTCAACGCTGATCACCCCGGTCTGTGTGTGTCTCCAGGCCTGCTGTGTCTCAGCCGTACAACCCGGGAGCCATGAACATGTCGGGGCCGCAGCCCACCTACCCCCAGCAGCACTATGGGCCTCCACCCACAATGCAGCAGGTTACCAACCAGATGACTGGGATGCAGATCTCCTCTGGACCTCCCACAGCCGCGGGGCCAGGATATGGTAAATACAGATGGATTTTTGAACAAGTTGACTCAGTAAATACATCATTTTGAAGACTTGAGACTTTGTGACGCTGATGGAACGTCACCCTGTCGTTCTCCGCCCAGCTCCGCCTCACAGCTCCCAGCCGCCTGTCAGCACCGCCTACTCGGCCGCGCCGCCGGCCTCCTACACACAAGCCCCTCCCCCTGTGTCCTCCGCCCCGACCCAGCCGCCACCCCCGAGCGGCCCCGCCGCTTCTCAGCAATACTACGGCGGCCCGCCGCCTCCTTCTCAACAGCCATTCAGCTCGTCTCTGCCCCCTACCTCTCAGCAGCAGTTCACCTCCTCGCTGCCGCCGCCTCCTTCCTCCCAGCAGCCCTTGCCTCCCTCCTCCTACTCGGGTCCGGCGCCTCCCCCCAGTCAGGCTCCGGCTCCGGCTCCCCCGGTGTCCCAGCCGCAGCAGTCCTTCCCTCCGCCCCAGCCCCCGTTCTCCTCGGCGCCCCCTCCACCTGTCAGTCAGTCTGCCTTCACCTCCGGCCCCCCTCCACCCTCTGCCCAGGGCTCCTTCCCGCCGCGAGCCCCGCCTCCTTCCTCCCAGCCGGGGTCGTTCCCCCCTCCCGGTCCTCCTCCCGCCTCGGCCGCCGCTGGCCAGTACCCCGGCCCGATGCCGCCCCAGCAGCAGCCCCCTCCATCCCAGCCATCCCCCTACTACTCAGGGCCCCCTCCCCCAAGACCTCAGATGCCCCCCACCTCCATGGCTCAGAGTAACCACCTGCCTCCGGGCCCTCTGGGCCCCCCTGGACCCCTGCAGCAGCAGCAGCAGCCCCCCCCTCAGCCCGGCATGCAAACAGGATACCCTCCCCAGCAGAACGGTAAGAATCTGGTGACGTCTGAAATTACGACAGCCCCCCCCGCCACCGCCGTCACTCAGCTGTGCCGTCTCCTCCGCAGGTGCGTTCGGGCAGGTCCGAGGCCCCCAGCCCGGCTATGCTGGCCCGTATCCCGGGCAACCAAACTACGGAGCCCCCGCACCGGCCCCTGCCCCCCCTGCACAGAAGAGACTGGACCCGGACGCCATTCCCAGTCCGGTGAGCGTTTCTTAAATCCACATGAGATGATAATAAGAGCTTTATCTTTAAGACATGGGCGTCTTTTTTTTTTGGATTAATTTAGAATACGTGGGAGTAAAGTGCCATCTGAGCGTTTTTAGTTCTTCATACACGACTCAAAGCTGGGCGGTTCGTTCTGTTTTAGCAGCTGTGAGCTTAAGAGTGAAATGAGTAACAATCATATCAAAATAGCATCTTTCCAAATTCATTATTTCACCGTAAAATGGTCGTATCTGTTGGATTTAAATGACCATTCCTGAAATTGCTCGTCACGACTGCAGCTGCTTTTTCCCTGCACTTTGCTCCGTTTTGTTTGTTTGAACTTTTCTGAATGCTGCTTTAAAATAACTTGAGTTAAGTTGATTCAAATGGAAAGTAGAATTAAACATGTTTGTTTATCTGAGATACAACATGGATGTCTTGACATCTTAGTGTTTTTAAAGATTTAAAAGATATCCTTTCACATTTCCAGCTTTAGTCTTTCTGAAGTCAAATTTTCACCTCATCAGTAGCAGGTGTTTTGGGGTTTTTTTGTTCCATTTACGATGTTTGATTTCAGCCTGCTGGTGAACCTAAATCTACTTGCACTTGAACGCCATAAAGTCTGCAATATTACTAATCTATAATCAATACTACTGTCCGTTTCTGTCTGAATAACATCGACGGTGCCTGCCACTCAGAGCAATCCTGCTGAGTTTTCTTCTTCTCTCACTCTTTTTTTTTATTTTTTTAATCTTTTCACTCTATCCATGTTTATTTTGTCCCGTTTTTGCACAAATTGCTGGACAAACGTTTGAATGTAAAGCAAGCGTCTGACATGCCGGCTGTGCAGAAATCAAGACATAGAATAGATCCAGACGCTATCCCCAGCCCAGTAAGTTTCCTGTGTGCCTGCTTCCTCCTCCTCCTCCTCCTCCTCCGACCTGTCCTCCTCACCGCCTGACCCCTGACCCCACTAATCCTCTGTCTCCACCTCCTGCGCTTCCTGCTAACCGCCTCAAGTCAGCAGCAGTCGCAGTGTCGGCCGCTACGGCTCACACTGCCGATGAGTCGGGAGACAGTTGAAGTGTTTTTGATGGCCATGGTCACACTCCTAATACTGCCGCCATTTTCAATCTGTACGCTTGATCCTGTAATCCCTGCCTCATCGTACTGTTTGCTCGTGTACAAACAGGATCTCGAAGGTCATTTCAGGCTTGTCGTGTCGCCTGGAGAAAGCGTCTGTCATGTCAAAGCCGAGACAGCTTCTCTGTGATCCTCCTCCATGTCCTGCATGCCAGTCTGCATCGTTCTGACTCACCTGTTCATTAAAGGCATGCCGCCCCCCCCTTTCTTGGACGTTTCATGTGTCGGTAACAGTTGTTGAGACAAATCGGCTTCAGCATGAGTCTCTACCTGTACCTCTGCAGATGTTGATGGGGTTAAAGGTGTGTGTTTGTGTGTGTGTGTAGCAGTTGTGTGAAAGTCTCCTCCTGCATGGCTGTAAAGTTCTCCACTGACACTGAACCACGTCCGAGGACGATGGATGGTTCTGGCTCTGTCAGTGTGTCTGGCAGTGATGGTAAATTCCTGTTCTGTTGCCCTTTTTTCTCAGATCCAGGTAATAGAGGACGATAAGGCTAAAAGCACTGAGCCATTCACCACCGGGGTCAGAGGTCAGGCACCGCCGCTGGTCACCACCACCTTCCAGGTCAAAGATCAAGGTCAGTTCTCCTAAACACCCCTGACTCAAATAATTATTCAGAAGGTATTGAGACGAGCGGTGAAATGATTATTACAATAAAAATTATATTGATGTGATGTTCTGGGTGCGCATAAACCGACACGATCGCTTCTGTGTGTCCAGGGAACGCCAGCCCCAGGTTCATCCGCTGCACGGCCTACAACATGCCGTGCACGGCCGACATGGCCAAGCAGTCCCAGGTGCCGCTGGCTGCCGTCATCAAGCCCCTCGCCACGCTGCCGCCGGACGAGGTGAGTCCCGCCGCTTCCTGTCGTAGCGTGAGGCCTGTACTGTCGGCACTTCCGGTGACCTGCTGTTTCACGTCTCATCCCGCACAGTTGGGCGTTTTTTTTTTTTTTTTGTTTTTAATACAGAGCCAGATTTGGGAAAAGATTATTTTTTCAGAGAGGGAGAGAGAGAGAGAGGAAAAAAACCACCCGATATTATCGCTGAATGCCCGCACAATCGGTTGGATAATCTGCCTCCAAATCTGAGAGGGTGGGAGTGGCTGCGTGACCTTGTTTCATGCTCTCGTCGTGTGGAACCAATATCCATCCTGCCTGATTCACGTTACGTAATTCTGGATTTAGAAGGAGCGTTCGGGGCGGGGGGAAACCAGCAGCGGTTTTTAAATAATGAAGGAAAATAATGAACCTCACATCAGATGATGCTTTTCTTCAGCTCGACGTACAGAAAACCAAAGACGTGCGCTGACAGTCACACAAACAGATCTGACAGTAAAATCCTCATGAACTGATCTGTGTCAGTTTAACATCTCAGTATTTATAAAGTCCTCATTTTCACGCCTTTGATTTGCTCTCTTTTCAGACCCCTCCGTACTTGGTGGACCACGGCGAGGGGGGCCCGATCCGCTGCAACCGCTGTAAGGCCTACATGTGTCCGTACATGCAGTTCATCGAGGGCGGCCGCCGCTTCCAGTGCAGCTTCTGCAGCTGCGTCACAGAGGGTGAGTTACCGTCTGTGCAGATGTGTCGGAGGCACGTCACACAAGTCACATTTCACCGGGAAGATAAAAAACTATGTAAACCACTGTTACTATACTGTCTCCTCTCCCGCCCCGCAGTGCCTCCACATTATTTCCAGCATCTGGACCACACTGGGAAGAGGGTGGACTGCTACGACAGGCCGGAGCTTTCACTGGGCAGCTACGAGTTTCTGGCCACCGTCGATTACTGCAAGGTAATCAGAGTTTTATTGTTTCGTCTAATGTGTGTCCGTGTGGATCTATTGTCTTCACATCTCCGCCTCTCTCTCCCAGAATAACAAGCTTCCTCAGCCTCCAGCCTTCATTTTTCTTATCGACGTGTCGTACAACGCTGTGAAGAGCGGAATGGTCAACATCGTCTGCCAGGAGCTCAAGAACCTGCTGGATTACCTGCCGAGGTAGTCCCAACACGTACAGACAGGAGGAAGGTTAAATGAACGAGTGAGGTAGTAGTTGCAGTCTTGACCTTTGCCCTCTCTTCTCCACGCCGCAGGGAGAACCCAGAGGTGGAGTCGGTGGTACGGGTGGGCTTCGTCACCTACAACAAGGTTTTGCACTTCTACAACGTGAAGGCGAGCCTGGCGCAGCCCCAGATGCTGGTGGTGTCGGACGTGTCGGACATGTTCGTGCCACTGCTCGACGGCTTCCTAGTGAACGTGAACGAGAGCCGGCTAGTGATCGAAAGGTGGGCGGGCGCGAAGGCTCAGGCGATTCGCCGGGACCCTCACTTCGACCCGGTTTAACGAAACGACGCTTGTGCTTCTCAGTTTGCTGGACCAGATCCCAGAGATGTTTGCAGACACCAGAGAAACGGAAACGGTGTTTGGACCGGTCATCCAGGCTGGACTGGAGGCTCTGAAGGTGAACGTTTTAATCAGGCCTGAGAGGTTTTCCCATATATATCCTACTTTTTGGCATCTTTCATGAAAAAAAACAGAAATACTCCATATTATTAATGCTCAATGACGGTTTCCTTCAGGCTGCTGACTGTGCGGGGAAGCTGTTTGTGTTCCACACCTCTCTCCCCATCGCCGAGGCTCCTGGGAAACTAAAGAACAGGGAAGACAAGAAGCTGATTGGGACTGACAAAGAAAAGGTGAGGACGGAAAAGTGCGGTTTAGTTTCAGCTGTCGCTGTAGCTGTTCCCTCATCCTCTCCATCCCGTTCTGTTTCTCACAGTCTCTGTTTCAGCCACAAGTCAGTTTCTACAACACGCTGGCGAAGGAGTGCGTAGCCCAGGGCTGCTGTGTGGATCTTTTCCTCTTCCCCAACCAGTACGTGGATCTCGCCACGTTAGGAGTGGTCCCCGTCTCCACTGGCGGCTCGATCTACAAATACACCTACTTCCAGGTGAGTGGAAATAAAAATCAGTCGAATTTAACTCAGTCTGTTAATGATTTGCAGTTATTGTCAGCACATGCTGTGTAAGTTCTCATGTCTGTTTCCTTCTTCCCAGGCTCAGTCGGATCAGGAGCGGTTCCTTAATGATCTCAGGAGAGACGTTCAGAAGCTCGTCGGCTTCGACGCCGTCATGAGGGTGCGAACCAGCACAGGTGAGACTCTCTGAAAACACCAGAAGACTGTCTCGCCGCGGCCGACCGTCCTCACGTGTCCCCGCCCTCTGCGCCCTCAGGAATCCGAGCGACGGACTTCTTCGGCTCTTTCTTCATGAGCAACACCACGGACGTGGAGCTGGCGGGCCTGGACTGCGACAAGGCCGTCACCGTCGAGTTCAAACACGACGACAAGCTGAGCGAGGAGACGGGGGCGCTCATGCAGGTGCGTCACCGTGATGAAATCAGCCTTTTAGGACAAGGTTCAAGCTTTATATCCTATCACTGGAACGTTTGTTGGCTTCAAAAGCAGAAACCGTGTCCCTGTAGATTCACCTGAAAAACCACTTGCTTGTCCCCGCAGTGCGCAGTGTTGTACACAAGCTGCAGCGGGCAGCGGCGTCTCCGTGTCCACAACATGGCCGTCAACTGCTGCTCGCAGCTGGCCGACCTCTACCGCAACTGTGAGACGGACACAATCATCAACTTCTTCTCCAAATACGGTGAGTCTTCCTTCTCATAAAACCCCCGACTCCTCATCAGTTTGACAGGAGTTATCCAGAAAACTGGAGCGAGAAGACAGAAACGTCATGCTTGTGTGTGTGTCATGGCGTCTCTCAGCTTTCCGAGGCGTCCTGAACAACCCCACGAAGGCAGTGAGGGACACGCTGATCAACCAGTGCGCTCAGATTCTGGCCTGCTACCGCAAGAACTGTGCAAGTCCCTCGTCAGCCGGGCAGGTACTGAAACAACGTCTTCAAGGAGGCGTCACATGGTTAAAAAAATGGAGAATCTAAATTGTTTACTTGGCAGAAAGTGGGGGGAAAAGATTCAGGTTTTAAACAGAAATGGGAACTGCATCAAAATCAGAATAAATGGGATGTGAAACAGAGTGGAGTTGAGAGTCTGCCGGCCTGTTTTCTTTCAGCTGATCCTCCCGGAGTGCATGAAGCTGCTGCCGGTGTATCTGAACTGCGTGCTGAAGAGCGACGTGCTGCTGCCGGGAGCCGACGTCTCGCTGGACGACCGGGCCTACCTGAGGCAGCTGATCAGCTGCATGGACGTGGCGGACACCCACGTCTTCTTCTACCCCCGCCTGCTGCCGCTGGTGAGGCGGCGAGCGAAGCCAGAGCCTCGCCTTTCTGTCGTTTAGTTTTATTTAATGTTGGTTTCGCCGACGAGCTCACGCCGCCTTCTCTCTTCCAGCTGAAGCTGGAAAGCGGCTCGCTGCCGGTGGCGGTCCGGGCCTCGGAGGAGAGGCTGTCCAAAGGGGGCGTGTACCTCCTGGAGACGGGCCTGCACCTCTTCCTGTGGGTGGGCGCCAGCGTTCAGCAGGAGCTGCTGCAGAACATCTTCGGCACGCCGAGCTTCAGCCAGATCGACTCCAGCCTGGTGAGAGGAAACAGACGGGTCTCCGTTTTCGACCTCGCGACAGGAAGTGGTTCGGTTACATGTTCCTGTGTAGGAAGAGTTATCAGAAATGAAGTTTTACTTCTTCCTCTTGTAGATATCTTCAATTAGTTTTGTTTCTTGACAAAGGAAATTTAATTTGCAGTTAAATATTGGGTACCGAATTTGAGAAAAAAACATCTCACGTAGATGAGCCAAGTTTATGGTACCAGTTGCATAAATGCACTGTGGTAATACCTATAAATAAATTATATAATTCATAAAAATAGGCTATCGTTGGTACTGTTGTTTATTCATTTACACTAGAATAGGATTGTAGTAGCATTCTGCTTTTGAAATGTTGAGTTTGAAATTAGTCCTAATGACTTATTCATCATGAATGTTTTCATCAAAATGTTGTGGATTTAATAAAATCTTCTGTTTGTTTCAGACGAGTCTTCCGGTCCTGGACAACCCCTTCTCTCAAAGACTCCGGGAGATCATCGACTCCTTCAGAGCACAGCGGTCGCGATACATGAAGGCGAGTTTGCTCCTCTGACCTGTTTGAACTTCTAAAATGGGCCGTATTTTTATTTTTCTTGTAGAAGGCTTCATTGTTGTTAACTGAGACGTGTGTCTGACGCAAGTTCTTCCAGTGTGTCCTCCTCGCTCACCTCCCCTCTCCTCCGGTTTGCAGCTGATGGTGGTGAAGCAGGAGGACCGAGCCGAGCTCATATTCAGACACTTCCTGGTGGAGGACAAGAGCGCCAGCGGCGGAGCGTCGTACGTGGACTTCCTGTGTCACATGCACAAGGAGATCCGCCAGCTTCTCAGCTAGGCCGCCGCCGCCGCCCCCCCCAGCTCTCACTCCTCCACCTGTATGAGCCCCACCACAGACCCCCCCTCCTCCTCCTCCTGTCACTCCTCCATGTGAACGAAAGAAAGAAAGAGCGCTTTATCCTTTTTCTTTTTCTTTTTTTTTTTTAATCTTACAAACTAAAATTCTCCTTGCTGTGTGTCAGCTGAGACATCTGTGTGTGTGTGTGTGTGTGTGTGTGTTGGAGAGAGGGATTCATAAAGCGTTTGTCTGCCTCCGATCTGCCGCTCCATCACAGCAGGAGTGAAACACCCCGAGGAGGAAGAGTCACGTTTAGACACAAGTGAACAAATAACGTATGCAACAGAGTGAGAGGGCGAAGGACTGGAGTCACTGTACTGTCTCCTCACTACGAGCACTGAAAGGCTGTTTCGGGCGCATAAAGGGCGCTCAGACAGCAAACTCTTTCTTCTTTTTTTTTTTTTCTTTTTCTCCTTTTTATATAAGATTGAATCCCGATAAGAGTGAAGGACGTCTGCCTACACAATGGAGTTAACTAAACGCTGTTTTTTGTCATTTATCCACTTTAATCATGGCCTTAGTAACCCCCCCCCCACCATGCTGCTGCGATCATCCCGTGTGTGTGTTTGTTTCCAGATGTGAGCGGATTAGTGACACGCTGCCCAATAAACGACTCCAACTGCACTTTAATTTAAAAAAAAAAACAAAAACAGCAAAAAAAGAAATCTGGTTCCCGAGCGGATAAAGAGTGAAGGTGCATATGGTCGAGGCTAACCGGTAGATCCCGATTTGCTCCAATCAGCCTCAGTTTCAGAAACATCTGGCGTCCATAAACCAGATGTGCTCTTTAGATTATTTATTATCCAAGAGGAGCCTCTTGTTGGTCTATGCAGCTCCGAGGAAATCAACAAGACGACAGCTTTTCGTTTCGGAGTCAGGTTGTTCGGGAGCCCCTCTCTCCGTTCCTTCCTTCCTGTGATTGATTTTTGTCTGCCGCGGACAGAAGTGAGCACATGGCGACAGCAGAAACAAACAAATCAGTCCGTGTTTGCAGATTTCCAGCTGTCTCTGCACTGAAAAAGTCAAAAAGCTGTTCGGTGTGTAAATAAAAAAAAAAAAGAAAGATATATAATCTGTACAGAATTAATAGAAAAATAAGTTTTAAAAGGAAAAGACCAGCCTGAACAGCTGAGGGTTGTTGGCAGGTTGTTTTCTCCGTCACAAATAGCCTAAATAAGAAATGGCGGCTTCTACTGAAGAGAGGAAGACGGGCCTTTTGATAAGTATGTGTGAGGCGTTTGTGTGTGCAGGTGTGTGTGTGTGTGCGTGCGTGTGTGTGTGTGTCAGAGTGAATGTGGGGTCGGTCCTGGTGAATTTCTCAATATAAGGAACAGAGGGATCAGCCAACACGCACACACTCTCTCTCACACACACACACACACACACAAACACTACCCATGAGATTAAATCCAGTCTTTATTTCTAACTTTAGTTTCTTTTGTAACGATGTGACTTTGTGTTCGGTGTGTGTGCGCAGCCCTCTGTTCCACCTTCACTGACTTTGATTCACCCGCCGTCTCGACTGTAATTTTCTGTTCTGTCCCTTTTTGTTTGTTTTCTTTTGAGTTTTTCTTTCCATTTCTTTTATTTTTTTTTCCATTGCCTCCTGGGACTGCTAATAAAATGATTGTGGAAAAAAAAAACAAAAAAAAAAAGGAAAACGTGACACTCCGGGCTGTGCTTCTTGTGTTTTCACTGAACGAACCCAACACGTCAGCTTTGGTTAGAATTAAGAGGAAATGAAGATGTGTTGTGACATTTTTTTGGCGGGGGCTGGGAGAGGAGACGTTCACTGCAATATGAATAAGAATGCATTTTATGTATGATACAGACTAATTTCCAAAAAATGTTGGGACGATGTGAAAAATGTAAATAAAAAACATGTTTCAATGAAACCAAATCTAAATCCATATTCATTTATTTTACATATACAGCATAATCAACTTTCACACATTGGAATTAAGACTATTTAAAGCTTTTCTGTACACTTTTCAAAAAGCTGAGAGTCGATGTTATGTTCGATCCACTGCTCCGCCGGATACCCATCATGCTCCTCAGCACAGGTAGACCGTGGTGTCCACCCAGCCCAGGTGAAACCCCGGGTACACGGGCTCCGTGAAGTGTGTGTGGAAGGTGTGCAGCAGGGTCAGGGCTCCGCAGGAGACCCTGTAGAAGGACAGGGTCCCCGCCGGCCAGTCCAGGAACACTCCCACCTTCCCGGAGACGGGCGTGGCGGTCACGGCAGCGCCGACGCCGTTGTGCAAAGCCCTGTAGCCGTCTTTGTTGCAGTTGAGACCCCAGGAGGACTCGTTTCGGCCTAACCAGCAGTCGTGGCCCTCTCCCTTCCTGCACATCCGTCTGTAGGCGACTCCGACGAAGGCCCGGCCGCTCCACTCCGCCTCCCAGTAGCAGCGCCCCGTCAGCCCCTCCTTACACAACACCTGCACCCAGAAATCGAACCTCTCCGGGTGGTCGGGGTACGCCTGAGGGGTCCAGCGCCTTGCCTTTCTGTTTCCTTCAGACAGCGAGATGTCTTCGTGCGCTGTGTTTGGGTCCAGGGTGAGTTTTTGGGCATCTGAAAGGAGATGAGGACTTTGTAATGCAGCAGAGGAGTTAAAAAATAACAAAAAACGGTTTACTCACATTTCTTAGGGCCTGGCTGCATCCTGCTTTCACCACACTGCTCCACACTTGGAGGGAAAACAGAACACAGAAAATGTTCTGGAAGTTCTGTCTTACATACAGGAAGCAAGAATCAGTGATTCCTAAATGGGGCTCCAGTCAGCACCGTCTCTACCTGAGAGTCTGCAGGCGGCAGCGCGGCTCCTCCAGCAGGGTCGACAGCAGCGTCAGGCCCGAGGGTCCAGGGTGGTTGTAACTCAGGTCGAGCTCGGTCAGACGGGACGAGAGCAGGGCAGAGGCCAAGAAGATGCAGCCGTCTTCTGAGACTCTGCACAGCGACAAACTGAAAAGACACCCGGATGTTCAGTGTGGAAGAAGCTGACTTTCCACATCTGATCTGCTTGGAAACTACAGCTACCTGAGTGTTTCCAGCTGACAGTGAGGACTCCCCACTCCGTTGGAGAGCTTCTTTACGCCCTCGTCTTGGAGATCATTGTCAGCGAGGTCCAGCAGCTTCAGTTGGCAAGAGGCAGAACTGATCACTGATGCCAGAGCGACTGAGCTGTGCTCCGTCAGGCCGCAGCTCCTCAATCTGAACAAACAAGAAAATGAAACAAATGCTCCCGACGACCTTCGTCCAGCTTGGTTTAGGAGAACAGAAAGAGACATGTTGGACCTGAGCGCCTCCAGTTTGCTCGTCTTCAGTGAAGCGGAAAGCTGCATCAGCCCTGCATCTTTCAGGTTGTTGTGACTCAAGTCCAGCTCTCTGAGTCGAGGTGAGCTGACGGCAGTAGCGAGAGCTGCACAGCAGGCCGCGGTGAGCTTACATGCATTTAGTCTGCAAGAGAGAAGGTAGACGTAAGGTTTTGGTGGATTACTTCGTTTGTTGAACAATGCTTCTCGGAAGTCATTCAAATTTCTTAGAAAGCCTGTTGAGTTCACTTTTAAATGGACCCTCCCTTCCCTCCATGGATGACTTACTTTGCCACTCGAGCTGTTTTTAGCACAGGCAGCAGCCTCAGAAGACCCTCCTCTGACCTGGAGTAGCTGCCGAGCTCGAACACACTGAGCTCCTCCTCCGACGTCAGCAGCACAAAGACCAGAGTGGCCCACTGGGCGGGCGACAGGCTGGCTTCGTTCAGGCTGCCGGAGCTGAGGTAGCTCTGGATCTCCTTCGTCAGGGAGTGGTCGTTCAGCTCGTTCAGACAGTGGAAGAGATTGAGGCATCTGTCCGGGGACGGGTTGGTCCTGATCCTCTCCTTTATGTGACGGATGATCTCTCCTCTGGTTTTTTGGTGCGTTCTGTTACTGGTCATTAGATGCTTCAGCAGAGTCTGATTAGACTCCAGCGACAGGCCCAGAAGGAAGCGCAGAAAGATGTCAAAGTGTCCGTTCTCGCACCTCAGAGCCTTTTCCACTGCCTCTTTGTACAGGATGAGCTCCGACGATTCTCGGAACAGGAAACGCCGCGAGGCGGACGACCTCTTGACGAGGACGTTCACGTTGTCGTTGTGAAACGTGAGGAAGACGTACAGCGCGGCGAAGAACTCCTGAACGCTCAGGTGGACAAAGCAGAACATCTTCTCCTCACACAGGGCCACCTCCTCACTGAAGACCTGCGTGTAGATCCCTGAAAACATGGACGCCTGTGTTGCGTTGATGCCGTTCATGGCGAGGTCTCTCTCGTAGAAGATCAGGTGGCCTCTCTCCAGCTCTTTGAAGGCCAGTTTACCCAACGACAGGAGATTCTGCCGCACGTTTTCAGCATTGGACTCTCTTCTTCCCGGCAGCCGCCTCTTCATGTTCTCCACGTACAAGCACAGGAAGTGTATGTACATCTGAGTGAGGGTCTTCGGCGTGTCTTTGCTGTCCTCTGTCGACAGTTTCTTCACCAGAACGCTTGCAGCCATCCAACAGAAGACCGGTATGTGGCACATGATGTGGAGACTCCGGCAGGACTTCACATGCCCGATCACGCGAGTGGCCAGACGCTCGTCGCTGATCTTCCTCCTGAAGTATTCGTCTTTCTGCCGGCTGTTGAACCCTCGGACCTCGGTCACGAGATCGATGTGCTCCTCGGGGATCTGGCTCGAAGCCGCCGGCCGCGACGTGATCCAGACGAGGGCGAAAGGAAGCAGCCGTCCCCTGATGAGGTTGGTCAGCAGCACGGCGATCTGGGTCGGCTGCTTCACGTCTGACATTATTTCACTTTTGTTGAAGTCTAAAGAAAGGCGACTCTCGTCCAGGCCGTCCAGGATGAAAAGCATTTTCTTTTGAACACCAAAGATTTCTGTGCTTTTAGTTTCAGGAAAAAAGACGCGGAGAAGCTCCACCAGACTGAATTCTTTCTTTCTCATCAGGTTCAACTCTCGGAAAGAGAGCGGAAATACGAATTCCAGGTCGGTATTTGCCGTCTCCTCTGCCCAGTCGAGACAGAATTTATTGGCCGACACGGTTTTCCCGATGCCAGCCACCCCCCTGGTGAGCACAGTCCTCACTGCTCGGTCCCGTCCAGGCAGAGGGTCAAACAGGTGGCTGCAGTGGATCGATTTCTCCTCCGTCGCACATCTCCTGGACGTCGACTCGATCTGCCTCACCTCATGCTCCGTGTTGACTTCATGGCTTCCCCCCTCCGTGATGTAGAGCTGGGTGTAGATTTGATTGAGGGGCGTTTTGTTTGCTTCTGACCGCATCCCCTCCAGCAAGTGACCAAACTTTCTTCTCAGAGTGAGCTTCAGTTTCCTCTGACATTCTGCAACCTCATCAACTGAAACAAACAGCGCGGACACCGTTTATTTGGAGGCTTGGTTGAGTTTAACCAATTAAATTATGCAAAAATGAATAAATTAGAGCAATTAAAGCTAAAAAAAAGTACTCAGAGTACTCACTTTGTGGCTGTTTAATATCACATTGTGGTCCTTCTTCAGATGGAATAACAGACCCTACCGAGGAGGGAACCATATGGTGAGCCCAAACCCAAGTTTTATTTGAGCCTTATAAGTCCAAAAATATCTACCTTGAGTGGCTGAGTTGATATTGATGCACAAATTGGTAATGTGCGAACCGTTGATGGAAGTAACAACCACATTGCTGCCATTCTGGGCGGTGTAGGTGGGATGGTGAACCTCCGCCCGAATGGAGGGAACTGGCTCAAAGCGAAGACCACAAAATAAAAGTTCAGCAGTTTCACACAGTGAAAAAAACTGCATTATGCAAAAAAAAAGTGCTGACACTGACAGTTTTGATGCTTTGATAACATGGGTCAGGAAAAATTAAATGCTTTAACGACAGGTTTATCTTTGTTTATCTACATTTGAACTTGAATCCCTGCCTTTTTGATTTCCCCCAATTGGATTGGACTGATTGCAACTGAGTTGAGCTGAAATAAGTTGAATCAACAACAAAAATTTGACAAATATCCGGAGTTATATCAGTAACATTTAGGAACTCCATTGTTACTACATGAATACTGGCTTTATAGTGAAGTTTATAGTGTTACCAATACACAGTAAAAACAGTTGGGTTAAAAAAAAAACCTCAATTTTAAGGACAAACCCCTGTTCGTTTTTTTTTAACCCAACAGGATGTGTTAAAGGACACATCTCATGTGTGTAGTTACAAACAATGTTAATGAGATTATGCCATAATATACTTCACTTCAAGGAAAAAAACGAATTAAAAAAAAAAGCCTCTAACCCAAAAATGGGTTGCTCTCTGAAAAACAACCCAAAATGGTGCATAACCTTAAAAACACAGAAATTCGGTTGAAATAATAACTCTATAACCCAGCAAATGAGTTCCTCTTCATAAATATCAGCAATTCAACTAAATACAAGCCAACAAATAAATTGGGTTTCCAAAATAACCCAACATTTTTGGGTTGCTGTTTACCTGCATTCATCTTCTAAATTGCCTGAATATCATTTTAATCCATGTAAAATTCACATAAAAAAACAATACAAACTTTTCAAACAAGTTTGTAGACTATATTTACCCACAAACTCTTCTGATTTCGCTTGTGAAAACCTGTCGACATCTAATAGGCAAAGCTTACCTTTCAGGATCTCTTCTGTTTGATCAGCAGCAGCTGTTTGCTCCATATTCCGCCTGTAGTTTGGTTATCCTCATGTATTGATCTTCATCACCGTGACCTGAGCTGACACTCAGATTTTACTGTGCCCTACTGGACAGAACAAACAGCTTTCTTTCAAATGAAAGTGTGAAGCAGGAACGAGTTATTGAACGAAAAAAAACATGCCCACGGTGCAGTGCGTGCACAGCCACAACTGTCTCACAATCAAAGAAGTGGCATTTGCACAAGACGCCAGTTTCCTTCCTGTGCGATGCTGAAGGAAACACGAAGTGGTGTTTTTGTTTTTTTTTTTTTGCTTCTGCAAGCTGAAAAGATTCTGACATGTTTAGGGAAACTGGCAGTTTCTTTTTCTAGAAAATGATCTCCAGTTTAACAAGAAAACCTGGATTTGTTTTGAACTGCACTAAGGTGAAGTGGTTTGTGCCTCACATCGAGGATCCTCTCGTTTTGTTTTGAATCACTACATTTAAAGTTTTTTTGTAGGCATTGATGGGAATGTGTGTGAAGGTCTGACCTATAACAGATGGATGCTTGCTGTGGTGCTTTTCAGTATATTTTCATGAATCAAAAATGTTCATTGCACAAATGACACGTTGTATAACATCACACCACAGAACCAATGAAAAGTACTTGAAGTATTTTCATGAATCAAGCAAGTTTTACTGAAAATCATGGATTCAATGTTCAATTTGTGATTATTTTAACATTACAGCAAGTCTCTCTGTCAGTAATAATAACAGCTTTTTGCAGACCAACACTGAAACACAGGTTCTAGCCCATAAAAAAGGCATGATGGAATTTTTTTACACTGGAAATTCATTGAAAAAAAATGTATGTCAGTTTTAATCATTATAAGAAATAAAGCACCGTTACTGAAAAAGTAATCTGTAATGCTCCACATAAAACCGTGTAAATGCTGAATACACTGAAAGAGCTGTTTTCTTCAAATGGCCACAGTTTTACAAAGTGAAAGTCCTCCAAGCTGCAACTTGGCCTGTTGAACACAGGGTGGAAGCAAAACGCAAGATTTCCTGCACTCAGGGTGCACATGCTGCATTACTGGAGATCAGTGCTGATCGGTTCAATCTGACAACACTTGTGTTTAAACTGAACAAATTATCATTTGTGAATATATTTTTCTCACAAGGCCTAATTGAAGGAAACCCATCAGCCAGTCTTCAGTAACTCTGCAAATACAGAAAAAAAAAAATATTATCAAACCACAGAATGTTCATGTCAAATATAGTGTATGATTCAGGTGAGGTGTTGCGAAGAAGGGAAAGTCTTGGCTGGGCGACGTTTGTGTGAATGAGCAGAAAGACACAGAGATGAATGTGCGAAACCAGAAATACTGTTTTGTACTGATGTAAGAACCTAAAAGTGACTAAAAGTTATCACGGTACTTTACATTTGTCCGAAGTCATTGATTAACTTTGAAATAACCAATTGCACAAATGTGATTTAATCAGCACATTTAAGTAAACAATAAACTTTAAATGTCATCATGTCAGTGTGATTTAATTTAACTCAGACAACTATTTGTGGCGGACAAGTTAAGCTGATAAATATCCTGTTATTTGGCTAAAGTTAAGGTTTTTTTTTTACCTTTGTGGCTATGTACAAGTAGAAGTTAACTTTTTTTATATACACCTGTAGTTTAAAACTTAATGATGCAATTTAATGTATTTATTATAATGAAACTAAAATAAATGATTTGATTCATATTTGAATTGTGTAGGCTGATAAAAAAGAGGAATCAAATCAATGAAAAAATGCAAGTGTAATGAAATGAATTGAGTACATATACGCTCATATACAGCATATGGTGCTCAGTTATATCAATTCAGTATATAAATTATTATTTATAGATTTCAATGTATCATCAATGTGAATTTTATAAATGTAGTATAATAAATTGTGAATGTAAAGGGAATTAATGTAATTTATTGAAGTTAATGAAGCTTAAATAATCTAATATGGACAATACATGTGTAATTTCATGGATTGAGAAAATACATATCTGTTTCATGATATAATCATGTCATTTTAGGGTGATATTTTTGTTTAATCAATAAAAATTCACAACTATATTTCAACTAATGTGAATTATGCATTAGTGTAATTTAGGCCACGCTGTTTGCAGAGGTTTATTGATGATATCAGTGTTTCTGTGTGAACCTGAGTGTGTGTGACTGTCTGTCTCTCTGAGTTTACTGACGGACTGGTGACTGCTCCAAGTCTTTGTCCCAGGGTGTGCTGGGATCTGTTCCAGCCCTCCATGATCCCGGGTTGGATGAAAAGGACAGGATGCACAACGTAGCTTATGATCATGTGATCATCAGGAACGAGAGCAGAGTACACACTGCCTCTGATTTTTTTTTTCTTCTTCTTTTTTTCGTTCTGTCATCATGTTTCAGAATCCGACCATTATTTATTCATCCTGTCCGAGCTGACTGGGCGCGCTGGCGTTTCGTCTGCGACACCCTGTTTTTCGCCCGTGCAGCGACGTGCTCTGACACCCGGGCGCCGCGCCGCACGGACACGACTGTCACTGACAGCCTTGCCGAGCGGTCGGGGGTCAGCGGTCGAGGCCGCGGGGCATCACGACAGTATCGGCTGAAGGAAGAGAGAGCGTTACTCATTCACTTCCCCCGGTCAGATTGCTCCTGCGGTGGAGAAGGGGAGTGTCATGACTCAGCTCTTGGCGCTGTCCACCCTCTCAGTTGTGATGATGTAACAGATGGCATATTCACCCTCATTAGTCACAATAAATAAAGAAAGAAAATCATACCTAAATGCACTGCATTGCACAATTTCAGCTTTTCTTCTCCTGCAAACAGAAACGGGAAATTTTGGCTCTGCAGGCCAAACCACAGGATGGCATTCCCTCCAGAATCAACTTCTTCTGGCTCTGCAAGTCAGACAGCGAGGGCCACTCGATATGTTTCTGCAGCTAATGATTCACCAATCCACTATTTACTCAGACGTTTTCGTGAGAGCGGCACCCACCCATGGCACAACGTCTCCATTCAATCAGCGCTCGGCTGAAGCCATGTGAGCCGAATTATCCTGTCACCAGCTCTCGGAGCCGGCGTTTTCTCCGAGCCCGGGACGTGACAGCATCGTCGTGACATTTCAGAGACATTTATACTGTTTGGTTTTTCACTGCAGGGCGACACGGGAACACTGAGTGAAGTTAACATAAATAGCTGCCACCTTCATCCTCTTCGTTTTTTTTCTTTTTTTCAACCCAAAATGAGGAGCGAAGTCAGCTGGTGGTCTGGAGACGCTGAGCCCACGCACATTAGGTGCATAAGACGGATGTGAGGGATGAAGGTGGCAATCGATCTGGCAGTAATGGGACGGCGATATTAATGCAAAACTCTGAAAAATCCTCTCAGCGTTCGGCTGAAATCATCCCACTTTCTCTTCTCTCTGCTCTCCCTCCTCTTCCCTCCTCTGCTCCTCTGTCTCTCATGAAGCCGGCAAGGCGTAGTGTGTGGTTGGTGTGAGATAACAAAGGCTGAGGAGTTCACCATTATATAACTTCTGTGGAGGCTGAGGAGGTGGAGGAAGAGGAGGAGAGGCAGCAGGGTTAGCACGTAGGAAAAGCAGGGCAGGAGAGGGCCGGTAGCCTACGTTGCAGCGCTCGTTTGTCTTCCGCACAACACGCGGAACACGCACACCGACACACACACACGCTGGCCTGCTTTCTCCTGCTCTCCATCGCCGATTCAGTCGGCCGCACTTGCAGATACGGCCTCGTAATATCTGAACTTTTCAGCGTTTTCAAGCTCGGCGTTCCCACGCTCACAACCACGCACGAAGATTCTCAAGTGAAATCACCATTTTGCTTCCCCTCTCTTTCTCTCTCGCCGACAGAGTCTCTGTGTGCTGTATGCTGTCCCACCTCTGAGCCGGAGTGCTGAGCAGGCAGCTGCGCACACACACCGGGCCTCTAACTGTAACTCTCATGCTCTAAGGCTCCCTCCAGCCCCACCCGCCTGTCCTCTGATGGCCTCCCACTCATGCCACATTAAACATTTAGTGAGGCACTCTGGATCTGTGTGACACCGTCTTTTAGCACCGCCGGGCTAGCAGCCCTCACGCCGTGGGTCAGAAGCATAGGTGCGTGCTCGCCGGTGGTGAAGCAGTCCACGGTATTCCTAATGTCCGTCCTGGTCACGTTTGTGCAGCTCTCAAATGCATCGGCAAAACCAGTGACTCAGAAAGACCTCCCGTGTTCAGAGTAAGATCTGCATTAATCAATATTGATCCCTTGAGTCTGTTTGTCTCTATGTACTTATGCTTGCGAGTGTGTGTGTGTGTGTGTGTGTGTGTGTGTGTCACAGCCAGCCTTTGCTGCAGTGAGGTGTGACCCAGCGCTGGGTGTATCCCGACCAGTGCAGCGGAAATCGACTGGGATGTTCCTCGCAATATGAGAGGAGACAGGAACTGGATGTCAGAGCTGCGTTTTCAGCCACTCCTGTTCCATCAGTATGGGCCGTATAGCTCTGAAACGTGTGGCTCACTGCATAGGTGAGAGCTGTAGGAGGGGTAGGGCAGGCACGTGGGGTCAGAGCCTCCCTGCTTGGGGTAAACAGGAAGTCACTACTGTCAAGGTTCGCTGTGAGCAAAACAATATTCCTTGAAACGATGCAAAAATGTGCACTGAAAGATCAAGTGTGAGCCGACAATGCATTGCAAAGATATATCCCTCTCTTCAACAGTGGTTCAGTCCGCAGGCCTGCACCATAAACAAATCCCCCCCTTTGGTCCGGCGTCAGTGGATCAGTCTCTGTGAGCATCCATGAAGGTTTAAAATGTTTGTAAATGTTATCAGACTGCATTTTGTGACAAAAGAAAAACATTTCTGTTCTTCCAAGAGTTTAAAATCAGTGATTTACTTCTGAAACAACCAGCTGTGAGCCAAAATGATGTAAAACTGATCAATATCATGCACAGCTCACAATACCTACTTTAAAAAAAAAAACAAGTATCAAGTATCCCTTAAAGATTGCCTGTAGATTATTGAATATTTCTGTAAAATCCAATTTGTTACTCATCACACTCAATATGACTCAGTAAACTTTTTCTTAAGCATTAATATGTTCGCACTATTTGATAAAATAACACCTATCACCATAATTGTCACAGTTATTTTCTAATATTTTGTATTTCCTTCCAATTACCATTATTTTAGGAACACACACCACAAGATGCATAAAACTGATCTCCTGTTCAGTCAGACCTGCAGCCTCACACATTCTCCTTTCGTGTAAATGTTTTTCACATTTCAAGGGCAGCAGTTTGTAAACTCTTGTCACTAATTCAGTCAACGGTCAGTCAGTGGTCAGTGGTTTCTGTCCTGCACCGGAAAATCACCTCACAACTCGAAGACGTGAGGTTAATTGATGACCCCTGAATGGGTTATCTGTTTCCTCTGTGGTGGAACGGTGACCAAGACCTCAGAAAAGCTAAAATACACTGAACAAATTTACAGACACTGTATATGCCATGATTTATGTTTTCACATTTGTGAAGGCCATAATTTTCTGTACTGAACCTCTTCAGTGAATCAATGATGGATCATCCTGAATAACATTTTGAATGAGGTCGCCGGTAAAAACCCTCCCTGGTTGATAAATGGCAGTGGGTTGTACCTGGAAGTAACCCACTCGAGAACACGCAAAGGACCTGGCCTGGATTCAAACCAAGACACTTGTGATGTGAGGTGACAGCATTAATCACCGCATCACCGTGTCAACCGAGCCAACAGTCAGTATAATTCAAAATTACAGTATGAGTAGAGCAGCACCGAGACATGGCCACAAAGTAACACACCTCCCCTATATCCACCTATAGATCCTGTGCTGTGGAGCGCTGCCACGTTCCTCCTCTTGAGTTGCACACATTAAAGTCAGGCGATTCTCTCGAACATTTCTTCTCATCTGTGGTATCTTTTTCTTCATAATTAAATTTCAAGTTGACCTTTTTTGCATTGTAACGACTGCCTCACCGTGCCCTGACCCGCTCTGGGAGATTTGTTGCATTGCAGGGATTTAGTGCTGGTTGCCCTGTATTTTTGGGAGTATTGTCTTTATATTACTTTGACCCCAGGCTGGAAATCACATCCCAAAGAGGTGAAGAGGTTTGCATTCCAGCTTCACAATAAAAATCTGAAGACTGTGTGTGTGCAGATGGCGTGCCTTTATACTATTTGTGTGTGTTCCTCACCAGGCTCCGGGGCTTCCTCCGACTGTCCTAACAGGTGATTAACAGGTGGGAACGGCTCACAGAGACAGAGGAGATCAGATGTATGGACGCATTATTGGCACATTAAGGTATTTATTTTGTTTGCTGTACCTCTCCAGCAGTGAAATAAAAGTGTTGGTGTGGCTGAAATGTTCCAACAGGGAGGGAGTGCTGGGTGGAGGGGGGGCAGTGCGCCTCCTCAGCACCACCTCCCCACATTTCCAGTGACTTCACTGAACCGGAGGCCCAGGTCTCATGCTGCACGAGCCAATTCTCGCGAGGATTCCTGCTCCGTGGCACACACACACACACACACACACGCACCATCATCATCATCACCATCATCATCATCACTCCTCCTCCTCCTCTGCCCAGCCCCTCCCTTTCCGTCGCTGCTCGCCTCTCTCCTCTTCAGTCTTGCCTGCCTGTCAGAAAGGTACTCCAGTGTCGGAGGCTAGGCTACCCTCCTCCTCTCGGACCCCCCGTACGAGAGCCAGCCGCCGTCGTACCCCAAGGCTCGGGCTCCCCTCCTCTCTCACACGGCTCCGACCATGGCAACCACCGCTACTTCCACCCGGTTCACCGACGAGTACCAGCTGTACGAGGAGCTCGGGAAGTAAGCAGCAAGCCGCAGCGTTACACTGTGCATCGTGCTTGTCTTGTCGTTTTTTTTTTTTTTTTTTTGGTCCCCCCCCCTCCCCTCCCCACCCTCCCCACCCCCGCAGCCTCGCCTCACATTATTTCTGGTTAGCCAGCCAGCTAGCGGGGCTGACAGTCCGCCACAGCCGCGCACGGACGAGCCATGTTGGGCGCTGTAATGATTTGTCATTGTCGCGCTGCAGCCGCGCCACACTCCCGCTGCTATCGGCTAGCTAGCCGCTCCCGCAGTAACGGGCAGCGCTCGGTGAACTAGCCCCACGGGCCACCACCACGCTGGTACTGACAAACTAGCCGAGCCGCGGTCTTATCCGCCCGCCGCCGGCGAGAGGGGCGAGCGCCGCACAAGTTTTTTGCTGCATTTAGCAGCCCGCGGCTCTTCCGCCTATGCTAGCCGGTGTCTTCTGGTCCGCCGGAGCCGCCGGCGGGGCCCCGGGAGACGCCGGAGACCTGTGACATTTCACCGGCCCCGCGGCTCTGACAGCTCGGTGCGGGCTCGGCGGACCTGATGAGGCTGCGGTGTCTCGCTAAACTAGGCCGGCTCACTTTTTCTTTTTTTTTTTTTTTTCCTCCACAGCTCCGAGCAGCTGCAGATGATTTGTGTAACCGTGTTGAGTAACGCTACCTACCCCTGGATCACTTAACGAGGAAGTTATTCGGCTGCTTTAATGTGTGCGCTGTAATGCCTCCGCGCGCCAGCTGTCACTCACGCCGCGGTATCAATACGGGCATTGTGGGGGGGAGACGGGGGGTAATCTCCGATCACCCGCATTAAAACGGCGGGTTTTTGCGTTTTACTGTGTAGGAGGGAGTGACGTGTTTTCTCGGTATTTTGATGACGGTGAGAAAACCGGACCACCACCTCCTCTGTTACAGCAGCAGCAGCATCTGTTGTTCTTCTTATGCACGTCCGTCCACTTTAACTTTATTCATCAGCGCACCTCATGCAGGTGAGGGATGTGCAGGCTGCCTCAAATCCCACCAATCCACTAATCATATCACGTAGAAATAAAAAACATGACGGAAAAATATGCACAATTAGTTATATCCCCAACACATCCAGTTTCCATCTTGGATTGAGTGGAAGGAAGAAAACCACATAAAAATGGTGTATCTTGCTGGGATTGGCTTCATAAAGCTGCATCGAAGATGGATGGATTGGTAAATATCAGTCTGTGCAAATGTACGCAATAAAAAGAAGCACTTTCAATTTTTATACACGCCTGGGAAAGTGTCGGCGTGTCATAGTTGATGCTATTGCACCATCCATTGGCCATAAAGTACATGATATAGTGAATTAGTGCCCGTTCAGCGGCTTCTTTTATAAGAGTCACCGCTGCAAGTCATTGCAACTTGCAGCATAAACCCGACGAGTGTTTACTCTGGATACAAACGATGCTCTCTCACACTCATGGTTAAGACTTATACTGATATAAAATACATGTAATACAATTTTAAAAATAGCATAAAGAGGTCAAATTAAAAAGAACTAGGTGAAAAAACTCTACAAAGGGTAACATTGTGAACGAACAGGCTTTCCACATTGAAGTCTATGGTACAAGTAACAATTTGTATGAATGCTGATAAGCAGTATTCTTGATAATTAATGAGAATTTGTCAGAACTTATACCAGAAAATAAATGCTCTCCAAACTCACGCAAATGATTTGAAAGCCTTTTGCCTGTAATGTTGCCTGTTGGTTTAAACCTGCTTTACGTCACCACCCGATGGCACATCGAACATGCCGCTGATGCTATGCTAAGTGACACAGAGAGATGAAGACTCCCAGCAGTTTTTCTCTTTTCAGCTCAGGAAAGATGGAGGATACATGCCATTCATGATTTGGCACTGGATAATTGAGATTTTGCAAGTTGTATGTCTTTGCATCTCAAATTGGGAGGTTGCTATATTACAGTAAGGCTTCGTCATTATAATACACTTGTTTACTTCACATTTTTCATATTTATAATGCAGCTTTAGGTGCTTCACAAGGGTAAAACTACATTAAAATTAATAAACCTGACGTAACATTTTCATGGGTCAGTTAAGAATCTGCTCACTACCAGTAAGTCAGGTGTTGTTTTCTAAAAGTAACACTTATGATTGAGCCATGTTTAATATTTAAGGGCAAATCTGCGTTCATCCAGGGTGTTCTATACTCAGATCCTGTTAAGAGCTTCAAAATCCTGCTCTACTAATTGCTTTTAGTCCGGCTGTTTGTACTCAAATGAGCAACAGCAGGGGAACACTAGCCCTATAAAGATACACTGGCCTTAATTTCCAGCTGCCATTTCCACTCTGTCCCCTAATAATTGATGGTAATCGATGGCACTGATTGCACAGGCAGTGCTCTCGGCTCACATGTGCACACCTACACAGCCCGCGGAGCGGCTGTGGCCTCCACTGCCCCAAATTCTTCTTCTCTCGACTGGCACTTACCTCTTGCTTATGCTTCTGCATGTGTTTGCTCCGTCATAGGTTATTAACGTCAAGGCACTGACTCGTACTTGTGTCACCTGTCACCTCTCATTTATCTGTAAATAATTGAGACTAAGAGCAGAGTGGTGGGAGCCGAGTGCAGCAGAAAAGTAGCGGCCCTCCAGATGTAGTAGTGAAAAGGAGTCTTCCGCCTTCAGGAAAACTGTAAGGACGGAAACTGAGGGTTGTACACGCTGCGAGGCGTTACAAAAATCATGCATAATTGCTTATTCCGTAATGCTGAAAATTGTACAATTACCAGAGCTGCAAAGACGGCATTCATGTAGGTCAATATGAAGCCTCCTCAGTGCAGCAGCTGCCTTGTAGTCTATTGTCCCCCTCCCTTTATGTATGAATAGATTTATGACTGTGAATGCACTGAATGTTGACCATTGTTGTGTGAGATGCAGCCTGGTCTTTGCACTGGCTGATGCAGATTGAATTTCCTCCGGGATGTTTTCTTCTGCATGTCAAAGATTAGCAGAAGAAAACTTATAATCCGGGCCCTCAGCTCACATCTACACTCGTGTTCAAGAGTAGCCTGTTGTATGTTGGTTTCTTCATTTGACTCTCCTTTTCAGCTGTGTGAGTGTGTGTGTGTGTGTGTGTGTGAGTGACAAATTGTTAGCATACACAAACAAACCACTGCCACATGTGTCTGCCGTTTCAAATGTCACACTTGGTGTATGTGTGAGGGAGGGTGTGTGGAATGGAACTGATATTTGGTTGTTTATGTTCTTTCTCTTTAGGGGAGCTTTTTCCGTGGTGCGTAGGTGTGTAAAGAAGTCATCAGGACAGGAATATGCTGCAAAAATCATCAACACTAAGAAGCTGTCTGCAAGAGGTACGGTAACACCGAGACGGACACTGATATGTGCACGTTTGCCTTGTTTTTGCTGAATATTGACGAGCATGCGTGTCTTCATAATGTGGCATTTCAGACTGGCTCTGCATTAAAGCTACACTTCTTATGTAAACAAGCGTGGACGGCCGGTTTGTGGCTAATCCCATAAGCTAAATACTTGACAAATCAAGGTACTTCATCTTATTGATGGACAAATCCTGCAAATTCGATATTGCTATAAAGCAGTTCAACTGATTGATTTTCAGCTTGGCCTGCTGTGGCCTAACAGAGATATTGAAGTTATAACTATCCTAGTACTGTGTAACAAAAAAAAAATCCCCCGGTTCATGTCTGTTTGCGGTATATATCTCTCGGCCTTCTGGGAAATTTAGCGCATGCATCGCAGTAGCAGTGGAAATCTTTAATTTAGCCGTTGCTTCTGTTGGGCGCTTCCTATCGGCCTCCTCTTGGTGGTTTAATGACGGCCTTTATAAACACTGTATCGAATGACTCTCAGTCACCCCTTTGTGGTGCAATTATAGACAACCGCCGAGCAACTAATTGATCCAAATTCCTCAGAAGCTCTCTATGTATTTCAAGATTTGGCCGTTGCGAGGTGAGTCGTTGATATTCACGTCGGACTGCAGTCCACACCTGTGTTTTATCCGTTGCCTTCAGCAGTGTGTCTGCCCGCGCAGATCCACACCCACGTGAACATATCTGGCGTGGCGTGCCTTGTCGTAGCGATGACGTGAGCCCGTGTCACTGGGTCAGAACCTCCCCCGGCTCGTGTCGGAGATACTTAATTGCTTTCTCCCTTCTGTATTAGGCTGATTAGTCCTGCAGACTCTCGTTCCTGGCGTTCGCACAAACACATGTACACTTGACTTCCTTTGTTCTCCTTTTTTTTTTTTTTCTTCTCCTGCACTCTCTTGTTACCTCAGTCTCTCTTTCTCAGCTAGCCTCTCTCCCTCATTGCCTTTCTCTCGTCTTTCTACGAAGGGGGATTGGTTTGTATTGAGGCTAATCCACTTATGCTAAATGTATCTCATCAACCACTAAGACCCCACGGATTCCATAGGCGCCTCCCTATTTGCCCTGTTGTTGTCTGCGTCTGATGGCATTTGTGTGTGTGTGTGTGTGTGTGAGACAGAGGGAGCAGGGAGTATCGCTAATAGAGCATGCCTGCTTTGTAAGTGTGTTGTAATGCCTTTATTGTTCCATCCCTACCATCAAGTGTCCACACAGGGCAGCTTCCAGTATTAATGTTCCGCCAAGGAAAAGGAGGGCTCAGCAGAAACTCCCGAGCTCTTTGCAACATGCGGCGAGCTCAGTGTAGACCGGTTGCGAAAGCACGTCAGGAGGGGACGAGGAGGAGATGGAGGTTTCTAGTAGCGTGGCCACGCGAGGCGCTCGGTGACACTTCCTCACCGGGGAGGCGAGGCGCAGCGAGACAGAAGGAGACTAGATGAAAGTACAGCGAAGCAGAGGAACGAGGGCATTTTTCGTGCTCGGAAGAAATGCAGTGGGCTGCTTCGCTGACGTAACATGCTACCTACACACACACACACACACACAAAAAAAAAAAAAATTAGAAGAATGACACGCTGCGTCCACGCCGGGCGGCCGCTGCGTGAGCAGGCAGCTTGCCCGGTAGGATTTGAGTGGGTTTTTTTTAGCCCGATGGGGAGAGTGTGACCTCACGCGTGGCCTGGTGGGTAAGTCTCTCAAAGCTCTGGTAAACACTGCAGTAATCTGAGGAGGAGGTGGGGGACGGGTGGGGAAGGAGGGAAGGAAGTGAGGCAAGACGTGAGGTTAGGGATGGATGTAAGGTGGATGAAAGTCTGCAAAATACACACTTTCAACGAAAAAGCCCGTAACACCTGATGCTCCCCTCAGAAAGTCTTTTGGCTTCAGTTAATACAGCGAGGATTTTTTGATTGGCTGTAAATTCTATAACAGACTTAAAAAATTAATAAAACACTGTGTCCGACATGAATTGCTTGTGATGTGCTTTTAGTTTTACACGGCAGTAGGGAGAGTTGCTGCGTTGGTGTAATACGAGTTTGCCCGTGCAGACTGAACGCTCTGCTTTATTTTGTTGATTGAACCGACTCTGCAAAGTGGATGGCTGCTGCATTGTCTGCTGCAACACTTTCTGCAAGTGTGTGTGTGTGTGCGCGCATGCACATGAGTAAGAGGGAGAGTGAGTGTGTGGCTGAGTGAGTCAGAGTGAGACAGACTATCCACTTTAATGTACTACCTTAATACTTTCCCCCTCAGTGTTGTTTTAAGTGTCCCGTGGTCACCGCCCAGCAGCTGTGCAATTGTCCCAGTGAAAATTATTTCGGTTGTGCTACTTAACAAGGTGTGAATAATGCTCAGTAAATAGTCAACTTTATAATTTAATGCTGTTTGTTTATCTTTTGCAACTTAAGGCACTCATTATTATTATTATTGCCACCAAACCATTGAGGTTCAGCTCTTGCTGCTGCCTATTTCCCAAACTCTGTTTTGGCTCTGGGCTGGATGGTGGAATATTGACGAGCATTCTGATTTCACAGCGAGAATATCCCCGGTTCAAATCCAGTAGGAGCCTTTTTCCGGCGTGGAGTTTGCATGTTCTCCCTGTGTGCTTGTGGGTTTTCGCCACGCACTTTGATTTTCTCCCACAGCCCCAAAAACATGTCTGCACGCACCTTACCTATGTTGGGATTCCGGCATCATGAATCGCCTCCATTATTGCAAGCTTTTTCAGGGATTTCAACCAGCCTGAGCTGGAGGGAACCTCGCTGGTTTTGAGTTACCGTTGGTGACAAGCACGGCCGGTCAACGCAGGATACGGCGCCGCTCCTACCTGCATAATCTTCTCTCCCTGGATAAAGCTGTGTGTGGGATCATGCGCCAGTGTCATAGTGCAAAGCATTCCAGGATTGATGAGATTGAATCTGCTCATATTCCTCAAAAACATTAAGTGAATCCGGTCACTTTACCCAGCGGTCATGTCAACGAGGCAACTCTATCATATTGGGGGGGAAAAAAAAGGTTACTATGTCCACTCGGCTATTGTATTTGGATGATTTGTTTTGTTGGTTCATCTGGAGGTCTTTTTCTTTTTTTTAATGCAGCATGTGGCTGAGATGGGAGCGGAGCACAGTACAGTGATGAGCCTTTCAGTTCCAGAGTTGGTGGTCCGATCCCAGTCTGTACTTGACTGATTGACTGATTCCTGGATTTACAGAAACTGTAAAGCGTCTGATGCTAAAGGCTCAATTTACTCAAGCCTTTGTTTAGTTGGAATATTAGTAAAACTCACAAGGACTTGAAATCAAATATCAATTAAATACATCACAATACTGCTTAAATAAAACCCCAGCGTGATTGTGATGATACACAGTATAAACTGAATCCAATATCACCGATTGACAACGTCACAAATCCTCCCACAAATTGATTAAACGCCGCTCTGATGCTGCCACCTCCTGAAGTGTGTGTGTTGCATATATTCCAAGAGGCAGATGTACTGTTCTGGCTTCCTGCTTTAAAATACTTCCCCAGCGTTGACATTTTAGGCCATCTGTTGTGAATGCTGGTGTTTAAATCGCTCTATAGGGCGAGACTGCAGGGAACGGCGGAGCAGCATTATCTTCTTTCTTTTCTATAACGGATGGTCCGGCGCCGACACACCTTTCCTCTGCATTTAAAGGAGGCGACCTGCTCTTATCATGGCTGCCATTTAGATACCTCGGGGTCATTTTACTTTTACGGGAACCATCGTCTCCTGAGTATCAATTAGAAAAAAAAAAAAAGAAAAAAGCTGCACATAAAGGTCACAATGGTCATCACCGTCGCTGCTGCTTTGTGTTTATATCACACTGCAGAACTGATGAGGCTGATTATATCAACAGTTCTCGGGGAATATTTACCAACTGGACAATAGTACCTCACACGTTTTCCTCAACGCTCTTCCTTATTGGCGTTGTTCACCCGAGTCAATTTTGTATTGAGTGGCTGTGTTGTTGAAACAGCTTCAGTCCTGTCTGTCACATTTATTCATTTCCTTTTCCAAGGACGCTACACTGTGTTGCTTGTAATCAAGTAAAAATCCAGATGTTTGGTCATCTCGCCTATACTGTGAATGTCTTTTTGTAGGATTTGTCTATATTATAATTCCTTGACTAATTGTTCCACATTTTTGGAAGTGCCTGCGGTGTATCACTCTCATCTCTCTCTCTCTCTCTCTCCTTTGTCTGAGAGAGTAATTACAAAACTTTTTGGATAATGTTTGCGTCATTGCCTCAGCTAATGGTTACACCATTGATATTTACTGTAAATCACTGGATTCTTCTGAAATGACTCTTGGCTGTTTGGAATGCATCCATTAAGTCCAACAACATTTGAAAAGACTAAGATTAAAAGCTGAACAGTTTAATGACACTGTTACCATTGCAGGACTAGATCTGACATTTGTTTGCTGTTAGTAGAGCTTTCATGAGCATGCTCGTCTAACTACATGAATTGCAATAAGTATAAATACTTAAGTGATCATATTGTGCTTTGTGATGACTTCCTCCAAAAACAGTGCTCTTTCTCTTGCCCCTAATTTACATCTACACATTTTTTGTGCTGTTCACATCAACCCTGTTTCCACCAGGTGTAAAGTAATTTGAGCTTTCAATCATTTTAATCAATGAATTGTGCGGTTTTTGTGAATTAATCATGCTTTTCTACTCTAAAGTTCAGTCAGTTCGACGTATGAACGCACAGTATGTTGATGCTGCATTGATGATAAATGTGCAGTATATTTTGCAGCACTGGATTTGATTATGTAATCAAACTCATTTGGTATAAATATTTTCACACTAATGTCACTTGTAACGTTGTTTTGCTTTGGAGAAAAAGGTATCATTTACAGTACATTGAAATGTCAAGTTTCATGTTTTTACTCGCTTTAATCGCAGCTTGTTTTTCAATGTCAGTGTCAGAAGATGATCTTATAATGTCTGTGGTCACACAGTCAGAACTTTACACAACTGGCTCACAAAAAAAGGCACCAGAAAATGTGATTCAATTATTGCAGCACTCTGAAGTATTTCGGTTCACGATAAGGTGAATTCTTGGACTGAATCTACTTCAGTGCTAAACCTTTCCAGTACATGAATGCTACTACAAAAACTTGTATTTTTTTCCCCACTTGTTCAGTTCCTGAGGGCACCGCCAGCATTAACGGTGTTGTTTGCGTGAATGGAAGTGTGTTGTCGCGGTTCCCACCTTCGATTCAGTGAAGAGCAACATCATGCAGCCCAACTAGCTGACCTACTGCAAGACGACGCCCAAGTGTATGAAATCCAGCGTAGCAGCCCATAAACTGATACGACTTCTAAAATAACAGTATGAAGGGGGTGTTAATCCACGATGATCGCTGTGGCGTTGTAAAAGGATAGCATGAAATGGCTTGGTCGCGTTGGGTTAAACCACAACATGGAGTCTGCATAGAAAGTCGTCATCCATCTACCGCCGATTCTAGTAGAAGGAATCCGGAAAATGCTGAATCTCATCCTCGGAATGCTGCTACAGTATCAGTATTGACAGACTGGATTTGGTTCTGTCACTTCTTCCCAGTCCTAACAGTTTGGTTGTAAACTCGGCTGAAACAGATTGAACTGGATCCTCAAGCTTTCAGTCAGATTGTCAGCTTTGTGTGGCAGAAAGAGGAGTGAGTGAGTGAGTGAGCGAGTGCGAGTCTGTGCGTCGGGTCCTCTCCATCCTTCTCAGCTGATGTAAGATGGCTGTGGGCCCGCCCCATGGCAAAGCAGATGGCCAATTAGAGAGCAGCAGGAAGTGCCAGTAATTACCCTCCAGCCTTCTCTTTCCTGTCTTCCTCCACCACACACTCTCGCACCAACAAATAAGGAGATTGAATGAATTAGTGAGTGCTGCAGCGACACTGCACCAGGGCAGACAGTAATACGTGCACACTTGTACACACACACACACACGCACACGAGCTGTGATCCTCTTCTAGCAAATGGACGTTCCATGTAATCCTCCCTCCTGCTCTGTCTGTCTCTCCGTCCTGCGTCACTGCTGTAATTAGGAGGTTCGGGTCTCTCCCTTATTCACGCGCTTTTCTCTCAGATGAGTGGAAATCTACACCTGCAGGGTGGCGGCGGGGAGGTTAGCGTAAAAGTAGACGGAGACGGAGTCGAGCCGTGTGCCGGAGGGAAGGGGAGAATCGGGTCGTGAAACTCGTCCAAATCAGCAACAAGTTAAAAGAAAGTTGGGTGGAATAACGGCAGACGTGACGGCCAGGAGACAATGTGGCAGCGCAGAGAGGGATCCTGCATTTTTTTTTTATATATAATGATGTGCCGGTGTGCTGTGTTGTCGCGCGCTTGTAGCAGCGCAGCGGGGTGAGGTGAGAGTTGATTGCTCAGCAGCAGCATGTGAATTTTATCAGGAGCTGTTGCTGCACCGGGGAGATGAATGCAAATGTTGGCGAGGCTGCCTGCGTGTGGCGTTATCGCCGTGGGGCCGAGACGGCTTCGGCACCTTGATAGTGTGCGCGCGCGCACACACACACACACACACCGGCTGACACACTAAGTCACGTTAGATCTTAATTACAGTTGCCCCTAGTGACCTCTGACCTCGGAGGATGACTGTGGGACTGCGGCAGTGGATACTCTTTTGCATGGTGATTATGTGGTGTAGTTTCAGGCAATGTTGAGTACTAAAGACACAAAGATCACATTGTAATCCAGTTTGCTCTGTGTGTGTTTCTTTGATAGCGTATCAGAAGACGTAAACAAACATATTGGTTATTGGTAAACTGATCTTCCACATTAAATCAAATGAATATGTGGTATCGGTGTTTAATCGTCTTCGAGCTCGTGGTTAGACACATTAACTGCACATTGTGGTTGATCAGTCACGTCCTGCGTTCGTTCAGTCAAGGCATTTTGATCTGCGCTGTATTGATAATGCAGTTGAACCGTACTGCGGGTTGTTTCCGAGCAGGCGGAGATCTGCTCCTCACAGGGGAACCAGGCGGCTTGTTTAGCGCTTGTTTGGTGTCCAGACTTCACACACTTCAAGACCAGCGTTCGCTCTTCCACAGACGAACTGCGCCAAAGGAGCGATTGCACCGACGTTTTGTTCTGAATCGAACACCGTCCAAGCGTGTGTGAACACACCTGAGAATTGTCATGCCTCTGACACACTCATGTTCACACACTTTGCTACCGGATTCAGTGAAATCCTCACATCCTGATACTGCTTTGGTCATGAGGTGGTGTGTCAGTATGTCTCTGTGTGTGTGTTTTTAAGCTTCCCCTCCCAGACAGAAGCACAAATACTGCAGTGTTCAGTAACCGGACTTCACAGTCATCCCTCTGCAAACACACAAATACATACAAGAGTGTGTGTGTGTGTGTGTGTGTGGGTGTTTGCACAAACTTTCTACGCACACCTGTTAATTGGCACTTGTGGTTTTATGATCATATATGAACCCACATGACATTAGTCGCACTCAGCTTGAAACTCTTACAGACGGGAATGTCGCTCCTCCACCCTGTAGCTGACAAGTTACCATACAGACATAAAAATGTACATATAATCAGATTTTTCTTCAAGAAAATCTTAATTTCTAATGTTTTTCTTCGGTCATGCTTTTTCAATCTTCAGCATCGGGGGGAAAAACAGGTTATCTTGGAGGGAAATTACTTTGTAACAGCTGCTGAAAGTGTGAGCTTTAAGTTATTTGCTGTGATTGTCGTTGGAAAATTCAATTTCAGCAGAAATAATAAGAGATGTTTGACCGGATGGCAACAGGAAAGGTGAATTGTTGTCGGGTATTCAGTGTAGCTTAAAAATATTGTCCCCGGCTAAAATTGGTCTAATGGTTAATCTGATCACTGTAGATTTAGGTCCTTCACTGCGATCAGCCGTAACATTATGAGCACTGACAGGCGACGTGAACAACTCTAACTTTCTTTGTATGTGGCAGCTGCTGAACATTTTGTGCCCTAAGTGGTGTGTGAGCCTTGGCAAGTGTGAGAATTCTAATGAGTTTGACTATTTTTGTGTTGCTAATTGTGTTGACTCAACAAGTTGATCAGAGCATCTCCGTGACTGCGGCTCGGATCAGTTCTATCAGTATCGATGGTAAAGAACAGAGAAAAGAGGGAAGCTGCTGGCAGCGTCGTGGACAGCCATGGCTTATTGATGCACGTGGGGAGTGAAGGCTGGCCCATTCCAACAGGCGATCTCTCAAAGCAATTGAATCAGGTCAACTGGACTTGATCATATTTCCAGTTGACCTGATTCAATTGCTTTGGGAAGCCTCCTACCTGGACAAATGAGGATCTGCGTCCGGGTGAGCTTACGGTAGCTCAGGCTGCTCGTCTGAGGATTCACGGTGCGTCTGCAATCACAGGGTTGCAGCAAAATGGCTTCTAAAGTCGTAGCTAAATACCTCCCAACACTGATTTTTATCATGTTTCATACCTGATGCACTGCATACACTCGAATCACTGAATCAGTGGGATTTAAGGGTGTTATAGCCGTTTTCTGCATGCGGCACTGGTACATTCAAGAGATTAATAGAAGAAGAGAACCAAGAATTGAGCGTTTTTCTATAGAGCAAAAGATTCTAACAAAGGCAGTAACAGTGTGTCAATGTGGCCGACATTTTACCCATGATGTTATCATCCCATCATTTTCTGGTGCTTTTTCCGTCACTCGACCATCACAGCCGACCTCTGAACCCCTCCCACTGTATGATCACTGGTCAAAAATGTGACCTTGGTTGCTCATCTTTAGTTTGATGATGGTTCATATCATATCAGTGTGTAGCAGGCCTCGCAAGTTGCACCATTCTCATAGATATTTAAATTTTGTTCTGGAATTGCTTATTGTACAGCCATTCATTTTCCTGTAAGCCGTGGGAGTGTATGCATTTTTGCCAGTCTGATATGTTAATAGAATGCTGGACAACTTTTCATTGTATCGTTGTCTGAATATGTCCATAATTGAACATTTTATGTGCCCATTGTTTATGTTTTAATATATTGAAATTTGTTGTTTTTGTCTCCTCAGACCATCAGAAACTTGAGAGAGAGGCTCGTATCTGCCGCCTCCTGAAGCATCCCAACATTGGTGAGTTTCTGTGTTTCTTCTTGTGTTACACAGTGCTCTGTTCACTTCATTCTGAAGCTTGGAAATGAGTTATGATTAAAATTTATATATTAAAAAAAAAAAAAAAAAAAGGGGTTTTCGAATATCCCGTCTACTTATCTTCATCAGATTCTCTTTGCATAAATCAGTCGGTCTATAAACCTTGGTGTTGGCACTGAGGATGTGTCTATGCAAATGAGCTCCCGCTTCTGAGAGACGCTCTTCTTGATGGATGGGAGTTTCATAAGTTCATCCCTAAGAAACCTTAAAATTGGTACGACCGTCCTCAGCCACTCCCTTAAGAGAACAAATCGGTGAAAAGATGAGTTAATAGACCGGTATCGCAGTGTCGCCGCCACCAGTGTGCTTATGGATTGAACACGTTCTTGTTCAATCAGTTGTCTTTGTGGGAAAAAAAATAAACGTGGCGTGACAGCTCACTTGTTTTCCCACACGTTGGGAAAACATGCAAACTCCACAGAACTACCCTCAGAGTTCTTGTTACCCTCGTGATTAAAAGATCAAATTCAACTGTAAAGGTGTGAAAGGGAAGAAGTAGATTCAGTGACACCTTGGTGCTTCTAACTCTTGGTTCCCTCATGTCCTAGTTTTCCTTCGACCCCCCCAGGCGCTCGTTCGCCCCTCGCCTACTTTCCTGTTCTCTCCCTCTTATAGATTTTTTTTTTTCCCCCCCTCCCTCTCTTGTCCTCTCTGCCTTTTCTGACATATTTTGGCATCGTCTTCGTCCAAACTTTAGACAAAAGAGGGCACAAAAAGGAGACAGATGGAGAAACGAAAGCAGGAGGAGTCAAGAGACAGATGGAGGGAGAGCGAGAAGATGGGAGGAGGAGGAAAGAGCAGTCGCTCTCGTTTCTTGCTGCAGGGGCATCCTACTTCATCTTATTATACAACCGATATTCGCTTTACATAACGATCGCCGTTTCTCCGCTGACACTAAACCTAAGCCGTTATCTCGGACCCATCGCCGAGCGCCCGGCTCCCGCTGCGTCGCTCCGCCGCCGCTTTAGTGAAGTTGACAGTCTGGCTGAGGTGGTGACCAGATAACCACCGGATGAGGGCATTACGCTAGTCATCACTTCACCAAGTCCTCACTTGCCTCTGTCCACATAAAGAGATTTCAAGCCAGGTTTTTTTTTTTTTTTTTTCTTGTCTACATTTACAGTTTACTTGTTAGATTTCCTTAATTAAGAATGAAGGGATCTAAGCTGTGGTTGTGTCCTATGCTGACACTTTCTACCATCGACTAACCAGTTTCCTTGACAGTGCAAATACCTGTGACCTTTTTCTCTGTTATTTTTTGAATCATTCTAAACGGTGAAACAGGTAGTTTCTGATTCTTCAGAGCGTCTCATTATTCTTTTCTTTGACATGTAAAATGAAATATTAACATCTGAGCAGGCGAAGCGGCCTCTTCTTGATGTGCGGTGCCCTGACAGGTTAAATATGCGTAGCTGCTCATGTAAAGGCCCTCCTCATGAATTGTTAAACAGTTGATTGTTTGCTAATGTGTGAAAAAATGTGTTCGTGGTAGTTGAATCATGAAACACTCCTTAATGTAGATTTTGTCTTTTCATTTGTACGTCCACAAGCTAGGATTTTGATTGTGTATCGCGTGCTGTATGTCAGTGTCAGATGATTTTGCTGTGGCGTTTTTAAAAGTAGCTTGCAGGCTGAAGTGTGGGCTCCCCTTATTATCAGAATGTGAAACGTGTCACTTGGGTGTTTGATATGTTGTGCCTCGGCCCGTCACAATGTTTCCAAACTGCCTCGTCACAATTATTTTTGCGTCAATGTTCGGATTGTTTCCTCTCTTTTGGTGTGAAAGGAGCTGGATGAAACAAACGGGCGTGTATTGTTTCCAGCACACGATCGGAGGTCTGACTGGCGCTCGTTTTAATGATACCATCTTGTGCACCCTGCTTCTGCTGGAGTTTAATGGCACATACATTCCTCCCCCCCCCCCCCCCCCCCCCCCCCCCCCGCCCCGAGGCATTTAACTTCTTCTACTTGACCGGCCGCATTTTGATAACCATCTATTGACATTAACATCATGGAGTCAGTTGTAAAGCCAAACACCGCAGCACCGCTCCAGGCTGGCTTTGGTTCCGAGCCGGAGAGCTTGGAGGAGGCGTTTTCTTGCATTTGCTGCACACCGCGCTAAAACACCATCATAAAATAAAGAGAGAGGCATTATATACTATAGTGGACCACGATGGCTCAGTGTCGGCGTCGCTTTACCGTCTGGGTTGCATTTCCTCTATGAGATGTTTTCATTATAGGTTCATGTCAAACTACCAGCAACAAAACGCACTTCCAAACGATATCGTCGAGCTTCACTAATTACACGCAGTGTGGGGCGGAATTAAAAGGTGGTTAATTGTCTAACCGCCGGGTGCTCGTATACCTCCGTGGTTTTTCCCAAAGAAATCGATACATCGCAATCATCTCTGACATTTATTTCCCCAACTCCGCCTCTGCTCTCCTCGTTCTCTCAAGTCTTTTTTTTTTTTTTTTTCTCCATCGCAGTCGTCGACGCAATCGCAATGTTTTGTTTGTCTTTCTTTACCTGACGGCTGTCTTCATGTTTCAATTTGCAGTGAGACTCCATGACAGCATTTCAGAGGAAGGCTTTCATTACCTAGTCTTTGACCTGTGAGTATACCTCACACACACACACACACACACACACACACACTGACATTTTATCCATGTATGTGACTACTGTTTCTGTAGGTGAACAACTCCTCTCTGTCTCTCCTTCCCTCCCCCACACAGGGTAACAGGAGGAGAGCTTTTTGAAGACATTGTAGCCAGGGAGTACTACAGTGAAGCCGACGCCAGGTAAGCTCCCCGCGCAGACCCGCTCCGAACGTGGAGCCGCACATGCACGCGCAGCCGCCTAATCCCGTTAAAGATATCAATCCTCACTCTCGTGCAGGCGCACGGTGACGCGCTGAATCGGTTTGCTTGTATTCCCGTCTGGAAATGCATCCTCTCCTCAACAGGTGCATTAATATACAGCTCCCCTCCTCTCGTTGAGCGTGTGCGTCACTCTCCATCTTCCCTCTGTACCGACGTATGAAACAATTATTGGAGACGGAACCAATTACCATCAATTTCAGTTTTCATTCAGTTCTTCGAGTCATTTCTCAGCCCAGAATGGGGAAGACGTGATGCTTTACTGTTTCATCATACTGTAAGTTGAATATTCTGTCGTCCGAAACAAACAACTTGATGAGATTGGTGTTAGTTTATGACATATTCAGGGTCTGAAACTGTCAGAAGTCTGTCACAGAGAAAAGAAACACGGTCTGAACCCGTCTCTGCAGTGATCCGATGCGGTTTACAGGGTCGCTGTTATTGTCTTCCTCTGCTGTCTGTGCTGAAGTTTCACTCAGGGTGGAGTTCACGTCCTGGAAATACTCTTGAGACTGTCTGAAGGAGCGTTACCCAGCGCCCCCCCCCCTCTCCGAGGCTGTTTACTGTACCAAACATCCGCTCCTTCATTAAACTGTCACTTGCTGCTGGTCAGTTCTGGGCGACCGTTAGGTTGTTAAATAGCCTTCATAAGAGAGTCATTGTGGAAGACTTTGACTTTTTTTTTGTTTGATACTGATCAAAAAACTAAAATGCCAAGCATATAACTTTGAGATAGACTTTTTTCTTAAAGTTGTATTCATGCTAAAATCGATTGGTATCCAATTTATTTTCTCTCTGGATTTCTGTCAGAATTTGAATTTTGCTTCATTATCTTCATGAAAACTACTGGAAAAAATATGACACAAAATGGCAAAATACATTTGATTTGCTTCCAGCCTTTCCTCATCCTCGATTTCTTTAGATATTGTAAGTGTAGATTTGTAGAATCTTTTTTTAGCATGCCTTCAGCGTTCAGTATGGACAGAGGTGTTGTTATTGTGATATTTTCTATTTTTTGATGCTTCTGAGACGGAGGTGTGGCACACTAGACATCATTAAATGGCCACAGTGCAGAAATCCCAGTTGGCCTCCATGATAACTAGTATATGAGAAGAGAGCTCCGCTTCTCTGCTTTCTAGTAGTTTTTTAAATTTTCGAGATATCATGAAGATTGGAGCTTTTATGGTGATGAGAAGTACGCATGTGGAATCCCCTCAGCAGCTACGGGAGTGAAGTGAAAGTGTTAATTGGACATGCGAAGGCTCTCCGTCGTCCTTTTGTTTCTTCCTTCATCACCGAGTCTCCTCCTCCTTCCTGGCGGCTGTGTAGTGTGCAGCTTGTGAATTCTACAATTGGATTAGGGGTCTTTGTCTGCTCGTACACATGGGGTGGGCTACACACACACAAGCGCGCACACACACACACACAGTGGAAGCCACGTGGATTAAGCCTGGGCCATTTTCTGTAGCTGGGCTCAACCTCTGACCCATTAACCTTTTTCAGAGACGTGACACGAACATGAGCAGCGTTCAGGAACGTCAATAGGATGGACTTGCGCTGGCTTGTAGGTAAAATTTTACAAGGCGTATCGGGTGGCGACGTGCTCGCCGTGCCAGGGAGAAACATCCTCATCCGCCAGAACTGAGAGATAATGGCAAAGATATTGGTGGCAGCTGAATTAACGCCCCCATTAATAAAAACGCTACTGTGACAGAGATTTATTGACTTGGTGGCGTGTTGCCTCCCACACAAGTTATTTAGTATTGATTATTCAAATGCTGTCTGGTTAATCTTTGTGGAATAACAGTGGCTATCATGGTAAATGGTGATGCAGTTGTTCAGTTCAACATCACGGCTCATCATGGAAATGTTTAGTATTTTTTTTCCCCAAGTGTTTGGTTTGTTTAATTTAGTTAACGGTTTTCCTCATTGATCTAATTATCAGGTTATTGGTTCCCTGTGACAGTGGTGTTGGACATCTTCCAATACATTTTCATGCAACAAATCCACTCAAACCCCACGAGCTTCACAGGACACTGTGATCGTTTCTCCAAATACAAACACAAGGAGAATTTAAACTTTTTTTTTAATCTACAGCTGCCATTTAACGCCTTTTCCTCCCCAAAACAAATTCTCTGACACTCATCTCACAGTTTTTTTTATAAAATATTTGTTTTAAAGGCCTTTTAAAGACTGATCCTAAGTTAACATTTATAGAGTCAGTTTTACCTCAATCAAGAGTATGAATGAACAATATGTTAAAAATTAACCTTCTGAAATGACCATCGGTGAAGATATGACACTTTGTTAAAATAAGAGTTTAGTTTTGGTCAAATGTAGCAGATTAGTATCAAAACTGGCCACTGGGGCTGATACGGTGGCAGAATGATTTGTGTATACCAGCCTGTGTGTGTGTCAGTATGTCATGTACATGTTTGTATTTCTGTACTTGGATTTATGTGAAATCCTAATTGCACATCTGTACTGGGTTTTCTTCATCCCTGTATATCACAACTCTCGTTACACATCGAAATTTTGATATCGAATGCGATCATTCACACACACACACATTGAGACACCCGTGTACAACTTGCCACACAAATGACACAAATCATCCTGTTACTGTAATGCCATCCTAGACATAATGTGTAAAATCCTCTCCAGAATTAGGAAAAGTCTTGTCTGCAAGTGGCTCGAAATAAATGTGCAGATAATTGTATCGGCTTCGGTCAGCTATTGGTGAAAAAAGATAGAATCACATCCAAAATGGAAAGTAATGTTTTGATTTTTTTTTTTTTTTTTTTAATAGAAGAGAGCCTGAATAATCCTGCAGTGAAATGCATCGCTTTTGTGTCCAAAGCGGGCTCCAGCGAAACGCACAGCTCCACAAATCATGTGGCGTGTGTGCAATGCTTTTGGCGACGAAGGGCAGCGACTGACATGTCTCTCTCTCTCTCTCTCTCTCTCTCTCTGTTTGTCCCCCTTCTCTCTCTCTCTCTCTCTCTCTCCGTAGTCATTGCATTAGTCAGATCTTGGAGAGTGTCAATCATATCCACCAGCATGATATTGTGCACAGAGACCTCAAGGTGAGTGGCTGCCCGTTGCCGTGACAACCACACACACGCACACACCTCTGCTCGTGACCATGGCAACACACAGATGGCTCTCGGTTGCTCTGTCTCTTTTTCTCATCCTCTCTGCAGTTTTTGCTCGCATCCCTTTCATTTTCCCCTGCGTCTCCCTCTCGCTCTCTTGTCTACCTTTTTTCTTTTTTCTTTTTTTTTTTATTTCCTCTTTGTACCTCTGTCTGTTGTTGGATCTGTCAGCAGATCTGTCAGGTTGTCTGTCCTTGACCGGAGCTCTGTAAGCGTGTGTATGTGCGGGAAAACACACAAATTTGCACACACCCATGCATGCATGCATGCATGTGTGCCCACGCTGAGCACAGCCGTGGTGAGTCATGGTCACGTGGACGAGCGTGTCTCACACCTATGGCAAGGAAAGGACAAGGACTCAACACTAATGTGCATGTGGAGCGCAATCACACGCACACGCCAACACTTGGAGGGGGGGGGGCGGGGGGGTCTATGGTGAGGGAGGAGGTGAAGGCACACATGAACCTCGGGGGTTGCCAGGACAACCCGTGTGACATCACAACGCCCGTGGCGCAACGAGGGAGGGTCTCCGGTCGTCCCGGCTCGCTGATAGGCTCCGGGAAATCCAGCTTCTGCCGCTTCCAGTTCCCCGCTTCACCCACTCCAAGGCGGTGATTTTAATCCTGATGGATGGAACGATAACAGTTCGCGTCGAATCGCACCTTTTTCGAGCAAAGATGCGATGCGAAGGAAATAAATGTCTCAAGGGACCGCCGAGACGCGCGTGGGCGGCTTCTGTATGCATGTGCGCGCTCCGTGTTGCAGAATAACGCTATTACCTCAAGCGCTGCCTGTCTGATTTGTTGGCCTTTTATCCTGAGTGGGCTTTTTACTGCGGCCCTTTATGTCCCGCTGCCCAAACAACGGCCATTTAGAACACCGCCACACACGCCGCTTCTCGCTAAGTACACTTTCCATTTAGCATGCAGTCTGCAGCGCTGCTTAAATGACTCCCGAGTGGTTACTATGGCTACGAACCCATGCCCATATAAGGTGTTGTGGAGATTCTCGGCTACTCATCCTCCTCTCCCCCACCTCCGTCTCTCCATCACTTTCTCTCACCTTTTCCCCGCCCCCACACGAGCTTTGTCAAAGACGTTTAATATAAATATTTCCAGGAGCTTTAACCGAGAAGTGCCTGTAACTGTGTCTGTCACTGTCTTGATCTTTTGTCCTGCTTTCTGCTTCACCGTGTGTGTGTGTGTGTGTGTGTGTATGTGTGTGTGTGTGTGTGTGTGTGTGTGTCTCAGCCCGAAAACCTGTTGTTGGCCAGCAAGATGAAGGGAGCTGCAGTGAAGCTGGCAGACTTTGGCCTTGCTATTGAAGTACAGGGAGACCAGCAGGCTTGGTTTGGTAAGAAAACACGGCCGACGACACACTCGCGTTAAACGGACCACACAATCACTTGATCTGTTACACTCATGAGGTGTTCAGCACCTGTTGATTCAGGGTGTCCCTTGTAAAACTCATTGGGGGGAAAATGATTTTTCTAATTGTTTTTAAGCATCTTATGCAGGGATTGTTCTCATTGTGCCTTTTAATTGGAGTGCTTCAAGCAAATGTAGTTTGTCAAAACAAGTTCCCAAATGTGTTAAATGGATGGAATATCAACAGTTCCAGTGTCCATGACCTACTGTTTTCAGCATACCTTTTTGGGCCTTTTCATTGGTCTTTCTGTGAATATTGTGTCAGTCGATAAGGTTCTGGATTCAGAGGTCTTCCTGAACCGAGCTCCTTGAGCGCCTCACGCTCTGCTGCAACTCGGCAGCATCTATGAAGGTTTTCAGCACAGCTAGGAACCTTCAGCCAAGCATTTTTCTGTTTATTCTGCCTTGACGTTTGGAGATAAAACCCATAATGGCGGATAATCCCGGCGTCCTCCAAGTTTTGGCAAATTCCACAGTATTCCTCATTATTTTGATTAGTTGGTCAATTTGTTACCAGAGAGGAAATGGACACGATTATGGGAGAGGATTTGTGACACCTGGGTTGACAACATGTGGTTCAGTCCTGTTTACATTGGACTGAGGTTCCATTCATTTGTGTAATGTCTAAAAAAAAACAAACAAACAACAAACGCAGCGGGGCCATGATGATCCAGTGGAAGCCAGAGACTACATTGTGTGAGCCTCGCTTTAAGAGGCTCACTGTCACTTTCCAGTTCATGCGTGGGTCATCGTGTCTTGGCTCGCGGCCGAGCTGCCATCATTTGGCTGACTTTCCCGCGCAGACGAGATGATTAATGGGCATTTGCTTGCGACTCTACACCATCATAATCTGCTCTTGCGTAATAGTCTCAACCGGCCACCGTCATTCAGATAACCTCCCAAAAGTCGCCAGTTAAATTTGTTCCTGAATTGTCTGTGGTTCAGGGTTTGCAGGAACTCCTGGTTACCTCTCCCCGGAGGTCCTGAGGAAGGACCCCTACGGCAAGCCTGTGGACATATGGGCTTGTGGTGAGTTTTGAGCTTCACATTAGAACAGTTGAAGAGCCTCATGAAATTAAATAAAAGCACGTGTCCTGTTCTTATCTGGTGTTTTAAAGTATTGTGTTTTTCATTTAATGCCAAATAAACGTCTAAGACGATCTATTTTGGTAGTTTACTCATCGATTTCCTTCCTGTTCTTGTGAAGCGGTGTGAAATGTGTAATGACCCCTTTCTGTACTCCGCAATCAGAGTAAAAAATGAAGCAAGCCACTAATATCTATTCTACACTCACAGCAGCATCACCTTTGGATCATTATAGTCTTGACAACTGTCGTATTTAATTCTTTAACCCTCTCCCTGAAATATATTAAGGGCCTTTTCAGGCCTCTATCCACAACCTTAAAAAATATCAGATTTTCAGTGTTCTTGGACGTATTCTAGAGGTTTATTACTTTGTAACTCACTGAAGCCTTTACCTTCAACGAAAGCAGACTCTTCAAGCCGCCTTCATATGGCTACGTTTTTGCCAATTTGATTAAATTGTCTTTGATTTGAGATCAGATTGATCTGTTTGCACGAGCTCTTATCAGATCATCAACCAGGTTAAACCACTTCCTCTAATCCAGTGGTTCAACCAGATAGTCGATCTAATCAGAAGTATCTTTTTGCACGTGAGCGCTCAGTGACATCCGATTTTAATTGGGTTCGTGGTTAATCAGGGTATGTTTTATCTTCCGCCTTCTTGAGTGAAATATGCTCGGTGGTCGTGCTGCAGCTCTAACTAGTGGCAGGTGACTGACGAGTTATACCATCCCTTTCTCTGCTTTAAATAACGGAGGGGTGTAATGCAAGTCCATAAAAAAATCAAACTGATCTATAACCTGTTAAGAAAAAACTATTGTGAGTATCGGAGCATGTCTAGAATACCATTGTAGATATTTTCTGTACACTTTAAACTAAAATATCCAATCTCGTCTTTCTCTCCGTTTTCTTCCAGGTGTTATTCTCTATATATTGTTAGTGGGATATCCTCCTTTCTGGGATGAAGATCAACACAAACTCTATCAGCAGATCAAAGCCGGGGCGTACGATGTAAGTGAGCTTTGTGCGCCGCGCGGTGTGTGTTTCAGTGAGGGGTGCAGTGCAGGGGTTTGCTAAGCAGTTTTTGAATGTTTAATAGTGTCCAATTGAGATCTGGTCCAAAGCTATTGATCCTATCAGGGCCTCCCTGACGCATTGCAGAGGAGAGTGTGTGAATGAGAGAGCAGGAGAATCAAAGAGGGGATATCCTCTTTTTCTCGCTCGCTGGGAAAATCAAGCCACATTGCAGCTCCTTTCTGGAGATTCTCGCTCTTCGTGAGCAGCAGTTTAGACACCTGGAATATAAGCTTGTGTTCCGTAAACCACCTGCATTGTTTTCACATCTGCATAATTATGAAAAATTAACTGAAGACCAGGGACCCAGATGGTATCTGCTGGCCAGAATTTTTGCAAGTGCAGAATCCCGAGTCCTTCAGGAAATGCCTTTTTCTGTCCAGCCATCACATTTACCTGTTTCTTCGTTTTCATTAGTTCCCCTCCCCGGAGTGGGACACAGTGACTCCAGAGGCGAAGAACCTGATCAACCAGATGTTGACCATTAACCCAGCCAAGAGAATCACTGCCGAACAGGCCCTTAAACACCCATGGGTCTGCGTAAGTGTCCACTCACTTCTGGAATATAAAAAACAGCCTCTGAAGAGATAGAATTATGTGCAGATCTAATATTTTTCCTTTGTCTTCTTGCAGCACCGCTCCACAGTGGCGTCCATGATGCACAGACAGGAAACTGTCGAATGTCTCCGCAAGTTCAACGCTCGCCGAAAACTCAAGGTAGACACTTTAGACTCCACCTTAACTTCCCACGAGATGTTTACTGCTTTTATCTTCAACTAATTTGTGTTTTCGGATCACCTGCTGCTCTTGGTTACAAATCATTTTTGAGTCATTGATGGTGAATCTAATATTCAGTTAATTTAATGTGAGTCTTGCACTTTGGCATCATTACCTGACCAGCTGCCGTGATCATTAAAAAAAAGTAATTATGATCGTTAAAATATGAAGCTTTGTGATCCGTGTTACTGCTGGGCTGACTCATAAATCTGGAAAAATTCTCCCGATATCAAAATCTGGCAGCAAATTTCTGATTTAAAGTTATATCGGGCAAGTGATCCTCTTTCTTTCCTTTCCGTCTCAAATTAATTATGGTAAATTGATCTCATATATTCTGAATAAATGGTTGTTGTAAGCGCTGATCTCCAGCTTCTGGAATTCATGATGATAACAAATCATAAGTGACATTTTGTTTTTCTTTTAACGGGAAGTTCAAAGCGGAACATTCAATGACGAAAGAGCTAAAGGTTATTGGGTTTAACAGGGGACCTTATCAACAACGCAGCCAAAAAATATCTGTTCCAAACTCTGTAAAGAGCAGCCAACAGGCGCATTACGTCCGTGTGGCTGAAAGCAGACGCTGTGACGTGCAGTCTGGTTTGAGAAGATCTGGGAATTCTTTCAAATGGAGCAAAGAAATGATACCTTCAGGGTCCATACATACTCGACAAGAACAGATAAATTAGTTTTCTCTGCAGGGGCTGAAAGGCAAGAATGACCAACTTTTGTTTGGGAGCGGTTTGTTCTCAAAGCATTTCATTTCTTTAAATAAGGATGTTTTTCTGGAAGTATAAAATGTTCCGGAGAAGCAGAAATAACTCGTGGCAGGAGAATGTATCTGCCTCCAGGCTGCAAAAGAACTGCTCCTTCAGAGGTGGAGACCTGAAACCCAATTCATTTCCCTCCTGGATTGAAGTTAGTGGCCTGGCTACCGCCCCTCTCAACATCTTGTCACTTCCAGTTGCGATTTTAAACCAGCGTTATGGTTCTGAACTTCCATATATACCTGTCATTTTATTGTGAATATATGTCATAGTTGTTTCCTAAATCTGAGGGGGAAAAAAAAACAAATTCATCAGAGTTTCTATCACTGGATGTTTAGCTCTTGAGAGCGTCTGCTTCAGTTGCCGTAGTTTGCATTCAGGGTCATACATGCAAACGAATAGATCAAGTAGCAGCTATTCTGCGCTGTCGGATCATTTCAGTTCATTTGCATTGAAGAATCCACAACAGGACAATGGGGATGTGAAAACACGCAGCTAACCGTGAATGTTTTTGAATATTACAGCGTGCAGTTTGTTTAATAATTAGTTACTGTTTGACATAAAACAGTCAGTCAGCCTCAGATCTGCTGTCTGCTGGAAAATCATTAAAGAAGAAAGAAAGAAAGAAAAGGGGCACGACTGCTATAGTCCCACTAGGAAAAAAAAAAAAAGTAGAGGAACTGAAATTGTTCTAAATAAAACAAAAATCTCCCTGCGCTCATTACGCCTCCCTCCCTCTCTTCTCTCTCCTCCTTCGTCTCCTCCTCCAGGGAGCCATTCTCACCACCATGCTGGTGTCCAGAAACTTCTCAGGTGGGTGTGCCCTTCGCCCTCCGCCTCCCACGCCGCACATGCAGAGGGAGAGGAGGAAGGAGAGTGGATAGAGTCCTCTGCACCTCTTTTAACCCCCTCACCACACACGCACACTCACCCACTCATCCTCGAAATAACAATATGTTTTTGTGTGTGTGCACAGGAGTTTGCTTGCTTACAGCCTTAAACTGAATCGAGACATGAAGCTCTCTCTCTGTGTTACGGTTAGAAATGTTGTTCAGATATCGACGGTTACTCTTCTGAATCAAGCCGATCGTCACGTATGTTAGCGAGCCAGAATGTGACTCATGTATCAGATTATGTGTGTGCCAGTTACGTCTTTGTCCATGCTAATGTTTCTCTCCCTGTGTGTTTTGTGTGTCTGTGTGTGTGTGTGTGTGTGTTTGGATGGATGTGTGTGTGAGCGCTCTTTTCTGCTGCACATGGAGGAAAATGCATGTTTGAGGGAAAAAAGAAGCCCAGACTTATTTGAAACTTTATATTTTGGGGGCAATTTGTGGTGTTTTTAAAAAACAGGTGACTGCTAGAATTCTGTTTTTCTTTTCAGTCTCAGCCTTCTGAGAGTGACTTGTTTCCGCTGAAGCCTTGTTCTCAGCCTCTTAAGTAATTGGTCAGTCGATGGCTAATGATTTCAACCCTGGGCCCAGAGATCCACGGGGGCGCGCCTCTTTCGCTCCAGCCCGCTTGGATGAAAGCGTTGGTCGCCTCCGGGCTGGAGCCAGCGCTCGCCGTGGCGCCCTGGGCCCACGGGCGAAAACAGCGTGACACCTAATTTGCATAGCCCCTCCCAACTGTAGCATTTCTGTCCAATAGTGGGCCGGCAGCATACCAACTCTGCTGCTGCCGCCTCCTCCACGGCCTCACTGGCTCAGGAAGGTACGTCCCAGAGACACGCCCATCCACTTCCTCTCCACACACATAGCGGCCCGGTTCCTCGTGGCGGGTGGGCTCCCATGACCATCCCCACACTCCTGCATGCAGCCTCTGCTAGCATCCCCACCCACACTCACACACTCGCTTGCATAATCACGTTTTTAAGTTAATTCAAGGTATCATAGATATGTTTTATTTTTTGCTATTAAACAAAGACGCCAGATTTCTTTTCCTGCACATCCGCTTCACTTAAAGATAACGTTAAGTTCAACCTTTTTTTTTTTTTTAATTTAACATTTACCGCACCACCACTCAGCTGCGACTCCGCCACGCCCCATTTCATCTTTCAGTTTAGTCACAGCGTCACTTCTTTGCAACGCTCCATCCCGACTTCCAGCTGACCCCGTGCGCCCTACGCTCGCCCCCGGCCCGGCCCGGGAGGAAGGGCGCAGGGCGGCCCGGGGCAGGGGATGAGGAGGGGCATGTTATCCTGCGGGCGGGAACTGACACTGCAGGGGGCCGGCAAGAGCTGGGTTGGCGTGCTGCCATCGTCAGACCTGGGATTTGGGGGGGGTTTCGGGAGCGAGGCGGATGGCTGAGGGGGAGGAGAGGACCGAGGCCGAGGTTCGAAGTGCTGCTGCTGAGTCCAAATGCTGAAGCCATCATCTTTAGATTCCTGGATGGTAACGGCATCCCTCGTCTCACCTCCTCCCTCCTGAGGTCTGTTTTAGTACTTTCAGAAACCTTCCCCCGGACTCAGGAATACCGCGAGGGGGCTGCGAATCTTCCTTCGCATTTGTCAAACACCCAGTGACACACTGGGTCTTCAGTTTCACCGTGAACGAAGGCACAGATTGTTCCGGTTTGAAAGTACTAAAACGGGGCTCTGCTCTCATCCTGCTGCCGGGTGGGTGTGGGTGGGAAAAGGTCGGCGATTCCAATGGTGGCTCCATGGATCAAGAACATTAGCGACAAGCAGTGTGGAGTAAACCTGGTTCTCTGTCGCCGTTTTCCAGACCGGAGAATCTTCTTTACTTTACAGTGTGCGTTCTGTGTAGGCAGAGTAAAGCCCACGTGTTCACGGGGTAAAGACCCCCCCCAAAAAAAAAGGTTAACCTAAGGAGAAGCGAGTGTTTCTCCCACACTGTGTGACTGGTGCGCTGAGGTCTGGGATGTTTGTGGTGGTTTGATTGTCAGCCAAAGCCCTCCGAATGCGGGCTTCGTCACTGAGACTGGACCAAGTTGCCTGTTTGTAAGTTTCTGTGAATATCATGTGTGGCATCATCACCTTCTCCGATTGGACTCCTCATCTCTGTCTGTTTTTTTTAAATCATTCAGGTCATTCTTCTTCTTTTCGATCGTTGTTGATCCTCTGATGGTGTCACTCATCACTGCAAAAAAAAAAAAAAAAAAAACCCCGGCACCCGTTACCGTAGCCGCTTCCTTGCACTTCCCCGTAGAGTATGGCTGAGGCAAGGCTTGGCAGTTTGCTCATGGTGTTCCCCTTTAATGACATTATAGCAACAACCGGCAGGAGTGTGAAGCATTTCTGTATGTTTCTAGAAAGGCGTTTGCCTGGCTGCCTCTCGCATGTGGGCGTCCTGTGTGGTTAAAGCAAACAAAATGCGAACCGGGAGACGCACCTTCACATGTTCTCTAAAGCTGTGTTCACACTCGGTGCGCCAGGTCCAGGAAGCAAGCAGAGACCACTTGCAGCAAGTCTTTGTTAGTCTGTGTTGTAGAGCAATCAGCAATCAATAGAGAAATCATTTAAAAAATATATATGTAACCCCCAAAAATAGTTGAAGAACTCTGGGTGCATGTTGTTCAGTACTTTATGCATTAATAAAGCATATCTCATTAATTATCTCTCAAGGTAATTCAGACTTTTGGTAGTCATGTAGACAGGAGCGTCTGTGGCTCACCAGTTGTCAAACTGTCCAGTATGCCTTCTGTTTTCACGCGTTGCTCCAGCGTCACTGTGAAAGCAAGAGGCTCCTGTTAGACGTGCAATATTTCCTGATCTGCACCACAAGTGTGAACACAGCCTGATATGGTCCTGCCTGTTGATGGTGCTGCAGCCCCCCCCCCCCCCTCCACCGCGGGCTGCTCTGGCTCTTCCCAGCCTGCCTGCCATGTAGAGACGCTGCTCCTGGATGGAGGAGGAGGAAAGGCCATAATCAGAGCATGTGAAGGTGGTGGTCCCTCGCAATTAGAGAAGATCTAGTCGAGTGAAGAGCAGCTGTTTGCACTCTGAACAGAATCCGCTCCTTTCCCCCCCCCCCTCTGGTTGTGGAATGAAAACTTTTCTTTGTTTTTGTTTTATACAAATACATATCTTCCTCCTTGGATGCTGCATGGCCAGGCCACGATAGAGGCCGCATATCAACGCATTGAACGCAACAGCCAAGATTAAGAAGCATGAGTTGTCACCTGATACTGTTTGCTGCTGTAAATGCTGTCCCCCTTATCTCTACTGTCTTGTATTGAAATACTAAGCCCTCTCCTACAACCCTCCCCCCCCCCGTCTGTCCCTCTCCCATTCCTTATTGGAAGGTAAGAAACACAAGATAAGATCTTTGAACGCAGCGTGTGGCAGTTGAGCGAAAAAGGAAGGAAAAGCGAGCGGAGCGCTTTAGAGCGGGAGGAAAAGTGACTGGAAACCCTTAAAGGAAATCAATGATTTGCATTAACCTTACCGCACCGCCCGTCGGTCCTGGCGGCAGTTTGAGTCGGACCATCGCTCGCTGTAGATCTGCCGGGGTCTCCGAGACGGGAAATGGATGGAGGAAGTTTACTTTGCTCTCAGGTTTCTCTCTCATCCCCAGACGGCAATGAATGGATTATGATGCGGATGGGTTTTGCAGAGTGTAGCAACCTGTACAGCCGAAGGGGAAATGCCCCGACATATCCATTAACTGCATGTTATTCTCTGGTTTTGTTACACAGTGCTGAGGTATGGCGGGGTGGAAGTGGGGGGGCATAGAGGGAAGAAAATGAAGGTCCTGATGAAGGTTCTACAAGAAGAGAACAGGAAAAACTCAGTCGTTCTACATGTTTCTCTCTCTTTCTACCCTCCTCCTTTTTTCACAGCATGCAAAAGTTTACTCAACAAGAAGTCAGATTCTGCTAAGGTAAGGTCGTCTCGTCAACTCTCTGCCCTCTATTCTGTTTTTTTTAACACTGTCCTTTTAGATGACCCTTTTTTTTTAAATCACCTTCTGTTCTCCTTCTGCACCTCTCACTTCCTCCTCCTCTTATTTCAAGCTGCATCTTTCTCACCCAGGACTTTTTTTTTTCTGGGTTTTTTGAAACATTTATTTCTGACCCCTGTGGGACTTTCATGGGTTTTTTTGGGGTTTTTTTTTTTTTCCTGCTTCAGGTTTCTTAACTTTCTGTAGCACGTGCTCACATTGATTGTTCACTAGTTCAACGCACTCTTTGTTTTAACTTCAGTCACTTCTCCCACCAGTGCTTATTTCCCTCTCTCACCTCTCGGTCCGATGTTTGCCGCTCTCTTTCCCGGCAGTCTCCCATCAGTCCCCGCGACTATTAGCCATCTCTATCCCCTCTCTTTATTTCCTCCTGTCTCCCTCTCTTTCTTCCCTGCCCCAGGGGTCTCTCTGTGTAGTTAAGTGGCGGAGGCATAGGGAGTTAGTGAGGCAGTAAAAAGGATGATCTAGAGGCCATTCTGTGGCACTCACCCTCTCATTTACCCTCTTAGCTTTCAACGGCCCCGGAGCTCCCACCAACATTAGCCCCGCTCCCTGAATAGAGGCGTGCGATTCTGATGCATCTGTGTGTGTGTGTGTGTGTGTGCGTGTGTACGTGTGTACGCTCACTCTGAGTGTCTGCGTTCTCGTCCCAGCCTTCTACCAACAACAGTAAGAACAGTATAGTGAGTGCCATCAATGCCCTGAAAGACACCAACATGGCGACCAACGCCCAGATGGTACAGTAGGCCGCCGCAGTTTTAAGTTCTCGCCTCGTAACCCCCCGCCAGTAGTTGCGCCGTAGCCCGTTGTGCCTCATCCTCCATCGTCAGAGTCGCTGCTTGTCATTCCCCCCCCCCCCCTCCCGAACCATCCAGGACGTGTTGCTCTGTGACACTTCCCGCCCCGCCCCCCCCTCAAAGGTGCACACCTGTTTCTGAGCCCGACGTACTTCAGGATAACCGTTTGGAAATCATTCAAAACGCTCATTTGGCTCTCAGGCTGCGTGTGTGCACCTTTTTAATGTTGTTGTTGTTTTTTAGATTTCCAAGAAGCATGAGCTTGTTTGTCGGATCGTATCGGTCCGAAGTGGCAGCAGAGCTGCAGAGTTCTAGTTTAGACAGCTGTGAAGTATCATTCAGCCTTATCATGTCACGGCCCCTGTGTTTATCTCTCTGTATAATCCTTCAGACCCTCACAGCTAACCAGCTTTCCTCGTATCGTCTCACAACCGTCCATCCGAACATCTTTCCCTTTCTTTTAACATCTTTCCAAGTGTTTCTCAGTCTAATCCTTATTAACATCCCCACTGACATCCTTACCATACTGCCAAACTTCACCAACGTGCTCTCATCCACCACTGGCATGCTGTGGTTTTGAATCGCTTTACTAGCATGATGATCATTGTGTTTTCGGTTGGGTTGTTGCTGTAATTTGGTTTGGAAGCGTCTCTCAACAAAAACCGCCCAGTCCTTCCAAAGAATCTAGGATCTCACTTCTTTTTTTTTTTTTTTTTTTTTGTGATTCAAGGTGCTTTATAGATGATTGATGGTGAAAAGACTGAACAAAAGCAAAATGAGCAAGAATTATTCAATTAAATACACAAAGATGGTATCTGCTTTACACAAAATGAGATTATATTTGTGTGGATAGATAGAATTTAAACTCTTGATGGAGCAGTCAAATCAAAGGTAAACGTGTAATTTATTTATCATTTGTGTATGATGATCCTATCATTATTTCCCAAGATTAATCAAATTAAATATTGCTCTGGTAAAATATGAACGGCAACTTGGATGTTGGTTTTCCAAGTTTTCATCAAATTAAAGGGATTTCCTGGAAGAAAGCTGAGGTTTAGTAAAGACGGAGTTCAGGTCCAGTTGAGAGGCGCTTTTTCAGCACCGAGACGTGTCGCTGTAACAGCTGCGTTCTTCATGGCAGGAATCTCAGAGCACGGTGGTGCACAACCCCCCCGACGGAGTCAAGGTGAGATCCGTGTTTTCTGACGTCCGGCGCCGCGCGCCGTCCGGTTTCACGCCACTAACCCCCCCGCTCTGCACCCTGCAGGGATCAATAGAGAGCAACGCCACCAACGACGAGGAGGAAATGAAAGGTAGGAAAGGTACTCCAGTGTTTTATTTCCCTTCTCCTGCTCTGGTCCGCTCTCTCTCTCTCTCTCTCTCTGTCTCCGCTCTAGTGATTTTTTTTTTTTTTTTTGTATGATCTGACTTGTAGTGATGCGCAAACGACACGTGTCCCTCACACTCTTGACTGTGCGCTTGTCGTGCGTGCGCGTCTGTCTGTGTGTGTGTGTGTGTGTGTATATATATTTATGGTGTGTCTGGCCACGTTTTGTGTGTGTGTGTGTGTGTGTTCTAGCGGACAGCACGGCGCTGAGTCAGAGCAGCGCCACAGAGGAGATGCCCCCACTTCTGCCCTCACCTCAAAGCTCACCTGCCAGTAAGTTTATCCATGCCAGTCAGAGGCTTTATGGTTCGGCCCTGGCAAAGGACCTGACACCCCCCCCACCCCCCCACCCCCCCCACCCCCCCCCCCACCCCCCCCCCCCCCCCACTGCCACCCAGCTTTTTGTAGTCACTGGCAACGACTCCTCACATCCTGGACCTCCCCCCCTCACTCTGATCCACCAAGGCTGATCTTTGAGGGTTCCCACTGGTTGTTCTCGTTCCTGGAAAATCATAAATCAGTTCATTCACAAAGAGGAATTCACAGTGTGGATCTCATGTAGTTCTTTAATTGAGTGTCGCTCCTGTCTGTCGCAGTAACACTGAGCAGAGCAAGAGACACGCTGAGGTTTGGGATGAGGAGTTTGAAATGAAAAACAAAGAGCATAGTGTCTTCCTTCTGTAAATAATAGTGTTAGCTTGATTTGGTAGTTAGTTGGTGCGGAACATTGATCGCCAGACAAAACGATCTTTGAAGATAAATCCAATGTCAGATCCTGAAAATTGCAATTATGCTTCATGGAAACATGATTGACAGAAACGGATATATCCACAAAATTATTTATTACAATTGTTATTCACATCGTTGCTGAATTACGTTAACTAATAAAGTTCACCTCATCTCTAAAGCAAAACTCCCGGCCTAAGCAGGAGGAGCCTGGTGTCAAATTACAAGCTCCCTGCTGCATTTTGGTAGGTGTGGCACTTTTAAAAAGGAGAAGCCATCTTTAAGCTTTCATGGAGGGAGACCAGATGAAGATGGAAGCCAAGTCGGCCTCGTTCAGATGATGAAAGGGAGATCCACAGGTTCACTTTTAAAGCAACAGCAAGGTTTTTTTTTCTCCTTCCAGGATTTCCAGCCTCAGACCAAAGTCATAAAAAAGTCGAACCATTCTTTAATCAGGGCCACTGTGGGAACCCTGAAATCTGAGTGTGTGTGTGTGTGTGTGAGTGTGAGTGTTTGTGTGTTTTTCTGGTGGTGACCACTGCATCTGTCCCCCTGTCCTCCTGACGCGACAGCTCCAGCTGGAGGAAGCCTTGCTTACCTTGCAGCCGGGCGTCCCAGACCGGCGGCCCCGGTCCACAGAGCGCCGCCGGCCTCTTTGTCCTCACATGTTCTCCTCCATTCTCCTCCAATGCTTCATTCTGTCATGTTCTGTTTCCTCTCTCTAACACACCGTCCCGGTCTTTCCTCTCGTCTGCACTGAAGGACGGTCTAATCTCTCTTCCTCCTCTTTCCTCCTTTCCTGTGGGCTATTTGTCCACTCCCGCCTTCCTTCCTGAACACGCCAACTCTTCCCCCCCCCCCCCCCCCCCCCCCCCCCCCCCCCCCCCCCCCCCCCCCCCCACAGGCAAAACTCCAGCTAATAACCAGCAGCGGCTTCGATCCCGCCTTCGCTCAGTGCCGCCGTGTTAATGTATATCTGCGCATTAGCAGCAGAGCAGAGTTAAAAGACTTCCGCTTCACGCAGAGCTGCTCCCATCCCGTCCTGCATGTCCGTCCTGAACCACACTAACCCTCACCGCCGCTCGCCGCTCACTAACCCGGAGACCTGGAGCCGCAACAAACTTTAATTCAACTTAAAACTGTTCGTTTGGATCCCAGTTTGTTTCATTGCATTGTGTCTCGGTAACAATAGTGTGTGTTTGTGAACCACATGGCACTTTTTTTTTTTTACTGCATGGTGTGTGTGTGTGTGTGTGTGTGTGTGTGTGTGTGTGTGTGGTGTGTGTGTGTGTGTGTGTGTGTGTGTGTGTGTGTGGTGTGTGTGTGTGTGTGTGTGTGTGTGTGTGTGTGTGTGTGTGTGTGTGTGTGTGTGTGTGGTGTGTGTGTGTGTGTGTGTGTGTGTGTGTGTGTGTGTGTGTGTGTGTGCATGCCATGTTTGGACAAGTCACGCCCACGGTGCTGTCCCCTCATCTGTCTTGTCTCCATCCCCCACCCCCCCCACCACCACCGTGCCCGTGTTTGTTTGACCATCCGTTGTGTGTTTCAGTTCCACCGCATGACGTAAAGCGCATGGCATGGAACAGCACGGGCAACAGCTCCTGCCCCGACTCCGAGCTCTCGCAGTCCTCCATGCCCGCCGCTCCTCTAGGGAGCAACTCTGTCGCTGCTAAAAGCAACACTAAGCAGAGTAAGACCACATCTGCACTAACCGACTAACTCCGCCCCCACCCCCTCCTCTCGTCTCGTCTTCTCCCCGTCGCTCAGTCCTTATTCTGAACGGTGGAAGTATCTGCGGTGTTTTATTGTTTACCAAAACCAACAATGTGTTTGTCCTTTAACTGGTGGCGGTTTTAATGCGTTATAGAAACATGAAGCAAAGCAGCAAAAAGTTAGGATATGTGTGTTTGATGGATCACTTCTTGGCTGAAATAATGCTTCCTGACAGTTAATTTATGAAGTCATTCATGGCCGTAGACACTGTAAAACAAATGTTTTGTTTCCTGCAGTTTTCCCCCGACATATAAACATTCTTTATTCATATTTAAAGGGGCGGAAAAAAACTGGTGTTTTGTTACAAGAAGATAAAAATGCACATTTCCTCACTTTTTGGTCTCTGTTTAGTTCTTTTTTTTTTTTTTTAAAAGGCAGGCTGTAACGGTGCATTTGTCGAGTCTATTTTGGTGTGGTGTGCTATTTGATATTTATAGCAGCAGGACGGTGTGTGTGTGTGTGTGTGTGGGACTGACACTGCTTCAACACACAGTTTCAGCTTCACTTTTGTTTTTTCTTTTTTGTTTTTTTCCTTCATTAATCAGAGTGACAGAACAATAGGCTTCAGCATTATTCAGTGCTGCTGCGACCAGCCGTGTGTGTCGTTTAGCTCCGATACACACCCATGAACAAGGCCGGCCGTCCCGATGACCTGGATCTGTGTGCGAAACTCTCCGATTTCTGTCCAGGAGTTTTTGTTACGAGAAGTAAACTTACATCTCTTCAAATACAGTCAGATGAGGCGATGTCACGTTTATCAGTCGGATTGATTCATTGTTGGTTTCGGTTGTTTTCATGAATCCCTTTCAGCCGCTGGAGGATGATTCATTCGTTTTCTAGAGGAAGTCGTCTCCAGATCAGAAAGCGATGAGTTACTGTTTTTATTCTCCTGCTTGTTTCTCATCTGATTCAAAACAATCCCTTAAAACTGCAGAACGAGCTTTACCTTCGAGTTCAGTCAGAAAGTTCGTCACATTCAAGCGTCTCGGTTAATAACTGAAGTGATTTTCTCTTTTTTTTCTTTTGCTTCTGAACACAATAACAATTCTTTTAATCTTTCCTAGCCAGGCTGTCATTCATAAATTAATAGCAGAGCAATAAAGCCGTTGGATTGTTTGCAGCTTGTCGGTTTCATTTTGATAGATTGACTCTTTGATCTCCCGCCGGACCGATCGGGGCCGATCAGAGGGATCCGGGCGGTTCAGCCAGGAGATCAGCCTCGCTGGGCTCGGAGCAGTTCGCCCTCGAGTTGTTGGGTTTGTGGTCCGTCTGTGGAATTGGCACGCCGACACGCGGCGTCTGTTTCGGTGGCAGTGTGAGCTCGCAGCACAAACTGCTGCTCGCTCGGGGTTTTTTTTTTTCGCGTGGCGCAGATGGCGAGAAGCCGGAGTGACGGGAGAAAAGTGTCTCTTGCTGTCTGGTCTCTCGCCTGCTTTTCTCACCGGTTCCCCGTCTGTCTGCCACTTCCCGTCTCCGCCTCCCCCTCTGCGCAGGCCGCAAGCAGGAGATCATCAAAATAACCGAGCAGCTGATCGAGGCCATCAACAACGGGGACTTCGACGCCTACACGTGAGTTCAGACCCGAGGCTTCGGACAAGGTGTGTGTGTGTGAGACGCAGTGACGGATCGGTTTGGGTTGTTTTTGCCTTCTCAGGAGGATTTGCGACCCCGGGCTGACCTCTTTCGAACCCGAGGCCTTGGGGAACCTGGTGGAGGGAATGGACTTCCACAAGTTCTACTTTGACAACTGTGAGTCTCCTCCAGGAAACACGGCAACGCCAAAGTCTCACTTCGATCAGGGAATCCCCCCCCCCCCCCCCCCCCACCTGTCTGACCTGCGTTTTCTTTTTTTTTTAACCCCTCAAGTGCTGAGCAAGAACAGCAAGCCCGTGCACACCACCCTGCTCAACCCCCACGTGCACCTGATCGGCGAGGACGCCGCCTGCATCGCCTACATCCGCCTCACGCAGTTCGTGGACTCCACGGGCCGCCCGCGCTCCAGCCAGTCGGAGGAGACCCGGGTGTGGCACCGCCGCGACGGCAAGTGGCTCAACGTCCACTTCCACTGCTCCGGAGCGCCCGCTGCGCCACTGCAGTGATCAGGTACCGAGGCGGCGGCCCGCGGTGCCATCTCCGTCCAGAGTGCGTGTTTTAACGTTGCGCTTCCTCTTCCTCCTCCTCCTCCTCCTCCTCAGTGGTCCTGAGCCTCCAGTCTACTGGAGTGTGTGTTTTGGGGGGCAGTGTTTTTTCAGCGAGCGTGTTTTCAGAGGCCCCGCCCTCTGCGTGGATTGGCTCAGTGCCAGGAGCCCGGCCGGGCGCGACCGCATCCCTCTCCACGATACCAACCAATCCCGTACCCTCCTTTGACCTGCTGGGGGCCGGCTGAACACAAGACTCCGCCCCCATGGGATGATGCATGCATCTGGCGCCTGACCGGAGGGCGCGCCTTTGCCCTCTATCCCTCCCCTGGCAGCCATCTTTTTTCTGCCCGCGCGAGATGAGACGTCCCGGGGGAGAGGAGAGGATTTACAGTTGAACTTGTGACAGTTTATGAGTATGAGTTATGAATATACTGTGTAAATTATGACTAGATGTACCAGAAACCACCAAAACCCAAACCAAGCATTTATATTCACTATCTAAAACAAAAAGGGAGGAACACAGAGGAGTGTGCGGCGTAAGCGGCTGAGACCTTTCGGACGCGTTTTTTTTTTTTTTTTTTTTAGGGATTACCGGGTAGGAAGTGTGTTGTTCTCGCTACCTGGGCGTCGGCGTTCGAGATGTAGGGAGGCTTTTCTTTCTCCCACCGCAAACTGAATTGAAGAGGGAAAAACCAATCAAGTGGGCTCGGTCAGAGAACGTGACGACGAGAGAAACTTGATATCAAAAACATGAAGCACCAAAGTGTAGAACTTTAGGCTTTTTACGTGTTTGTGTTTTTGTTTGTGTGCTTGGTTTTTGTTTTTGTTTTTTTTTTTGTTTTTTTTGTTTGTTTTTTTTCCGACTGAACGGAAACGTGTTGTTGTGGCGGGCGGGGCGGGGGCAGGGCGGGGTCTGACCTGAGCTTACATGTCTCTGTTGTGTTTTTAGTGTCCTGATCCCGACGCGTTCCTGTGAATACCCGGAGCCTTTATTGTTTTTTGTTGTTTTTTGTTGTTGGTTTTTTTTTGTCTGACTGATTCGTTATTTGAGGCTCCTTTTGTTTTTAATTTTCTTTTTCTTTTTCTTTTTTTTAAGCAACCGAGTTTTTAATAAGAGGGATTTTACTGTGCGACTCTGAAGCTAACCTGTGCGTGCTGTCACATGGCGTTGCGTCTGTATGCAGTGGGGGGGAGAGCGTGGGCCGGGTTCGGCGTCTGCGTTTTGCATGATTGCCCGCCGCCTCTCCCTCGTCAACACCACCACCACCCCCCGCATCTTCTCTCCTCCCTTCTTCCCCTCTTAAAGCATTTCCTCCTTCCCGCTCCGTTTCTCTGCTTCCTGCAAGGGCCTGGTTTGTTTATAATCACTGTGTAAATACAGTGTATGTATAGATATATGTAGAAAAGTGTAATATATGTACATGTATCTAAAGAGACACTCATCCTGTGCATCTGGGAGTGGGGACGACCCCCACGACCTCTGTGACCCCCCCCCCCCCCCCCCCCCCCCCCCTCATCTCCCACTCTCTAGTTCAGGAGCAACACGTCCCTCGGTGGTCCACCTCTTAGAATATTCTTCCTCACCGCACCCGTAGCTCCTCATCGCTCCTCACGTGGGCGACCGGCTCGAGTCCCATGGCCGCACGACTGTTTGTGAAGACGGGGAATAACGAGAAAATTCATTTAAAAAAAAAAAAAAAAGCTTAAGAGTAGTTTGACCCCCACAGAACCTCCGAAGACCTCCATGATAGTGTCCTTAACTCCCGATCCCACAATGCTGTGAGCCGTCGTTTCATATCGCCCATCTGTAACATATCTGCCGCCCGGTCGTCTCCATCCATCCCCAGCGGTCGTGTCGTGAAGCCTCCTCTTCCTCCCGCCCCCGTCCGTCCCCACGTTTGAACAAGTCCCTGCTCGAGATGTTTATTTGTATCTCTCTCTCTCTCTCTCTCTTTCCGTCTCCGTCGTCTCTCCGTTCCCGTGTTACTGGTTTGAGTTTTTTCTGTCGTCGTCGCTGTTGCTTGTTAACTTTGTCGTTTTGGTAAAAAAAAAAAAATTTTTGCCGATCTGCCAAGCTGGAGTTCTGCACTCTCCCTCGCAACAAAAAAAAAAAAAAAATTAATTAAAAAAAAGGGAAAAGAGGGAGGAATTAAAAGACAACACAAAAATTCAAAATTCTGACCCAAACGGATTAATTTCTTGACCCCGGGTGGTTTTTAAACGGTGCCTGCTCAGTGGAGGAGTGTGAAGTGAGGGAAGCGTCGGTGTGTGTGTGTGGGTGTCGCAGGTTTTTTTTTTTTTTTTTTTTTTTTTTTTTTTCCAGAACCTGAACCGTGCGGTCCGGAGCGGGAGACCTAGTTATATGCATGTTTCAGTTACGCATTTCTACCATGTACCTACCTGAATACGGATGGAGCTAGTGTTAATATATGATATTTGCATCTTTTGAAACATGAATCTTCCTCCATCCAGAATGTTGAATAGGTGACATGAAAAACGTGAAAAAAACGCAAAACTTTGGAAAAAAAAATACCAAAAAAAGTCATAATAATGATAAAAAAAAAAAGGATTCAGGAGCCGTAGCTTGGTATGAGGCCCTCGATGTTAGCGTTTTCCCTGCGTTGTAATGATATATTATTGGGCTGCGCTTTCTCCCCCAGCCTTCACGTGGATGCTGGCGTTTTTTTGCATGATCATGATGTACAATGAAATACAACCATGAATTGACGACTATCAAGTGTTTGTCTGAGTGTTAGTTGGTCTTCATCATAGCTTTGTTATTCTTCAAACTTGGATCTTGAAAGTATTTAATAAAAATACTATTTCAGCACTGGTTTGTCTCTCTGGAGTCCGTCATTTCTCAAAGACGTGTGAGGTTGGGTTCGAATCAAATGGGTTTTAAAAAAGAAAAACCTCAAATCTGTCTGCATCTCCAAGCAAAACATGTTGAGGATTTCTGTCTTAATCTAGTCTGCGCTTCATCCAAAATTCAGCTCCGTGTGTGCGGACGGAGATCACATTACCCAGTTTAAAGTCTCTGTCTTCCAATCAGAAGCAGTCTTCACTTGATTAGTTTAACATCTTGATCCTATTAAACTTATTTTGGCTCTATGAGCCTCCACAGGCCTTCAGCCTTCCTTAAAGTGAGAAGAAAACCCATCATCACAGTGATCATCAAAATGAGTCAACATGTCCCTTTATTTGTATAAACATAAAGAATTATGACATGAGAATCAGTTCTACTGGAAGAGCTCATATTTTTCCCCATAATCCCTCTCTGGTCTGAATTCTTGTCTGTTAGCAGGGAGAGAAGAGGCCACTTGCATATTTTTAATATTTCATCCAGTATTTTAGTTTTTCGTCAGCGCCGTCTCATCCTGAAATCACCAAATCAGGAGCTGGTAAGACACAAAAAAAAAAAAAAAAGAAAAGAAAGCAACACGCTCTGCAGATTATGTAATGCTGCAACATTGATTAGTCATGCTGAATATCTGGATTTCAGGGGGGGGGGGGGGGAATCGTGGCATTAAACAAGGAGACGCCGGCTGTTTGAGGAGAGGCGCCTCAGATCGGAGCCCAGCGACACAAACCGGCTCCAGATCTGGTTTCAGCGGCTGGCGGGATGCTCCGAACACCAACAGCTGGCCTAATATTTGCCCCCCCCCCCCCCCCCCCCCCCCCCCCCCCCCCACCCGAGCTCGTCTGTCACCACGTAGCAGAGGCAGATTAGGGCCCGAACGACGCCGCATAGCCCGGAGGCCATTAACATACACGCAGGATAAAACAATCACGGCGGCCCTCCGCCGCCGCGTTGAGTAACGCTTCAGCCCTTTTATGAAAAAAAGGCTTTGTGCTGTTATTTATGATGGTCCCAGTTATTTCAAGGGTGTGTGTGTGTCTGTGTGTGTGTGTGGGGGGGGATGTAGGACAGCTCCCCCTGGTTTCCCTGCTTTCTGTGTGATTAATGAGGACTCAGCGGTCGGTTAACTTCCACACACACACACACTTTATCGAAGATGTTACGAACGAAAAGGGGGCGACGCGACCTCTTGACCTCTGACCTCCGATTCCTAAATGTCAATAAATTTGGAGAGAACTCAAAACTTTCCAGCTTTCACGAAGGTGAATTGAATCAGAAAACTACTTTTAACTGAATTTTTTTGTAATGAATTCTCCTTCACGTGTTCTTTCCATCCGAGCGAAGTCACAGCAGTCAACCCTGAATGCATACTTTCCGCCGCTGTGTTTCCCTTCAGCGGCGATCATCCGAGTATTTAAAGTGGGACTCGTGAGGCACTTAGCAGTCCTGAGTGCTTTATTACGTGCACTCGATGGATGCACGTCCTCAGTTCTGAGAAGCACTTCTGCTGACACCGGAGCCGCTCGGAGCCCGGGGTTGAGTCAGCGGCAGAACGAGTCTCTGCAGCTCCCGGTCTCCTCCAGATGCACGGCCCTCCCCCTCTGCAGCAGGTTCACCCACACCTCCTCAGGTTTTACTCTAAACTTCTCTCCTCCACGCGGAGGCCGGGTAAAGATCGAACCCCGGGGGGGGGAGAAGCTGCAGCAGGAAGCCGTGTCCGCTGCACGACTTCCTGGAAGGCGCTTCAGCTTCGCTTTCATCTCTCAGACCGGCGTTTCAACACGGCTTCTCGTGATCAGTTAGTTCCCAGAAAAAAAGAAATCAAATCAACAAACGCATCAACCCCAAGGCATTCATTGAATTTGATCAATTAAATCAGCGATTTAACAAACTCGGACTTGCAGCAGATGGTTATCGTCCTGAAGAAGCACGCAGACTCTGGTGATCCACACACACACGTCGCTGAGGGAAAACGAGAGACGAGACACACTGATCGTCGCCGCCGTCTCTGTGATCAGCCCGCTCTGTTTCGGGACGGTCACGCCACTCCTCGTGCTGCTATGCCGTACGTCAAGTTTCAGGCAGATGTGACGTAACCCTTTCATGTCCGGCCTCAGAATGTTTTGCTGCACAGCTGAGAGGATGGACACACACACACTGGATTGTCTGGATTGTGGAGGGAAACAGTCGTAAGACAGTCTGCTGTGACTCTGCAGTGCAAACCACTGCTCCACCATGCCAGCCTTTAACCTTCAACAATCACAATCACGTCTTTTTCTGTCATAACTCGGCTAAATGTTTGCTCTTGGTGAACTGTACTGACCAGACGGCGTCGTAAAGTAAACATCATTTCTCCTCTCGCTCGTCAGACTCGTCCCTGGCGGTGAAGCCCTTTGTTCAGGGTCCTCGGCGGAGAGGGGCTGATCCCCTCCGACCACAGGCGACCGCCGTCCACACTGAGAGGAAGATTAACCGCACGGAAAGCTGCGGCTAAGCAGATTTGCTCCTCAATTAGCTGGAGTCAGTCGTCAATTTGTGAACAGTCTCTTTATTTTACACGAGCAGAGAGAAAACCTCTCGAGAGCAGAAGAAGAGAAAAGAGCACATCACCACTGCGCCGGTGCTGTTTGCAGGTGTTTTAATACTCATGATTCAGCACGGTACACTGAGGACCAGCAGATGGCTTCAACACGGGTAAAGAAGGAATACAATGTGGAAACACGCCGTATTTACAGGGGCTGCGGATTCTGTACAGGATACACGGGATCACAGATCGCACGATGCTTCACGACACAATGGCTCACAGCACGTCAAAGCAGAAAACACGTCCAGGGTATAAAAAAAAAGGAAGCTCTCAGAGGCGGCCCTGCGAGAGCACGGCAACGGCACCATCTCCTGGTTACACACCACACTTAACTTCACCGGTTTGCTCTATCTAAAGCCAGAACAGACGCAGGACACGTACTGAAGTCCGAGGAGGGCAGCTATCTATCCGTCTATCTACAGCCGGTACAAAAAAAAAAAAAAAAAAAAAAAAGACACGGAAAGGCCCGACGGTCGGCGCGCGATGGCTTCAGAGGAACAGGGTCGTCCCGTTCAGCTGGACAAGACCCGGCTGGAGTCTGTGCACGTTTCAGCTCTTCAATACAAACGGAGGAGTTTATGTACACTTGATGACTGTTCTTCACACCACTCTGCTGTTTCAGCTCTCTAAAGACCGCCGATTGCTTGAATACTTGTTTGACCAGCTTATTCTAAACGCATTAGAAATATTAATCACACATTAGAATGTTCCTAAAATGACAGTAAACTGATGTGAAACACAGCAGGGTGGTGTTTGAAACAGTCGGTGGTTACAGAAGCGCCAAAACGTGCAAAATCGCCAGTCTGGTCCGGAGCTGAGTAGCTTAGTCAGGCTTTAAATGAACAACAGCACTTTGACTAGTAAAGGTAGAAGAGCAGAAGCCTGAAGAGAGAAGCCCTGTCTGGAAAACAAACATCACACACGTCTGAATTTTTTTTTATAAAAAAGCAAAATAGCAGGATCCTGGCCTGCTGCAGGAGTTCAGGGTTTATTTACATGAATCACGTTCAGAGGGACGTCAGGACACAGCCAGCCTTTTGCCAGCTAGTTTAGTTTCGCTCTTTTTTAACCTAATTTGCTAAAACTCACACAGAAGACACATAAATAGACGAAATTAGCATAGATTTTTGTTTTCGTTTGACCATCTTTAAAGTGTCCCCAGGATACTGAACTAACACTAGTGTCCTTTAAATACATGCCATGCTGACTGATCTATTTTTAAATTATTATTTTAAAGTCTCATTGAAAGGCCCTGATCAGCATGCCGAAGAATACACACACACACACACACACACACACACACACACACACACACACACACACACACACACACACACACACACACACACACACACACACACACGCACACTTCAGCCTCCTCTGCCCTCACTGCTGGACACTTTGGGATTCACACCACCGGGTTGAGTTTGGAAATGAGCGCGCGCGGCCGTTTGGTCGCCGTCTCCGGGGGGGAGGGGGTCACGTGACGCAGGCGCTCAGCCGGCGGCCCTCCGTCACACCGCGACCTGCGCGTCTGCGCGGTGCGCGTGTGTGTTTCCAGTGTGGGCGGCGCCGTGCTGATGGCGGCCGTGCGCGCGCTTGGGCTTGATCTCGTTGACTTCGTCCGTCTCCTCCCGGCCGTGCGCGAGCGTGCCGCGCACGTGAGGGTCCTCCTCCGCCGTCCCGGCGACCTCGTCGATCCAGGCCCGGAAGCGGCTCACCCGGGTGTAGAGCGCCGGCGAGGAGGGGTCCGCGCAGCCGTAGCCCCCGGCCACGACCCCGGCCAGGCTCCAGCGGCCGGACTGCGGCTCCTGGCACACCAGGCCGCCGCCGGAGTTGCCCCCGCAGCCGTCGCCGTACAGCAGGCTGGTGTCCGGCGGGCTGCCGGCGCACAGCGTGCCGTGGCTGGAGAAGCTGTCGCCGTAGCGCTTCTTGCACTGCCAGGAGGACATGACGGGAACCCAGGAGGCGATGGCGGCGTCTGCGGGGAGGACGGAGGACGTCCATCAACAATGTGACACCACAACACCTCACTGTCCAGAACACACTAGTCTAGCAGGCACTGGGTGTTACAGATATTCGCCACAAGGTGGCGCCAAATACAAAGTAATGACAGCATCTCCTGGTTTCATGGGAATTCATGAGAAAGTCAGGCGCTCCTCACCCGGCCCGGTCCAGCCTGCCGTAACCATGACGACGCAGGAAGACGGAGAGTTCCCGCTCGACGTCGTGTCGGCGGAGGGAAGGCACGCCGCGTTCGTGTCGGGGTCAAAGGTCACGCAGTGACCCTTGGCGCTGGGCAGCTTGAGCAAGGCCAGGTCGTGTCCGCCGCTCTGGCCCTTGAACTTGCGGTGAACCACCAGCCGCTCGGGCGTGAGCGTGCGCTCCGACGCCCCCACGCGCACCATGTACCTGGAGGGGTCGCTGCCGAACCTGCGGGCGGCAGACCGGGAGGGGGGCGGGGTTAGACCCGCGTGGTCAGATGACCCGATTGACAGCGATGCGCTGGATTTACCTGCTCACACAGAAGGCAGAGGTCAGCACCCAGCAGGGGCTGATGAGGGTGCCGCTGCAGAGAGGACCGCCGGCCTGCTCCTCGGACCGGAGCCACACCGACACCTGCCACGGCCACGTGCTCCTGAGCAAGACAGCCACAGAGTCCTGAGCATGACTTCAGTCTCTTTTCATTAATCAGTCCAGGTTTTGATGAAGCACCTGAGCATGTTCTCCTCCCCTTGGCTCCTTCTCTTCCCTTCGGCCTCCACCATCTTCCTCAGACCGCAGCTGGACTCCCGGGGCTCCGTCTTGGCGGTCGACCCCCGCGGCGTCACGTCGCACCTCACGCCGGCGTCCTCCCTGCGCCTGCAGCCCTGGATGCTCTGCCCCAGGGAGGGGCACTCTCCCAGGAACTCCTCCTTCCCCGTGCAGCGCACCTGGTCCAGGTGGATGGGTCCTTTCCCCTGACCGAACCCGCCGGCCGCCTTGGCCCCGCCGCTGCAGAACAGCAGGGAAGGCTGTGTGAATTTCTTTCTTTCTTTCTTTTTTTTTTGTTTTTTTTTTTTACTCGAAGTGTGTATGAAGCGTTAACCTGTGTCCGAGCTGTCTGCACACCACGGCCGCGTTGAGGTCGTTCCAGCCCGAATCACAAATACTTCCCCAGTCGCCGTGAAGGTACACCTCCACCCGGCCCTCCTTCCTGCTGCTGCCGCCGGCGAGACGCACCAGGGGACCTGACAGGGAGAAACAAGACCACTCGCCATTCATATTCATGTCGGCGCGCCGGTACAGAGCCGGGGCAGGTAAATGTCATCCGTTCACTCAGCTGCTGTTTTCATTCTAATAGACGGCGTGTTTTGACAGGAGCGGAGAGGAAACGCCTCTTTATTCTGCCTGCTGTCAACATGCGACATTCAAAGGGTTTGTCGGTGAACTCTGACCTGTGGACGGGGCGATGGCCGGCACCTCGTTGGTCTCCTGGCCGGGCCGGGCCCGGCAGCGGACGCCCACGTCCTCGCTGTGGGAGCAGTCGGTCCGGCCCCAGATCCCGTGCCGGCAGTCCAGGAGGGACGTCTCGGACCCGTCGCACTGGACGTCGTCCAGGAGGATCAGGCCGACGCCCTCGCCGAACGCGCCGCCCGATACGACCTCAGCGTGACCCCTGAAGGAGCGGAGGACATCTACTGTCTGATTCACCTGTTTAATTCTCTTCTGTCGTGTCTTTTTCAATTCAGAGACTTAAGCTGAAACCTGAGGTTATAGAGTCAACAAATGATCTAAAACTCATCTGTTTGGACCGAGGGAAGAAACCAGAAACCCCAGGGGCGAAAAAAAATCAATCTCCGTCTGACTGTGATTAAAGCGCTGCTTCAGTATTCCCACCTGTAGCCCAGCTGCCGGCAGACGACCTCGGCGTGCTGCTGGCTCCAGTGGTCGTCGCACACCGTCCCCCAGTCGCCGTTATGGAACACCTCCACCCGGCCCTCCCAGGGACTGTCTCCCCCGACCAGCCGCACCACGCCGTCTGAAACCCAGTCAGAATACTGAATTAAAGGCTGACGTGCCCGACGAGCTGCAGCCGGATGGTAAAGTTTAAATTTTACAGAAGCTGCATTCCCAGTTAATACTGAAGTCGTCTCATGATTTGATGTGTTTGTTCTCGGCTCTTGTAGATCCTCTTTCAGCCCGTCACAAACAGGATGTTGCTGTTTCATGAAGTAATGATTAATTGATGCTCGGGCGCTATATATAGCTGAGCGCAGTGGCTGTGAGCATGTTTGTGTGTGTGTGTGTGTGTGTTGTGAACCTGTGTATGGGCTGCAGGAGACGCCGGCATCCTCCATGTGGTCACAGTTGTGCTGCTCCCAGTCGCCGTGCGGGCACTGATCCAGGAAGAGCTCATTCCCTGAACACTTCACGGCGTCCAGCAGGATTGGACCTGAACCCTGACCGAAGTGAGCCCAGGACCAGGCCTTTGCCACGCCCCTACAACACACACACACACACACACACACACACACATTTTGTTTAATTCAGCTGTGAAGCTGGGAACCAGCCAGTAACCCTCCTGGACTGAGAAAAAGACGACCTGTAATTGAGTGTTTTTTAGAGTGTGATCGCAGTTGTTGACGATCAATAGCTCGGCGGCTCCCTCAAACAGCGAGAAACAATCTGTGAAAATACCTGACACACACACACACACACACACACACACACACACACACACACATCCACCGCGGAGCAAAAACAAACTATCCAGGTGGGAGAAAACAAATCGTTTTCCGTTCATTTCGCTTTTAAGTGTCAGAACACATCAGAGAGCGCGTGCAGCTGTGTGGGAGCCTGTGCAGCGGCATCAGGACATGTATTATTCACACACACACACACACACACACACACACACACACACACACACACACACACACACACACACACACACACACACACAGAGACACAGACAGTGAGGCGTCCCTGGGTGCTTATAGAACACAGGAACAGTTGTTTGTGGCATCAGTTCCATTGTTGTTTGACACTCAGACTCATCTGTGATGTTTCACCAGGGCGAATCTGAACGCCTCTGCAGGCTGAGAAGTAACTGCTGCGCTGTGTGACACCGATGAACCGGAGCACAGTCACAAACCCGGCTGCGAAATGTCACTTTCCACCGAATCGGTGGAAACCGTCCAGATCATTGACGCACAGGTCAAAACTTCGACATGCTATTTCCTCTAGAATCTGCTGAATCCTCATTTATAATGGTTAATAGAGTGGATTCATATTGAAAAACTTCTGATATTCTCACAATCAGTGCTGAACTGCAATCAAATGCTGGAACACAACACAGCAGCGGAACATGCGCCGTCTTTATTTATGGAAGCTGCTGGTTTGTTCAGCTGAGTGTTGCTCATGTATCCAAATCCCTTCTTTTTTCCTCCTTTGTGTTACAAAACTCCACTGTCATCAGAAGACAAATTAAAACCACATGAGTGAGTCATACTGGAGCGCAGGCTCTTTATTTTGAGTCAGATCCACGTTCCCAAACGTGTAATAATCTACAGCTGAAAATAGTCAGCAGATGAATCTGCCTGAGACATTTTTATGTAGAGCTGCTTAAATCCAACTTCAGTCACTCAGAATTTCTGTAGCAGATGTTTTGCAATTGAATCAATGTAAAAAGGAGAAGTTAAACGTTAATTGTGAGCACTCATGCGTAGAGTGCATCCATTTCCGGCGATGAAACACGAACGTACCCGAAGCCCAGCTGTCTGCACACCACCTCTGCATCCCTGTCGTCCCACTGGTCGTCGCAGACGGAGCCCCACCTCCCGGCGTGGAAAACCTCCAGCCGACCTTCGAAGTCCTCCTCGCCTCCGACCAGTCGCAGCGGAGGGCCGCTGCCTGAAAGACGCCCGAAAATCAGCTTGGTCTCCCTTTACATTGAGGAATCATGACGACAGTGAGACGGTCCTGTCTGTGTGTGTGTGTGTGTGTGTGTGTGTGTGTGGTCTGTCTGGTTGCCATGGCGCTCTGGAAGTCGCACTGACCTTCTGGTGTTGCGCACACCACTGCCGCCTCGTTGCCATGGCTACAGTCGCCGGTGACGAACGTCCGGCTCCTGCACTTACTCAGGGTGTTCTCGTCGCCGCGGCAACCCAGACGCTCGTAGTGGAAGAGGCCGGAGCCCGAGCCGAACTCCGAGTGCTGCAGCGCCGTGCCGATCTCACTGCGGGAGACGGGAAGGACCATAAATAACACGCAGGGGAAAACAAAAAGAAAAAAAAAACTTGTCTTTGGTTGTTCTCACCCCAAACCCAGCTGTCTGCAGATCACACTGGCGTCTCTGTCGGTCCAGTGGGAGTTGCACACCGCCCCCCACTGCCCGTTCAGGTAGACCTCAACTCGCCCACTGCCAGAGGAAGAGCTGCCAACCAGACGAGCCACGCCTAGAAATTAAAAAAAAAACAAAAACACCTTCAGTCTTAAAGCAAGACTGTTTGTGAGTGTGTTGTTCTTCTGAGCAGTGCAGCACAAAGCCAGCCTCCACAAGGCGAGCGTTCCAGCAGGCTGTTATTCACAGCTGGCCTGACAGAACATGATCGCTGCCGTAACTTACCGGGTTTCTCGGCTTTAACAAGGAAGCGGCTCGCTGTGAATCACCTCAGCAGCCGGCAGAGCAACACAACTGCTCCGCTCCCGACAGAAGTGATGATTCAGAACGCGGCTGCTCGACATCTTGTCTATTTACACGCCCCACAGGCTCACGGGAACATTAGCATTCATTTGAAGTTTAGTTTCGGGTGACGCGACACATTTAAGAGCCCGGCATCCACTCGACTTGAAACTCGGCTCTCCAGAGGGAATTATCCTCGTCTCTTCAGCTGCTAAACCCCGCAGTACTCTCACCAGCTCGTCTTTAACAGTGTCAGTCTGCTGCTGTGCTGGAGGCTTCGGGGCTTTCAGGGCAAGAAATTAACTCACTAAAACTTTGTTGGTTTGTCACCACAAATAACCCGGCGCGTCTCGTCTATTCAGAGATCTGCCGTTAATGCACCAAGAACGTTGTTGCTGTTTTTGTTGGTGTTGTTGTAACTGCATGTGGCCTGTGTGTCGGTACCCTGGTGGCAGTCGCAGTAGGCCCATCCAATCGCCCCCGAGTTCTGCCTGAAGAAGCACCAGGGGTTGGACTCGCGGTCCGGGTTCCTGCAGAAGCTGTGGTCTCCCAGTCCCCGGCCCGGGTACTGCATGACGTAGTCCGGGAACTCGGTCCACTTCAGGCACGGGGCGCCCGAGTCCGTCTGGGACACGGTGCCGTTGTAGTATCCCAACTCAGTGAATCCCTCGGAGCAGGACAGAGGCACTGCACACGAGAGAGAGAGAGAGAGAGAGAGAGAGAGAGAGAGAGAGAGAGTTAATGAGAAGACGGAGGAACAAGATCATTGGGATGAGAGGAGGATTTAGGTCAGAGAGGACAATGAGCAGAACAGGGAGTGAAATAAGGAAAAGTTGGGGAGAAAAGAGATCCAAGAGGAGTAAGACTGGCCTTATTCAAGTCATATTATCCCCATGTCTGATTTTTTATCTGAACATGAAAGCTTATAGAAGAGCCTCGTACGCTGCCCAGAACCACGGCAGGATCCTTCTTAATGCATTCACTGCTCCTGATCCCCGCTCAACCCGGAGAAATTTCCACGGCCTCAGAAGTCCTCACACTTTAACATGGCGGTGACCAGAAACCTCCGGTAATCTCCTCCGAGTCGGAGGGGAAAGTGTGAGCGCAGCTGAGACTGACTGAGAGGGAAACGCTGACAGCAGACTGGAGCGAAATGAGGCCACAGCAGGATACACGAGACCAGCATCACACGAAAAGCAGGAATAGTGAAGAACATAACGAGCTGAGTGGTGAAAAGGGAAGCATCGCGCTAATGAACTTACAGGTGCAAAGTGGTGCATCCTTTAAATAGTTCTCTTTTCTATGTTTATAAAGCAAATAGAGTGCACAGCAGAGCACATCTACATCTTTGTTTAGGGGGCATCAAACCGATGTTTTATCTTTAAAAAAGTAAACATGACCACGAGGTGGTACAGCAATATCAAAGCATTTCTTATAAGGCTTTGGGGAAATAAAGCAGGGTAACCACACACTGCTAAATCTAAACCACTGGACCACAACAGAAGCATTATAACCTCATATTTTCATGTGTGAGAAAGGCCTTCCACGTCAGTGCTTTAGGGGTTCTTCTCAGTTTTTTTTGTATATTTTGTTCTTGAGGCCAAGCATCCATTAAAACCATGATTAATCGGAGGGGTGTTTCAGGACCCAGAAACAGACTCTTATCTGTCTGACACACACACACACACCTTGGCCATCCTGAAACATTATCTACACCGTGCAAGCCTCATGCACACTCTACACATGAACTAACACCGAAAGCCACGTTGACAGATTTCTCTCTCTCTCTCTCTCTCACACACACACACACACACACACACACACACACACACACACACACACACACACACACACACACACAGGAAAAAGAATAAACACCGGGACCAAATTGGGAGCAGATAAGAGGAAAAGCAGCAAAAGCACTGAGAACTGAAACAGAAATATGTCCTGAAGTATAAATAATAAAGAGGACACTCAGTGAGACAGCTCAGAAATAACGGTGTGTCTGTCCCTTTAAGACAGAGCAAAAACAAAACAGGAAGAAAGTGAAAGTACTTATTTAAAGCAGAAAACCAAACGGTCACTGCTTCTTCTCTTTCTGTTTCTCTCTGGTAAGTGTTTCTCGACAGTTTACGCGCATTTATGTGCACTTTTCTCTCTTTATTTATGGTGTTTGAGCGGAAAATTGCTGGTCGTCTGCAGCTGCGTCGTCCGTAGTCAATTAAGTAAAGCAGGTGGAACTGCTCTGAGAACAGATAAATACACACGAACATATTTCAGACGCTGAAAAACTTTCCTCAGTAACCTTCCCGCTTATCGTCTTGTGTTGTGTTCGAAATTAATCCAAGAACAGTGAAGTCATTTGTAGCGCTTAGAATTAACACGTTTTTAAACTTCCAGCAATTCTATGGAAAAGATGGACAATGAGACATACTCTGGCAAATCAGTTTGTTAAACGTCTGTTTGGACTCAGTGTCGTTCACCGCAGACTACTAAAGTTAAAAATTAAGTTAAGATTAAAACAGAAATAAATACTTGAATCCCGCTGGCGTTGCTGCTGGATCGAGTGTTAGTGCGGTGAAACAGCTCCCCCTCTCGGCTGGCGGAGGAACTGCACACCCACGACGTAAAACATGCAACAAAAACAATTTTCAGTTTTCAAAATAAGTATATCTGATTCAATTTGCATGTTTTCGTGTTTTCTGAAACCACCTATTCGCGTAGCTCTGCTGCTTTTCACTTGCATTCTGATTCATTTTCGAAGTTTGCAAGGGAAATATTTTGAAAACCGTCACATATTCCATGAAGTGTGAGCTGCTGCCACAATTTTAAAAATTAACCAATCAACAGTCAAGAGAATCAGTTAAGCCTACTTTTCTATTATTTAATAAACTTATATTAGAAAATACAAATATTGTTCCAAAACTACATAAAAACTCATTTATTCCTGCATTTTGAACATTTTCATTCTAAAGTTTATACAGTTTTCATGATAACTCATCCTTTCTTGAACTTTGATGTTGAGCATATTATACTGCCTGTCTGAAGAGGGAATAACAAAACAAATTGTAAGATTATTTTATTTGCACTTTATTATGAAAACTGAGGTTATTTCAGAACCTGCACTGTGAGAATAAGGTGCAATATAACGGGTTGTTTCATTTAATTTAAAGGTGCTGTAGGCAGGATTTTGCTAGTCAGTGCTAATTTTTCTGTGTTTTCTTTGGATTAAATGTTAGAGTATCCATTGATAATCCTTTAGGAGTGTAGCATAATTGCACTACCGCGAGGGCGCAGCGTTTCCATCTGTCTCTGTTCTGAGCTGAAAAGGAATCTCGACCGCTCCAGGTATCTTTGACCAATCAGAAGAGCCCCTGAGGCTCTATCCTGATTGGTCGAGGGGGCGCCGCTTTAAAGCTCTGTTTCTCGTGAACGCACACGAGGAAGTCCAGGCCCGCATATTTACCTGCTTCATCGGACATAACATCATCAAAACTCCCCGGAGGACACTGTCCGTTTCTACTGTAGTTCTTAAAAAAGGCTTTGACCCCAGGCCCACCGTGAAAAGGTCACAGGTGAATCAACCCGCCGGCGCAGGCGGCAGCGACACTGCTGGCCCCGCTCGGCACCCCGAGGTGGGCACGACTCCGGGTTTCAAATCGCCATCTTGGATGGGTCAAATCGCCATCTTGCGAAGGTAATACTGCCTACAGCACCTTTAAAAGTTTCTGTGTTTTTCAGAAATGGCGTCCAGCAGCGGTGTGTTCTCTGAGGATCAGTTTCTTTGTCCCATTTGTCTGGATGTGTTCTTTCAACCTGCCTCCATCCCATGTGGACACAACTTCTGTCTGCCCTGCATCTCGTCCTACTGGGACGGGCCGCAGGCCTGTCAGTGTCCCATCTGCAAGGCGTCTTTTCAGCAGAGACCCGATCTGAAGGTCAACACCTTCATCTCAGAGCTCGCCTCACACTTCAAGTCGCTCGAGGTGACGGACGTCTGCGCCGGCGTCGGGGATCAGCAGCGGGCCGGCGACGGAAGCGCGGTGCCGTGTGACATTTGCACCGACACGAAGAAGGACGCCGTCAGGTCGTGCGTGGAGTGTCTGAGTTCGTACTGCAGCGTTCACCTGGAGCCTCATTACCGAGCGGCGGGGCTGAAGAGGCACACGCTGGTTGAACCGGCGGCGGGTCTGGAGGACAGGATCTGCCCGAAGCACAACAGCCTCCTGGTGTCCTTCTGCAGGGACGACAACCTTGTGCTTTGCGCCGTCTGCGCGAGCTCGTCCCACACGCAGCACAGGGTCGTTCCCGTGCAGCAGGCGTGCGTGGAGATGAGGCGCCGGCTGGCGAGCGCCGAGGACAAGGTGCAGGAGGAGATCCAGGAAAGGATCAACAAGACGCAACGCGTGAAGGAGTCACTGAGACAAAGAAAAGCCGAGACCGAGGAGCTGATCGCCAGCAGCGAGCAGGAAATAACGGAGCTGAAGGTCAACGTGGTCAGGGCGATGAAGGAGAGGCAGAAAGCCAACCAAGAACACGCAGACGGATTCATTCGGGACATGGAGCGGGAGACTGCCGCGCTGCAGAGGACTGCACAGGAGCTGAGGGAGCTGAAGCGGACTGAAGACGGCCTCGTCTTCCTCCAGAGGTTCTCTAAAGTGACGCTCCTGCCGCACACCATGGATCTGTCTTCATTCAGCCTCAGCACACACCTGGAGCTGCAACACATACACAAGTCGGTGAGCAATTTGGCGTCTCAGCTGCGAGCGCTGCTGAACCAGATGAGCTCCGACATGAAGGACTACTCCAGCGGAGCATGTGGGCCGAATGACGGCGCCCTGAGACGCGCGCAGCAGCACGAGGTGAACGTGGTGCTCGACGCCGACACCGCGCACCCGCTGCTGGTTTTATCCGAGGACGGGAAGCAGGTGCGGTTCAGCGCGGACCCCGACCTGTGGCGTCGGCGCGCCCTGAACCCGACCACGTTCAGCGAGCACCTGGCCGTCCTGGGGCGGAAAGGCTTCTCGTCCTGCAGGTTCTACTTCGAGGTGTCCGTGGGCAGAAAGACGGAGTTCTGTCTGGGCGTGGCGGCGGCGTCCATCCCCAGGAAGACGGCGCTGGCTCGGACCTTTAACTCCAGCCTGTGGGCCATCTGGTTCCTGAAAGACCGGTTCGAAGCCTTCGGCTGTCCAGACGTGCCGGTGTACCGCGGCGGGGCGACGAGGCTGGGGGTGTACGTGGATTACAACGGAGGTGAAGTGTCGTTCTTTGACGTGAAGACCGAAGCACTTATTTACTCCTTTACTGACTGTGACTTCAGAGAGAAGCTCCATCCGTACTTTAATCCCTGCGATAATGAATATGGCTGCAACTGGGATCCGATGATAATTGTCCCCGTTTGCCATGCAGATTAGGCAGAGACGTCAGACACCCGGCCAGATGTAGGTTGATCATTAAAATGCAGCTGTTATTATTTCAAAGATAAACCTCCTTATTTCATTTTCTGCTTTCTGTTAATGCAACTTTTTGTGAAGGCAGAAAGTAAATAGTTTAAGTGGATTAGAAGCACCCTGCCTTAAATACAAAGAGGGTTTTGGAAATGAACCAAAAGATGAGATTTACTCAGAGCAAAGCTTTTCTCCACTCAAATGTTTGCAAACATCATTGCCTTGATCAATTATTTATCTTCAAGAGAATGTAATTGGTTGGATTAACGAAGCAGAGGAGCCTAAATAATTAAATATCCGAAATTACTGAAGTGGTGAGGTGTAACGACAGAATAGTAATAGATTCTAGAAATGAGAAAGGAAGCTTGTGATCGCTGTTGTTGTGTCTCTGTGTTTATTTCAAGGCTTAACAATACGCAAGTGTTCACGTTTGAGAACACGGATCCAGCAGACACTGATATTTTTGCAGTTTATTTTTTTTGGACAGTTCACATATAAGTTCTCACGCGTCGTTTCAGGAGGAGTCATGAACCGCACTTGATTGTTGATGATGAGTTTTGAGCCTATTGTATGTTTCCATGGTAACAGTACCACTAAATACTATCGCCAGTCCCATAAACCACACTACAAGCGTCCAGTCCTGCAGTCCCTCTTTATTTGAAGGACGAAGTTTGTTAGTTAAATAAAATTAAATGAATATTATGCACACTACATGACCCTGAATCGTTCAGTATTTTTGTTTATTGTGATATTTTGTTTTTTTAACAACTCTGTGACAAAACACTGTGATGAAGGACGAGCATCTCTGAAGCTATGTGACTATTATTCCTGCACTCATGCAAATCTGATTTTCAAGTTTGTATTGTGTTTGTGAGGTTGAGATGATTGAAGTTTCGCTGGTTTATTGCTCCGTAATGGTGTTTAAATATTTATCTTCAGCCTGATAAAAGTTTAATAAAGTGCAAAAGCATTACGTAACACAAACCGACTCTTCTTCTGTTTGGCTCCTTCACCTATAATTTCATTTTTAATTTTCACCGTCGCTCTACATTCTCATCCTCCGTTTGTGTTTCCAGTTTATATTTCATTCATCCGGCGCTCGAACACAACCGCCGCCGCCAGCGCGCTCGCCATCCTTATTGCCACGACAACCATATTCTGCCTATCTCCATGGGAACGCTCCGTCTCCCCCCCCGCCTCCCCAACCTCCCATAATCCATTTCCCAGCCACAATGAGTATTTGACACGGTCCTCACTCGGAGGCTGGCTGTATGGGGGGTGGGTGTGTGGTACCGGCTCCCTCAAACACAAAACCCATTTTAATAATCACAGAACATCAGTGTGTTTTCACAGTTTTCCTTTTTACCTAATTCAAAATTTTTTTTGACCTAATTCTGATGTAATTATGTGCAACAAAGAGGCCATGTTATGGAATATTTTGATTCGCTGTTATCGAGTATAAAACCCGGAGAAAATGGACAAAGAGCGAGCTCCGGGGTGGTTTGAATGCTGTGCTTGTGTTTGTGCTCCGCACATGATTCACCGGTCTGTCGCCTGGGAGAGCGAAAGCAACGTCTACTGTATTGCAGAAATGGAAACCAGCCAGAGAAGAGGGTCCTCACCCCACCCCCACCCGCCGGCGTCGGCACGGCGTGGTGGAGGTAGAGACGAGGAACGAAGGAATAAAAAAACACACCGGAGAGGAGGAGCGGCTGAGTGTCTGACTCAGAAATGTGGCTTAAACTTGAGGGAAATCAAAGCAGAAAGAGCACAGAGGGGGGAGACGGTGTGGGAGGGAGAGGATGGGTGGATGGAGGGACGGGGTGTGCAGACGGCGCCCGCCTACCTGAGTTCTGCACCTCGTTTAAGTAGCTGTCCTCAGCCACGACCTGCAGGAGGAGAGAGAAACATGCAGCGAGTTAACATTAACATGCTTCCTTTACTGATCCGACCGGAGACGACAACAAAAATGGTTTCTCCTCCTTTTGCCGGGGAAAGATGAGACCAGATTATGAGTCTGAAGAGGACGAAGAGAAAGCCAAAGTCAAACAGGGCCCCTGCTCCTCCTAATGACATTACGGCGGGAACAGGCGACCCGTGCCACGGAACACGGGCGACGATTTCTCCGTCCGACGTCAATCACACGGCTCCATTAGAGTCGTATCGGTTGTGACGCCTTGGCAGCTGCGTCCCGTGGCCCTCACGGTAATGCAAACACACACACACACACACACACACACATCACGGAGGAGCAGAAGGCGCACACAAAGAAAGGCCGAGATAAATAAGCAATCAGCCAGTCCATTTCACCCGCAGAGGAGAGGCGAGGCGGAGTGGTGCTTCCAGCCTGAGCTTTTAGTCCTAACTGATAAAACTCCTGCACCTTGTTCCTGCTAAGAGTTTGGCAAATTAGAGTTGATTTTCTTTGCTTTTATGACTTCGTGATTTTTAAGCTAAGAGAGGTCAAATCTGTAAAAGCACAATTTGAGTCTCACTAAAGTGTTTTTTTTCTTTTTTTTTTTTGACACACGCTGCTGCTTATTACTGCTCGTACTCTTGACAACCTTCATGTGTCCTCAAGAAACAGGTGGTGCTGGAAGCCCGGGGACACGCTGAGAATCAAGATGTTGTGTTTGTTCCGTCAGGAGTAGGCTCCTGCAGGATTACAAAGAAATAAAAAAGGGGGCTTGCTGGTAAAGTGGAGAGATTTCGCCATATCAGAGGGAATGAAGGAAGCAGCTGAGAGAGACACAAAAACATGAATGGATGGAGGAAGGTTCTCAACAAGATTTCCTGTTTTTACATTTCTTATTAACAAAGCCCATTTCTATAATGAATGTTTTGGTGACAGTTTGGCGGCTGAAGCTTCACTGACATGTTATTTCAAGACGTCAGATCGGGATGATGCAGAATAGGAGACGGACTGACTGGAAACAGAGATTCCTCCCACTTTACACTTCAGTTAACGCCGATGCAGTGTCTATAAATGTACTGTAGCTTCAATCAATCAGTCAAACTTCAGAAAGACTCTGCTCCATTCGGATGCAGAGTTCAGAGTTCGTCTTAAAAGAGACACTGAAATGTATTTTACTTGGAGTGATTGACTGTGTGGGATCTTATGATCAACTAACAGTTTCTGACTGGATTATTGATCACTTGATTACATCGATTTGATTCTGATATTGCTCTGTTTTTCGCTGTTTCAATTTCTCTGGACACTGAGATTAAAGTTGAAACTGGTGCACTTTTGATTTTGTTCAAATAAAACACTAACGTCTTTTATTAAAGCCCCGTGAAGGTGGAACAGTCATTCAGAGGATTCAAACGGTAGCGAACAACCACTGCTGCATAGCTCAGATCACAACCAAACCCACAAAGTTAATGTAACAAACACTCCTGTAACTGTTACCAATCGCTCTGACAGCAGCAGGAAACAAGATTAGATTTCTGTGCATTGATAAGTACTTTCAAAATACATTTCTCGGGTAAATCACATGGAAAGTAAACAGTGGCAATTTATTTTTCCCAAAATGTGGATATGACACAGTAATTGTATCTGGTTAAAAAGTATATTTAATACAAAAGATTTTAATTCAAATGATCAGTCATTGGTTTATGATTTTGAAAGCTGATCACAGAATAAACAAACTCCACTTCATTATGAAGGACACCACAGACTCGAAGACAGTATTACAAGTCCCCCTAACCCTCTTTCTGTGTGGAGTTTGCATGATCACCCCGGGTGTGGTTTTCCTACCAATATACTCCCATCTTTGAAGTTTCTCCTCTGATGTTGAACAGAAGAAAGCGCTGCTGCTGCACTAATGCAAGAATTGTCTGATGAAGGCAAAAGGCTGAAACTCTGCAGTGGGCTGTTTGTGCTCCATGCACGGCTGCTCGGCTCTAATGAAATCCTGCACACCGCCGTCCTCCTCCAATGACTCCCGCACGGCCCGCACAGCTCAGATGCTGCACGTGAACTCACTCACTGCGAGCAAAAACGTGAAAACGAATCAATGTGATTATTAATTGATTGCTCCATCATTAATTGACTCGCCACTCCTCGCGCGGCTGATCCAACACGCACGCACGCACGCGAGGGAGTGCTGTAAACTTGTTTGGCTTCATGCATTACTGAGGCTGCCTCCCAGCTGATGCTGCTCGCGCGCACGCACCTGACAACACCTGCCCTCGCGTGCGGGAGTTCCTCTCACGATCCCCCGCCGTGGGGGCAGGAGGAAGACGGGGAGGATGAGGAGGAGGAGGAGGGAAGAGGGAGATGCCACAGACCATGCATGGGTGTGTGCGCGCGCGTGCGAGACCGTTTCGGCCGCGCGTAATTGGACAATGTGCTGAGATGCCGCCAGTAATTTGCATGAATACACATGTGGTGCTCGACCCGCACCTGCTTTGTTGTAATCCTGAATTAAAGGGTTTATTGTTGAGCTTGAAACAGCCTCATCAATCCACTGATCAGCTATCAGCGCCCTCATTAAGCTGTTTTTTACTCCTTCTCAGAAAAAAAAAAAGGAACGTGCACACATAAGAATAAATAAATGAGGCCACATTGCATTAAAAAAAAAAAAAAAAATCCACCCCATCATCCTGCAGGACGGAGAGAAGCTCCTACCTCCGCCAGCAGCGGCAGCCAGAGGCAGGCGGTTCCGATCAGGCACAACATCTCCCGGCTGGTGAGAGCCATCCTTCCCGCCCGGTGTGTCCGGTGTGTCCGGTGTGTCCGTGTCATCGCCCGGGAAGCTGCCGCTCCGCTCCCATCTCCGACCTGCCCTCCGTCCGCCGCTCCCTCCCGAATACTGACGGGCTGCGAGGCTGAGTACGTGGGAGGGCTTCTTTCCTTTTTTTTTTTTTTTTTACGCACAGGAGGCAGGGTGCGGCACTATAAAGGAATCACACACACACACACACACGTACGGCACACTCACACACACATGCACACACACTAACCGATCCAAGGGGTGAAATAATGTTGAGCTCTGCAAAAACCTGATACCACAAATCTCTCTCTCTCTCATTCGCTCTTTCTCTCTCTCTCTCTCTCTCTCTCTCTCTCTCTCTCTCTCTCTCTCTCTCTCTCTCTCTCTCTCTCTCTCTCTCTCTCTCACACACACACACACACACCCTCTCGGCTGTAGGTACCTGAAAGTTGTTGTATTTGATCTGATCATTCAGTATCTTGTATCTTATGAGTTGAGGAGTCAAAACAAGAATTCTAAAATAGCTCAGCTCAAATGTTGGATCTGTTCTACAAAGATCCATCGATTGCACAAAGATTTTTCATGACCTTCAACCCTATAATTCAGGATGAGCAGTGGATCCCTCCTGTCACCTATTCTACCTGCTGGTTTGGAAACCTGAATGTCAGGAGAGCTCATGGGAGAAAGCCCGATGAGAAGCATGAAAATAGTTTTGGAGACAGGTGGTCCTCAGACTTCAGGCAGTCATCTATAAATATACTGGGTAACCTCATTAGACTCAAGCTGCTCTCCAAAGGAAAAATGGCCACATTAAATCACCTAAACTGCAGTGGCGAGCACTGCGAACATTCCCTGATTTCCTCTCACCGCTGCAGCTTTCATTTGTTAAACCGATCATATTTAATCAGCTTTGTGAGGGAAACATCCAAACCGGAGAGTGGCTGTGAAATGAAATCAGCAAAGTAGAAATTTCTGGCTGACGGGGACCGAAAATAAGAAAGAAAGGGGGAGGGAAAAAAATTTATTTTGATTAAAGTCATCAACAAAAAGTCTGTTGCTTGAAAAATGCTGCATTTGAAGCTGATCCAAGAAGAGGCTTTTTACATCAGCACAGATAAAAACGGGAGCTGCTGCCAGGACGTTTTGTCTCCACTCAGCAGTTGGACTGGACTGCCGGAGAGAAGTGGTCTGTTCAGCTTTTTCCTGCTCTTCAGGGTCGTTTTTTTAAAACCGTCCAGAGCAGGAGACGTGCTGTCACACTGAAGTCCTCTCTAACAAAAAATGAGGACAATAATAGTGCTGAACCACATCTTTGTCAAACAAATGAATTTTTTTTTGTATATTTATACATTTTGCTTTTCATCCAGGAAACATGAGCGGCCGTCAGTCCCTGCTTCTCGACCTGTGGACACTCAAGGCTTTCATCCTCTCACATGGCGTCTCCTCCTGGATCCTGATGAAAAGTCCTTCCTCTTGGGTTTCAGAGAATCGTCTTCCAACCCCGAGATGTCTCTGCCTCGTAACGTTTCTGCACCAAACCCAGAGCGGGGATGGTTTTATATCCCTGCGCCTCTGCCATCCCCTGAAGCTGCGCGCCAGAGATTAGCTAAATTCATCTACTTCACAGAGTTTTGTTTTACCCACCAGCCCCAGGGAGGGAGATTACTTGGGAAATTAACTTTTTTTTCCCCTCCCTTTTAAAGTTTTATAGCTTTCCCTGCCAACTCTGCCTTTGATGTCGCTGTGGAATGATAACACGCCGCTATCTTTAACTCAAATCCAATTTATTCTATCAACATCAGCATCGTCCCTTCTCCTGTTATCTCTGTCTCTGCTGCCCATTCCTCTCTTTCTTCATTTTCCGTCTTCCTCCCTCTGTGTGTAAACAAGCACGGATGTAGCAGTGCAATAATAAAAGCAATATCTCCTGCACACAGGGCCGTATATGCAGGGTGCAGGCTCTGTGGAGGGCGTCACGTCACCTGCTTAGGTCTGCTCAGGACCAAACAAAGTGTCATGGTTCACTGTGAAATCAAGCAGTTTGTGTTGGAGTCCAGGCTGGGAAAATCCTGCAGATCTGAGAGGAAGCATCTGTCATCCTGCTGAGTGACAGCCACCCGCAGACAGACGAAAAGACGCAGACCAAGACACAACTTCAGTCGGTCTGAAGATCGCATCAAACGTGAAGATTTGGTCCTGAACAGAATGATTTTGAAGCAATGGGTTTTGTCCATGTACTCTGGTTTAATCCCACATACCAAAAACAGGTGAGTCTAAAACTGATCCAACTTGATATTTTATATATTGATATTTTTTCAATGGAATTTATACCCTGAAAATACATCAACAAGGTCTCAACCACCTTCTTAATACTGTCCATTCTGGATCTCCATATACAAAAAAACCCTGTTAATTCTGACACTTCTCTCTTAGAACCAGTATTAACTCTTTCAGCATATTGACCACTGGGCCAACTGATAGAAAAATCCAGAAAAATCTGTCATAGTGAAAGTTTGTTTTTAACATAAGTCTTCACAGTTAAAGCTTTTCAGGAGAAAACACTCAGAAATATTATATTGTTGACATGAAGGAATTCATTTGGAGAGTGTTTCTAAAGATAATTTGTAAAATGTCTTTTGCTTTTTCCTTTCTAGTATTACGATGTCGATTGATATTCAGTTGTGGAGTATTTTTGTATCACCTGGCAGAAGCCTGAGGAGGCGTCATGGGAAAAAAAACGTCTTTGCTGAGGATCCTGGTGAAAACGTGCACATGCATCTACAGTGTTCAGTGTGTGTCGGCTTTGTCCCTCCAGCTTCCTCCACCCCAACACAAGTCCATCTGTGATCCTGAATGAGAGTTGGCATTGCAGTTTCTCTTCTTTTTTTTTTTTTTTTTGCAAATGCTTGGTTGTCATGGAAACATCTCGGTGCGAGCGCATCTCCCATCCCTGACAGTTTGTGTCCAGAACAAAAAGCAAATGGAAAACCAAGCAGGAGGATCAGTCAGAATAATAATAATAATAATAAAGTATGTAATGGAAAAATAATCAGAACACATTAGGACTGCTGCGAGGTCGCTGCTCTCCGCCTGTCACCACGGATTTTTCTGAAATGTAAAAGCTTTGAAGATTAACTTAAAACAGACACTCACACATACATAAACACACATGCACACACCGAGTCAACACATACTGAAGCTGCGTGGGTGTGTGTGTGTGTCATGTATTTCCCCCTGTCTGCGGCTCAGAAAACACTGCACCACATTTTAATTGTCATTTTTAAAATACTTGAAGGCGCCTCAGGTTGCTTTTGCCTTGAGGTCACAGTCAAGGTCAGTTTTAGGGTTTCAGAGTCGAGGTGATTTATGTCAAGAAGATGGAATTATTCAGAATCAATCAGAAGGCCTCGCAAAGATAGCACTGTAAGTGTGTGAGAGTGTGTGTGTTTTGAGGTTCTATCCAGAAGCACTTCTTCAAATCCCATTACACCCCTCCCCAAACACTGAGAGGCTCCAATCCCCTCAGCCGGCACAGTTGGTATGGAAACGGATCAGTAAAGCCCCAAATCTCTCTCTTAACGACTCATTACCGTTTGCTGCCGCCCATTAATGTCACTGCTTCCGTGCTACGGCGGCGAGAGCCACCATTACTAACGCAGATCGCTGCAGGGGTGAGGAGGAATGCGTGGATGGCTGGCGAGCACAGTGGTAATCATCCTGTTTGCCTCCATTCTTGTCTGTAATATTTCAATTTCCTCCATTAGTTTATCTGTCTTCCCTTCACTTGTAAACCCATTATTGTGCCGCCTTGAGTTCTGCACCCAAACACGAGAGGAAAGTCTTGTTTTGCATTGAAGGTGCGCCGCCTCTAATCGTTTGCTGCCAGTGAGATGAAATACCAGGAGGGTTAAAGGGGTGCACGGGGTCCCATTCTGTTGTTCTGACATTTTATGGCCCGTGAAATAGAAAATGAACAGGCAGCGCGGCATCAATAAAGGCAAAAATGTCACGGGCGCATGTGAAGATAGAGGAAACACACACAGTGTTGATTCTGAAGGGAAAGATCACAGCCGAGTCCCTGCAGAGAGCTCCAGCATCCTGCTTCGCCTTTTCTCTCATCTCACTGACAGCCACGAAACGTGGCAGAGATCAGGAGGATGGTGGAGGAGAGAGAGAGAGAGAGAGAGAGAGGGACACGCTCAGGGCGGAGCACATTAAAAAGGAGGTGGGAGGGAGTGTGTTGAGGACGATGGGGCTGGATCCGAGAGGCCTTCAAGGAAGAGCCTCTGATGCGGCGCAGCATCTGATCGGCGCCACGGCGGGGAAACGTGGCCTGGGGGTGACTGAGGTGGCGAGATGTGACAGCAGGACTCCTGTTCCAACACCTACATGAAGCAGCGATGGCTGCAGACTCACCACCACTCACACAATCTCTCAACATGTACTGTGACTTGGCTGTCTTAGCAATCAGTTAATCAGAGCAATCAGTCATCATAGCTGGTGACTCGATTGCTGTTTAGATGCTTAATTGTACCACAGCAAATTAAATTTTTGAAAATGAGTCATGGTGAAACTAAATGAGTGAAGGACAATGCTTGTAATCATTTCAATAAAGCACAGTTTTGTGAATAAATTAACTGTGTTTGTGTATCAGCTGTAAAATAATTGCATTCTTTTTTTTTTTTTACTTTTATGGGAAGATTTCTGGTTTTTAATGCCTATGGAGCTGTTAACAATAATCTAAGATGAATAACAGTCAGGAAAACAAGGTATTAGTTAAATATTTAGGTGATTCATGCATATTCAGAACTATACTCACATTTTTTTTTCAGCATTTAAGAAGGAAAGGCCTTTAAGCCCATTCATTTTAAAGATCCCACTGGAAAAGCAGGCAGCGCCCTCTAGTGACCACATAAGTCAGAGTGGCACTAACAACAGAAAGCAAGTCATTCAACAGAATATTAAAAATCTTCCAAACTGTTTGGTTTTTTTCAGTTGTAAAATGATGCAGCATTTATTGAAGTTTTTATTGAAACTCTGCCCCCAAGTGACCAACTAGATTTACAATTAAATGCAAAATGGAAAACAAGATGTTTTCGCGTTTAACTTTTTGCCATCAGGAAGAGTCAGCAACTGATTTATCAGTCTGTGTCATATCTCCTGAAACACAGTGTGACCATGTTGTTGAGGTTCCAGGTTGAGACTGTCACCACTGTAACCACATACTGGTGCTGTAGGCGGAAAATCTGTAAATCTGGAGGTCCTGCTGAGTAATAACTGAGTCACTGCAAGCATCTGACAGGAGAGTTGAGTTGTTAAAATATGCTACTTTTAAAACCAAAATAACAAAAAAAAAAAAAAAAAAAAACCCAGCTAAGGATCTGCTTGCAGCTTCGAAGCTCAAATTCATGACAGCCACTGAGACTATGTGATTTTGTTAAGAATCTAATTTTATATGCTCAGCTACTGAACACTGAACTGATGTAAATAAAAAACTCACTTGACTGAAAATTAGCTCTCAGTGTGCTTCTGACTGTATCCTACATTATAAAGGTCTGCATGTAAAAACACCTGGAGCGTGATGGAAGCATATATGAATGGGTATATACAGTGCATTTTGTTAGGATGATTATTTATTATTTTGCCACGTGGTGGTGTAGTGGTCTTTTAATGTGGTTGTCTTATACTACTACACAGCAATACTTGAATAATTTAGAATCTGTGAAGTGTCTATTTATTTGAGTAGTCTTGGATTCAGTTTTATAATAAATAATTAAACATGCATGTTAAAGTTCTATTAAGAGGGGAGGTAATTGTTTAAAGTAATCCAATAGTGAATTTGTCTAGTAATTTAAAATATTATAACTCGTAATTGTAACAAATTACTTTTCAAAAGTAACTTGCAAAACACATAATTTATCAACGCGGTTTCCAAAAGAAATAATAGACTTTGTTTCCGGGGGACATTATTTCCTGACGGAACCGAAGTGCAAACAGCCGATGGACGCAGAAAACAAACATAACGTTTTGTATTTCAACATGGTGACCAACACTGACGATTTTTGAAAACACATAATGATATTAAATACAATCATCAATCAATCCGCAGAAGTGTTTTAATTACGTTTCATCAAACTCGCCCATAATTGAAAAGTCCGTCAGAAAATATTGTCCCCCAGAAACAACCTGTAGTGGCTTTTTACATTTACAAATACAAATACATGTCTTTGGCAGCTGTTACTGCAGGAAATTAAACTTCATACCTACAAAAGAATGTGAGCAGCCAGTTAGATTAAATAGTTTTTGGTCATTTTTAAATGTTCTAAACAGCATTATGCAGTTTTGGAATTGGAGTTATGAGGAGTTAATTGCATTATTTTCACTTTGAATGAAAGTGAATTATGTAGAACTTCGACTTGTTTGACATAGAAAGTAAAAATGGATGCTCTAATCTTATTCCAGCTCCATACACTTGCATGTTTAAAGACAGGAGACAGTTTAATCATATTTCAAAAGTTTTCATGAGTTACCTGCAGTGTTGCTGATGGTGTGTACAGTTTTTACAGCTGCAGCGCCGCCTTGTGGTGATCTGTGGAGTGCACCGTTTCTAAGGAGGAACCAAACTCGAGAGGAGCAGGTGGAAGATGTCACAATAAGAGAGAGGCAGGTCTGTACAGGAAGCTGAGAGCACAGATTTTCAACATATTTCTTATTACTTTTCCATTCGACAATATCTGCTGTTTTGTATTTGGTGCTGCTCATTAAAGTGCTAAGTTTTACATATTAGATATATTTTTCATGATCTTTTTCAATAGTTGCTTTATAAATCATCTTCAATTGAATTGCATGTGTTCTTATGTGTGTATGTTTATATTTTGTACCATTTGTTCACTGTATGTGTTTGTTTGCCGGTGCAATACCTTAGAGAAGTGTGAAATATGAAATATGTGAACATGAAAAAATATGTCAATTTTTGGAACCACACTAAATCACACTCATATGAGGTGACAGCTTTTTTCTTTTTTCCAGCCTATGCTTCTCTTTTATGTACTAGAAACCCTGGATGTAACATTTATTGCGAAAATCCCGACAGGAAGCGCTCCTCAGCGGTGCGCACTGGATGTGAGCGCAGCGCAGCGGCGCAGGCTGCGTCAGTGCGTCTGTCCGGGGATGAGCGCGCACCGGTGCCGGCTGCTGCAGGCGTGGAGGGCGCGGAGTGCACCGCTTATCCCCCTTTATTCCACCCCCCTTTACAAATATTAATTAACACAAGGAGAAAAAAAAAACATGCTCAATAAAGTGGAATAATCCTCAAATAGCGGTTTAACTCGCGAAGATGCTGACAGACGTGATCGTGGAGGAGGAATTCGAGATCAAGGAGGAAGAACCGTGGTACGACAAGCAGGACCTTGAACATGGTACAGTTTCCTTCCACTCTTTGTCTCCGAAAGCTTAAAGAAAAAGAACCAATCCAAGAACTGCTCCTGTATTGCATTATTTCAGTTATAGTGCAATTACCGCTTGTACATATGTTAATAAGGATTTAGTGCATTTTTTATTTATGTATGCATTTATTTATTTATTTATTTATCTATCTATTTATTTATTTATTTATTTATTTATTTATTTATTTATTTATTTATTTATTTATTTATTTATGCTGTTCACAAACCGTTTCATAGTGAGTCTTGCAGGGGGTAGAAAAGACAGGAGTCAGCAGGACACATATGCGGCAAAGTGAAGAAAAAAAAACCTGTCTCAAACATCTGTGCTTCATGATTTTATTCTGATATCAATAGACATGCGTGTGTAAAATCCCTCTTAGATATTTTTCACTTTTTAAGCTCCATTATTTCTTTTTAATGTCATGTTTTTATTAGATAGTTGAAGGACGCACAGATCTGCCCTTATCCAAATAAACTGCTTATTTATTCAGCTAAATTTAAAAGTGAGTTTTCTGGATGATTGCCAGGAAAAAAACCTCCTTAAGCTGCCTGTAAAGCCCTTGTGCCTCCATCAGTGATGCCAGGATCAGTGAAGCTTCTCGTCCTTCTCTCCTGCAGACCTGCAGCTGGCGGCCGAGCTGGGCAAGACGCTCCTGGAGAGGAACCGGGAGCTGGAGCAGGGCCTCCAGCAGATGTACTCCACCAACCAGGAGCAGCTGCAGGAGATCGAGGTAAAACACACACCAAAAAAAGTGTTTTCTTTATAAAAAAAATGAGATTTACTGTTGAATTCGGTGTTTACATGGAAGCTTCAGAGTGTTTGGGTTCCTGAGCTGCTGCTGTGTGATGGCAGATGGCATGATTCACTCTTTCCGCACAGTTTCAGTGGAATAAATCTTTCTTTTCTGACCGTCCATGTGACAAGATGTAGACATGAATAGCCTTAAAATATCCTTTCATGTGATTTTGTTATCTAAGCTTCGTTTTTGATTTGCGGCTCATTCGCTGCCAGAGGTAGAAATGGAACTCTTCAAGTTAAAGCTAATTATCACAGACCGTGTCTTAAAGGAACATTTAATTTAGCTTTTAGGCTTCTTTGTAAGCGTGTAACATTAAAATACATCCCGAACAGTCAGATTTACTTGAAAAAAATAGATGAACGTTATTCCATATCAGTTTAATAAAATAATTCTGTTATCACTAATCATGTAAAAAAAACTCTTTTGATGTAAGAAAAGAAACCTTATATCACTTGTTTGTGCTTGTTTTTCTTTCCTCGGTGTTCTGCAGTCAGACAGCTAAACAAAATCCATAGCTGTGGGATCAGCTGGGGGTGTCTGACTCTAAATCTATTCTTGCATGTCACCGCTGACACACAGAATTAATCTCTTAAGACCTGACGTGGACGCTTGTGACTCTGTTACTGCTTCATTAGGTTAGAGCTCGGGGGAACCTGTTGGTGGCATTGCTCCACAGAGCAGAAAATTACAGCGAAATAGAATTTAAAGATAACAATTAAATGTGAAATACACATCGGTGGGATGATCTGCTCTGTACCAGTGTGAAGGAAACACCATGAAAAACATCTGTAAATGCAGAACTGTCCTGTTTCACACACTGGACACGGAGTTTAACCTTTCACACTTTCACACTTTGTAGAACAAATGGCAGGATTCCAGGAGCTGTCGGCTCAGTGTTGAACACTCCGCTTCCCTCTCTCATTAACCCAGGAGTGTGAGTTTGGAAGGAACTGGGACAGATATGAGAATAACTTACAGAGTGAACAGTTTAATGAACTGTCAGTGTGAAGTTTGTGTGTGTGTTGTTTTCCAGCTCATGGATTACATGGCGAAAGGTGCAACGTGCGGCTGATAAGATAAACTGTTCTGAATGAAAGCTGCTTGTTGAAGCACTTCCGCGAGGCGTTCAGGCGACTCGGAAAAACCTCCTCTCACTTCGTTGTCCCCCCCCTCCAGTACCTGACCAAGCAGGTGGACCTCCTGCGGCAGGTCAACGACCAGCATGCCAAGGTGTACGAGCAGCTGGACGTCTCGGCCCGAGAGCTGGAGCAGAGCAACCGCAAGCTGGTCCAGGACAACCGGAGCGCCCAGCAGAGGATCCAGGGGTGAGACCCGATTCCTCCACTTTTCAGCTCTTTAAGGAGCAAACAAGGAAAATCAGAGTTCTGAAAGAGTTGCGTCTTTCGCGCTGCAGCCTGACGGAGACGGTGGAGCTGCTGCAGACGCAGGTGGAGGAGCTGCAGCACCAGGTGGAGGAGATGAAGCTGAGTCCCTGTCGTCCTCAGAAGCCTCCGCAGAGGGAGCGCTGGCCGCCTCGCAGCGCGCAGAGTGTGTCCTGCCTGCAGGAGCTGCAGAACACACTCAGGTAGAGAAAACCTGAGTTCAGGATTTGCTGCAAAAACCTGCTTCGTATGGACTGAACCCATCTTTGTGCAAGATAAATGCAAAGCTTCTCATTTTTTCATTTGCAGTTTCATTAAAGGTCAGTAATGCCTCACATCTGAAATGAAACGCTTAGTGGTGCATGAGGACTGCACACAGCTCACAGCTTGTTTTTTAAAAAGTCATAATAACACAAGCTCCGGATGCTGCACAGCTGATTGTGGAAAACTAATCACGTCTTCACTGTGATGTTAACTGATCTCAGATTGTGAATTCCAGACAACAACAGTGTGAAACAGTTGAACAGGAACCTTGATCCTGGTCAAGGTCAAAAAATATTTGATCTTCTCCACCAAAGACCCGAATTATAACTCCTAACTCCAAAAGCTCCCTGAAAAGCTGTGAAATAGATTTCCTTGAAACTGTCCAGCACAAAGTTAAGTTGTTTCTTTAACTGCTTCGTAACCTTCATTTAATCCTCCTCAGCTTGAGCCGGGCTCTCCTCAGGAGCTAATCCTGCTCCGCCTCTCAGGAACCTGCAGGTTACGTGTCGCGCTCGCTTCCTGCCGCCCTGACGGGCTCGCTCATCGTCTCGGTTTTAGGCTGAGTGTAATCCCGTTCGATGCATCGGGGTCAGGAGAGTAAATCTGGCTGATAAAGTCGGGATGCAGTCAGAGTGCAGCGTGGAGGACGAGGTTGGAAGGAACGGGGTCAAAGTCTCTCTGACACTAATCTAATCACCTCGTTCTCCAATGTAACTTTATTTTCCTCGGACCGCCTTGCTTTCATTTTCTTCTTTTTCTATCTTTTGTTTTGGTTCAGATAGAAGTCGAAGGTGAACAGATTCAGCAGACAACAGAAGAGAATGTAACTTCTGATTAGATTTAAAAACTTCAAAATGAAGGAAATCTGTTCGTTCACTTCATATGTTTATTGTAATATCAATATTTTTAACAATGTAAAAATTTCCAATTCAGATATCATTAGTGAACATAACAAATAATAAAAGAAGATTTTGTTAAAGAATCTACATTTCAGTGTAGATATTACAGTATTAAAGATGCCTCCTGACCTTTGACTTGTCTGTGTTGTGGCTGCTGCTTCTCCACACTTCACAGATAAGACGATGAAGGCTGCAGCGTTTGACGGATTTACAGTAAAAACAGACAAAACAACTGATTCAAAGTCCTCTTATTGACTGAATCTCCAGTTTGGCCTTATCGCCACGTATTCAGGGACGTTCGCTGAGCTTCTTCAACATAAGATATGACGAGGCCCTGAACACAGTTTGACACAAAGTGTAATATAATGAGACAATATTATGTAGCAGGAGATTCAATAGTCTTTGTCTTTGCAGGCATGACTCCGATGCTGACGACCCCCCCGACGACCTTGAGTCCTCCGCGGCGGCGTGGCGCGAGGAGGAGCGGGCGTCGCTGCGGCAGTCCCTCCGTGCCCTGCAGGCCCAGTTCGCCACCGAGCGCGCCCGGAGGGAGGAGGCGGAGCGGGAGGCGGAGCTGCTCGCCGGGGAGAACGCCGCCCTGGAGCAGCAGCTCGCCCACATGGAGGGCTGCCAGGTCGGTGCGGCGGTCTCACCGCGGGGGGTGGGGGGGGGGAGGTGTGACGGGGGCTGTGTCTGAATCCTCTCCCGCCTCGTCCTCAGGCCCGAGTGTCGGAGCTGGAGGGTGAAGCCGAGGAGCTGCGTCAGCTCTGGAAGTCCGAGTCCTCCGCCCGGACCGCCGGGCCGGACGTCATCCACGGCCTGCTGCCGGACGCCGTGTTCCTCCACCCGGAGGAGGACCACGACGGGGAGGCGGCGGCCAAAAGCCCGAAGCGCCGGGGCGGCGACCGGACGGCGAAGGCGGCCGGCCCGGACGACCACGAGTGCTCGTGCGTGCGGCGGGCCGAGGTGGTGAAGTACCGCGGCATCTCGCTGCTGAACGAGGTGGACGCCCAGTACAGCGCCCTGCTGGTGAAGTACGAGGAGCTGCTGCGGCGCTGCCACCCGGCGCCGGCGCCCGGCGACGGGCCCAGCCACAAGTCGGTGCAGACCGGGTGCCTCGCCGCCGCCCGTCCCGTCCTCGCCGACATGGAAGACTTTGAGGACGACTTTCACCAGCCGGAGTACAAGGAGCTGTTCAGAGAGATCTTCTCCCGCATTCAGAAAACCAAAGAGGACCTGATTGAAAACAGGGGGGCGGTTTCAGCTGAGGAGGCGCTGCCTGCTTCACATTAGTGTTTTCTAAGAAATCAAAAAAGAAAACAGAAAGCTGTCTTCCACTGAACGATTGATGTTTTATTTGCCCAGAAATGATCACACAAGTCAGAGCGATGAAGGAACACCAAGTGCCCGATTCCACCGGCTCGCGTCTGGAGCGGGGCTCGTTTTTTTTTTTTTTTTTTGCACGGAAACAGCAGTGCCTGACGCCGTCGACTCCACCGTCCCCTCACTCTACCTCACCGTGCGCCGGCAGGGCGAGGAGGACGCGTTTCCGGGCGAACGCTCTCGTGAGACGCTCCCACTTCTGCTCTCAGACGTTCCCTACTTTCTGGAAAGGCACAAAAACAAATGTGACTGTAAATATAGACCCTATATCTGCGCTGTTTGGCTTCACTGTATTGTTTTGGCAGATCAGAGATTAAAATAGGCGGTCCTGACACTTTCTTACATCCAGTCTAGACCCAGAAAGTCTTAATATCGTGCACAGTAGGTGCACAGAGTATTCGATTTTAAAGGTTTATTCTTTCTGAATATGAACTTTGACATAAAGCTCTGTTAACAGTGATGCAGTGGACTGTAACGCAGACTAAATTTATTTCCAGTTTCAGTTCTGAACGAACCAATTTATCAACCACATCCTGTCTGCCTGCAGTGGTTCAAGCTGTCTGCTCAGATCAAGGCTTCAGCTGTAGTGTGAAGGAACAAAAGCAATAAAAACATTGGTTTCTCCACTCGATGATGGTTAAAAACTGCTCCAAAAGTGCCCAAAAGGTGAGAAACTGCAACTTTTTATCTGCTCTGTAATTATTCCCAAGTGAAATACCATTTTTCATGAACGTAAATAGGGACCTAAAGAATTAAACTGCGCCGTGTTATGCGTTCTGTGCTTCCCTGAGCTCATGTAAATACTTGATAATTCACTTTTTTCCCCCTTTTGCAACTATTAAGCAAACTGATAAATGTCTTTTTGACAGTTTGCACCCTTAAAGCGACCAGGTCAAGGTTGACCGATGTAGTATGCAATGTTATATTGGTGACAAGCCAGCGATTCAAGGTGCTTCAAGTCTTCAAACTTGTAACATATCTTTCTCAACAATAATACTTGACTGTGGTTTTTTTTAGGCTAGATGGTTGTGAGTGAATGTCGTATTAAAAGTAATCTTACCAAAATAACACCTATATACTTGACAATGTCGTCTGTATAGAAGCTTTTCTCGGCAGCGGTCGTGTTGCGTTCGCTTGCCTGACGCCTTCGTTCGAGATAAACCGCACACACGTTATTTATTCGCCCGCAAAATCACAAAGAGACGCACTTTAAAGTCGCACATGCATTACTGATGCTCCTCTGTCACTTTATATCGCTCCCGTATGTACTCCCGAATAATCTGCAGTATGTATGTAACGTGTTTCCGCCTGATTGATGACTGGACCTTGTGTTGTTGCTCTGAAAACACGAAGCAAGATTAAACAGCGTTTTGGCGTCTCTGTGTCGTTTTATATGATTTTAAGAGTAAAAAACTGAACTGGAGTGGTTCAAAAATTCCCTCTCGGTGCCGTCTCGGCTCCACGAAAATGACAGAAAACTTCAGGCAAGTCAACGTTAAAAGGGTTTATTGAGCAAAAATAGCAAACCAATGGGGGGGTTCATCCTGAATGTCATGGAAGGCAGAGGCACTTTGGATGGAGTCTGACGACAGCAGCATAACCGGCGGCGGCGCCCCCGGTCGATGGTCCGGTGTTGGTGTCACCTGAAGGTTCGGGGTTAAAATATCCCCCCCAAACAGATTCATGAGCAAACTGGAACAAGACTTTATTCCAAGTTACAACTTTATTGGCTCTCATAGAAATCAGTCACTCCAAGTTCCTCTCATAAACGAAATAAAATAAAATAAAATTCTACATTCAACCCAGAAAAAGAACTAACCTCAGCATCAACCATTAAATCTTCACTTTTCTCCAAGATTTACACAGAAATGTAGAAATGTGGGGGGAAATTGTGAAAAAAAAAGTCACATTTGATGAAGCAGATATATCTGATTGCCAAAAACATAATTTAATACTTCTGCTTGTTTTTTTGTTTTTTTTTCATCAATTTTCCCTTTTTCTCACAACAGCTTCATGAGGTCGGATGTTCTTTAACTGCCTCCGCAAACCGTTTTCAATCCTCAAGCTCGTCCACAGGGCAGCATAAATATTGTATTCAGTTTGATACGGAGGAAAAAAGAAAAGCTTAAAATGATTCCTCTTTTGCCGCCGATGAGAAAGTAAAAACAGGTCAGACAAACTGAAATGAAAGCGATCCGTTGCATCTGGTGGAAGTTCAATTTAATCAAACTTGAGGTCATAAATGCAACAATTGGGGGAAAAAAAAACAAACAAAAAAAAACCCTACTGATAAACCGTATATATATCTTGATATTTCTTCATTGTTTCTGTTTCCTGTTCGCCGTCAGGCGTCCCGGCTGTGAGTCTGTGGGGACGGGTCGTCCTGAGCGCTGGCGTTCAGCTCAGAAATGAGGAAAGCTTCCCGCTGGGAGCGTGGCGGACGTCGTCGCCCTCTTGGAGCCGGTGGCGGGACGAGCTGCTGAGTCTGGCTCTCGGGGCTCCGCTGCCCCCCCCCACTGGGAGGGGCAGGGGTCTCTGGGTCAGGACTGGATGGTTCCTTTGAGGTACCACATCCCGCCGTGGCTGCTGCAGCACTCCTGAAACCGCAGAGGGAGAAGTCAGAACGGCGACGAGACGGCGGGATTGGAGGGGGGGCGGACTCACGGTGAGGAGGCGGTCTACGTCGGCTTTGGGCACGTCGCCCAGCTCCTGGGCCAGTCGGGCCTGAACGACGTTCCTTCTGACCCGGTAGTTCTTGGAGAAGACGTCGTACAGCAGCCGGCGGTGCTGCAGGAGAAACACAAGACATCTCCAGAAACCCACCAAACAGCAACTTACCTGGGAACTTTACGTAGGCATGGACAAAAAAACTATGATGCTGGTGCTAAATTACAAGCATGTTAATCAGACGCAAAAAAACGGCCGGACTGATATTACACTTCATAGTTTATAGCTGTTCTCTCTGGATCAGGATCACGTTCACAAAGCAATAAAAGCGGAACTTCAAATGAAGCGATAAACTGGAGGGCTGCAGTAAAGGCTGCTATCAGGCAAAAGCAGCATCAATACTTATAAACCAGCGTAACCAGGAAGGAAAATACTCATAAAACAAGCCACTGTCTCCCATAACCTCACCGGACTGCCACACACTGACACCACAGCCTTCATGAGAACAATCTGTGATGGGTGACTATGATCTGTGGCGTTTGATCGGCCGATTCCTGCGAACAGGCCAGGCAGGAAGTGCGTACCTTGTCGAAGTCTTCTCCAGTTTCCCACAAGCCGAACACTTTCTGTTCGTCGGAGGCGGCCGTGCTCTGAGCCGGAAACTGAAGTCAGAGAGAGGAAACACGGTGAGGCCGGGTGAACCGAGCTGATCGGTGAACACTTCAGAGAGCAGCGCGGGATTCCCCCACGCACACCGAGGACGTGACGAAGGCGGGTGAACACTTTAATGACCAGAGAGCAGACTGAAGTCTCTGCAGCAGACAACAATATACCAGCCGTGTACAAATAAGAGACATTTCCACAAGCTATAAACACAACTTAAATCAAATTAATCAGCTTTGTATGAATCTGTGTTTTAGTTTTAGCCTCCAGAAGCTCCGACCCCCCCAGACTGATCATCTCTCCCCGCTAACTGGGCACAGACTGACGACCCGCCGCCGCTGAGTTGGCGGCAACCTGGAGTGCGACTCCAGCAGATCTGGGATCAGCTGAGTTTTGGAAACGACCTGGAGGCTTAACCCCTCGCTGAGCGCTAATGAGCTTAGCTTCCAGGCTAATAATCTGTTGCGTAACAGTGATGGCATCGGCCTGCAGCCTCCATCGCAGAGCTCGGCGAGGCACGGACCGCGCCGCCGCGTTCCCAGAGAGCCGACACGGCGGCCCGAAAACACACTGCTGCTGTCTAAATTAAGCATACAAACAGAAACACACAGCAGAGCCACAGACTGAGGGATCGGGTGGCTCCTGGGAGCGTAGTGCAACCCGAGAGCCGGCTCCGCGTCGCTTCACTGCGCCTACTCCTTTACGGGCGCTCACAAGCAAAACGACAGTTACAGACGCTATTCTGTGCAAGAAATCCGATAGTGAAGCCCGAGAGGAGAGAAATCCCCCTTCATTCGGCGCCGGGTGGCGGTTGGAGGCGCAGTGAGGCCTCCTCTGACACAGAATCAACCAACATTACTACATTTCACCACGGATGCTCGCTTCCTTTTTTGCGGCTGCGCCGCCCAGCGATGTGTGAAACTTCTAACATCCTGCTGCAGCGAGTTTCAAAACGTGTCCCTTTCCTGATTTCTCACAGGAAAGAGTAGAAAAAAATCTACAGAATTGGGTTGAACTCTAGGAATTGCTCACTCACAGGCACCAGGATCTGCTTGCAGCGGCTGAGCAGCACGGCGTCCTGCAGCATGTGGTCGGAGATGGAGTGGAAGACGCTGCGTCCCGCCGGCATGGAGGCCAGGTGGAGGTTGAACAGCCGCTTCAGCTCGTTCAGCGTCAGCACGAAGTGCTTCCGGAAAGTCTTTGACACAAAGTCCTGCAGCTCCGCCGAGGCCGTGCCGCCGCCGGTGCCGTTGGCGTGGTCGAAGCCCGGCGAGGCGGCGCCCGGGTAGCCGTTCAGGGAACCGTTGGGGATGGAGGAGGAGGAGGGGGAGGGGGAGGAGGTGTCCATGGCCTCCACCTCGCCGTCGTAGACCGGCTCCTGCTTGATGTGGAAGCCGCTCTCGGCGCGCCTGGCGTCCAGGTCCCTCTGCAGCGACGAGTGGTTGTCCTGCGCCCGCTGCTGGGCCATCTTCAGACGCTGCTCGCCGCTCACATGGACGGGTTCTGGAACGACCGGAGGTCAGCAAGCGACGCCAAGGCATCTCAGCGTTTGAAACGGCTGATGGAGGAAACTCACCTGGCTGAGAGGAATTCTTTGGCATAAAGTCTTCTTTAGAGAAATTAAACACTTTTTCCAACCTTGAGGGGAAAGACAAGAACAGCCGTTACCCAGACCGCAGTATCTTTGTTGACACAGTCGAGTCATACCTTTGTAATTTTTAGAATATTTTCAGTATAATTTGCACCTTTTGACACTAAGCAGCATTGAAACACCTGGACAGGAGGTTCGGGATGTAACCTACTTGCTCTGGATGCCGAGCCACAGCATGTGCTGCCTGTGGGCGACGTCTGGGTGTTTCTTGATGAAGTCCGCGTCGGTCGGCAGCAGGAACTCCCAGCCGCGGTTGATCCGAGGCGCCGCCACTTGCTCCAGGAACTCCTTCACGTCCTCCGGGGGAAGCTGAGGGAGGAGAGGACGAGCTGAGAGACGAAGCGCTGCCTGCAGGCGACGGGACGGAGCAGACGCTCCGGCTTCAGGGCGGAGGTTATGAAATACTGCGTTGACAGCATCACATTAAGAGAGGCGATATTAACGAGCAGAGATCATCAAGAATGCACGAACATCCTCTGTCTACATGTTGTGTGTGTGTGAGAGCCCTGAGGGACTAATTTAAAAAGCAACGAGCCTCTCAGGAAACACATGTCCTCAGACTGTGTGCATAAATAATTCCTTCAGCATGGCGACTTCCGACGTAGAACCGATCCTAAATTAGCAAACGCATCTGAAAATTCTCTCCCCGCTCCGTTTGGTCCTTACTTTGATGATGGATGCGATCTCCTTCCTCATCACAGACCGCTCCAGAGTGAATCTCCACATCTAGATGAAGGAAAAATAAAGTAAATATTTATTAAAAAAAAAAAAAAAAAAAGATGAAATCCTGAAGCGTGCCATCACAGATTACATTCTGTGCTACAAGGATAAAAACTGTGGCAGCTCACCACGAAGTCTCGGCCCCGGCAGAGGACTTCAGCCGGGACGCCGCTGTGAGGACTGCAGGTGTTTTTTGGGTACAGGACGTCACTGTCGAGGCGAGAAACACAAATCAGACTCATTTAACATGAAACTAGAGGTCGACTCAGCTGATTACAGGCGTCTGCACAGACAGACAGCGCTACTTTCACTGGAGAATAGAAGAGTTTTCACAAAGAATGTCTTTCCTGACACTTCTGGGATTTGAACCTGGGACCTCTACAACTCTGACAAATAACTTGATACAGAATATTAAAATGTTCTTTAAAAAATGCTTTTACTTTTTCTGCTATGCGTTTGAAAATAAAAATCTTCATACTCTTTATGAATTGCACCCGGACTAGATGTGAAGCCTCACCTCTTGACGACCCAGTTCCCCTGAACCAGCAGCGCCACCTGCTGGATGCAGCGCAGTACTGACGTGGAGTCGGTGCCCGAAGCCAGAAGGCCCATCAGGTTGGCGAAAGGCATTATCTTGACTGAGGACAGAGAGAAGTTAGAATGAAATAAAAGAAAAAAAATTGTTGTAAATGTGTGATGAGGGATCAGTTTTTCTCTCGGACCTACCGTTCTTCATCAGGGCCTTGATTTGGTCTCCCAGCGGTAACGTGCGCAGCTGAGCCATGGAGAAAACGGTACTGGGCCCGACAGGCTTTACACTAACAGACAGACAGACGCAGCGTTAGTGACAAACCTCAGAGAGCGTTAATGACTCCACACGCCGGTTAAAAGAAGAGAGGGACGCTTACACTTTCTCTTCTGCCAGAGGAGGCATCAGCATGGCGAGGTACTCCCTGAGGAAGTGAGAGGAATCAAGATCTGGCACATTCTTTTACAGTTCAATGGCAGAAGAGTCATGTTCAGTGAATGTGTATTTGAAGAGAAGCGCGTGGGGCTGCTGTGGTTGGAAGAGATACTCACTTTGGAGTTTTGACCAGTTCGGAGTTCTGCGACGCGTCCACTGACTGACAGAACAGGTACTGCCTTTCATGCTCCGAGCGCCCGTCCTGAAGTCAAACACACCAACATTCATGAGCACAGCAAACGTCTCTGATGAGGGGGACACGGGAGGGACTCTCGGCCTGGTGCCCGGAGGTCAGTGCTGCCTGTACCTTCACGCCGTGGTACTGCAGGTGAACCCAGGGCTCCTCCGCTTGCTTCTTCTGCAGGAACTCATAGGACTGGATCCTCCTCTGCCGGGCCTGCTCCGACTCGGGCCGAGCAAACCTCACCTGGAGGGGAAGAGGAAGAGAACAAGTGAGCTCAGACGGGCGAGCCGAGCTGCTTTCTTGAGGGGTGTGTGTATGAATCGTTACCGTGATGGCCTTGGCTTCATCTTCAGCTTCATCCTGAGAAGAGTCTCCACCTGCAGGAGGAAGAGTCTGGTCAGGTACAAGCGATCAATCAAGTTTAACACCGAGAAGCAAAAAACTAATCCATCGCTCTGGTTCACTCCGGAAAGAAGCAAACAAACCTTCATTGGCTGCTTCTCTCTCTCTGGTCTTGTTGTCAGCTTTGTCCAGGTAGGAGAAGCTGGGCCTCATCTGGAGGATTCCCGTCAGAGGCGTGACATGAAGCTCACCTGGTTATATGAAGAAGTACATATACAACTGAGTATTGAGATTTTTAAAATACACTTTATTCACATTTAAAAAAAAAAAAAAAACCTTTACATTTCCATAACCATTCTCATCTCTTCACAAATTGTTAAGGCAGTTCACATATCAGGTCTCGGACTCCTCCATAGTTTAAAGCCTTCATCATTCTCAGCAAACAGAATCTTCCACATGAGAAAGAGTCACGGGGACTCGTTTTCGTTTTGTTCTTTTAACTCTTTTCTCACTTTCTGCACCAGTTTCTTTAGTCTGTATTTCTCCCGATCAGTCAGCTCCCCGCTTCCGGTGTACTTTATGTTGACTCCTCCAACACAAACAAAATCCTCCAGATCTGAAAAATAGTCCTCCACCTTAACACCTTTTTTATTCTTGGTTTTTTCCAAGAATCTCTTCATTGCTATTGTCCCATAAGCACCCTCCTGGATCTCCTCGGCCAATAAGTCCCAGTTATAATCTCCACCCTCCTCCAGAGAGTCTCTGGTCCCTCCTCCACCCTCTTCAGCTGAGCTGTGATCAGTCTCAGTCTCCTGAGAACTCACCAGCTTCCTTTTATTTGACTTGACCCTCTTTCCTTTAGCTCCGCCCACTTCTTTCTGTTTGCGTTTGTCTCGCAGCACCATCCTGCTGCTCCCCTCCTCCTCCATCTCCACATCCACCCTCACTCCATCGGTCACAGGTTGCTCCGACTCCTCCTGGCCTCCAGACAGAACAGACCAGCAGCTCCACCCACAGGACCCTCCTGAGAGAGAGGCTGCTCCACCTCCACCAGTCTGCTCCCCATCTTTGCCTTCCCCTCCTCCACCTCCTTCTTCTGCTCCAAGTCTCTCTCCTGTTCACCTCCTCCTCTGCTCCTGTCGTCTTCGCCGCCTCCTACCCCACCTCTTTCCTCTCCGTCACCTCCTCCACCGCTCTTCTCTCCCCCTTCACCGCCTCCTCCTCCGTCACCTCCTCCAGCAGCGTCCCCCTCAGGACAGGTCCTCCTCAGGTGTCCATCCTGGCCACACTTGAAGCATCTCAGGTTGTCTGTGGTGGCGAACATTGTGTAGTGGAAGCCCTCCATGGTGACTGTGAAGCTCAGGTTTAATTCCCGGTTGTTGTTCTTCAACACCATGAAGAGCTGTCTTCTGTAACTCACAATGTGACGGAGTTCAGGGTCTTTGCAGCCAGAGGACAGCTTCCTCAGAGGAGACACCACCTTTCCAAACCTGGACAGGGTGTTAATAATGTCCACGTCTCTGATATAAGGAATAACGTTGCCCAGGATGACTCTCCTAGCCGGTGTGGTCAGAGGCATGACAGGAACCGGCAGGTCTCTGATCACTACACCAGCTGAGATGACAGTGTTAGCCTTTTCCTCCTCGGCCACCAACATGACAACAGCCCCGTTCATCCTGGCAGCGGAGACGATGTTAGCAGCTCCAATAATCCCTGCCACAGCCTGGACACACTCCTCCACGGAGCAGGAGAAGTCAGGTGTCATCCTGAAACCGTGCTTCCTGGTTAGCCTGGTGTAGTCCATGGTGCCAACAGCTAGCGTCCTGCTAGCAGCACCACAGACCCACCAGACCAGGAACCGGTCCACAAAGCTCCCAGAAGCCAAGCCTCGCTCCACACAGCTCACTGAGCTGCAGGAGGGGCTGGAAGTACTTCGAACGGGTGAGAAAAAGTCTCAAAAACTCACTTTGCCTGGTCAGACTCTCACAGCCACTCTGCAGCCTCCAAAACTGAGTATTACAATTGAGTGTATGATGAGAAAATTGTCAAAACACAGGAGTTCATAAACAGGCTGGACTTGGACCTTTGTTTTTCAGTACTGGCTGCACTAAAAGAATTCCTGTGGTAATAAATGTGGTGTTTACAGGATTCAAAACCAGCGACTGTAAGCCATACCTTACAGTGTGGAATGGATCCACACACATTATCTGGTTAACAATGTAAACACACTGAATGCAGTGGAAGATAAAGGGAGGACTCTGAACAGACCAGAGGACCTTTGAGTATCTACAGGAGCACGTCGGGCAAAACAAAAACACAGCGCGCGCTTTGAAAGCTCGACACTGTAAATCAGGTCAGACCTTTGCGGAACACAGCGGCGGCGTATCTGGAGGTGTTGGTGGTGGCCTGGATGGAGGAGAACGTCTGCTTGTCCATCATTTTGCTGTGGAGGAAAAGCAAATATACTGACTCAAAGAATCAGGAACACGTAGGATAAACTGCACAGCTTCACAATACAATCGAAAAAAAGAAAAGAACAAGAAAAAGAAGACAGATCGCCAGACCATCACATCACGGCGCAGGTTTCAGCTTTTAGAATCGACTTTGTTCGAAAATCAAGTTGTTACTATTAATAAATAGAAAAAAAGAAACTGCTTTCAGTCTACGTACACCGAGTAGGTGTTGCTTTCTTCGTACGTCGCGCCGTCCACATTCAGAGCGATCTGCTCGCCTTTGCTGCGACAGTAGTTCGGACTCACTGTGTTGATGGCCATTTCCAGCTCCACCTGTGTAACCAGAAAAACCATGAGAAGACCGAAGCTAATATTGTCAGCAAAAGCAGCACCAAAGGATTAAAAATAAATCCAGATCCAGGTTGAAAATGAGAAAAGAATCCAGAGAGGCTTTTTACCCTCTGCTGCTTGGGTTTGATCTTAGCCGCTAAATGATTGACGTCGTCGTAGGTCATGGTGGAAGGTCGAACAGGATACTGCAGCATGAGACAAAAAGAGAGAGAGAGAGAAAGCCTCAATCACACCATAAGAGGCCCAGATATCTTAAAGTCTGTGTGAAACAGAATCAACATGAATCAGCTTGTTTTGGTGACATTAACCACAACATTGCATTGAGTCTAACTTTTACAACATGTTTAAAATGCTCAGAAATAGACTGCTGGATTATATAACACACTTAATAAAGTGTATTTTAAAGGCATATAAGCAGATTCAGAAAATAACCTCACCTGGAAGAGATACAGCTTTTCTGCGAGGCTTTTGGCAAGATACACATCGATCTACAGGAAACGGAAACAGAAATCAAAATGAATTCCCATTCAAATTTCCTTTTAAACAAAGTTACTGAACAAGCACAGCATTCTAAATGTCTTTTTTTTTTTATTATTATTATCTGCAGGATTCTTCATACCTCCTCTATGATGGGGTCGTCGTCATCCCCGCTGGCCATACTGATGTGCTCAAAGCGAGGGTTGGTGAGAGATCTCTGGGATCCAACCTGTAAACATACAGACCTTGAGCTGTTAACTTACTCCTGTTACTGTAAGCCGGCGGCTACACCCAGTCTGCTAACCAAAGAGCCCATGTGACAGGTTAGGTGGTGCAGTAGGGAAGCGAATCGCCTCATATTTAGCTCAAACTCCTTTGCAGGTCAGTTGAGGTGTGTTCCATTGTCATCCTTTGGCTGAGAATGACTCATTAAAACATGTGGCTGTTGAGATCAGCAGTGTGTGAAGTGATGCTTTCACTGACAGGCAGGTAGAACTCACATGATGTAAGACTCTGCAATCTATTAAATAAAAAAAAAAAGTTTCACAGACAGTTTGTAAAAAATCTGATTGTTTGTGTTGTACATTTCAAAGACCGATGTCACAGTCTTATGACACCATTCACAAATAAGTGGTTTAAAACAATTTTCTAGTTTCTAACAACGTTAGCTAGTTAGCATAGCTAGCCAACTAACCTTTGCGCAGCATGATAGAAGCCTGCGCTTCACCCAATGTTTCAGTGTTGCCTACATCAAGGATAAACACATGTAAAAGAACCCTGCAACAACAGTAACGACACGATAGTCTCTCATTTTGCCAAATAAACGACGGCATGAGCTAACAGGCTGCTAGCCGGTGGTAGTTAGCCTAGCTTCGCATACCATCCGAAATAAGTGAGTGTGGCAGCGGGCCTCGGCGAACACGACGACAAACACCCGGGCCTCACCTGCACTCTCCACCGGGCACTTCTGGCTATCTCATCCGTGTGTGGACAGTCCCGCAGGGTGGTGCACAGGCAGGAGAAGCGAGACAGTCTCAGCTGAGGTCTGCCGCTGAGGGGACCATGTTGACTCTGCTCCACATAGACACGTGGGGAGGAGCCCGGGCCCACAATGCACAGCGAGTCCAATGAGACGTCCGTCTTTCTCTGATTAATTTGACTTCCAGCCTCTCAGTTGTCGGGATTAGAGGGAGGATGTTATGTGTCGATGTTGTGAGATGAATTTAGTGTTCAAAATGTAAAGCCAAAAAGCTTTCTGGCAGCGGTGGGATTCGAACCCACGCCCCCGAAGAGACTGGAGCCTTAATCCAGCGCCTTAGACCGCTCGGCCACGCTACCTTAGTACCAGTGCATGCTGGGTAATCTCATCACTGTATCAAACATACGGATTTGCACGTGAATTATGTCGAATATTTGAAATCATGCATCATATTTAGATCGGGTAAATGTAAAAAGACAACAATATGGATTTTACATATTTGCAACCCATGACACAGAGTGACTAAGAATAAATATATTAGACGAAGTACATCACTTTATATTACCAGCAGGTGGCGACACTAACCTGAAAATGCTTAAAACAGGAACGTGATTCCCCTGACACGTTATTTATTGACCTGTAAAGTTGTTATTAATCATTCTTACTCCCTTGCTTGCTGAATTATTTAATCACTGACGAAATTCCTATTGATCAATCTTGAAATGGTAACAAGCGATTTAGCACCTTTCAATAATAGCTCATAATGATATTATTACATCAAATAAATAGAGGAGTGAGCTTGTTGTGCACATTCTAGTTACCATGTGTTAAAATAAAACACATTATAAAGGCTTGAGTATTTCATTACATTTTCAAATACATAAATTTGTGCTCAGCTGCAGTAGAAATGAATCAGGATCCAGTTTAGAGGATAATGTGCAATTTGAGATTAAGTGAGGCTATATCACTGATATTTTAGCTTTCGTGTGCATTATATTTATGTCATTTTTATCTTTTGCCTTACTGTAACATTGTGTATTTCCAGGTAGAAAAACAATAACCACACTCAACTCCAACATTTCTGCCTCCTGATTGGTCAAATGTTGAGAGAAACTTTCAAGACCCATCATGTTGATTGGCTCCGATTATGGAATGAGGGATCTAATTTTATATATATGCACTTTCTTTTAACTCGGAGTTGAATATTTTATTCTGGATTGTTGACTTTTTTTTTTAACTTGTAGTGACATGTAGTTTATCGTAACTGACAGAAAAATGCTCGCTGGAGGAACAAACGACTCAGGTGTAGGCCTTTAATGGAAGAGCCCGCTCACTGGAGAAAACAGGAATAAATATCAATAAAAAGCACACTTTATTTTACAAATTTTAGACCCACATCCATTCTTTCAACATAAGTGCGTTAAAATCTGAGGCAAATTAAGTAAACACATTTCTCTCATTTTGATGATTTATATATATATCTCTATATATATTTTTTCTTTTTTTTGTCATGCAGCCATTTTCACCTAGCAGAAAAGAGGATATGGGAGAATTAAGATGACTAGCATCACTGAGAGAAAGAAACCAGGGGAAAGATGGGATGTAAATGTCTGAAAGGTCAATGTCAATGCACACACACCCACATACACACACAAGAACCGCTAACAGCAAAAAATTCTGTCATTAAAAATATGTAAACTGTCACCATTCAGGTTGTGCCCAGAATGTAAAGAAATCAGAATCACACGTTGACTCCCATGTCCTCAAATGGCTTAAATATTTATATTTATCTCCCGTGTTTCACTCCTCCATGAGCGCCCAGGCCTCTTCTGCTTTCATGTAGTACTGGTTGGCCAGGCGGCCTTTCATGGCTTCCATGGCCGCTTCTGCCGCTTCCGTGAACAGGTCGCCTGCACAAACGGAGGACAGATTTACATTACACAACCGTTGATATTCTATTATTCTCTTCCTGATTGCACACAAAAAAAAACAAGCAGTCTCTTGTAAAAACAAGCAGCCACGCCGCTGTCTCACCCGCTCTCTGTGGGTCTGCGGTGAGGTTGTGGCCTCCCTCCTGGTACATCTCGGCCTCTCGGGCCAGCAGGAGGTAGCGAGGCTCGTCCTGCGTCCCGTCGAACTCTCCCCCCTCGTCGTAGTCCGTCATGTTCAGCACCGTGTCGTACCAGTGGATCGCTTCCTCCCAGTCCTGCTTTCTGTAGCGGTGGGGAAGGATGAATTAATCGTTAGTTGCTGAATTGGGGAAAAAAGTTAGATTAGATCAAGACGGGCGTGTCAGCCTAAACCGGCTCGTCTGGTTTGAGTGGAAGTACCACTGACCTGTCAGCTGACAGGTTGATCCCAGTGTCGAAGGCTCTGGCCACTGTGATCATAGACGAGCGGTCGCCAGCCTCAGCTGCCTGCAGCAGGTACTTGAAACCCTTCATCCTGTTACCGGCGCAGTCCTGTCAGCGGCACAGATGGCACGTCAGAGAGCGAGTGCACACACTCAGCCACGACACGAAGCGTCGCGCAGCGTACCTCCACCTCCATTTCGGACAGGATGTGGTGAGGCAGCTGCAGGTAGCACTGTCCCAACGCCACGATGGCCTCCAGCTCGCCGCACAGCGCGGCTCTCTCCAGGTGGAACATGGCCGAGTCCTGATCCCACTGCTCCTCTTTCTCACAGAAGCGACCTCCTTCGTGGTATCGCACCATGGCCAGGTGGACCTGGAGAGAGAAACGCATTTAAAAAAAAAAAAAAAATCCTGCAAAACCCTGAAATCTGACGCTGGTAAACGTGGTGCGGCCGCACCTTTCCGAGGATTGACTGGCCGATCCTCTTTTGCATAAGTGTGTTGAGTCGTTCCACCTCTGTGGCGACGCAGGAAGGGCGGTGGACGTGAGCGCGAGACGAATGGTAGAAAGTCCACTTCTCCTCCGTCAGCTGAAGTGAAAACGGGCATCAGAACACAAGAGGAAATCTTTCAATTAAAATTTGATCTTGATGGTGTGAGGAGAAAAACAGCGAAAAGTGAGACCGATCCAGAAAGGTCTGGAGTGTTCTGAACTGGCAAACGGGATAAAAGCAGCTTCGAGCTCAGAGCTGGAGGAAGGAGAGGCAGAAAGCCGTCAGCTGAGCCGAACAAACCAGACTCAGCTGCATGTTGTCGCTGTACGGAGTGCTGTGATATGTTTGTGTTGTGTTCAGTGTCATATAAATAAAGCTGTAAACTGAAGGAGAACACCCCCTGTTGGACAGCGATTCAATGACTGTAAAATTACATGAGGAATGAGAAAAAGTGCACTTCAAAACACACACACAAAGTTACAACGGGGTGAAACTGGAGGCAGACAGTGTTTTAATTCCAAATGTAGCTTTTCTCTTTTGTGCATTTAGCTTTTCGTTTGTATCCACTCAGCTAAAAACAGACTGAATGAAAGCAGCAGCAGCAGCCGGCTTGATAAACTGCACAAATCTCGTGTGACGTTTTTATTCATTAGCCGAGGAAGCGTTTTAGAGAAAAGTCTGCGAAGCGCTGCACAGCCGGCTCATGAGCCTCCATGCTAATAATCACCGGGTCAAGGTCAGGTGTGAATGACATTTCATGAGTGAGGTTTGCAGAAACTCTTGGAGGAGCTACCATCTTCCTCTAGTGAGAGGGAAACAGAGAACAGGTGCAGCTGAATTAAACGAAAAGGTGAGGAATAGTGAGGAAGTGATGAAAGGGACGAAGGACAACCAACATGTCAGTCTAGATGAGGAACGCTGGAGGAATATTCATCGAGGTGAGCACGGCGTTCAGTTTTCCTGTTCGCTTACCCGTCTGACGCTGTCGTCATCCGACTCGGAGAAGTGTCTCTGGTAGCGATGGTAGGCCTGTGTGACGAGAGAAAATGCATCATGCAGCCTGCTGTTAAGACAACCGGCTGAATTTAAAGGTTCAAACAGGAGTTTCATGGAGCGGAAACAAAAGATTGACTTGGCCTGAAAAAGCCTGTCTTATATTATATACTGAACCTCAAAAACTTTATAATAACATCTGTAAATATCAGGAATCCAAACTGGTGCTAAATAAATCTTTAATTTAATGAATAAATAAATACATTCTCACCCCGTCTACATGATCATTTGGATCCCCTTCGCTTCTCCGTTCGCTAGGGTAGCCGCTGTCCCCGCCACTCTCCGATTCCTACGATCAGAAGTCAGACGAGGTCGTACATAAGCCTGGATGCGTTCTGATACAACAATAATCTGACTGTACCGACTTTAAAAACTGCACAACTTCAGCATCTAGCAGAGAGGACTTTTTCAATTACAACACCTTTGTTTTCTTCACACATTAATAACTGAAGACTCATTGTTTGTACAACTAGTCGATTGTAGCGCCTTGAGCTTTGCGGCTGTGTCACTCACCCTGTGTTCGCCTGTGTTGTTATTGTTGTGAAGCCTTTCATGTTCATACATTCCAGAGAAAGACAAGCCTGTAAGAGGACGTGAAGAACCACAGACATCATGTTCTCTGATTTGGCACGTTAAAGCACAGCTATTCATTCTCCGGAGTATCGACAGGCGACTTGCCTAGAGACCCGCCCAGTGTGAGCGGGGAGCAGGGGATGGAGTCGGAGTCGCTCATGTTGTCGTCCGCTGACGAGGTTTCGGACAGGCGCGACAGCAGCAGGGGAGCGCGGCCGGTCGACATGGTCCGGACCCGAGGCGATCCGCACTGCTCTTCGCTGCCCCTCAGCACCGTCTTGGCCGACTTCTGAGACAAACGAGGTGAAAGAATAAATCTTAGGATTCCGACAGCTGGGATCAGCTCTCGCGTCTTTGGGACATTCTCTTACTTTAACAACAGTAATTTACTAAGTAAATTTTAGACCCTGACTGACACTTCATATTCCAAAAGAATGTTGAAATTACTAGCAGTTTGTTGGTGCAGTCCAGCTGAGACTTCTCCCCTAGAGAGAGGTCGAAGGGCGTCAGGCCCATGCTCTTGCAGATCTTGTTGCACAGGTGGGAGTGGAAGAACAGAGCCATGCCTCGAACACCTGGAGCAAAGTTACAGTCAAGATGTGGAATCTGCAATAACTCCCATTCAAAGAATAGAGACACACACAGATTGTCGAGGTCAAGGGTACCTAGATTCCCGTCTCCAAAGTCAGTCCCCTTCTCGGTGTGGATCTGAGGGTCGGTGTAGAGATCTCCCACTCCCTGGATGTCCACCACGATCAGCTGATGTCCCGAGCGCTCGAAGGTGAAGTGACTGAAGGCCTGGTGGACGGAAGAGGAGGGTTAGACTTCACCGTCGGGCGGAGGGCGTTCCAGTGGCGTGGAGGAGGGGGGGGGACGCCCGCTCACCTGCGGAGTGAGCCGGATGTTATCGTCCCTGACAAAGCCCGAGTTGGAGTTGTACTTGATGTACTTGCCCTCGATGTAATGCTCCAGGTGGAAGAGAGGCTTGCCCGGCCTGTCGGTCATCTCCACCACACACATCTGCATGATGTCCACCTGGCGGTTTCCAGAGGGCCACAGCGAGGTCATGCACTGCGTTTTGCTCCCCGACTGACTAATCGGCCGGTTTCTCCCGTACCTGTTTGGGGGGTCTGTGACGGTTGTACTCCTCCCCCCACAGCTTGGCCTCCATCTGCAGCCTCACGTCCTCCAGGTAAACGTCTCTGTCCACCGGCTGCATGTACCGCTTGGCCACGTAGTTCGACGCAGACTTCCAGTTACTGCTGTGCGAGAAGTTTGACAACTTCTTCCTGAAAGTCAAAAGAGGAGGGGGGGAGCAGTTAAATGTATTTATCATACATAGCGAAAAGTAGAAAAAAAATTATAAAATAACTGCTAGTGATAGCAGATGTGCCCAGTGTGACACCGGCTTTCACCCACAAGAGCGCAATCCCAGCAGGAAAACATACCACATCGCAACATAATCCTATTTTAGGGACATGTATTTCGGGATTTATTATTTTAAGCTCTGGTTTGATTAGAGAGGATCTCTTTCTGTGGGATACTCGGAGAGGAAAAATGCATGCGTGTGGATGTCAATGGACGCCTTCTCCCCCCCCTCCCCTTGTTTCCCACTTGACTGAGTATTACAGAAAAAATATCACTTCATCGTTTTTCACTGAGTAATGTCCCCGAGGCCACAGCGCGAGGGAGCAGCAGTAACTTTGTGTTCGCATTCTACTCCACCTAATCAGTAAACATCAAGAGCGCTGTCAGAAGCCAGTTAAAAATAAATGTCCATGTGCTTCCGTGGGAGATTTTAAAGGTCTGAACTGAGGTCCATCGGCTGCTCCCCCCAAAGATTAGGAGCAAAGGAAGCGGACCTGCACCTCCGTGAGACACATGACTATGTTTTGTTTACAGCTTCAGTTGTGAGACCACGAGTTCAACAACCACCCGAGTGACAAGTGATGAATATGGAGACGTATTTTAAACTTACGTCCTGAAGCACTCCCTCATGGCTCCTTTCCCAAACGGCTGTGAGAAACCAAACAGGAAGAAATATGTAAGAGAAGGAGATAAGGCTCCACAGTAGCAGCTGCGGGAAGACAGAAATAGAGACCTGTGCAGCCATCTTGACGTGGATCTGGTCTTGAACCCACTCGCCGGTGATCGCATTGTACCTGGCGAGATGGAAAGTTGCATCCGTTATGTTCAGTTTTCTAACAGCACATATGCATCGACAGTCATTCCCTTTAAGGCGTTCATGGATGCACAATCAGAAAATCCACAATTCGATAACGGGCCTTTGTGTGAAGACTTTCATTGTCTTCAAATCAAAAAGCTGAATTTTGACCCTCGATTGCCTGCAGGTGTGAACGTGTGACTGTGGCTCTGTTTGCCCCCTGCTGGACTGGTGACCTGACCAGGATGTACTCTGCGTTTAATCCAATGGCAGATTGGAGGGAGTCCAGCACACCACGAGCCCGAGCTGGGCAAGGCGGAAAATAGATGGAAAGGCTCTTGTCAACACAATGCGAGCTTGTAAACAAAGTTTAGCTGAGGATAATTCAATTCTGCAGAGAAATTTAAGAGGAGGCAGTTTCACTGAGCTGAAGCGCCATAACAGCTTCTGGATATACTTTAGATAGTCAGTAAATGACCCAAAATGCACATTTTTGGACTGTGGAAGGAAACGGGAGCAGTAAGAGAAAACCCACACACACACAGAAAGGCCCCTGAGCCCCGACTTGAACCAGGCAGGTTCCAACTGTGAGGCAACCTGCTAAAACTGTGTGGCTGGAGCTGCTGCCACGCTGCATGCTAACGAGGTTCTGAGTGGACGAACTCACGACAAAAGCCTCCATCTGTTAAATTCTATCCAGACTGAGATTGCAGGGAATGTGGAGACTTTCTGAACCAACACTGGTTGAAAGGCAGTCAACAGTTTAACAGAAAGCAAACAGCGTGTGTTTGGAGTAAGAACTAAACGCATTAAAACAAGGCCTCTGTTATACAAGTAAAGCTATAAATCAGCTCTTCGGTGTTGAGCTGTAGCACATTTAGCTTTAAGTTTCGGGGTCAGCTGCAGCTCTGTGGACGTGCGACTGCACAGTTGTTGATCATTTGTTTGTTGAAGAGCACAACCTTTGACCCCTGCTATACACTGAGAGAACCCCGCTTGTTTCCCTTTTTGGTTTTTTTCCCACCTGTCACATTGTGTATCACTCAGACAAGCCTGCCGAACCTTGACCTGGCCGCCTTTATTTCCAAAAGCCCCTGCTGCGCTGCAGTCAATAACCCGTAATGCATCCACGTAACTCCGATAAAATCCCTTCTTAGTGAAGTGCAAGCATGGCAGATTTTTGTTGTGTTTGCGTCATCTACAATCGAGCAAGGTAGGACTAGAAATGTAGTATCTTTAGCAAAACATACAACAATGTACATTGTGTGTCTGGGTCAATCCGTCTAGGAGTTTGTACCCTGAGTTAATAAGTACAGTAGCAGCAGCTGCAAGTCTTCACAGCTGAAGCCAGACAGTCCGCTCTACATTTCCCCTCATCTCCACAAGAAAAAAATAGAGAGAGAAAAAAAAAAAAAAAAACGGCAGTCCTTTCCGCTTCCAGCATCTATCTAATCCTCTCTCTTCTCTAGAACACTGCCTACCGTGACATTCATACCATCGAGTTCCTGCCACGAGGGGGGCGAGGAGGAGTGAGGTTACGAGTGGGTAAAATTAGCACGCGAAAAGAGTACAGCAGAGCAAATCCAGAACCTGGAAGAGCCCCTCCTCCCCTGCAGAAAAGTACAAACCCTGTGTGTTATATAAGAGCCGTTCATTCAGCTCCTGTTCTCTACCCGTGCCCGTTCCAGCACTGTCTTGCTGTGCAGCTTCCTTATAGAGGTTTGTGGAAGGCGTTGGTGCAACCGCAGTGTTCATTGTAGGTATCTCGGTGCCGGCAGCAGCACACCCATCCACGAGATATTAAATACAAAGAGGTCGGTGCCAAAAAACACGCCCATGGGTCCCGTGCCCATCCAAAGTCTTATTTGTCAACAGTTAAGATTAGCACCACTCCACTGACCCAGATATGAGCCAATAAGGTGACAAGAGGTCGACTGCCAAGTCCATGAGTGATCAAGACTGATACAGGACGATCTGTCTGTGTCAACGAAACCTTGACCCATCAAGCACCAAAAGCATTTAAAGCATCTTTAAAGGCAAAGTAACACTGAATTATCACCTAATTATGAAGTTCATATCAGTACGACAGAGAAGTTCAGCTCAGGGTGAGACGGGAGGTGAGTAGGTGTATAAAAAGCACCACAAGAATAACACTGATCTAAATATTTAGAATGGCAGTCTTTCTTACTTTCTTCAGTTTACAGCTGTAAGTTTAGATGAGAGAGGCGCAGAAGTCACCAAGTGTGGTCACTTACTGGACTTAAATTGCCAAACGATCAAACAGAGAGAATAATAATGCGGTCTGTACCTGTAACGGACGCAGGGTTCAGTCACAATGTCCTCCAGGTGAAACTCTGCCCAGGGGTCGGGCATGGCTCTGGCCTTTTCAACGGCATGGATCCACGCCGCCTGTCACACAAAATAACTTATTATACATCACTATTTGTTTTCATCCTGCATAAAAGATCAAAATCCTTGAGTAGAAAGGGGGGGGGGGGGGAATTAGTTTTTTTTTCATGCACAGAGTTGAATTGGAACAATATAAGTGTTTCAATGGTTACTTTCAGAAAAACCAACATTCCTCCTCCAGGCCATTCATCAAGCCTCACTAGTAATCTAAATCGGATTGGAGAGTAACCCAATCCCTGACCGGCCCTATATAGCAAACACACGTCTCCCTCGTACACCGCTGCTCAGCGTCCTGCAGGGGGACCGGACACGTATATATTTAGAGCGTAGCATTTACATGAGAAGTGAGCGTCAAGTCTTATGATGGACGGCAGACGATACGTCTTACGTCAGGACCCGTCCAACTGCCAGGACTCTGACGTGCTACCGAAGACTTTACAGTCTGTTGACTTCAAGATCAGATTGCTCTAAAACATGGCAGGATGCAAAAAAAACATTTATCAGCAGATATATTGTCATTTTTTTCAAACTAAGTTTAAAGAAGCTGTAAAAATATCTTAAGACTCCAAGATAATATGGTAGTAAGAATAATCTATTCATGAACAAAGGAACACATCAGGAAGGAAAGGAGCACACGGGAAGGATGTTCTGGGGTAAACAAAGAAATGAGAGAGGTGAGAAGTGGAGGGAAATACCAAAAATAGAAAAAAATGGGAAGCAAATAAGAGAGTGAAGAGGAACAAGCGGATGATCACCGGTGAGGAGGGAAATCAATAAGACAGTTAGATCTGCAACATACCCGTGCACTTTCAGACAAAACCTTGTACTGGCGAGGCTCTGCCACAGTTTCTGTCTCATTCTATGCAGAAAGGTGAAGAGAACGGACGGCCTTCCATCAGCAAACAACTTAAGCAGCACATCGTTACAACAAAAAAAAAACACATTAGTTTCATGAACGCTCCAAACAACATTCGCACGCACAATCACAGAGCTGCTGATCCCACACAGCGTGCGCTCGCTCTGATAAAGAGCCTTTATGCCGCTCGCTGCTGATCTGCACAGTGTCAGTGACAAATGTGTTTACATTCACATGAGGTGAAAACCGCTCGCTGACACTTCCTGGACTCATTGCATGGTTCATACAGCAGGTGACTGGCTGGCGTTCCACTTGAGTAAACACATGTGGAACACACAATCATAAGCATACACACACAAAACACAAATAACACACAGACTGATGTGTCTGTGCAGACATGCGGCGACCATCTTTCCTTATACGGTAAAGGGCTGTTCTCACGGCGAATTTGCAGAAGCCAGCGGTTGTCATGATGCATGAGCAGATTAGGCAGAGGCTCACCCTGTACACATAGTTGCTCTTAGGAAAAGAGTTTGACAGCTGCCGGGTGTAAACCAGGCTTTTCAAATAGTGGCAGACTTCTTTGGCAGAGTCATCGAGAAGGGGGGCGATGAAGTGCTCGTCGTCGTCGTCGTCCTCGCTGGGGTTGGCGTCGCTCAGAGAGGACGCCCGATGCTTGAGGGCATGCCGCTGAACCGGGGGTCTCGTGGCACTGCCGTCCTCCTCCATGCTGAACATGAGCTCGTCCTCCATGTTGCCTGGCGTGCATTTGACAGGACAGAAAGCACTAGTGAGAGAACAGCCCGCCGCATCGACTGTGGAGCAGAGATGTGCTTCAGGCAGCCATTAGCCATTAGAGTACGTGTGCCAAATAATCCTGCATGATGGCTGCAGACTGTACAATGTCAAGTATGTGTGGGGGAATCCTTGCAGTCGTGGCTGCAACAGCTAATAGGAATCCCAGTCTTTTATTATTGTATGATTTATTAAACATACATCCCTGTATAATGCACACTGATGTAAACAGCCTGAGTGTGAGTATCCAGCTGGTTATTTGCTGTACTGAGAAAATACAAGTGTCTGTCTGTTTGACTAACAGAACTCAGCTATGTTTGGACATTTTTAAAGGATCAGCTCGTTGACAGATGGGAGTGCAGTTATTTTCCCTCCTGGTGCAACGTGTTCCCACAATGTGAATCACACATCAGCACCAGCAGCCATGACTGCTATAAATGAAATGACAGCGTGCAGGAATACAACCAACAACTCTGAATAAAACGAGGCACAAATAATTAACTTCGATGTTTCCCACTGAAGTATATTCAATAATGCAAGAAAATACATGAATGTAACCAACCTTAGAATCGAGTGCACCTCTGAATGACTTGAAGTTGACAGATTGTCACAGAGTATCGAGTCCTCTTCCGTTCTATCAGCTCGTGATGTTTGCAGCAGCTCCTCCTACAGCGGTGCGCGAGCTGCAGACTGGCTCGGTCCCGGTTCTCCGGCGTGGCCTGAAGGTCCGGGGACGTGTCTGGCGGCGGGAGGCGGTGGGCGGGTTGTTCTTGTGTCAGTGCCACCACGGCGCGGGGCTTCTTCGGCACGTACCGCACTCCTCTCTGTGGCCCGAACCCGCCTCCCGCCGCATTCACGGCTGTCGGAAACCCCACGCGCGGACAGTCCCGACAACAGATGGATTAGGAGGTGCGTTCACGGTAACTGGGAAATGAGAGTATTACAAGAGACAAAATCCCTATTTCAGCACATTTTTTGTTTTACGGTTGACATTTCACTTGGTTTTGATTATTTTAATGTATTTATGCCGTTTTTGTTCTGTAAACCATACATTTTTTCAGGTAACATGCATACTTAGATTCCAAGAAGCTAAACAACAACAGCAACAACAACAACAACAGTAACAACAAAAAGGAATGGGCTGCATAACATTGAAAATGATAACGCCACTTCGTTCCAGCATACAAATAAATACAAAAGCAAATGAAAAAACATTATTAAACTGAAGAGTGGGATTATTGGAAGTGTATCGTAATTTTTAATTTTTAATTTTTAATTTTTTTGCATTGTAACATTTCAGTCTTCAACAATCATTGTACATCCAAAAATCTCGATAGGCTTGACACGATTTGCTTTTAACAAAGTTTACTGTTTTTGTTTTGGGGTTTTTTTTTCCAAGGAATTTATGTCATCCTGAAATGTTGAGCTCTGAGAAAATCAAAATACGTTACAAGAAGCCATTGTATTGTCACCCAACACAAAGGCCGAGTTGGCCCTACAGGAGGAACTGGTTATTTTAATGATACAAACTGTGTCACAATTATTGTAAAAGTCAAATATCATTAGCACAGCCGTGAGGTTAACTAGTTACAAAAACCTACTGTAAATCTCTATCATCATATAATATCTATGCATTTTTTTTCAGTAATATTGACTTTCCAAGCAAGTTGGTTTATATATGTGACATAACAATGTTTAGGTTTTTTAAAATGCTATGGGTTTTATGCACAGCTCCATTACTTCCTGAAGTTCGAACAGCACGTTTATTTTCTGTTTCATGATAGGATTAACTGATTAATCCAGGTGTGTCTGACCTCAGTAAATGGCCAGACACACCTGGATTAATCAGTTCATCCTATCATGAAACACAGAAAATAAAGGTGCTGTCTGAACTTCAGGGAGTAGTGGAGCGGTGCATATAGCCCATTGGCAAGTTTTCATGACTAGTTGGCTGGTTGTCCTTGTCATGAGAAAGCACTTAACTGGAAAACAGACTGCCTCAAAGTCCAGAATAGAATCTACATTACCAGATGGGCAGAATGTATTTTGAATTCATCTTCCAATTTCCTCAGTATTGTTTCCAAGTTAGTGGAAGTACTATAGGAGCACATTTCAAAAGCCACAACATATTTTTATAAGCTTATTGTGGGTCCATGTTTCACATACATGTAGGGCAATGTAAGACTTCTTTGTCTTTATCCTGAATTTCCTTCAGTCATTCTTATTGTTGGGAGAGACAGACAAAAACAGATCAACGTTCAGCATTACATTTATTCAGCCATGAAACTACAACAACAGATGAAATGGTTTCACCAAAGTCCGAAGTCTGTCTCCTCTCCAGCTCCTCCATCGCCCCATGTCCAGCCAGGTCTGTTGGCTTTTCCTCAGCTGAGACTGAGAGAGGGTGCTCCTTCAGTCCATCCTAAAACCAGTTTCTGTTCATCCTCCTGCCAGTCAGCTCCCCGTCCTCTTCAGTCACAGGTCCTGCTTCTCTCAGGATCCCGCCTTCATGAATAATCTTTATAGTCTTTTCATTTTGATCTCCTCTTGTTATCACCTGGGTTAATCAGCAGGATGTCCTATAGGGTCCTCTTCACTCCAGGTGGTCGTCTCCATATGGTTCTCTTTACAGTTACATCAAAGCAAGTTTGCAACAGAAGACCCAAGAAAGCACAACTTTATTACATTCAGCCCCCTCTGTGCTAAGCAAGGTGTCACATTCAAAAGTCTGCTCCAACTGAAACTAACTATGTATGTTATAACCTTAATTCAAACAATATTCTAACAGCAATACGAGTGAGGAATGATCTTAATAGCCTGATTTTATTGTGATACTTTTACATCTGGTGACGCCCTGATTTGGTGGGACAAGCCGGAACAGGCTGAACTCTGTATCCAGTGTTGAACACGCTGTTCCGGGCCAGCTGTCAATACGCCCCTGGTGGTGGAGAGCAGTAATTACACCGTCTGGAGCGCAGACATGGCAGCACTTCAGTGCTGCACGTGCTCACCGGGAGGCTCATTTGCATGCAGAATTTTGGTGGTAGTTTCGTTTTTGACGTGCAGGCAGGGTTTCACATGAACTGAGGATCTTTTTCTGTTTGTTTCTGCTCTGACATTTTTGAATACTTAAAACGTGTTTTTCTGAGGGATTTTTGTGACTTTTTTCTTTTAAGGCGGATTTCGAGCAGGCCATAACTTGTAAGTTCAAAGTTTTTTCTCATCCTGTAACGTTTATTTGATTTTTAAAAGGAAAAACAATCAACCATCAAGTGAAATCAGCTCAACGTTGCTTAAAAAATGCTATTTTATTTTATGGTTAGAAATTTTAGTGCATTTTATTGCTAGGTTTATTGTGTTAGTGCAATATTCTCATGATTTGACTATTCTCTTTTATAATTTGCATTGGTGCAGCAGCACAGGACTATTAAAGGAGTTGCAAAAGAATACCAACAATAATAAATATTTATAAATAGCAACAGTAACAATTGATCAAAAATGTGACAATATTTTACATCCTAGAACTGAGTGGAAATCAATCAGATTATGTTGTTATACTTAGCATTAAGTAGGTTCTTGTCGTTTATGTTATTTTCCTCATTATTTGTGTTATAATGACCCGACATGAATAAAAGAAATTTAAGTAGGCACAGATTAATGTTTGAAACAGATTAAGAACTTGAAAAGTGCGTCAACATTTAGAAAAATGAGATTATTACTGTCCAAAATGGAAACAAGTCAAGACATTACAAAGACTTACTGACATGCCAGTATAGTCATGAGCTGATGATTAAGCAGTTAGCAATGTCTGCTAACCAGGGAAGCTAACTGTTGTTCAAGACAGTAAACAAGTTCAACCAGTGGTTAAATTAAAACATTTCCACCATGAAGATGACCGAGTAGCAGAAAAAAATGCGAGCATGTATCATAGATGTTTTTAATGTTGTGAAGACGCCAAAAAAAAAAAGTCAACAACGCACGTGAACAGTGTGTGTATAAATTTTGACGTCCATCACGTGGTCTTACGTGGTAGCGTGGCCGAGTGGTCTAAGGCGCTGGATTTAGGCTCCAGTCATTTCGATGGCGTGGGTTCGAATCCCACCGCTGCCAGATTCGCTTTTCTTTGCATTTTTACAAACAATAACTGTTCAGTCCTGCCTGTAACGGGTTTCACACGCTCCAGAAACAAAAGGCTGCTGTTAGTGCAATTCCTGAATTAGAACACATTGCATTTTTGATGGAGTAGCGCCATCTTGTGGCCAAAGGATGCACATCCTGAAGACAAAACAGTTTTAAAACAACATAAAAATGGTGCTGAGCTCAACACTGGTCTGCCATGATTGTGATGCCATTTATTAGCTCTTAATAATAAGGATTAAATCGATCCCAAACCCCAAAAGAAATTTGAAGACAGTGTTTCAGTAAAGACTTTTATTGAATGCAAATTTGAAAAAATAATCTGAAGTAAAAGTACAACTTTGGCGACACAAAAAGGGTTTCTTGTCCATTGTTGGACGCTTTCCTTTGTTTTAGATAATGTTTTTTTTTAATTGTGTGATCGTTCGCTACATTTTTGAGCACACCATATTTCACTGAGCTCTGATTTTTTCTTTCATGCGTCGAGAGGCTACATATCGAAGTTTTTCGATTGCAAGCTGGGTGTCTTCGGGAGATATGTCGAGATGCCACACAGCCCTGACCGAGTTCCCAAAGTGGGGGTACATGAGAACACGGACACCCTGCCCCAGTGTGGCCTCCTCTTCCTCGTCAACCTGAGCCATGCGGGCGCAGAACTCAGCGGGAGTCAGACTGGGATCCGTCATACGGAAACGCAGGATGTTTGTCTCCACAGCAGCGAGGTCCACAGCAAACAGAGAAGGGTCGCATTCTGTCACAGCTGGGAGAAAATTCCAATAAGACTGTTATAATAGCCAATGACTTCATTTTAATAACCGGAGGAATTAATTACTGACCTTGAGCAAAGGTTTTGGCATTTTGGTGATCTTTTTCGAGTCTTCCTATCATTTCGTGTAACGACAATATTCCAGCTGCTGCGAGCATTCCAGTTTGTCTCATTCCTCCACCCAGCGCTTTACGGCACCGGACCGCCCGGGATACGAAGTCCCGAGGTCCGGCCAGCATGGTCCCCACAGGGGCCCCCAAACCCTGAAGACCGAAAACAGTCACTTCACATGAGCCCAGCTCTGTGTGTTACGTACCTTCTGAGAGGGTTTATCTTTATTGGACCCACCTTAGAGAGGCACACGCTGACGGTGTGTGTGTGCTGCAGGATGGTGGACGGAGGCACGTTCAGGGCCACGGCAGCGTTCATCACCCTGGCTCCATCCATGTGAACAGACAGACCATATCGATCTGCCAGAGCACGGACCTGACACACACAAATAAATGGCTTCTATGCTAAATGCTGGGTCTTTTTTTTTTGTTTATGTTTTTTCATCAAGAGGCTTTTTCCAGTATTTCTTTTCTAAAGTTAGTAGGAGACATCACTTTGGTATAAAGGAATAAATTCAAACACAGTGATGCATTCACACCTCCTGCAGGAAGGACAGAGGCAGCACGCGTCCTCCCTGAATATTGTGGGTGTTTTCCACACAGATGAGGCGAGATCGGGGGTAGTGGGCGTCTGGGTAACCATGGCGAATCTTCGACTCCAGCTGCTCCAAGTCGAATGTCCCATCAGGCAGGGTTGCCACAGTGGTGGAATGAACACCAGCAAGCTGTGGAAACACAATTAATGCACGTTTATCACTTCAAAGTACAAATAAAGGATTGATCATCATGCTTTCCGTTGTGCTGCGCTCACCTGGGCACTGCCTCCCTGCTCATAGATGTGTAAATGACACATGTCGCCCAGGATCATCTCGTCGCCTCGCTCCCTGCAGTGCACCATCACTGCAGGATGAGAAGTTCTGCATGCTGAAAACCACCTCAATAAATCTGACTTTACCCGATGGGTGTGTGGCTTACCTGCGATGAGATTGCTCATGGTCCCCGTGGGAACAAACAGGGCCGCCTCCATCCCGAACATATCTGCAGCAACCTTCTGCAATTCTGTCGAAATCAACGTAGCACATTACAGTTTTTCACAATTGCTAAAACACTAAAACCCCCATTAGCTGAACCAAGTTCTCAGTGGCCTAAATTCGTTTTTTGAATCAAACACTCTTTTGGCAAAAACTTAAGGACTGGTCAGGTCCTGTGTTCAATTTGGAAAACCCATCTGCTCTTTTTTGCAAAACCTTAGACACATTCTCAGTCACTAAACACATTTCACAACATTTTTGCACAATTGTAATCACTGGCAGCAAAATGTGAACACAACTCCAACACAGCTGTCATCTTTTACACACAACTCAAAATTGAACACACATATTTCCAATGATGTGATCAGACCAGGTGTGCACAAAGACAAGATGTTGGAGACTGAATCTCCATCACCGTGACCATGCAGTAGTGTGCTTTTGTTTTGTTTGTTTTGCATTTATTTTTTGTTGTGACAGTGAATTGAGATATCACTTTGACTTTGATGATTTTTTTTGTTTGTTTTTGCTAAATGCATTTGCAATACGTAAAATAAACATTTTCTGTGCACTACACACTCTTAAAACTGCTGGGTTACTGTAAAAATAACCCAAATTGGGTGAAATTGCTACCCCCGCGCTGGATCCTCATAGGTCTTTTCCTTGCTACCCATTTCAATAATCTCTGTGAGAACACTGGACTCCAGTTTTCTGTATTTTGCCAGAAGTCTCCAGATGCAAGAAGGAGTTGCAGGAGAGTTCAAAATGGTGATTCTTCTCTTCCCTTCAGCCCACAAAAACATCAACTCACTCTGCTGGGTCAACACAATTCACCTAATTTTGGGTAAAAGTGACCAAATCTGCACAAAATCTAGGGCTACCCTGGAAATAGGCTGGGAAAATAACCCAGCAGGTTTAAGAGTGTGGACTGCTGCTGTGTCCTCAGTTATTTCATGTTGAGTCTAATGACTGATCTGAGGTGAACATGTTTTTACTTGCTGTGTGTGAGATCTGAACACACAGTGTGGTTTTGAACACAAGAGAAGTGGTTTTGAGGCGACAGTTTGATTTTGACAGAAATGTCTGAGGTTTTGTGAATGTAGTGTGGATTTTTGGATTTGTGTTTAAGGTTTTGAGAAAATGGATGGAGGTTTCAAGAAATGTGTTTTAGCAATTGTGAAAAAAAAACTGCAATCAGGGTAGAAATGCATGATGTCAAACTAGATGGAATTTTAATTGTGCTTCAAAAAAACGAAGATCTCCGCCCTCACCGTTCACTGTGGGGTCTTCTCCCATCACGTCGTCCCCCACCGCCGCCTCCCACATGGCTCTGCGCATCTCCGGCCCGGGTTTGGTCACCGTGTCGCTGCGGAGGTCCACCAGCCGGCCGCGGGCCGCCTGTTGCGGCCCGGACCGGCCGTAGTAGCCCCTCCTCCCCGGAGCCGCGGCCGCCGCGGCGGCATGGCGCAAACCGAGGAGCGAGAAGAGAGTCCTGCAGGGAGCCGCAGCCACGAACATTGTGGAAAAGTTTCGGTTCTGTTCTCCCGGAGGATTTGAACTTTGGACCGGTAATCATTCACCGAAAGAGGAAGTGATAGATCAGCGATCTGTGCGCCCGGGTGCAGTGAGCGAGATTCACCACAAGGCGGCGCCACCTGCTTAAGTTTCTTAACAATACAAATCTGCAGAACGCAGCCGGAGTGCAGTGTGTGGTGCTGTCGCCTCACCAGGCTGTGGGTTCAAATACCGCCTGGGCCTCACTGTGTGGAGTTTGCATGTTCTCCCTGTGAATGCATGAGTTTCCTCCAGGTACTCTGGTTTGAAGTCTTTCAGTTCTATTATTAGTGTAAGCAATCACATCACAAACAGCAACATAGTTCTAAAATGTGTATATTGACAGATCTTGCTAATATCATACCTCCTTTGTTGATTAACTGTATCTGAGTTTATGATTTTTAATCATTTCAACCATTTCCCTGCCTGACCTTTGTCATTGCCAAGTTGGAGATCTCTGTGAAAGGTCACGTCTGTCAGCGTCCCTGAAACAGAAATGTAACAGTGCATGAAAAGCTTCCTGATTCATTTCAAAATAAATGACTCCCTTTCTTAGATCCAGAGACAACTGGACGTTCAATGACGTTCTCGTTGAAGATTTTAAAGACTGAATCATGTTTAGGAAAACGTGCATACGCTTCATTAGATACAGCTCAAACATAAATAGCAATAAAGACTTAACATTAAGAAATGCTGATGAAGTACTGTAGCGGCGGAGTTATTTTATTATGTCTATGGACTTGTCCTTTTTCTGCTGATTGCCCTCGTTTTCTGTGTAAAACAACATTTTCCCTCAACAACCCTCAGTTTTTGTCCAATCAGAACATGCCATGCCTTATTATGAGTTGAGTTAAGACGTATAATCTTCAACAAATGCCATCTATGCACATGTCACTGTGAGGCAAGTCCGAGCAAAGTGTGTGTCTATTTCGGTGTGTGTACGTTGTTTTGGAGAGGCAAATGGTCTGAAATAACGATGACACCTCCAGATTCTTCATGGGTCACTGACTGGCTTTTTTTTTTTTTTTTTTAACCCGACCCTGATCCCCGAGCCACCGAGCTAAATCTGACTGACAGTCAGAGAACTTCACACACACACACACACACACACACACACACACACACACACACACACACACACACACACATACACACCCATACTCAAATGATCGCTCTCTCTTTTGAGGGTGATAACATGCGTCCATGAGACTAAGTCAATATTTGGAGGTGAAGGCTTGTGGGAATTTCTCCACATGGCCTGAGCTCCACTCTGAGGGAGGGGCCCTCATGACAAAACAGCTCCCTCCTCACCCTCACACTCACTTTTCCCTCTTGCCCCACAAACGCCGTGGCTGCATTTGCATGAGACGCAGAGTTTCCCTCCCTCCCTCCCGCCCTCCCTCTGTTTCACACACATTTCCCACTTGCATGCACGCTGTCTTCCCCGATTTTAATCACTCGATAAAAGTCCCAGTGTGTGTTATCAGGACCGCACCGTGCTGTAGTTAAGGTTGCCAGTAATAGAGCCGCTTTTACGATCCATAACAAGTCTTCATTAAAAGTCATTAGCAAACATCGGCATCATAAAGAGGCCACAGTTAGTCTCGAGAGCCCCACAAGAGCCGTGAACCGGGAGAGATGCAGATGCATCGCCAAGGAAGCCGGAGCAGCGGTGGAGGAGTGTGATAGGACGAGGACGGCGGGAGGCAGGCGTCCCCAGCTCGGGGGTTTTACCGGATCACTGCTGGCACAGATCGGACCTCGCATTTTTGCCTGTCTTCGAGAGAGTGTGTGTGTGTGTGTGCGCGCGCTCTGTTTTCGCTTGTGTTTTGTTTCTCTCACATGCCGTCCTGCATTCCTTGCCTGTGCACCGAGGTTAAAGCGATGTTTCGGAGAAAATATTGAATTAGAGAAAAAAAAAAAAAAAAAAAAAACCAGGCAGAGAGGGAGAAATGAAGGAGAGGGAGAAATATTGACTCCTTCTGGGAAGGAGCGAGACGGCAACGCCTTTCCAATAACCATAAACCCACTGGGCTGAAAATAGACGGGCCCAATGAATAAACGAATGTGTTCATCCCACATGAGCTCTTCTCTTTCACAGGCAGAGGGGAATGGAGGTGGAGGTGACCCCCCCCCTCCCCCTCCCCCCCCCTTCCCTTTCTCTTTCTCTCTCCTCTTTCACTGAGGCCATCATTTCTTCACCACTGACGAGAGATATTAACCGGAACAAAACAGGTGTTTATGGGAAGCCTTCTCTTGAGTCAGGCTTGCTCGCACACACCAACAAAAGGAAACACACACACACACACACACACACACACACACACACACATAGAGGCTGCAGTGTAAAGGTGTCGACATCAGTGCCTGCGAAATCAGAGTAACATCTGTTTCTCATTTCATATGTCATGGGCCATGTGGAGCCGCTTTACTTCTCTCCCTCTCTCTCACACACTCTCATGTGTTTCCATCACTTCAGAGGACATCGCAGTGGGTTCCACTCTTTTCCTGGAGACTTAAAGCCAACGCTTGAGTAACCTTTCTGCAAATCAGCGTTACCGTAATCTTAACCGAATCTTCACCCTCACGAGTTTGTGTCATGCGCCCACACACAAACACACACACACACCCGCCGCCGCCAAACTATGCGGGAGCGACCACAGTGTGGCTCCGTAAGCAAATCCCTGTCCCCACAACATGAGCAATCCGCACAGCGATAGGCCGCCGTGAGAGACCCGAGGACGCATGATGGCGTAAATTCTTTTCGCCTTTCGAAACCAAACAGGGGAAGGCCTCTGCGCCTGTTTTTCAGCTCCACAAAGGGTCAGTTCACAGTGTTTCCTCACTTAATAAAAACTCCTCAAACTCTTCAGGAAAGTCCCTGAGATTTTAAACAGAGCGCTCATATTTGAAGGGTAAATATACATTTTGAACAATGGATGCTAATCAGGTTTTATGAAGGTCTTCTGGAGAGGCTGTGGGTTTTCCCCCAACGAACCACAATGGAATTAAAAAGCGCAGACGATACAGAGGTGGACAACATCTCCCCGCTTCGCAGAGCCACCCATCTGCAGTCATTCCCAGCACACCGGGTGAAAGGCAGGTTACAGCTCACCACAGAGAGACAATCGCACACACAACTTGAGCCAATAAAGAAATACTAGTAGGAACACGTCTGTCAGGGCTTTCCTTTAGAACGTTTTTTATTCATTTATTTATTTATTTTACATGCACTCACAGAAAAAAACATGCAAACTCCACTGTGCTGATCGTCACATCACATTTCGATTCAATTAGCAGACACTGAATTGTATGACTGTGACTCTGCTCATTTATTCAAACTGTTACGAAAGAAACAAGTGTGATCATTGATCAAGCTGCAGCGATGCTACAAGTGAGCGGGAACCTGTTATTTCGTGGCGGGAAAGGTGCTGGTCAGGCTGCAGACCGCAAAGCAAACAACGTCTGATGCACCTCCAGCTTCAGTTATGTTACATCCCATTTGTTTACAATGTTGCCTGACCTTTGACCTATATGGTAGCTATAGCCAACAGGGGTGGATCGAGATAACTGTCTTCATACTTTGGAAAATATTCAGTCTGTCTTGACAATTTCATGTAAGTTACTGATAAAATCTGGCTTATAATTCATCCCAAGTGTGTAAAATAGGTACTTATCGTGTGGACAGTTCAGTGTTGAAGCCTCCCTCGGACTGTTGACACAAAGCTGGATGGACAATACTGTGTCCTGTGTTATTATACGCTGAAGAAATAAAATGCCTGCTCATATGGCAGACAATGGCAGAGGGCGCCCACATGCTCTCGGCTGCGTTGTTTATCTTTGGTTGTATTTGCTAAACTTTGAGAAGTCCCCCTGGCTCCGCCTCTGTTGTACGGAGGAGGGAGGAATTCAGTTTGTGGTTCACAAATGACATTTGAAAAAAAAAAAAAAAAAAAAAATCAAACTGCGCTACGAGTTTCCACAGAAATTGTAGTGAACAGTTTTTATTGGAAGCACTTTCTAGACCGAATAGACGAAAACCCATTTACGGTGAAGTCTGTGGATTGTATTAACCAAAAAAACAGCTCTTGAAAAATCATAAGGAGGTTTTTTTTTTTTTTTTTTTTCATAAATCCCTCGAGTTCTCATGCTGAAATTGAATTTGCAACCATTATGGCTCAACTTTCAGGGAATCCTTGGTCCACATGTTATCTGTCAGTTTGACACTAGTTTATTTAGGGGGGAGCACTCCACTATGTATTGTGGTGAAGACAGTTGCTGTGTTACAGCACGGCGCAGGGTTAACCAGACCATCAAGATCACGCACTGGAGCAATCAGCGGGCGACCGCTATCGCCTGTGCGTGCCCATTCATCCCGTCCTTCATTCATCTCACTCCGCCGTTTGTCATTCTGTTCATTCAGCTGTAATTATAGACCCCGGCCGGCCTGCGCGCCTTCACTTCCGAGAACAGCTCCTTCAGCCGCGCTCATTTACCAGACCCACGGTTCACCCCTCGCAGCGAGCCCGTCACCCTCCTGACCCTCTTTTCACTCCTCCTCTGTTTCTTCGTCCTCCTTTCCCATAATTCCCTCTCTCCTTTCTCTGCCTCGCTCTTTTGCTCTGGGAAGTCATGTGACTTCTCTGAAGCTGAGCCCTATAAACCAGCAGCACTTGGGGGGCTCAGTGTCTACGGCGCTCTGTGATTGGCTCTTGCATTCACACAGTGTTCACTGCTGGTGCACGCACACACACACACATACACACACACAGCAGAACCCCTATGTCCCTCTTTCAGGAACTAATGCGATCCTTCACATTCAGGGGGGTCGTGAGAGCGTGTGTGTTTGTGTGTGTCTCTGCGTGACTCCTCTGCATTTAAAAAGGCCGTTCCGTTCAAAGCAGTGGCTACTGGCCTTTAACGTGCGAGTTTCTCTCACAAGGTGAAATCAAGTGCAGGCCCGTACACACACACACACAAGCGGCTGCGCAGTGTTTTCAGCTGAGTGAGATGGGAGCTGTGGCCGGGGCCAAGCGCTGAATGGTCTCAATTCAAGGGGCTCAGCATCGGGACCACTTTAATCCAATTGGATTCTCGTTGAGACAAAACAGAAGATCCCGTCAGCCATTGGCAGGAAAGTGCCACTGTCCATATTCGAACCCCCCCCCCCCCCCCCCCCCCCCCCCCCCCCCCCCCCGGTTTGGTTTGAAGGCTCCTGCCGAGCGTAATTCGCAGTGAAAACCCTGTAAAATCGAGGCTATAATTTGAAACAAACCCCAGAAAGTTGTTTTGGTCTTAACTCATCCCAAGGAACCCAAGATTTCCTCTCGCTGCGAGATTCCAGCTGGCAGCGTGAGCGCAGCGTCGGAGAGGGGAAGAGACCTTTAATGATTTCATCTGCTATCGCGGAAACCGGAACGGAGAGAAGTGATCGAGAAATGGTGAAAACTGTCGAGACTTTCGGTGTTTGTCACCTTGTTGTTATGCAACCGACTGAGGACGGAGTCCAACTCTCTCTCTAACATTTCCTACAGCTGTTCAATCGATTTTAGTGTTGACATAAATGGGCCCCGTGTGGTATGTGTGTGTGTGTGTGTGTGTGTGCATACACATTTTATGCTGTTGTGGGCAACAAAAGTCTGTTGACAGACTCCCGACTGTTTACCCCCGCGGGGGCAAATTTCACAAATATTAACTAATCGTAAGGAAACTATTTCATTGTTTAGAGGAAATGATGCTTGCTGTAAAGTTACGCTCAGGTCAGGGTTACGCTGAGGACAAGTTCAGGATGAGGATTACGCAAGTAGTAATTACACCTCAGTCTGGAGTACATATGCAAAGAAAAGAGAGTCAATACAATGTCCCCGAATGGCATTATAAGACAATATGTGGGTGTGCATGAATGCAACCGTCCTCAAGGGAAGGGTTCCCGTCAATGCCCGGTTTGTTCAGGTTAAAGTTTGTCCATAATGGTGACGGATAGCTTTACAAACACCCTGCCAGCTACTTTAGCTACAAGCAGTGAACTCGACACCTGGTGTTTTCCATCATTTCAGATGGAAACATGTTGCTTTTCCATGAAATTATGTGCAGACATAAGTGTGTTTGTGTGTTTGGCAGATTTTGTGTCTACGGGCTTTAAGGTTGTGTATTAAAGTACGCAACCACACCTGCTGTTCTGCATCCGGGTCTTCTTTTCTACAACATGAAAAAAGAAAATCAAGTTCAAATGAATCTCGCAGTAATTACTTTTTGTTTGTCATAGTTCTGGTCATTCTTATTCCAGACCTGTTCTGTCTGTTCTTGTGGCTGGTTGCAGTCATCTGCTCAGGACATCCTGTGTGTCAGCTGGCACTGAAAGACGCTGTTAGGAAATCTTCCAGGATGAATAATACCCTCGGCCTTACAACGGTGTCGGAGCTGGGCTTTTTCAGTGTTTCCGAGTTTGCATGCTTTCCCTTTGTGTCCAGGTTTTCCCTGGGTATCAGGATTCCTCTCACGGTCTCAAAATGCATTTTGGGTTAATTGTTGTTATCTGTGTTTGCACTGTGGTAGACTGGAGATCAGATCAGATAAAAACACAGTGAATAGTCATGGAATTGGCTCATAAGGAGACATTCAATAAAGTTTTTCACTCTCGCTCGCCAAAAGGTGTGAAAGTATTTCTGCTGCTCTATTTTGGTTTTGCCACTCCGGATCATGTAACTTGTAGGTCTCACCCCCGGGGGCTCCTCCCGACACACCGTGAGCAGATGGAGGTTGACGGCCATGCCGAGAGACAGGCAGCGAGATTCAAACCAGTCAACTTGTGGTTGTGAGCTTGGTTCCCTTTCCCCCGGGCCACAAAATGTCCATTGTTGAAAATGCATAATGTGTGCTATGGACTTTGTTTTTCTTCTAAACACGATCATCCCCCATCTGTTTTTTTATATAATAGGAGCAGAACTTCAACTTTGCTTTAACTATCTTGGAAAGAAAATTTCACCCCATATGAGACCCAATTTTGAGTTACATGAGCAAAATTACCCCCAATTCCAGGTATCACCAGTGCTTTCCAAAAGCATGCACTCACCACATGTGTGTGTGCATGCGGTAATGCTTGAACTGGTGTGTTACAGTCTCCTGTTCTGATGTTATACAGCCCTGTTTGCTGGCAGGAGGGAGACACGGTGACACCTGAGAGTGTTGGGAGGCTTGGTCAGAGTCCACGCTGTTACAGTAAGCCACTTGGCATCTGAGCTTCTGTGTTCCGACGCTTCTGCAGCTGTGAATGGATCGACGCGCGCACAAACACACACACACACACACACACACACACACACACACACACGCACAAAATCCTCTCTGATAAAACAATGCAACTGGATTACAACATGCCTTCCAGCAGCCTTTTACAACCAGCTTTGCGCTCCTTTCAGGTCACCCCTGTTGGTTTTCATTTGTTCCCCGCAGCCAGTAACAGCAGCGGCACACCCATGTGTTAATCTGTGCAGGTGTTACGGTAAAGCGGCCCCGCTGATGATTTACGTGAAAATAAAGTTAGTCACAATGAGGTTGAAAGGCTGTACGGGAGGGGGGGGGTGTTGTAAAAGGGGAAAGGGTGGATACAGCTTAGAACAATATTGTGGTTTTGAGTGTGAGTCTACGTTTGTCACAGTGAGCGAGTCCGCGGGTGCGAGTCCAGTCGAGTCTTCGCAGGCGCGGTGCAAACACTCAGACGCAAACGCGTTCAGTCGTGTGTTACACTTCCCCATATGGTTTTTATTGATCCGTGTCCCTGTTATACCCCCTCTGCTCCCTCTGGTTCTCCCCGTCTCTGTCTGTGCGGGCTGATGTTGAAGGAATGATGGAATGCTGGAGGGTAAATCTCTGGTTTCCTGGAAGCTGGTCTGGCTTTATCAGAAGCGGCTGTGACAATACTTGTGCTGATGGGCCAACCAAACATCTTTCCTATAAGCACCGATCAGCCAACAAAAAGCCTTCCTGGAAGGAATAATCAGCAAACCGGAGGCCCTTCCTGGAAGGCCGTGCACTGCTTGTTGCAGGGCATATTCCTAACCCTTTAATAATGTTTCCACCTTGTATCCATGACACAGCTGATATTGACCAGAGTTAAAAGATGAAATAAATTAAATAGAAAAGCGCTTGTATTTCAGTCAGACTGACTATTCTCACCTGTAAAATACCCTTGTGCACTCCATGCTAAAGTTGAATATTTACGTGAATGTTTTGATTGTCAAAACAAACCGAAGTGAGCGGGGTTGTGCTTGGCCCGGGACGCTGTTGACAACCGTTGAGCTGGACACAGCAAGTCATAACCCGAAAAATGAATCACGGTGGAAAGACTTTCTGAGTGTGTGAGATTCATGAGCGGAGCGAAGGATACAGGCAAAATATTCCAGCCCCACTCGCTAGGCAACTACGGGGAACATAAAATGAGTCACAGCAAGCTGAGCTGGCTTATTTAGACAATGTGTTTGTGTGCAAAACTGGATCTTTCTGGTTGAATTTTGGGAAACGGGCTCACTCATTTCTGTTTGTCTCTTGACCGACGTCATTTTTGTCTGCCGGTGCCCACTCAGTTTTCCTCCCATAAACAAATAGTGTCATTCAGACACACACACACATACACACGTACGCGCGTGCACACATTTTTCCTGTAAGTGTCATAGCAAAAATAAGAAACCATGGAACCCAGTTTTGGAATCATTGTAATTACCTGAATTGAGGTAAGCTCTAAAAACTGTTATTAGAAGTGATCCTCCTGTTCCCACAGAAGTTTCGGGTTGGCCTAAATCCAGAGATGTGTCTGTCTGTGTGGTAATAAAGGTAATGAGCTATGTGTGTGTGTGTGTGTGTGTGTGTGTGTGTGTGTATTGTCAGCGATGACACTTCACAATGCAACTCAGATCTTCAGAGTTGAGACGTACAAATGTTTAGTTTCTGATCTAAACAAGACTTTTTTTTAACGATCTACACACTACTTGATGGTTTGATCTTTGACCTTCGTAAAACTATGTTGATTTTTACTCACATCTTGGAAATCCGTTTGCTTAAGTTAGCGTTTGAAATGAGTGGGTGTGTGTTTGCGTTGTAATTGAGGTAATAAGCTGCGCATGTGTGTATTGTTAGCAACCGGGTTTCACAACACAACTCTGACGTTCTCGGTTGGATTGGAAAAATGCTTAGTTGACCAGATTTTAAGTGTCTGCAAATTCCATCTTTGATACTGTTTGCCTGAACTCGGGGTTGTGGGCTGCTGGAGCCGAGCCCGGCTGATGATTGTGAGGCGTGCGCGCTCATCGCATCGCAGGACAAACACAGATAAACAGATAATCTCACACACACACACTCAAGCCTGCAGGCACAAAATCCTCACAGAAAAGCCGTTAACCATCTCACTTTCAGGTGAGATGGTTAACCCCGGCACAGCATTTGTTCAAAAATAGGTTTTTTTTCTATAATTTCCTAAAATTCAGGTTTTCAAGTGCCGCCTCTCCCCCATCTTCTCTTGATAGTTTAACAGGAATATCACTTTTTTTTCCTAAATCGGTGAAGTAGTTAGCATTCGAGAGCAATTTCTGGGTTGAAAATCGTCAAAAAATGGGTTTAATAACAGCGAAAAGATGTGTTTGTGTGTGTTTCAGGTGTTTTTTGCAGAAGAACTCAGGGTAATGGTGGAGCTGTCATGCGGTTCTTCATAACCAGGACTGAAAGGGAAAGAAAGTTAAGCACATAACATTTATTTAAGAGAAAAGTTTCACTCTAAATAACAGAAACAAGTTTTAAAGTGCTTCTAAGTCTGCTCCAAGCATATTTCGGAGCGGGTGTCAGTTGACTTTTTCTCGGCTATAGAAGCTGAATCTGAATTTTTCCCCCCAGAAGTATTTATACATGTTTATTTTTGTCACTTCTGCTCATGGTTTAATTTCAACCTGAACTCAATGCTCCTTCAGCATCATTTTGCTTATTATTTAATCCTTTCCTCTTCGAGACTTGCTTGTCTATAGCACACACACACACACACTCACTCACTCACACACACAGACACCTCATTCGCTCCTTCTCATACACACACTAACACCAGGCAAGCCGTAAAAACTCAACTCAATTAAAGTGCCTCTTTCCTGGAAGCCAGCCTCAGACAGAGCACAAGGTATGCAGGGAATGGGAACCGTGTGTGTGTGTGTGTGTGTGTGTGTGTGTGTGTGTGTGTGTGTGTGTGTGTGAGATGTAGAAATGAAGAAACACAGCTCCTGCTTAAACTTACCAACAGCAATCTAGCTTGACCAACCACTTACACACACACACACCCTGCTCACTCAAGCCACAGACCGTCATAAATCTCCTCCACGTGGACCCTTTCACCTATTTGACCTCACACACACACACACACACACACTCACACACTCCCGAGAGGGCACCATCCTCTCTCAGCCCCTCAGGCAGGATGTATAAAACCCAGATGCATTCCTTTCCAGTTAAGTCCAGCCCAAAGTGAGCTTTCTACACAGTAACTGCTGTGTCAACGTGCGCGCGCGTGCGTGTGTGTGTGTGTGTGTGAGACGGCGTTGACCCAAACACTGTGTTTCTGGGAATCCCTTTGTTTCTGTGTGGCGTGTACATCAGCACTGCCCCCTCCCTCCACCCTTTCCTACACATTCTCTGATGCCTATGGAATTTACCCACAATGCTCCAGCACAGAAAATGAGAAGTGAGGATTGCAGTAGTTTCTGCGTGTCGTCCTCACGCCGCTGCTCATTGCACAGCTCCTTCAAAAGAAACGCCGACCGCACAAACGCGGCTTTGTTTAACTAGGAAATCCCAAATAATTGCATCGCGATGCCGAGAACTGCCGGAACAGAAACCGTTTTACGACACATGACGGTAAGTTAGAGATCGCCGAGTCAATATTGACTCAAGTCAAGTGACAGGGAGAGAAAGGAGAAGCAGTGATGGAGTCAAAGACACAAACAGTGAAGTGACACACAGGGCAAATGCTTTGACTTTTGTAAAAATAGTGCTCTTTAATATAAATTATTGAAATATTTTAGAAATATAAATATGTGCAACGTTCCTTTCCATTTATTTCTTTTTTTTTTTTTGTAATGCTTTGTCATTTCAGATATTACAGCTTGTATTTTGCCAGACTAGTGGCCAGCCTTTAGCAGAAGAGTCTTTATAAAAGACAAATAATTCACATACACGTGGTCCACTGGTGCAGCACATGTAAAGACTTGGTGTTGATGTGAGGGAAAAAGGAAGACCCAGATCTGAACAAAGCAAAGGGAATCAAACACACTGAGGGCTCTGGTTTAGAGCGCTGCGTTTGGTATAATTCAGTGGCGAGGTGAAACGATCGCCGCTCCAATATGGATCACAATGAACTATGAGCTCGGCCCCAACAGAGAAGTTTTTGATCAAATCCGAGTCTTGCTTTTCCAAAAAAAAAAAAAAAAAAAAAAAAGGCTTTTTTGTTACTGAGAATCACTGAAGGGAAGTCTCATGTTTCCCTTGACATTCAGAGATAGAGAGAGGGAGAAAGCTCGCAGTCTGCTCCTGATCCAGAGGTAATGATGGAAGGTGGTGAGGAGAAAAAAACAAACAAAAAACAAACCTTTCTAAAGTTACAGGCACTGAATTCACTCTTTTATCTCCTTCATGAATGATGTGAGGAAAGCATGAGGGCGACAGCCGACAGACGCACACTCAAACTCACCAGGACACCCAAGCAAAAAAAAAAAAAAAGACGTGAGATGACGCTCTAGAAAGCAGAATTAAGACGAAGCTGTAACTTTCTTTTTTGCACAGGCTGGTATATTTGCTGCAGCAGCATCCTGTTGAGCTCCATCATTTCCTCCAAGTCAATCAAATCAATGTTTTTGTTTAGCTGTATACCGGTATGTCTCCTCCCCTTTCTCCTCTCCCCTCACCCACCCCCCCCCCCTCCTCCTCCCATCCTCCTCAGTTTCCTTTTTCCTAATCCCATTTCCCGCTCTTCTTCCCCCTCTTCCCGCCTCCCTCCCGACACTGGGATCATCATCGTCATTCCCCCCAAGGAGCTTTACAGTGTCGCTGACATTTTTCCAGCCAGTCTGGATAAAAATAAGTTCTGCTGTTTTGTTTGGTCCCTCGCCAAGGCTTTTGTCTCAGTAACAGGCTTTTGTCTAGGCAACAGCAGTCTGTTTTCTGTCACTGTCAGAGCACACATGCATCTCTCTAAAACCAACCCCAAAATAAAAAAAGGAACGGATAACGGAGGTAAACCGAGAAACAAACGGGAGGAGGAGAAAATGCTCCGCGATGGATTTCTTTGGTCCCACGTAAAGGAAGCCTTCATGTGGGCCTACACCTGCGTATGTGTGTGTGAGTGTGTGAGTGTGTGTGTGTGTGTGTGTGTGTGTGTGTAGCTCGCGTGCCTGGCCACCCCCACCCCACTCCCCCCACCCCCCCCCTCAGTCTATGAGGCAACATTTGCGGGAAGCAGCAAATGGAAATGTGTGCACCACCACAACACACAGACACACACACACACACACACGCTCTCAGACAAACAAACAGTGTGCGTCCTCAGCGCCGGGCCCCTCGATTGGACTTTGCATTCAGTCCATAACTCCTCGTTCGCTCTCTCTCTCTCTCGGCCGTCTGTTTCTCCGCCCGGGGTTCCGGGGCGTCGTAAATGTCATGCTGACTGGGAGGGTTTCTTTCTTAACCCCACCGAGCTCACCGGCAGGGGAGGGGAGTTGGGGGGGGGGGGGGGGGGGGGGGGGGGGGGGGAGATCACTCCCGGTCGGGTTAATCTTCTACGAGGCGCTGCTCTGCGTCGGAGTCAGTCACAGGGAAACGTTGACCTTTGACCTCTGGCTTCATCTGCCACTCACCCTAGTGGTCAGTTTTTGCAAAAGGCAGGACGGACGAGGCGGCTGCGACCGCCGCCGGGAACTGACCTCCCGTCCGCGCCCAACGGCTCGGCCCGGTCGGCCTCCAACACTCCGGAGCCGGTCTCCTTCACGCGCAGGTGCCGTCAGTCATATCGGAGCGTCGTACTCCTCCAGAAAGTCTCGGAGCGTGTGCGGCAGCTGCTCGGTCCGGTCGGACCCGACCAGACCGCGGCTGTTCAGCGTCCTTCTGCACATGTGCTGCAGGGACGAGAGCGACGTCCGGAGGGGCCTCCGCAGCTCCAGGGGGATCTTCTCTCCGCTGGTGTGGATCAGATAAACATTGCACCCCTTCGTCTTCGCGTCTCCCGAACTGCTCCCACTCGCCTCCTCTCTGCTCCTCGCGGCGTCCGGCCCTTTCCCCATGTAGTGTGCGATGAGCTTCAGCACGCAGTCAAACCGCGGGGGCTCCTGGGTGTTCTGGGGGTCTGGCTGCAGGAAGAAGCCCCCCATCTCACTGTGGATGCGCAGATTCTTGGTTCCTCGCACTGTCTGGACGGACAGGGTGAAGAAGTAATGGTGGTCTGAGGAATCGCGGATCAAGAAAGTGCCCGGAGGTTCAGAGCGCAGGAGAGAGCTGGCCTCCCGGCCCCCGACGGCCCCCCAGTAGAAGCCACTCTCCTGGAGCTTACGCAGCGCACGCATCACCTGAAACAGACAGGAAGTCAGACGTCAGCGCGTGTTTAACTTTCGGCCGGCGTCGGGACAAAGCTCGTTCTGTGAGGGCCGACTGACCTGCTGGTAGTGTTCATGCGAGCTGAAGGGTTTGTAGTGATGTGGGGTATAACTCGACCCCTGAACCCGGCCCTCTGGAGGGGTCACGGCGCTCATGGCGACGGGGCTGCGTCCGCCAAAGGCTACCATGGCGCCATGGCCCCCTGCCTCCGCCTGCTGGTGGAGAGGCAGGGGGCCCAGACCTGGGACGCTGGGAGGGGCAGGTAGGGGGGGATCGTGTGGGGCGGACGGAGAAGGGAGAGGAGAAGGGGAATGGGGCGAGGGCGGCGGGGTCACACACCGGGTCCAGGGCCCCGGGGCAGAGGAGTCTGATGCATCCAGAGAGGGGCTGGTAGAGGGCACCTAAACACAGCTGCAGAGGGACAAGGGGCACGGATTAGGCACTGCCTATTTTTAATATGCAGACTGATGACATGGAAAAAAGCAGCAACACCCTGGATCGTTCAGTTCACCCAAATAAAACGCAGTTATGGCGACTGTGACACATGCATATGGCAAGACGAGGCAGGTTTTATATATATATAGCTTCAATGAATGAGGCTGCAGCTGCTGCACCGTGCAGCCAGACGGCAACTGGATCCTGATTGCTTTCAATTGTCTTCGATCGGGCGCACCGCAACAAGGGATTTCTGAATCGGGGTCACTGTGAAAGAGTCCGGCGCGCTTTCCCTCCGTCCGTTCCCCCCCTCCTCCTTTCCGTTCACAAAATAACTCCTTATCCCTCATCGGAGGCCCCGGGCTCCGGTTTCACGGGAAAAAGAAGGTGTCTCGTGCCGCTGGAGCTCGGCTCAGGCTGCCGTCCGCCGACCGGGAATTAAAGTCGGCTTTACCGGACAGTGCGGGGATGAGGGCTGCCGGGGGAGGCGGAGGAGGCGCCATAGCAGCCCAGCACCGCTGCCGTTCCTGGAACCGGGTCCTGGAACTGTCCAAAAACACCGCGGGGCGACCCGGCAGCCCGTGACCCGCTCCGCCGGCGCCGCGCGAGCCCGCGGGAGCCGCTTTTCCCTCCCCGGGCTGAACTTACCTCGCGGATATGTTCAGCCCCGCGCCGCAGCCGCTCGTCGCCAAAGGAAAATATATGCAAACTACCCGAAAGTAGTGCTAGATGGATGATTAACTCAGGCATTAAAATCCAAAAACCGAAATAAAGATATCCAAAAAAGTGTGTGGGGTTCCAGCGGAGGAATGCTGGCGGAGAGAGCCCGTCCGGCAGAGTGGAGGAAGGTTACTGGAGGTTGTGAGTAATAGTGCTGAGACGTTCAATGAACGAGCCGTTCGTTTGAACGGCTCTTTAAAGTGACCGACGAGAGCCGGTTCACAGCTGTCCGAGAGCCTTGCCTTTGTGCAAACTGTCCACGCCCCCTTCACGTGTCTCCTGAGTCCAGCTGTCACTGCTGCCTTCATGTGAACGACCGAGTTTCAGTTTTCAGCAGCAGCTCCAGTCACCTGAACGCAGCAGCTACTGTAACTAGCAGAGGAGAAGTGTCCAGAAACTGGAGCAGAGCCGCTGTTTTGGAAGAACTGGTTTCCCTGTTAATTGGCGGCTGTGTTTCTTTCACGTCCCTTGTTGCTGATAGATGTTAAAAACCAGACAAAAAGCCGCGTCAGACCTTTTATGAGTCTGATTTCAACACGTGCGGCTACTGGCAGCAGCAGCAGGAAGTGCTAAAGGACGTCAGTCACCAGCTAACAAGGAAACCAGTTAATTTGAAACACCGTATGGATCGCTTTATCAGAGGTTTTAGCAATGGAACACACACACACACACACACACACACACACACACACACACACACACACACTGTAAAATGCTCAGTTAAAGGACAGTCTGTGAAGCTTTTTTCTGGGGACAACATGCAAGGTAAGCCACAATGTAATGTGTATCAGAAAAACATCTCCTAAATCTGTGTTATTGAACAAACTAAAGCACCAGATGAAAACCCGTGACTGACAGTAATCCTGTCAGTTGTCAGAAAATAATGGATTGACTCTACACTAATGAGGCTGATGTCTCTAACAGAGCCAGGTGACGTTCATCAGGGAGCGAGTCTTTTGAACGGCTCATTCAAATGAACGGCTCCTCAGGAGCCGGCTCCCTTCACAGAGCCACAAATCCCAGCTCTAGTGAGTAAAGCTCGTCATGTTTCGTGAAAGGCTCCTCCCCCAATTTCCAGTAAACACGCGGCGCGCACGCGCTCCGCGCGCAAAGCACGAAAGCAATGGGAACCGAGGCCCATCGGCGCGCGCGCGCGCGCCCGTGGCAGATTGCCAATAAATTTACAGCGCGACCTTATTCCGGGATGTTTCCTGGTACTGCCGGGTTCCCTTCTCGACAAGGTGAAGAAGTTAAGAGCCGCACATCTGGCACGAGGAGGGGGGGGGAAAAAAAACGTTATGTGAAAGATTCATATTTATGACACCGAGATGAGGCTCGCTGCACTCTGTGGCTCTTCCTCGCTTTTTTTGTGATCTACTTTTCATACTTTTTTCTCCATAATACATAATTTAAAATATAATATAATAGATTCTTTACTAATCCCTGAATTCATTTTAAACACTTTATTTTCAGAAATACATAAGTAATTACAGAAATCCTATATAATAAATATTAATATTAAATTATTATTATATGCAAATACTATATCAACTGAACAGTTTCCATAAAGCTACAAAAAAGTTGGATTTACATGAAAAAATTAGGCTCAGCCGTAGTGCAACTGAGAAAAGTATTGAAGTGTTGGGGTTATGGGATTTCAACGTTTGCTTTCAATAACTCAAACACATGTAACAAACTGACAAGTTTTCCAGATTCTTCTCTAGACTGTTTGTAGAAAAGGTTATCAACTGTGAACTGGTTCAAAGCAGATTCAGCAGCTGAAAACTCAACTTCAATAATTTAAAATGATGGAATATTTTACCATCAAAACTCAATTCATTCACAGATTCCTAACTTTTTATTTGCTTTTCACTAAAGTTAGTAAATAAGAGAAACAGATTCTGCACATAAAAACTGCAATTTTGAGTAAAATATACATGTTATGTAATATTAAAGTTCAGAATTAATTTCATTAATAGTGCAAAAATTGCAATAATAAATGTTATTTAAAAGCCCATAAGGCTATATAGTTTTAAATAAGATAGAGAATTTTACCTGTGTGCCACAATAATGTTGCTCATTTTGGTTTTGGCTCTGTCATCTCATTAGTCCATGGGTCTCTGCACACATCCTTACCTTAAAACTGTTTAAACACTTTGGCATCACAAGTTGAGCCCTTTCAATGGAGTCTCCACTCCCTTCCTCCACATCAGTGCATGACAGATTATGATTAACATCTTAGTACAAGCCAGCAAATGCTTAAAGATAAGGTCCTTTAGGCCATCAGGTTGTGTCAGGAAGCGTCTGAGTTACTGGAAGTGCTCTTGAGCAACAAACAGCCCTGTCGCTCTGCTGCTGACCCGAAATGCTCTTTTCCATTCAGAAGTCCAGCAACAGTAGCACCACAATAGCACAGCTATGTGCTTTAGTTCACCAAGCAACTAGAAACTTTAATTTTCAATAAAGTGTTGCTGTTTGTAGAGATAAAAAAGGTGGTTTTGATCAAGGGGTGAGAGCCATTTGAGCAGTTGCAATCATCTGCACAAAGACTAAAAATATTAAAGCAAAAGCACTTCTCCATGCTATCATATTATATAGTTGTATGATGATGTAAACCAAGATATATTGCTATTATCATACTTTCATAATGACTGTTTAACTGTTGTAATCACAACCATTAAGCAATTTAGTGTACTCAACATTTACAGTTCAGTCAGGCTTGTTGAGTGAAGGAGGCATCTAAAACATGCAGGATGAGAAAAAAAAAGGATTTCGAGTTTTTGGCTTTTTGATCCACATTGTTGCTGGTTTTCTTTCCTTTAAGATCGAGGCTTACAGTACAAAACCAAACCAACATAAATTGGTGAACAAAGGCAGATCACATTTTCAGTTTATTAGTGTTAAAATAACAAACATACAGTTTAATGGAGATCTCATAATGTCACCAGCGTCAGGAATCATCCTCAAGGTGTGGCTACAGAAGATGAGAATCTTATTTAAGTCAAAGTCACTTGCTGGGCCAAACAAACACTTGTGTGCTTTATGCTGACAGTTGTGATGACAGATGTAGTCGCACCTCACAAATTCAACACGGAGTGTGAACCCAAAACAAGCATTACAGGAACCTGCTGGCGTACGCCACGATCAACAGAAGTCAGACGGAATGTTTCCACTTACATTTCTTTGAGATGCACGTCTGTAGAACATGATTATTTCATGACGAGGCATCAGTTTATGAGAAGCATGGGGCTAGGACAAGAGGAACTCTTTTGAGTCATGTGAAATTAGTTTACATAACGGAGATAGCAAATACACTAGTGCCATTATCTGAATAATCAGAGAGGAAATATGTTTTTCACTTCTTTATCTAATTTTTAGTTTGAGGTTGAATATCGGATTTTAGCAAACTAATAAACAGCAAGCTGGACAGTTGATTAATTATACTGTATTTCAAGCATTCAAGTTTCTTAAAATGGTTTTATGAATAGATTCATACAGAGTTTTTTAAACAACCAAATGATTATTGTGTTGTAGATTTTTAAGTGACATAAGAAAACAGATTTTTGTGTCACCACTCAACTTTTTTGAAATTTTTTCGGGAGTTTATATGGAGTACAGGAGTCATACAGTCAGACGGCCTGCCTGCATGACCAAATCACTCTGACACACACACACACACACACACACACACACACACACACACACACACACACACACACACACACACACACACACACACACACACAGAAGAAAAAAACTCCCAAAGTCAGAGGAGTCCAGAGCAGGGGCTGAGCAGTTTAGAGGAAAACAACCTTGGAAGACAATGCAGTCATTATTGAGATCCACAACTCTGCAAAAACTGGACATCTTATAAAATTTGCCAGGTCTGAATCTCAAAACAATGGCTCTTGTGAGTTATTAAAGTAAACATTGTATCATGAAGCTAACTAAAGGAAAATTCAGTCATATGATTTAACTGTTAGCAGAAAGAACGCAAAGTCACTATAATATCTAATTTTACCAGAACACCAGACAACCCAAACAAAACCAGGATGATCATCTGAGAGGAGCGTTTAGCACCTCGACAGCCTTAAATTAGACTAATAGTGAAATATAAGAATTGGCTTTACAGTAGACAAATGACAGTTCTCATGGTGGCCAGTAGAGGTCATTTCACCAAAAACACACAAGAAAAACACAGTAGAAAAATGTTCTTTGTAAATACTAAGTGTTGTTTGCTAGTAATAATATTGTCCTGACATCTCGCAGAGAGCAGCCCTTGCTGTCCTTGTCTGTCTCTCCTCGCTCTGCATAAAGAACAGTGTGTCCCTGGACGGACAGCCTTTGTCAATAAAGTTGATTCAAACGCGCCGCGCTGCAGCAATGGCGGCTCCCATGTCCTGGAGGAGGCTGGTGCAGTCCGTGTACTCACCGGCCATAGCCGGGGTTTTCACCCGCATAACGGACCGGCTGTTCCGCGCACGGGAGCGGACAGGAGGGTAAGAGCTGTGGCTAACCGGCACAGAGGCTGACACCGGGATTCAAACCTGCGTCCCTGGAGCGTGTGTCTGCACCTCCTCTAACTATGCTAACACTGCTTCCATTATCGGACAAGCATGTTTTGATGCTGTTTATTTGAACATAAACGCCAGAACCTTTAATGAAACGCCAAATTGCAGTTCAACAGGTTTAAATTAGCTCATTCACAGTCTCAGTTCAAGCGGGTTACATTTCAATGTCGCACATTTCGGCTCAGTGCTGCTCCTAATGTCACTTACCCAACTGCAGCTAACCTTCAAGGAAAGTTTCTGTGTCTGCTCCTCATGCTCTCTGTCTCTTATGTAAGGCTGTTTGTCACTTTACCAAGGCACAAGCTCGACACCTGTCATCCGCCCTTCTCTTGCAAATCAGCCACTGGAGGAATGTATCTGACTACTATACATAAGTTCTGTTTTGAGCTGTTTGTACAGAGTTTTCTGCTTCTTCATGTTTTTCTTTCCCTCTCAGAAACATTGTAGCTTCCCTGCAATTCTTTCAAAGACACAGTAGTTTTTTTGTAGTTTACAAGCTGAAGATTGGACAAGGATTCATTGTTGAACATTTAATCAATGCTGGGAAGCCAGTGGTGTCCTAAACTAAGATAATCAGATTTTTTAAATCTCATTTGAGAAATTAATTTTCCCCCTGAATGGACCATCCTATTTCTTGGATGTGGTGTTCTGCCACATGGTGCTCCAGAGAACTGCTGTTATTTATTCAGTAAGGCATCTAATTATCAATATATTACACACATTCTAAAACTTGTTTTCTAGGGCTGTCATGTTAATGGCAAGTAATTCATGTAGGGCTATCAAAAAGAAAAAAGAATTCAGACCGACACTTTGAGTTTATTGCATGTAGATATGTGTCAGAACCTGACTGAGCCCTGTGTGTGTGTGTGCGTATGTGTTTTGAGTGTGTGGCTCCATCATTCAGAAAAAGAGAGCAGCTCTCAGCTCCAGTAATGTGGAGAGACTGGTGTGTATCAGCAGCTGGCAGAATGTGAAGCAGCAAGAGTTTATTGCGTCTGCATATTGGAACGTTAAAGCTTCGAATCTTAATATTTCAGTGGAACGCCGGGGAATTTGTGAACATAAGACGAAGGTGTTGGCGTTGCACTTTTGTTACTTTTAAGTGATTTAAGTTTATTTTAATGAGTTTTGGGGTTTAAAAGACAAATTGACTGGCCTTCCCCTGAAACATTGGATGGTTCAAACTCTATATTTGTGTTAAACAATTAAAATACATTGCCCACTTAAGTTTAAAGATTCAGAATAATTTACATATATATATGCATAAATACATTTTTGTGCATTAAGTTGGTGATTTTGTAATTACAAATTCACAACCGTTCAATATCACGATTAATTACTTGCAGATTTCTGATTCATTTTTTAGCTTGATTGACTCCCCTATTTTTTTCTTCAGTTTGTTGTTAAAATAGGATATACAGTATCTGAAATATTAGAATATTTCATATAACCCCTTGTATTTCCTTATTTTGTGTCATTCAGTGACTTAAAGATCTGTGTAGTTGGTATGCTTTGAGTCCAGAGCAGCAGAAATGTATTCAGCAATGTAATGTTTTGAGATGCCCCAATGAAAGAGACGGGATGCTACACCGCCTTCACGCTGGATTTCGTCCTGCTGATCCTTTTCCGAGATGTCCCCATTTAGAATTTATGACGTTGCATCGCTATCGTCCTCATCGGAGCAGACAATGGACCTCTTCACTGCCCCATTTTCATATGTCAGAGCAGGAAATACACAAGCGCGATTAGAAAAATCAAAGACGACTGCATTCCAATCAGCTGATCTGGTTTCAGTGTCCTGTCCTCTGTGGATGTTGGCACCAGGCTTTATGACAGTCTGTGTGAAACTTGTCATAGAAAGGAAAATAAACCATGTCACTTGTGGTTTTCCTGCTGTGACAAGTCAGAATCTTTCTGTTTGATATGCAGGTGAAGCAAAAAGCAGAACTAATGGACTTCTTTAGAAAAATAAGTGAATTTCAATGTGGATAAAGTCTTTGAAAGTCATAATTCAAAATATGGAAGAATGACTTGACTTTGAGGTTAATTTGGCAAAGCTGAAGAAGAAATCTCTGACCTGCTGTCGTCTTTCGCCTCAGACCAAAATGCGCTCTTTGCTGCTTTGCAAACCTCCACCGTTCAACAGTCTCTCAGCTCATCGGGATGTTGTGTTATGCCTGCTATTCACAGCGAACACACTGGAAACAATAGTCACTTCTATCGGTTAATGTTTTCTTTGTAAGTGAATCAATTCACCTTCAGGGTGGATTAATTCCTCGGGCATTTTTTTTTCTTCCCCCCAGCATGAGGTTGGACGTCCCTACCCTGAAATAAAAGGTCGTCCAGTCCTCTCTTCTTGGCTGAGTTTGTCAATCTTCCGAATTGACATGCAAATTGTGACTTCGCCTACTCAGCATGTCTTCGTCACGTTTTTTTTTTTAAGCCGTTTCGAAGCACTTTAAGCCATTAGGTAGAGTGCACGCTGCAATTTGGGGCCGCCCCACATGAAAGATGAGCGAGCGGTCCCTACTTTTCATTACGTCTTGGAAGCGGTGATCTAATGTCGCGGTTGGCGAGAGCTTCACACACAGCTGTTGTCGCAGGCTCAACCAAAGATAGCCGGCGCTGATCTGGCTACGCTCCACAGCTGCTTCCCAACCAGCAGAAAATAACTCGTCTAGCTTCCAGTAAAGGTAAATCTGGAGCCGCGTTCTCAGCCGTCTTATCGTCTTCGAGCATCAAAGCCTCGTGAACAGCGGCGCCGTTCTCAGTCCGCTTCATGTGTTCGTCTTTCCGATGGCATGCCAGGGCGGGGTACCTGCATGACTTTGCGATTCTTGCGTGTCGATGTGCCGTTCGGTGAAGAATCAAATTCTAAATGAAACAGTGGCACCTGGAGAACTGGAGGGGGGGGGGGCCATTAGCTGCATTTCAACCCCGATTTGGGTCAATTGCATTAAAAACTCTGTTGCATTGTGGTCCTCTGGTGGAGACGGTGACATTTTTCTGTCTCCCTCTATAACCAAACCTACCAATCGCCAAGCCATGCAGTGAAACCATGTAAGGAACTTAAAATGTCTGCAAGGAAACACGCTGATACCCTTCAAGAAAGATTCAGATCATGATAGGTTATTAGAATTAGTTCATTATTAGAAAAGCTTTATTAATGACAGACTTAACAATGCATATTAAAAACATTCAGTTAATTGAACACCTTCATACTCTTTTGGCCTTATAGCTGAGATTATTTTCTCCCCTTTCTTTTAGTTTGGCCGCAGGGCGCGGACCGTCGTTAAATTCAAGCACATGTTTGTACATGACACAGCATTAACAATATCACTTTTTATTTCTCCTCGACGAACTGGCCCGACCTGACGCTCCTAAACTGCTGGAGTGGTTTACTGCGAGCCAAAAGCCAACGCCAGCCAACGACACTGTTGGACCACACGCAGGCTTTTGTGATTGAACTGGCGCCGATCCCAACAAAGGCTGATGGCGCCGTTCCTGTTAACTGTAAAAGAATAAAAAAAGACATTGGGCATTGTATAAGAGTGTCACATCCAGGTATCTCTGCTATCGAGCTTCTGTAAGCAAAAAAAAAAAAAAAATGGTGATATTAAAGCTGGATTATAATGAGAACGACCTGTTTGCTTTGTGAATCATCAGATCCATAAATAGAAATAGTTGAAATAATTTTAGCACACCGGCATTTTCGTCACTCGGTTCGGAAGAATGTTTTGTTTTTTTGGCGGCGTAAGCTTGAAACAATATTACTAGTGTTTGAGTCACATATTGACATAAATCTCTCCTTTTATTCATTGTGTTTATAAGGCTGAGCCTCACAAAGCAAATATAACTACACCTCTGCAGTCGTTAAATAAGTTATTTTGAGCGCGATTCTCCCTTCTGCAGCTGCTTAAAGACAAAATTATGGGTGTTTAGCCTTGAATAAATACTGAGGTAGATACAGACGGAGCCTTCGTATCGTCTTCTTGTCTTCTGCGCTTGTTACATGAGTAATTTGAAGTGGAGTAATACCACAGGTGGCCTGTGGCGGCACTGTTGTGCGGTGTAGTTCACACGTGGAGTAATGATCCCTTCCAGGAAAGACTGGATTATAAATGTCAACATGTGTTTTTCCTCCGTACCTGTGCCACATGTCCTCCCTCTCTGACAGCCGTCTGCTGTCAGTTTATCTCAGCTGTCGGAGCTCAGAATTACTTTTTTCACGACCCGATAACGGGAAATCCCCATCGACGGAGCCGGTTTGGAAGCGATAACTTGTAACTGTAGGCGCCGATAGTTTAGATAACTCTGGCTGCTCGGTGATCTGTGATTACACACGGATCCACTCAGTCCTGAAACGAGGAGACAGAATATCAATCGCATTTCTTGAAGTGTCCAATCTTATCTTTTAACGACTTTCGAAAAATCCTTCCACCCGACTGGATGTATTCCCTCCGATAACGTCTGTAAATTGCACTCTCATAACAGATAAGAGCTTTTTCATTGCAGCCTCTTTTTTTTTTATGGCTGTTGGAGTGAAGTTGTGTGTTTATGGCGAGATCTGGATCACAAACAGAGAAATCCTTTGTTTTCTTGTGACTCTTTATAGATTGGGTCAGAACAAAAGGCAGATCCCGTGCGTGTCTGCGTTCTTTGGCGCGTCTGATTTCTGGTCGTCATCGATTGAAAAGGAACGCAGCGAAAATGAGCTTTGGCGCTCGGCGTTGGCGCCGAATGCTCCGCCCCGGCTGCGTTGTCAGAGCGCGCCATGGGAGGAGCAGGGGAGGCCTGAGACGAACAACCTCGTAAATCATCACATGAACGACTGTCACGGGGAAATAATTCGGCTTGGAGGAATCACCTTGACCTCCTTAATAGCGATAATAAAATGATTCATCGATTTTATTTGATAATTTTCTTTCCATTGCATGCATAAAGTAGTCGTAACAATACTGGCTGCAGTGAACTAAAGTGTTAACGTTTAACTAGCACTTTTTTTTTGTCTTGGAAATGTTGTTTCAAAAATATTGTAATCTGTTGGACTGTGACATAAGGTCCGTGGGCCAGAATAGGCCCATAAGAGGCTCCAATCTGGCCCTCCAAACCACAGCCGCCTCAATCTGCTGTTCTTTTGTTTGGTTTTTTTTTTTGTTCACGGAGCGTGCGCTTCCTGTCCCGCCTCCCAGGTCCTCCGTGCTGCTGCTGGCGCCCCTGCTGGCCGAAACCGACCCGGCCCCCCGCCGCGTCTCCAGGCCCACGGGGTCCGCCGGATGCCAGGGCACAGACGGCCTCTGCACGCACTTCCGATGGATGGCGGAGCACGTCCCGGCCTTCAGGGTCCCGGGGACCCACGTGCACATCCTGACCTCCCCGGACCAGTTCTACCAGACCATGAAGGTCCGTGTCGCCGCTGGTTATTTCTTAGGATGAGTCTGTTTCACTGTCTTGAAAGGGTTTTTCCTAGGATTGGAGGGTTCGGGGGGGGGGGAGAGTCGGAGCAATTCACTGCAAAGATGACAAAGACTCTGAGCCAGTGTTCTCAGACGGCTGAAAAAATATGCGGTTTTGCTCTACGAAAACATCGAACGGTGCTTATCTGATTTAAAATAATGCTTATGCAGATACGCCTTAAACCCGTGGATGAGGTGATGAGTTTGATGTTTGGGTGTATAATATATATAGAGAAAGCTTTCCGCACATGAGTCAGTGTGTAGTGCCGTAAATTCAATGAAAGTGCCCGATGATGAGTATTTTCTTTTTTTTAAACATCTCTTTGTGTACTCTGCAACACGTGAGTTTTGGGCGTCGCGCCGCGACTCCGGTCTTATTTAAACAAGCGGCTAATCCCGGATTAAATGAACGCCTCGGCGCGGCGTGCCGGCATCACGCAGTCAGCCCCGTCTGTCTTCATGTCTCCGTTTTTAGGTTTCAGGAAACACTCCGGCAGTCGTGCAGTTTGAGTTGAAGCAGTCGATTTGTTTGGTTTCACACGCCTGCTGTTGGAATCCTTTTGTGTTTCCTCTGACTTCAGGCTCTGTGCACGGCGTTTAAATACAGCGATCTGTTTGTGTTGTTTTAGCGAGGCAGTTACAAGAAATGGGTGCATCGGGTGCAGTGGGTGTGGGTCGCAGTTCTTGTAACGCCGCGAGACAAGAAGGCTTCACCTGAATGGTTTTATTTATAGGTTACAGTCAGCGGAGGCTCCATTGTTCGGCCTTTCGTCGGCCGTACTGATGTTCGTGAATGTATTTAGATGCTCTCAAAACATTTGTAGGCCCTGCAGCAAGATGAGGAGGAATTCCATTGATTACACTTTCTTTTGTAAAGTACGTCGGTGTGATAATCAATACACTACAGTGATCCTTTATTACTGCTGCATCAGTGATTCTGTCAAACGTGCACCGTAAATTTAGGTCATTTTTATGTCGTTTACCCTGTTTACCTTTTCTTTAACAACTGGGGTTCGACATGTTATATAATTGCCCTTTTAACTGTATTGTTCCGGATGTTTATGGGCGTGTTGTGTGCATGTGCAGATGTGTGTTTTTCCTTCAGATGCTTTTGCAAATCCTTTGTGATTTACTTTCAGTTGCATTCAAGACTTCAAGAGAAAATGCTAAACTTTCGCCGCGTTCGAACTGCACTAATGGGAAGAGACCAGCGGCGTGAAAAGTTCGATTTTCCAGCTTTCTGCTATTTAAAATGTCTTTCTGCATGCCTTAAATATCGGTGTTTCTTCCTTATAACTCTGCCAGCGGTGTTCACGTGACAATCTACAAAAGCGACTTCTTATCATTTCATAGTTTTTGCACACGTGTCTCCAGATTCCTGACGCCCGCAGACACTTGTGCGACACAAAATCCTTATTTATTTATTTTTTAATTTTTGTTGCCTTTCTTCTCAGGCGCGCATCAAGACGGCACAGAGGCGAGTGGTGATGGCCTCGCTGTACCTGGGAACGGGTCATCTGGAGCAGGACCTGGTGAGAGAAGTCATGTTTGTGTGCGATTCGGTGGCAGGTGAGAGCAATGGCGTCCCGGCGTGGGGCGAGCGCCAAGGAACTGGTCAGAGATGCCAGAAAGCGTGAGTCAGACTTCTCCTCCAAACACGGCCGCAGCGCGGTTTGGACAAAAAAAAACAAAAAAAAAACTGAAAAATGCAGCTACAGGGAATGACCCCAACGTGCGTGGGTTTATGGGTAGAGCGAGACCGGTGCTGGCATGCGATGGCCCGCTGTTCCTCATGCTTGGAAAGCCTTGCATAACAACCTTCACCCAAAGCAAACCACAGTCTGCAACTGCTTTTGTTTTTTTTTTTTTTTTTCTCTCTACTGAAATGGTACAAACAACAGCAGAGGAGGAAATAAAGACCAACCTGCAGGGTCGGTCCGTCGCCTTTCAGGATGGTTACTTACTAGAAACACAAGTCGATAAGGTGAATGTCACCTTAACCAGCGCAGCGGGGGTGACGTATTCGGGCACCAGTTTAGCTGCAGTTGTAAAACAGGCCCCCCCGATTGATATAGAAATAGATAAATACATTTATGTGATCATAAGTATAAAAGTCTCTTCATCATGATTATCCTGGACAAGCTGTGTTGTAACACAGTAACATACTAAGATTGTTTTTAAAGTTTCTCAATATGGTGGATAAATGACAAACTCTGCATGATGGAGTTTTTTTTTTGTTTTCAATGCAAAGTGAAGAAATCGGGACAGCTGACTGTTTTCAGTGTTGCTTAATCCGTCAAATATTGTCCTACTTTTTATTTGCTTTGTAAAATGACAGTAAGTGGTGCGGATCTCGTGTTGCCCAACTGCGAGTTCCCTGAATCCGAGGCGAAATCTCCGGATTGCTTGTTTTGTCTGAGCAGCGGGCCAAAACTCGGCAGCGCTCGATTTTCCGTGAGAGGAAACGAGAGAAAGCTGCAAATGTTTCCATTGAAGGAGCTTTAAAGGCATTAAAAGTGTGTTGCAGTGTTTTCTGGGTGACTCATTCTGGCTTTAAGACCAAAGGGGGAAAAAAAAAATGCCTGTTTGGATTTAACACGACGTAAAGGGATGTCCTGTTTAGCTTTTTTTCTCCGTAAGAAATCTCCTCAAATTTTATTCTCGACTGTTCTGACTGTTTTAACCAGTTCTTTTGTCACTTCAGCCTGATATTTTCATTCGCTGAACGGGTCTTTGACTTGTTGTTTTTGAGGTGGACTGCATGGAGGAAGCGCTGCGGCGCTCACAGGAAGGCGGCCGCTCCCCTGACCTGAAGGTCTCCCTGCTGCTGGACTACACCCGCGGGTCCAGAGGTGGGCGAACCCTCTTCTTCGTCAGACCGGCTTCCCGTCATCCCGTCTGACCGCCGCCTTGCGTGCGTGTGTGTGTGTGTGTGTGTGTGTGTGTGTTGCAGGGCAGGTGAACTCGCGGACCATGCTGCTGCCCCTGCTGCAGCGCTTCACGTCCCAGATGCGCGTGTCCCTGTACCACACCCCCGACCTGCGGGGGCTCCTGCGGCTGCTCGTCCCGCAGCGCTTCAACGAGACCATCGGCGTGCAGCACATCAAAGTCTACCTCTTCGACGACAGCATCATCATCAGCGGGTACGGCGACGGGTTTGAACTCCAGCTGAGGTTCAAGGGAACCCTCCCCTCCCCCCCCCTCCTCATTGGTTTTGCATAATGCTTTCCAAAGCAAAGTGTTTGCTGGGAAATGTTGTCGGCGCGCCGCCGTTTGCATACAGCACACAGAGCGGCCGCGCCTGGAAGCCAGCGGGCAGCGAGCCGCTGTGGTTTCCACTCCATTTCACTTCTGCACACAGAATGTCACAACGGCCTTAATCGATGGCTTGTGGAAAAAGTGAACCAGAACAAAAAAAAAAAAAAAAAAAAAAAAATCCCACATGAAGCAAACAGCGGGGACTAGTAAACACAAGCGCGACCCGGGATAGAAATCCCCAGGTTTCTGCTCTAAAGAGAAAGCGGGCTTTAAAAGCTGCAGTTGAATCCTTCTGGAGCTCGCTGTTTGTGTTTACCGAGGTGGGAAATGACAAAGTGCCGTGTCCACTTTATTTAATTTAACGTTTGGAGCAGATCCAGGCCGACTGAGTCCAAACCGGACCGGTCGTGGCTTCAAACGCACCGGATTACCACAACACATGAAATCCCCCCCCCCGCTCCCTTATGTCATCTCAACGCGTCGTCCTCTCAGAGCCCCTCCGGCCCCGGCGGCCTCGCCGTCAGACCGCGGCTGCTGGGAAACGCTCTCCACTCACATTTGGCCTTGGCAGGAAAAACATGCAGAAATCAGGCGGCGCTCCAAAGCCAACGTTCCTGCAACAAAAGACTTCCCAACACGCTTTGGGCTCATTTTCACCCACCGTTGATTCCGCTCTTGGCAGGAACGAGACGTTGCACAAGACCTCAGGAACCCGAGCAGGTTAGACCGTCCTGATGAAGCTGCTTTTATTATTTTCGTGGAAAATACCGTCTTAGAATATGATATTTAATGTGATTCAGCAATATTTTAATATTTTTATTATGTAAAAAAAAAAAAAAGTAAAAAACTTCATTACTGAGCTGAGAGAATTCCCAGAAGTCCTTGCAGCGGATGTATCCGCCACAGTCAACACTTAATAATTAGTTGTCATTTTGTCATTACACTGCTGTATCATTGTGACTAATTGTAATTCCTCCTCTGGGTGTTCCTCCTCGTACGACTCGAGCTTTCACTTTGCCTCGCGGTTGAGCGACAGCAGGCCGTCCTGAGATTTGTGCAGCTCACAGTGATTTTACAGATCTGAGCCCCGGCGGCTGTTTCGGTTCCCGATACGTCCCCCGTTGTTCGGCTCAGTTCCCCCCCGGAGCGTTGACGGCGCCGGTTGCCGTGGCGGCTCGCATCGCACCTAACCTGGCCAGAAGTCAAGGTCCTCCCGCCTCACCTGGTTACTCATGTATTCCTGGCACAGCGCGTGTGACGCAAAACACATGTATGTGATCAAGGCCACAGGAAGTAGGCGAATATATGACGGCGTTATTCAAACAGTGCGTCAGGGTTGGCGGGAAAACGCTTCGACAGATACTGGTGTTTCTATCTCCTCCTTCTGCTCAACAGTCCCTTTCCCGCCTGATAAAATGGTTTATGATATTAAATAAATGAAGTACTGGTAGTACATTTATTCATAACTGATCTGTAAACTTTCCTCGGCGGCCTCGCCCTTCTCTTTTCTTGCGTCCCGCCGCTCTCCTGATAGCAGATGACCAGAAGTCATGTTAATGATTACGTAATACTTTGGTTGGCCGAGATTTCTTCCTGCTGTTATGCCTTGAAAAATGTAATGCTTCCTGCAGTTTCGCACAATCCTGAAATTTAAAACCTGAAAATATGAACCAGTGACAACCGATTTAAGTGGACTTATTGTGTATTAGTTTGTTTTTTGCATCAGTTTTTAACTAGGAATGTTAAGTTGCTTCTAAATGTAGCAAAACCAGCAAAAAAAAAAAAGAAGCACCTTTTAACAGTTGTTGTTGAAGTTTTTTATGTTTCCTGCATGATTTGAGACATTCATTAACCTCCATCCTAAACTGTAGCGGTCATAAATGTGGCAGAATGAGGAAGTGTCACCCGCTCCTTCAGAAAGGATGAAATGTTTCAAAAACAGAGATTTCTCTGCTATATTTCGGTTGAGACAAACAGAACTTTTTACATTCTGTCAGTATTTTGCAGGAGTCTTTATTAGGAATAGACACATCTGAATAGATGTCGTTACTGTTTGGACATATCGAGGGTCAGTGTCGAAGTCAGGTTGGTTCTGTTTTTTGTTTTTTTTTTTTCCTCCCTTTTCCAAACCCTTTAAACAGCACTCACTAAAATTTAACTGAAGTTAATTTTTAACAGACTTTTGAAAACAAAGACACCGTTATGTAGGGTTTGTTTAGAGCAAAAGCTGTCAGTGTAAAATGAATAGAAGTGCAGATAATTCCAGATTTCCAGTTTGAAAAGGAGTCACAATGTTGTTACGAAAGCCTTATGGGACATTTCATCCCCAATTCACTCAGTTCAGCTTTTTTGTGCTGGAATTTTATTGCAACCATGACGATGTCTGACCTTGTAAATGTGTAATTTGCTCCAGGTGTTGCACACAAATGTTTTTTCGGATTCTGTGGTTAGATTTGGCGTCACAGTTTTCCATCTTTTATCAGATTATCTCTGAGGAAGACGTTTTGCTTCCGGCCGGTCTCACCACGGCGCCGCTCGCCTGTCGTCCCTCCAGGGCCAACCTGAGCGACTCGTACTTCACCAACAGGCAGGACCGCTACGTGCTGCTGGAGAACTGCCGGGAGGTGGCCGACTTCTTCTCCGACCTGGTGGACGCCGTGGGCGACGTGTCGCTGCAGCTGCAGCCCGACGACTCCGTCACCATGCTGGAGGGCATGGTGCACCCCTACAAAGGTCAGGAGCCCCCTCCCCCCCCCCGCCCTGCCCTGCCCGGCGCGTGACGCCGCACGGCGCCCGGGTTTCCAACGGCGATGGATTTCTTTATAATGGAGCTTGAAAGCTCAGGATGCCGTGTGGTCAGCTCACCGTGCAGCCGGATGTCAACCTGACAGGGTTTTGTCTCCACACACACACACACGCACACACACACGCGCACACACACACAGAGCCGGGTGTCCGTAACCAGAGCGCAGGCTGCCAGGATGTTAGTTTGAGAGATGAATGACATAATGTCTGCCGGAGCGGATCGTCGTGGAAACCAACACCAGGAATAGAGTTGTGATGTCACGGTGTTGGTGGGAACTGATACACACACACGCGCGCGCACACACACACACACTCGCTCACACATGCTGGTGAAATTCTAGTGAATAACGTTTATCAGGATGAATGATCCGTTTCATTTCACTCCTCTGGATGACGCGAGAGAGGCGGGATTTGATCATTGATAGTTATTGGAAAAGATGACGTCCATTAAAATACACAGTACAATCCCTTTACTCTAAATTAGAGGGTAAATGATTACACCTGACTTCAAAAAGTGCATTCAAGTGACCACTAATTAGGCTTAAAAACACTTGATTTTGTTTTTTTTTTTATTAAAGACTGTTCCCGTAATCCTACTTTGACAGTCAGTTAAAAACTTCTCCTCTCCTTGTGGTGGAAATGAAACACGAGAACATTTCATTGACTTGTTTTTTTTTCTTTGCTTGCCAAATCTCAGGAATTATCAGGCACTTTTCCAACAATTCAGTTGCAAAACTTTTATATAACCTCAACCTGTTTGTTCTGGAATTTCAGTGATTTCCTAGTAGTCGAAGCAGCAATGGAATTTAACGTGTTGAAAATAAACGTTCTAGATTTTCAGTAATGGTTATTATGTTATTCACAGCTCAGTTGTCCGCTCACTCCTCCCGTTGTCTCCACCGACACCAGGAAACCGTCAGGACTTCTCGGCGGCGGCCCGGGACAGGATCATGGAGGTGGTGAACACGGCGCACATCCGGCAGCGGCTGGCGAACCGCACGGAGGACTCTGAAGACGAGGGCCTGAGCGAGGGCGAGGAGGACACCTGGGTGTTCCCTCTGGTGCAGATGAAGCCTCTGGGCATCCGGGTGGACGAGCAGGTCACGCAGGTGAAGGTCGATCCGACGAAGGAAGCCCGACATCCCATCATCAGTCGTGACGGTTCCTCTCGTTCTCCCTCCAGCGCCTGCTGACGGACGCCGGGCCCGACTCCACCGTCTTCCTGACGTCCGGCTACTTCAACCTGACCCGGGCGTACATGAGGCTGGTGCTGGGCGCCGGCGCCAGCTACCGCATCCTCACCGCCTCGCCTGAGGTCAACGGCTTCTTCGGGGCCAAGGGCGTGGCCGGGGCCATCCCGGCCGCGTACATCCACATCGCCCGGCAGTTCTACAGCCAGGTGTGCCGGCTGGGCCAGCAGGAGCGCGTGCACCTGCACGAGTACCACCGGTCGCAGTGGACCTTCCACGCCAAAGGTGGGCGACGTGCGGTTTGCACACACCGATTGGACATGTGTTAGAATTTTGTATCAAAAGTAGCACTTTTCTTCTCTTAAAAAGAAGGAAAAAAAAAACCTTTTGCATGACGAGTTTCTCGATCCAGACGCATTTCTCTCTCTCTCTGCTCGCTGCCGTTGCTCCTGTGGTTGCGGCGGTATGTAGCGTGCGAGACGGAGGCTTGTACAGTCACTGCGCCGTAGCCCCGGGTCGAGGACGCACGCTCACTCACTCTCATATTTCGGGGTTTTGGATCCACGGCCGGGGATTTCTGCATGTGCTGCCTTTTAGTTGTGGTTTTCACGCCGGCAGCAGTCTCTGCTGGAAGCGGCATTACCTCTTTGCTGGCTCACTTCTCTCCCTCCCCACCCCTGCAGGTCTGTGGTATTACCTCCAGGGACAGGATCGGCCTTGCCTCACTCTAATTGGCTCGCCTAATTTCGGTTACCGCTCGGTTCACCGTGACCTGGAGGCCCAGATCGCCATCGTAACGGAGAACGAGGATCTGCAGAACCAGCTGCAGGAGGTCCCGCCTACTTCTCTCTCTCTCTCTCTCTAATGCTCATAGTGAGCGAGTCGCTGTTCTGAACTGACGTTGTGGCGTTTTGAACCGCAGGAGCAGGAGATGCTCTACCGGCGCTCCACCGAGGTGTCCAGCTCCACGTTTGAGCGGCCCGACCGCCACGTCAAGCTGTGGGTCAAACTGGTCACCCCACTCATCAAGAACTTCTTCTGAGAGGCGTCCAGGTGCAAACACACATACACACACACACACACACACACACACACACACACACACACACACACACACACACACACACACAAGACGTGTGTTTACATGGGACTTTTTATATCTATAGAGCCGCATAAAGTCTAATTCTGCTCTAAAGTGATCATGTAAATGCCTGAAAACTTTATTCAGAATTAAGTGTAAATCTCAATAGACCGTTTTTTCTCATTTAGAAGCGTAATTATCTGCGCATGCTCCGTCGTGATGACGCAATATATCCAAGATGGCGGCCCGCTGTCAGCGTTTCATCTCGGTTGAAGACGATTTATTTAACGTCAGTTTTAGAAGAACGGGGCGTAATGAAACGAGCGGATGGACGGGCGCTAAACAACGCGGACATTTTCAAAGCTGTAGCTTCAAAAAGTTAGTCGACAAAGAAAGATGAGAAAAACGCCGTTTACTTCCGGGAGACGTCAGTACGTCGCGGCTGCTCCCTGTCCAATCAGAACGCTTCGCAGACCCCCGCGTGAGAGACGATTTAATCCTTCGTTTTTTGCCCATGTAAAAACGACACTCGTATAATTCTGAATTACTTAACTCAGAATAAATCAATTCCTAATTAAAACCGCCATGCAACTACACTCATTACGATGTAAAGTCCTTTAATTAAAGAATGCAATATGCATAAACCACAATGAATCCTACACCATCCCAGCAAACATTTTCACTTAAGATATTGTCTGAAATTTTTGCAGAGCAGACAAAATATAACCTGGAATGTTTTGCACACACACACACACACACTGGGTGAAAAAGGCTGTGGCTTCTGTGAAATGTCTGCAGTCATTGTGGCGAGTCCCAAATCGCAGACCCCGCTCTCGTCTTCCCAGCAGCCCGAATCAGCCCAGCGGGAGCGGGGACGCCGAGCCGGCTGATTCACGGCCGTCAGCAGTGAGTCAGCGCCGCGTTAACGGCGGCGACTTGAGCGCTGCGGTCGGGGTGAATCCTGTCGGGACTTGGTGAGGTGGAGGCGCAGCCCTGCCTCGGCCCGCCGAGGGGAGACTCAGTGAGAACAGAAAACATTTCAGAAAAGGGAGTGCAGATAGGAGATGTTTACGTGAAGAAAGCCTCTGAGCTTTCTTTTTTTTGTTTGTTTTCAAACAAGGTTTCTGAGAAGAGGAAGTGTCACAGGCCGATGACGGTAAACGGGTGGCGTCTTATCAACGCTTGAACGAAGTCAAAAGAAAAGGAGCTGGACTGAACTGCTGCCAGAAAGAAGCAGCTGACAATGGAGCGTGTCTTTGCCCTTGAGTGCTCCATTCAGATCCGCCAGCAGCGAGAAATGACTTCGACATATTTAGCGCCATTGTTGGGAAAATTGTGAGAAAACTGGAAATCCTCGTGTTACCGGCTCGGTGACGAACCGCTTCAGCCTACAGCATAAGTGAGTGAAGGAAGACGCGTGTCGCTGCTGAAACGCCAACAGATGTGAGATCTGATGTGGAATCAAAAAATATGACATTTCCAATCATGGTGAAACATAAACCTCAAGGAAATATTCACATTCATTCTCCGAAATTGCTGCTGGTGGAAACCGTCAGGACTCTTAATCTATCAGATGATTGATTCTTATCCTCATTCCTTCAGAAACGGCTCGCATACTAGAAAGTTCCAGATTATGTCTTACATGAAGTGTAATTACAGTGTGATTACGCTCATAATGCCGAGAGATTCAACCTTTTGTCTTCTGAGAGCCGCTTTTACGCAGTGACGTGACAGAAGATGTTGTGTAACACTTATTTACTTAAGAAAATACCCAAGAGGAATTACACAATGAATATATTAATATGGCTGTATGCTAACTTCATTTTGCAGTTTTTCAAGAGTTTATCTTCATTTACTGTTCTAAATCTAAGCGTTGTCTCGGAAATGGGTCTGAGAAGGTATGATGCTCTTGGAAAGATGCTGAGGATCCTGGACATAAGTCTATAATAACTGTACGACGGTGTAAATACTCCAGTGAGCTGACGGTGAAGGGTTAATCACTTCATTTGAATAGAATTTAAAACATGAATTTCTGAAACAAAAGCTCTCAAACTACTAATGTCTTGTTTTTGAGCTTCTTTTCCACGACAGTGTATCATACTGTACTGCAGTGTGACTCCGTAAGACAGTCTATAACCTGCTGCTCCTCACTGTTGTCTAAGAGCTCTAGAAATCTCCCAAATGGCTAATTAAAGCAAAAGGAGAAAATTCTGTTAGTTTATTGAAGAGTTTCATCATTAAAAGAGAATTGGACTTAATTCTCTGTAATTGTCACCCTGCACTGAAATAGGAAAGCTGTGGACATTTATACAGATTACTGTAACCATGTATTATTTCTAATGGTTTCTCTGATTTACCAGGAAGTAAAGGGACAGAAGTGAGACTGAATGTTTCAGTCGTCGCTCAGCCTCATGATTAAAGCTGTTTAATCATCATTATACCACTTAACACACATTAAGGCCTCTTGGCTTCTCTTAAAAAAAGAGAAAACTGAGGGTTGTGACATCTATTCAGACAATATACCCATTATTCCGAAGTGAAATTCAACAAAAAAAACCATGCATGTGAACCAACTTTTTTTTTTAATGAAAATAAACATGTATGTCATAAAATAAAGCAGAAACTTTTGTATATATTTGATCTAAATTGGAAAATTTCAAGCTTAGAATTTAATAAAATCTAAAAATATTTCATCCCAGAGGACATAGTCACAATTGACATGAATAAAATGAAAGTATAAATAAATAGAAAGCATTTTTGTTGCTTCAGTATTTCTGTAAATCTGTTTGAAATGCGGAGCAGCCGGGGATCTGTTCTCCTCGTCACGTCTGTCCTCCGACAGGAAAAAACACAAGACGCTCTGCCAGATCCCCGGTAGCAGAAAAGGTTTTATCAGGATCGACTATTGTTAGGAGGAGGACAGACTCGGGGTCAGACGGTGTCACGGTTCTCACTCGTCAGGCGCATGGCCGCCCTCTAGTGGCGAGGCCGATCTCTGCCAGCAGGAGCGTCGGTATCGGGAGTCTCTTATTAACCAGCCGTGTCTCTGTTCGCAGGAGACAGCAGCTCGTCTCAGGTCGAGGCCTCGGGAGGTCGGATCGCTCCAGCCGGAGCGCGAGCGGCACGCCGGGACTCCACGTCGTCTCCGGCGCCGCCAGAACGGACTCTGCGCCGAAAACTGGAACCCTCTTGTCTTCAGTCATAACCGTTTGTCTTCTAACACCCGACATCATCGCACTGGATTTCACGGTTTGTAGCGTCACCGACTACAAGCGTTTAAAAAAAAAAAAAAAAAAATCAACACCTCCACTGCTCCTTGTTGCATGCGTGACTAAATAAAATGGGAGGTGGGGATGAAATGGACACTGTGAAGGTGGAGAGAAGCAGGACAGTCCCTGGAGGAGTGTTTACAGCTCTGCCAACTGTACAGGCCGCCCCGCGTTAACTTTGTAAATTAAAGGAGTGACTTTTTAACCGTACTGCACAGGTTTGGTCCCTATCTTCAAACACATTAAAAGCCAAACTGTCCAGAATAGAGGCAATAGAAAAAAAAAGTTTGAACTTGGACAGTCTTCAGCAGGACTGATGATCGTCGAGCTGTCATCTGATTGATCTCATTTCCTCAAAGCAGTGGCAGATTTTTTATTTATTTTTTTAATCGGTTTCCAAGTGGTGTGAAAAACACTTGCTGGAAACATCAGGCGTGGAGTGGGTGATCTCTTTTCGCTGATGGCTTTGATAACGCCATGCCAGAGTGTGACTCATTGTTTTCACAGCAACACCCAGTGAAAGTCTCACACAGGCATTTTACAACAGGTACTTAAAAAAAATCTCCCAGTACAATACGTAAAACAAGTCGTCATGAGCGCTGTTTACATTTTTATGGTTTCGAGAGCTCGACATGTCTTTGAACTGTTTCCAAACAGCAAAGCTTCATAACGGGTTTAGTTGTTCTTTTCCACACGTGACAAAGAAAGCCAAGTCATGATGAGACGCAAATTCATCTCCAATGAAAACCAAAGCAGCGGCTTTCAAGCTTTTTAATGAGACAAAACAACCAATAAATTACAGAAAATCTGGATAAATAAATATTTTAACTATGCATTACCTTCATTTTGAAAGAAAAAACTAATATATGAACGAACTGAACGTTGAAGGACTGATGAGATGAACTCTGGAAACAGGAGAAACTGGATGGATTAATACAAGATGGTGATCGTTTCTTACACTGTAAAAAAGAAAAAAAAAAGGCAGGTACAGGATGCTGGACAGTACCGTGCAAAGGTTTCAGAAATGGCATTTCATCCAGATTTGCTCTCCGGCTAATTAATAATCTTCATGTGCTTTGGGGAGAAAGATGATTTAGGAATCCTAAAAATTACAATCTCTATATAATAGATTATTTTTGAGAGGATCAATCACACACAGTCATACGTAATGGTTGAATGTCATTTTGTCACTTCAGCCTGAAACTGTCTGCACGGTATTGTTCAATCTTTAAACCTTCCAGAGAGAAGCTGCAGGAGGATGTGGAGTCATTTATACCAGCTGGGGAGTCTGACAGCTTCTGAAATGCATCAAGGAGCCGAAGCAGCCTCAGAATGAGGTGGATCGGTGGACCAACTCCTGCACAGTCTTTGATTTCGGACGTCAAACGGAAACAAAAAAAAAAAGACGCGTTTTTACTTGAAATGTTGAGCCTTGAAGAAGTGAAGCACCGACGGAGAGATGCTATGTGTCGATAAACCAAACCTGCCCCGTCAGAACGCATCCTTCAAGAAACGTGGCCACAATCTGGAGAGAAAGTCACTTTAACGATCCTTCATAATTTACACTTTGACAGGCTGTGGGTTTGAGGCCCGTGTTGACGGACTCCAGTCCCTCTGACACACTGCGGGAGATTTCCAGAATCGTCCTGCCCAGAGGGCTCAAAGCTGTTACAGTACTGCATCGAAGTAACATTTAACGAGAGAGAAGAGTGAATACTTTCATCTTGAGATGCAGCGTGAGGTCAAACCTGCAGAAAGGGGAGGAGCCTCTTTACAACCAGGTCTCAGTGTCCCTCAGGCAGAGCCGGAGCTTCAAGCTTCCAGGTTGGTGTTCCAGCGGCTCTACAGTCCCTTCATGGACGACACCTTCTTCTTCCGGGCCGCCAGCATCTCATAGAAGGGATCTTTGCTGATGGCCGCTCTGCAGACGGAGGAGACGGAGGTGAGATTCCAGCTCGAGCGTGTGAATCGGAGGGCACGGCCGCCACTCACTTGATGCTGTTGATCCACTCGTCCTTCTCCTCGGCGGTGGGGGCGGAGATCCGGTAGAAGGTGTGGTTCCCCTCCACCACGCGGCCGTCCGCCTCCGTCTTGCAGGCTTTGATCACCTGATCTTTGTGGTTGGGGATGAAGAGCTCGAAGCAGTTCTGGGAGACGGGAGACGAGTCGGGAGGTTCAGGCTCTACAAACACTCATTAAGACACGTTTCAGGTTAAAGTAAATGAGCAGGGTGAACAGACTGCCACATCAAATCATTACTGAATAAGTATCAAATGTAATGACGCTTCAGTCCAGTGGATGGCACTGGCGAGCCTGGATCCGGTTTTGTCAGCCTGTAGTAAAACTGATCTTCAGGCTCATTTTTCCATCTCCAGGAGGAAACACAAAACTTCTCCAGAGTGACTCACTGAAGGTCAGTTTGTACTGAAGCAAAATGTGGCTCATCCTGGATTTATTTTACGATTATGGACAAATGTGTTCATATGAGCTTGTATTTTAATGGTACTGAAGAGCTTGTGTTAGTTTTGGTGGATCTTGTCTGTGATAACTAAGTACATGAGAAGACACATAAATTAGCTAAAAAGAGTTAGTTTAGTTAAAAAGGGATTTTTTTTTTTTTTTTTTTTTGGTATTTTTCTTCTACATCAGGTATCTGAGGTATCTACTGCCAGTAGACGCTTCTGAAAGTTGGGGCGGTTGAACAGAATCTGAGGATCAGTGCGGATTTATGCACTGACCTCATTCTATGAAGGTCGCTGAGGTTGCTCCGGGCTGTGCCAGCGATTTCACTGCACGCTTTGGAAATACCCAGCAGTCTTTTCTCAGGGTTTTAAAAAGCTCCAGTAAAACTCAACTCCTCTCTCGTGTGACTAAAACCTACAGTGGGGCGGCGCTCTGTGAAGTCTGCCGACTTCAATAATGGCTCATCTGATCTGTTGTTCTGCAGTTTCAACCTGATGGAGGGTTTGGAACATTCAGCTTAAAGAAGAAATGAGCCTTGTGTATTTAATCTCTGCTCACTACACAGAAATCCTGACTGTTTGTTCTTTTCTTCTCTGATAAAACCAAACATGCAGAAGCCTTCATGTGGTCTGAGGGGAGAGAACGCTCACCGGCTTCTTGGAGTCCTCCACTTCTCGGATGCTCAGATTTTCCAGTGGAATAATCCCTCTGGGCTCCTTGTCCTTGTAAACAGATAAATTACAGAGTCAGACCTCTAAGTATAACTTCCCCGGGCGGCGTTCAGGTCTTGTGGACGTGCGGCCTCACAGTGGTGTACTCGAAGTAGTAGAGGCAGTTGTCGGTGAGGATGAACCAGCGCCGCTTCCAGGTCTTCACCCGCCCGCCTGAGGACAGATCGCAGGGTGAAGACTCCCAGCTGGACTTGGGGGGGGGAAAGCGGCACACTCCGAAGCGCGACGGCGACACAGATATCAGCGGGTTAAATCGACCTGACCGCAGAAGCTGAGGTTAAAACACGGGTCAGTGGCCAGCGGTTAGAAGCAGATGTGAAACCGTAATGTTTATTTTCACATCGGGACGCAGCGGCGAACAGCAGAAGGTGAATTCAGATATAAAATGAATGACGGGGCTTTTTCAATGGACACAGCCAGAGGCAGCTCAGAGGTAAAGTGGGGGGGGGGGATTGGGGGGAGGGGGGGTGATTGGGGGGAGGGGGAGCAGCTTAGAAGCAGCAGTGCATAAAAAAAAAGTGGGGAGTTTAGGTGTACATACCTCCTGGAGTCAAAACCATGAAACACAAAAACAAACGGAAAGTCAACAGCAGAACAAGTCCTTCTGTTCAGTCAGTGAAGAAACTGCAGCTTTTGTCATGTTGAGGGTGTTATTACACACCCCACCCACCAGAGGGCGGTCTGGGAAAACTCACTGATCATTGTGAGGATCATTTTTATCTTGTTCTCACTACTGGAGGAGCAAATCTTGAACAATCTGTTATACTAACAGAATTTATTTTAGTAACTAAAAAAAGCAGCTACATTTCTAGGTTAAATTTATTAAATCACCCTGAAAACTATTTAATCATAAAGTAATTACAGCATCTTGTTGAGATTTGAGTACAAGACGTTCCTCCTTGATTTCTGATAACTGTCTGGTGGATCTCGGCGCCCGGGGAACAGGAAGTGGCTGCGGAGCCGCCGGTCCCTGCTGTCTGCTTCACATCCTGCCAGTTCACGTACCGAGTTTGAGCAGCCAGCCTTCCCTGTCGGGGTTGAAGAAGGTGTGTGTGAGGTCGTTCCCGTCGTCCTCTGGGATCTTAAAGGGTTCGTTCTTGATGCTGTCGTACAGGTTCTGCAGGGGTCGCAGTTTAACGTCTCAGTTGATCTGGTTTCAGTGTGTTTCTGTGGCTTGAGGAGGTGAAGGCCTCTCACCCTGAGCAGGTCCTCCGGCAGGTCTCCGCCGTCGTTGATTCCTCGGTTCATCGCCGTGAATCTCTGAACGGACGGCTTGTCCTTCACGTTGGGGTTGTGTAGGCTGGTGTTCAGCATGATCACGGCGAATGACAGCACGTAACAGGTGTCTGGAAACAGAACGGGGGCAAACACATTGAGCACAGGGGAACGGATCAGGAAAACAGTGCTAAAATAACCCAATTCTTGCTATTTATGCTTTCTAATATGTGAAACTTTGAAAAGCAGCAGGTTGTCGCCCTCGTCCACCTGTGCTCTGGAAGACCCCGGGGTTGCAGTGGCAGTAGCGCTGGGCGAACGCCTCCATCATGCGGTCGATCTTCTGGGCCTCGCCGGGCAGCCTGAAGCTCCACAGGAACTGCCTGAGCGCCTGGACCAGGTTCAGGTCTGTGAACTCGTGCAGCTCCAGGAAGGCGTGCAGGACCTCGATGTTGAAGTCGTCTCTGCACGACGCACAGCATCCCACACACACACACAAACCCACACAGGAACATCCACGGGGCAGTAAACAGAAGGAAAAACAGGACAGAGATGTGAATTCTGCTCATTTTCGGTGAAAGACCAGAGCAGTTTTAGAAAACGCGAGGTGAAGCTGTTTCTCCACATGGCGCGTTTTCCTTACCGCTCCCCCAGGTAGTCTCCGATGGCCGTCTTATTGAGCCCCTCTCCCTTGTAGAGAAACTGGGCGATGTCGTCGCTGGTGTTTTTTAGCAGGGAGCTGTCTATCAGGAAGCGAATCCCCTGATGGACAAAATGAGCAAACACCGAGCGTCACTCTAACGTGTCTAATTGTTAAAAAAATAATCATGCTAGGAACAGTCTTTCCTCTAAAACTCAGATTTTCCTGCTGCTTTTGCAGGCGACTTGAGTGAAGAACACAGTTTTTTACCTTTGTGGGATCCATGTTGAACTTTTTCCGGCCCATGGCCATCTGTTTATTCCTCTGCATGCTTTTCCTGGACAATTAATATAGAAAAAACACAAATATACCAAAACAAAATCAACAAAAGACATTCGTTTTAGCATTTCTCTGAATGCAGCTGCACTAAAAAAAGGGCTGAGTTCAGCGTCGCTGCATCTTGGGAGATAACCTCACCTCTCTTCAGTCAGGCCCAGGCTTTCAATCTCACTGGTCACCTCTGCTATCTCATCCTTCAGCCGCTGAGACAAGGGATGAACGCGGAAATGAGAGGAAAAACAAATCATTACCTTGGAGCGCAGAAGCTGGAAATAAACAGCAAACAAAAAGTCTGCATGTGACACTGGTGTGATATGTGACCTTTCACCCAGCCCTCCGGAAAGGCTTTGATATCTCTGAGATGAGTCAGCTGCTCCTCGCTGACCACCACCACCTTCCAGATAAACCCTTCTCACCACAGGATGACCCGCTGAAGCCCCGGAGGAGCAGCGTGACTCGCTCTCCCTGCAAGGAGCTACAGCCAACAGCCGTCCCCTGCAGGAAATCCTCTCTGGGATCTGCAGCACCTGTTCCGAGGTCGGAACCCGCCGCTGCACCCTCTCCCCCCCGCCCTGCTGACCCAGATTTATTGGGCAGCGACCCCCCCCCCCCCCCCCCCCCCCCCCCAGAGAAACCCTGAGCCCAGCAGAAAAGATCCCGCTCTAAGACAATTACAGAGGACGCCTCAGATTACAGCCCAATTCAGCTCTACCTTCACACTGAGGTAAATAAGATTCCTCCGTGTATGTTTCCATGGTTACAACCCCGCCATAAAACCGAGCGCGTCCTCTGTCTCCATTACTGGAAATATTTCACGGCTCATTACCCAACAGCCCCCGGGGGGCAGGACGGGGCCGGGCTTAGAGGGGGAGAAACGGTGAGTGAGTCGACCTCGGTAATAAACTCCATCAATCAGTGGTCGCGGCGGCGCTGCCTGGAGGCCCCGTGTTCCTTTGTGTCGTCGGCGTCCGCCTCACACACGCCGGACAGGGTTCAAACCCAGAAAACACTTCGCTCAGCTCGTTGATGAAGACGTCAAAATCGACTACTAAACTCCTACTTTCAATATGACAAATGCAGGTGAAATACTGAGATATTGCCGTAAACACAGGGAGGGAAACAACCTCTGCTCTCTGTGATGATAAATGACTTTTCCTGCAGAGGTGAGGAGTCAAATTTATCTTCCCTTAAAGTTACTTTTAATAAGCAGACCAGATACAATAAAATAGAAAGTGAAAGCTTTGCAAACTCTCACTCATTAATAGAGAAACTCAAACTCACCCAAATAAATAGCTTTTCCACATTTAAATTCATTTTTTTCTCTAAAAAAGTAAATAAATAATATAACAATAGTCATTTTCCCTGACAGGTCAGCCTGTAGCAGTGGAGCAGAAGTTCTTAGTAAATATTTGTGAAAGTAAATATTCACAGAAATTTGAGCGCGAGTCTGTTAAACGTGAATAACTCCAGGTCATGTAAACACAAGCATCGGTGCTTTACATCGGCTGGATCTTAAATTCAAACAGTAAATATGCTTTAGCTAAACAACAGTGTCAAGAACTGTTGTGCTTGGAGCTTTTTGTTCGACTGTTGTGGAGAATAGGCCTGAAAAACAGCTAATTAAGAACAGAAACTGTGATCCAGTCGCTCATTTGAATATATTTCTACATTTTTATTACATCAATTACACAAAAATCTAATATCTCAGTTGCTTTAAATGAGGTTAGACGTTCATCCGATGCTTCACAGGGTCAGATGTCCCACCAAACAAAGTTATCCAAATAAAGAGCTGACACAGACAGCCTCGTTAATTTATTTAAGGGGGTACTGGGGGGCGGGGGGCTGAACTGGGGGTTAACCTGTCCCCTCCAGGCATCCAGACCGAGAGAGCTAAAAGCCTCTCGCACATATATAACAGAGTGCACGACCCACACAAAGGGGATCATCTGTCTCGCGCGTGTACAGTAACGCTCCGGTGGTTATTTGCCTGCACACACACACACACACACACACACACACACGTCTAGACATGAAGGTCCAAATCTTCTCAAGGACACAGACGAAAGAAACACATGGTGGTGAAACAATGAAGAGACTGATCAAAGCAAATTCTTGCTGGTCTCTGGTCTGAAATAATCCAAACAAGTTGGGATGAAAAAAAAAAGAAAAAAAAAAAAAGTAATGCCGGGGAGTCCAGACGACCACACGGTTCACAGCGAGGACAGAAAAGCCTCCCCTTCAGAGTGGATTCTGTCCTCCAGAGGAGCGAAAACAAGATGAAACAGAAGTAAAGTGGAAGATCGTACGAGCAAGCACACATTGAGAAACACACATCTTCGGCGGCCATCTTTGTTTATTCATGGCCGGGCAGGCCTTCGCTGACCGCCGGCGTTGTGTTTAATGTGTGTGTTCTTACTTGTATGTCCAGCAGCAGCTCCTGTTTTCTGCGGCGGATGCTCTCCAGCTCCTGTCGCTCCTCCGGGCTGAGGTCATCGGGCACTGTGGGGTCAGATCGTCACATCGTAAAGCATCAACTGCTCGGGCAACACAAACACTGGACGTGCACACACACACACACACAGACGCACACAAAAATGAAGCAGAGAGACTTGAGAGTCCCTCTGCTGCGGGTCACTATGGCAACACAATCTTTAATCCATCAAATTACTCCCCCGGCATCCAGACCCAAAGTGGAGGAGGAAATCAAAGCTTTTGTCTCAAACAGATGTATGAAGGGATGTATGAACCCTCGTTGTGGGTAAAGGATTCAGAAAAGTCAAATGCAGAGTTGGGAGAAGCGTTGCTGGGCCGTAAGATGATCACTTCTCGAAATACTGCACAGCACAAAGTGCTTCGTACTGCAGCAGCATTTACTGGAGGGAAATGTTAACAAATCATATCAGATTACTTATCAATTGTCTGAGCAGCCCTCTTCAGCTGTACAAGGCCAGCGTGCGTGTCCTCTGATAGAAGAGAAATTCACACACTCGCAGACGGCCTGTAGAGGAGTGATAAGGTGGGTAAGGGCGGAAAACGCTCATCAGGCGTTAACTGACGCGTGGTTTTTACTTGAGAAAACTTTACTAAGAAAAGGGAAAAACTCCTACAGCGCAGAATCGTTTGCGTCTGCAGCATATCTGCACAGCGTGTTTTCAGACTGCATCACACCCGCTGCCCTCTCACTTAAAAATGCATTTCCTCTTTTGACCGCCACATAAACAAACTTCTGCTCTGTAATTTTTTTTTCTTGCTCTGACTGGTGAAAAAAAAAAAAAAAAAAAAAAAAGAGGAAGAAAGATGGAAAATTATACTGAGTAAGAAGCAGACTGAAAGGACACAGTCCAGCTGTGCTGCTGCTGTTTTTCAGTCTCATTAGAGGAGTCCAGCAGGGGGATTCGGGGACGCCGGTCATTTCTCTTCACCATCACGGCAGAGTTATGAATCCTGTGTTTACACGACGAGTCAAGTGAAAATGCGCCGTTTTTGTGTTTTCGTTTCTGTGGCAGCTTGTGTCCTTTAAGGTGGGAGAATTTAAAGCTGAGAATTTAAAGAGTGCAGACACCCAGAGAGAGGTGTTACACACACCCTCGCCCAGAGAGAGGTTTAAGTAGGCCGGAGCTTCTATTATTATGAACCAGAAGACAAGAATAACGCCGCATTGTGAGCAGCAAAACTGGCACCAAAGCCACTTCCTCTCTCTGCAGGTGAGAGGAAATAAGGGGAATGTTATTAACACTTACTGAATATCTCATGCTTATGTCAAACACACCAGAAACACACATATTCTGACATAAATAACAACAGGCTTCCCTTAAAGCAGCTGTTCCACATAGTCTCCAGGTCATTTGTGTTACTGAGTAATGGGAAACCTCCTCACAGCAACGCTGCTGCTGACAATCAGCATCATGCCCGGGCCCAAAGTTTCCTCTTCATACCACTACTTCCATTGTCACTTTTGAAGTTGTGCAACTCAACCTCCTTCTGAGGATGCGCTGATGAATGCAAAGAACAAACCAAAACCACATAAATCCACCTGCAGTTGCCGCATGTTCTACTTTCTGGCCCTCATGAGGTTTCAAAGGAAGATGTGAAAACACGCATGCATACACACACTGCGACAAAAAGTCCTAATGTACAAGTTATGACGCGCGATACACCTACACATTTTTCGTCACAGTCCTGAGATTCATACCAGAGAAAGTTCCCGTCTCTGTAGAACCAGCGCGGCCCCGAAAATTGAGTCAGTGTTTCGTTCTCACACCAACGGCGCTGCAGCTCCGGAACCCACAGGTCTGCCTCAGACGCAGTGAATTTACTCCATTTCTTGATGTCCAGTCTTAAGTTTCCCACAGAGAGAAAATAAAGAAGCCTTGACCGATTTTCACAATCCTCAATCCCAATCCACGGGTCCTCGAGTCCAGCCTCCCTGCCACCCTAATCCTCAGGCATTTATCCCAGCGAGAGCAGAGGAGGGAAGCAGTCCTTCAGCTAAATGACTATCAGGACAAATGTGTTAGGGTGTGTGTGTGTGTGCGCGTGTGTGTGTGAGGGGGAAACCCTTGAGCTCCCATGCCCCCCCCCTGCCACCCGCCCCCTCTCCCATACTCCTTCTGTCCATCTTAACTCCTCCCTCCCTCCATTAATGAGCGGAGCATCAAACACAGGCTCCCCCATGTGGACGCCGGTGTCCCAGGGAGGCAGGAGGGGGAATTTCAGCGTTTGTCTTGAAAACAACACTCAGCGGAGGATGATGGAGGGCGAAGACGCGGGGCTGATCTGCTTGGGTCGGAGCTCGTAAATGCATTAAAAACCACATTTCAGTAAACATCAGCTCAGTGTGCGAGAAGAAAAGAACATAATTCCATCTCAGTTCATCACATGTGTGGAACAACATGACTCAGGGCCGGAGGCAAAGACCTTCGGTTATGGCAAGAGAGGAAAAAAAAAAATCCCTACTTTGAGAGTTACAGTGTCTGGCGGTGTTCACAGGACAATAATTGATTATTTCAGTGCTCACAAGGCCCTAACTGTCTTTCAAAGCTCAATGGCTGAGAGGATAATCAGCTCGACGGGGCGATATAAGTAAATCTTTTAGAGGAAAGCATTCCCACAGCCTTAGGGCTCCTAAGATGTAACAAAAAGGAACACAAACATTCTTAAAGACATTTGAAAAATGTGTATGGGGATACTGCAATGATGGAGGACGCCTTTAAAGAAAATACAAATGATGGCAATATTTACTATGCGCATTTCATTATATTGTGATGCATCTACTTGTTCATATATATATTTTTAAGACCATACATTTTGCTACAGATATATGAAAATAAAACACTCAATCACACTCCCACCGACAGGCAATTTATGGCCACCAGTTCCAACCTCAAATGTACATTTTTGTGTTGTGGGAAGAGAACCAGAGAGAAAACCCCAGACTTAATCCAGGGATCTCCTCAATGTGAGGTGAGAGTGCTCTCAACTTAATCACTACTGCAAACACTCTCTCCTCCTCAGCTCAGTAATAAACAGCCAGTTGCAATCCATTGTGCTCAATACTACAGTGCAGTGTTTCATTAAAAAGGGTAGTTTTATATTGTACATCTCCCATTGCAAGAGTCCATCCAGGGAAAGACAGAGGAGACACCCATGCAGCTGTGGAGATGAGCATTAAACTCCTGAATCACCTCCCTCTGAACAGCGCCCAGCCCAGCTCCTGGACCCGCTGCACTGTCCAAGCATTTTTCAGGGCAATCCATTCATTTGCAGGCTGTAAATGGGCGCATTGACTGTATTTATAGACACACCAGCTCTGCACAATAAGCACAAACCCCCATGAGGTCTGGCCTCAATCCAGAGCCATAATAATAGATCCCTTGTGCTAGTTAGTACCACGGAGCTTTAACTAACCTGACCTGTTGCTCTCGCTCTGAGGAAAGTTAAGTGAAAACAAATCACCCTGAATGTCTTCTATCCATAAAAACACCAATACTGAGCTCTTTTAAATAAATAAAACACTCGCAGCGCACTACCGATGAAGTTCTCCCGGGTACTAGTTAACCCTCGAGCTAACCTGGTTAGCCTTTCTAAACGCGGATGAGGAAACTCACCAACTCCGTCCTCCGACTTCAAAACCATCTCGGAGATGAAAAAAAAAAAACGGCCTGAAAATGTGACTTTGGAGGAACTTTCAGAGGTCCGGAGGAGAGTTTCTGCCGCTCTGTGAGCATTAGGGAAAGTAGTCTATCTATCGATGACAACTGACTGCGGAGCAACAGCCGGCGGACGCGAGGGGGGGGGGCGGGGCCTCGGCGCGAACAGCCAATCACAGAGCGACATTCAAACGCCAATCAATCAATCGATCAATCTGAGCAGTGGGGAGAAACCGTGCACTTGCTTTTTACTCCAGTAAATTAAAACTCCAGTAAAAGTGCTTTTTCTCTGTAACGAAGCAAAGTCACTTTATTTCTAGCGCTATTATATATTATTCATTTATTCTGTGCAGTAATAACAGAATCTCTGGTATATTAACAGTCGCTGCCAGCATTATTGTGTAAGAGTTTAAATAATATCAGATAATATTTTGTTTTTATATTTTTGTTACTGTTCCTTTTCTCTCACTTCTCTTACGTTACTGTGCCCACTTGCTGCTGTAACAAAGATTTACCCAGTGTGGGACAAATAAGAAGATTCTCTTATTAAACAGTTTGTTTTGACAACCACAGATATGTAAATGTACATCAGGGCCTGATGCTTGTTTTCATGAGCCTTTGTGGCAGATTTGTGTCACGATATGTGGCTGCTGTGTCTCTGTTAACATAATCAGTCTTTCTTCCTTTGAATGTTAAAGTTGACTTTGTGGTTGTTCCGTGTCTGTTTGCAGTGGTTTTTGTATTTCGTTCTAATGGTTTTGTTTTCCTTTTTGTCTCTTTGTCGTCATTCTGCACCCGTCTGAAAGTCATTGTACCTTTCCATTATGTTCAGCTGTTTTTTTTTTTTTTGAAGATGTCTTTGTGATAGATTGTTGTTTTCTTTTTGAGTGATTTATTTAGTCTTTGTTGGCATTGTGCATCTTTATGTGTTTGTTTTGTGTCACTTCATTATCATTTCATGCCTCTGAGCTGTCAGTTTTCGTCTCCCGGCACTTGGTTTATCTTTCTTTGTGTGTATCTTTTTTTGTCTTTGTTGTAACTTCAACCACTTCATCATTCTTCATCTCTGCTATTGCTTTGAATTTCTTTCTTTTTTAAAAAAGTACCCTCTTAGAGTCTCCTTTCATTGCATATTTTTTTCTTTCTTTCTTTCTATTTAATTTGTGTTTGTATGATTCTTTTATATCTCTTGTACTTCTGCCTCACTTTGTAGATCAGCAATTTTCAATTTATGATTTATTTCTTTCATTGGCATCTTTGCGTTTTTCATTCAGGTGCTTTGTGCCTCCAGATGGTTGAGCTGTTGCATTCTGGGGCTCTCTGATCCTGCAGGCTTCTGGGTTTGTGCCGCTGAGCCCCTTTAATAACCTTAAATCAGTAAGCCCCTGGTAAAACTCCTGTAAAGACACAGTCCATCCATCTCCCATACTGCTTTGGGGTTGCCGGATTTTGGAGTCAAACACAGAGGGATAAACAGGCACACACACTCACAAACACAGTTTAGGAAGAAAATCCATGCATGCACAAGGACAACATGCAAACTCCACACAGGAAGTGCAACTTGAAGTCACCTCAGAGACATTCCCACCCCGAGGCGAGCAGGGACAGCCGGCCTGACGGCGCCCTCTCCTCATTATTGGCATTCTCCTCCAACACTTGTTTTGGGATCTCACTCTGGGAACTCGCCTGAATGTTTCTGCTGCTTCATTTTTCCACCAGTTAATTCCACCAGCTGACGGGTCAATCACACATCGGAAATGCATCTCTACATTTTTTTTTTTTTTTTTTTTTTGACCCTGTGATTCTGGAGCCTCTCAGGACATCTGCTATATTTCCAAACTTACATTTCTCCAAAAGCTGCATGTGTGGGTGGATCTGCAAAATCCTCTTTATGAAGTTTTCTGTGAGAACCAATATCGAAAAGCTGTAAAGTAACTCCAAACTGAAACAGGAAGAGGATGCAGCACTCAAATAGACATTAAAAAACCCCCTTTAGAATAACAGTCTCCACCTGCTGTACAGGACACACGCAATCAGCCACATGGGTGAGAACCCTGAGGAAGCAGGTCTGATATCAGATGTGCACTGACTTGTGTGTGCGCGAAAAAGGAAGGGAGAGGAGAGGGTGTAGAGAAGGATAGAGGAAAGGAGGGCAAAGGATTGCAGCTGTGCGCGTGAATCGGTGCTTTATTCAGAGTTAGGACACGCCGAAAACAGGATACGTTGAGGCGGGGTAGGGAAGAGCTGCTGCAGTTTAACAGTTTAAAGGGTCCTCGCAGTTTCTTTTGAGCTCCACTACTTATTTTGTATCAGAAAGGAGTCTGTATAAAAGCTGTGAGATGTGTGGATCTGAACAGAAGCACAAATCTCTCAAAAGAAACTGTCTCAGCAAAAAAAAAAAAAAAAAAAAAAAAAAACCCTTAGACAGACCAGTGTACCACTAAATGATCCCAAGAAACTATAAATATAACTGATGATTTAAGACATTTCCTTTCTTGATAATAAAACAGAAATAAGCAGATGGAGGGAGTTTGCCCTGAAGAGACAGAGCGGTGGTGTCTTTTAAGCCTTCTCTAAATCAAACAGCTCCCTCTTTAGTGTGCTTCAAGTAATTAACACAGAAAATAGTTTTGACATTTCCTCCCTGGGGCTGAGTAAAGCGACTGATAGCTCAAGCAAGGTAAGAAATCATTGATCAACTGAAAGGCTGGAAACAATCAATCAAAAGTGCAGTAAAAGGCTATTTCAGCTCAGGTTTGCATGTTCTCCTCATTGGTTGGATTGGTTTGAGTACTTCTGGTTGGCGTCAATTCTGAGATAAAGGAAGAATTTTTTTTTTATATAATCAAGAATGAGGAGCAAAGATAAACACGCAGTGTGGAAAAAGAATGCTGAGAATTTGTACACAAGGACGACTGCTGCTACACTGTTTGAATCATACTCGAGTACAAGAAGAAGAAAAACAGTTCTGGAAAAATACTTCAGTGAAACCACAAAGTACTAATCCAAATTCAAGTATGAGATAGTTACTGTTTATATATCTATTTATTGAATCAATTAATTGATTACATATTTATATATTGCATCAAAGATTCTTTTGTCTTGTCTTTTGTGCAAACATGAGTGTGTGTGTGGTGGAGTTTGCATGTTGTCTCTGTGCGTATGTGCGTGCATGATGGTTGAGGTCTGCCTGCCCTGGCACATAGTTGGCTGGAATAGGCTCCAGTGACCTTTGAACCCTGAGATGAGAGCATTAACTATGTATATTACATTTCTACTAAATTCTAAACTTATAAACTTGGAAAATCTACCAAAAAAAAACAATTTTATCTAGTTTTACCTAATTTTGAAAAAACAGAAAACAACAACAACATCTTCCAAATATGCTGTTTACTGCCACAGAATACACCCATTAGCAAGTTTCTAACATATTTCTGTTTAAAAAGTTGATCCCAATGTTAAATCCACTGAAAGATAAAGAAAAGAAACTGGGATCTGGGCATGGAAATAATTAAATCATCATGCTTAATGGGAATCAGCACTATAATCTGACCATAGCTAATAATAATGACAGCATAATTTAAAGTAATTGTAAGAGGAAGCTACAATGAAGACCGTTGAGTGCATGTACTTCACAGTTAAATGGTTTATCTGTGAAATCGCGTCAGTGCGAGAGGCCTCAAGGCGGAGCGCCCGGAAATAGAAAGAAGAAGAAAGAAAGTGCTGAAGGAAAAGGGCAGCGGAAATGGGAGTAACCTGTGTTTGAGCGCACTGAGCTGCCTCCACTGCGTGGCGATGAAGGCTTTGAGCGCACGGACGCAGCGTGAGAGCACCTGCGCCGGGGAGCAGTGGGCAGCCGTGGAGATTATATCACTCCAGCACCCACAGGAGAGGAGGATCCTGGACCGGAGCATGATGGGAGTGCGTCATGTTCTCAGATCAAGCCCACCGTCACACACACACACACGCACGCACGCACTCTGAATCATGTGTGCACATGAACACAACATGAACACACAAACATGCACGCGCGCACACGCACACACTACAGAGGGCTCTCTGTCTTGATAACCTGCCTGAAAATCTCCACAGCAACTGAACAGTGATGGCAGTCATGACCATGTGTCACGCTGTCGATCACAGAAACACACTGAATAACAACAACTCTGAAGACATTTCATTCTAAAAATCAGCTTTTTTAAAAAAAACAAACAAAAAAAAAACTCAAGTTTTGTTTTTGACATAAACACATCGGCATTTTCCAACAAATTGTGTGTTTTGTTGGGAAGCACTCACCTGTGGATGCAGCAGGTGCCCCCGGCCGCACTGTGGGGCAGAGAAACGCCTGGAAGCTGGAGGCACACAGCTCGCTCACGGTCCCCATCACGGCTCCGAGCTCTCAGGACTTCTCAGCCAGACTGCGTCCTCCCAGCATCCATGCTCCCTCTCAGGTCGGCGTCATAGTGTGGATCCAGCTCCTTATAAAAGCTGGACTTGAGCTTGTTTTGTTTTTTTTTTTTTTTGTTTTTTTTGTGCTCTCCTCCTCGCCGCCCGCCACCAGACTCTGACGAACTCAGAGAAAAATACTCTCCTCTCTCCTCTCTCTCTCTCTCTCCTCTCCTTTTCTCCCTCTCTCCACCCTCCTCTTGGAGTTGACCTCACTCCTGGATTCACATGCTCCACAGGAAAAAGGAAAAAAAAAGCAAACCCTCCACTTTATGTCAGACACCTTTAAAGGTTTTATAGAAGTGATTAAAGAGCATTAGCAGGCGGACATATGGAGCCTGTTTATAGATCCGCCAGCACACACCCACTGCTGTGTCACTTTCAACAGTTGTTGCAAGTATTCTTGGAAGTGATGACAAATGGGCACACACACACACACGCACGCACCCTCGTATCAGCCTGTTCTACACCTCCACACACACACACACACACACACATCACAGCCCAGTTTAGGTTAGTCAGAGTCGAGCAAACATACACATATCAGAGGCAGAGCAGAAAAAAACATTAAGTATTGAGTGAACGTATGTGTGGATTCAAAGAAATGTTTCACCATGTGCAGTTCCTGTGGCGCAGTTTGCAATCTGTCAGTTTTAAAGCTCACAATAAAACCATAACAGAAGGAAAAAAAATCAAAGAATTAATTGTGCAGAATGATGTATTTTACCAAGTGTTTCTCATCATTTCTCCCCCATGGGCACACTCGTCAGGTAATTCAGCCGTGGCAGCAGTAGATACTCTCCAAAAGTCAAGATTAAACTGTATCTGTGCAACATGTTCTGCAGTTTCACGCTGTGTTTTCATGTTCAGCTGCTTTGTGCCTTAATGTTACACCTAAAGGCAATGTTTGTATGTGGTTTTTTTTTTATTAAGATGCTGCTTTTTCCAGAAAAGGGGATGTTTCTCAGTGAACGGCCAATGGAGACATGAATCTGCCTGTAGTATCAACACAAACATGGCAGCGATGCAGTTTGCAAGCATTCATCACCAGCAGGAGGCATGTGAGAGACGGAGGTTGTGGCAGAAGCAGCAGCAGATCTAATTATTCTGACTCCACACGTCAGATTAACAACCGATCGGAAGAATGTGTGAAAAATGTCACCAGTTTTTTTTTTTGCAGCGGTGCTCAGTCTGCTAGAAAATATGAAGCACATCAGCACATGAAGGATCAGCACAGCTGTTCGTACAGACTGAATGAGGCTGATGTTGCAGGGAAGGATTGTGTGTGATTTTGTCGATTTTTCACACCTTCGCTTGTTGTTTTTTTCTCTCTCTCATTCTGAAAATGGTTTGATTTGCGCTCATCTCTCTGTGGTGCTGACCTCTTTCTGTTGCTCTCGGCCTCATCCTCTTGAACTTTCTATGTGCTCATCCACTTTTCTCCCAGAGCTCCCGTTCTACTCCCTCCCTCTCTCTCTCTCTCTCTGCACAGATAACGCATAATTCTTTGCAAGACCCACAAAATGACGTGAATCGTATATTTATGCTTCTGCTTTGCAAGTCTGTGCGTCACGAGTGGCATTGATGAGCAGAAAGTCTCATTTAAACATCCCCTGTAAAGTTTTGAGTCATCTGCATATCAGATAATGTGAAAAGAAAGAATCTGGAGAGTCTGTTTCTAACTTTCATTATTTGACTAATTTACAATATCTGGCAGTGAAATGAGATTTGTGACAAACTGGATCATACATTTTTTGAAGGCCTGTTTTAAAAGACAGCCTTCAGACGGTATTTTAAATTGTTTCACCACACGTTGGGTAAAAAATCTCGCTTTAACAAAACCGGAAAGCAATCATCACTGAGTGGATTTCTTTTTTGAACATCCTGATTGTTTTCTGTTCAGATTCTCTTCGTTTCATCTTTCATCGACACAATAGAGGGAGAGAAAAAAAAAAAAGGAAAGGGGATTATAAGAGCACGAAGACTGAATCCTCTTGAATAGTGCCCACACACTCATGCTGACCCTCATTATGCTACAGAGAGAGAAGAATATTTTTAAAGCAATTCAGTTCCTTGGCAACCCTTTTCCTTCAAGTTCAGATTGGAATACTTTTATGAATCCATATCTGATTAGGGTCTTTTTGCTCTTTTTGTTAAATCATTTATAGATGCCGATGAAAAGATGTGGTACAGTAAACAGATCTGGACCATAAGTGAGCAGAAGAGCTCTGATGCAACACTGCACTCTGCTCACACGCTCACACTCTCAAGTTGTTGACATTTGAACAAAGTATTTTTTTTCCCCTCGCTGTCAGCTGTTGTTATGATTCACAGTTGTAGCATCTCACAGCTCTGAATTTATTCTTTATCTCGGCGCCTGCATATTTGTGGTAAATAGTGAGAATATGTGTCTTTTAATAGCCCATCTGTGGCTCTATTTTGAGTTTTGGCTCCATATCATATCGTTTACAGGGATATCTGCTCCCTATATTCATTATCAGAAGAAAATAACATGGAATAACTTTGATGATCATCATTTTTATGTCTCTTTTTTTCCTACAGTTTCTGAATCTTTGTCAGTGTTTTGACTTACAGATATTCGTTGGTGGTAAATTTGCTATTATTCTGATTAACAGAAGATAAATGATGAAAACCATCGATATAATTGCTTTGCTCAAACTATTTCATCATCATCATCATCATCATCATCATCAATAATACTCACATTAACATTGATTCTTATTCCTGAATCTTTCATGTCATGTCTTTGTTTATTGTTTTTAAAAAATCCAATTTGAATCCTCAACTAAAATGAAATGTTTGTAATATTGTATTTTCTGTGTTTCTTTTAGCCATTCCATTATCATATATTTCATGTAAAGCCTTTTGTGCTTCCTTGCTGCTCTTTTCTCATATTGTCATGAAATGCTGTATGTGCTATGTCTTCCTGTGGCCACTGGGGGGCATCAGACCTGCAGGGCACAGCGAGTGTGTGAAGCCCTGTTTTATTATAAACCCCTCAGAGCTGATTCCACACCTGTAAGGTCAAAAATGCTTGGAAAAAATTGATCGATTGTAAACGTTTTTTATTCCTAAGCTTTGAAAAAGAAAGAATTTTGTGATGTGTCGTTCAGTGATTTTAATACAGAATATTTCAATGGATTTTTGTGGGATAATTTTGCAGAAATTTCTAAGATATCCTTGCTGAAACCTGTCAAAGTGCATTTAATCTAAAAATTTTGTTGGCGCCGCCACAGAAAAGTTGTGACGTAGCTTCATATTCAGTTTGTCTGGCCGATCACAGACATGCTCAGATATTCAGCAGTCTGTGTTTAGACATGAAACCCGTCATTCTCTGTCACTTTGAGTTTCTTCCCGTATTTCTTTGTTGAGCAACCGGCAGAGATTGCAGCAACATGCGTCCTGCTTCGCATCCTCAGACGTGACCAAAGAGGCATCTAGCAAAAAGGACATTTAAATTTAACAGAAGCGACAGGAAACAGTCACAATCAGCCCAAATGAATTGAATTTGCATCGTCTCTCTCAGACTGATGGACCTGACCTCAGAGTGAAATTCCCTTCAGACGCCGACAGATTATTACAACTCTGTTTGAAATGACCGTGGAGAGAATGAACAGAGATGACAAAACCGTCCAATCTGGGCTCTGCCTGCACATTTCTCAAATATTTTCCTATTTGAGTCGACCGGCACACGGACTTGGCTTTTCCCAGGGCCGCCGCCTCACGGCTCCACATCGCCGGTGAATCCTTCACACACATGAAGGGCTGAATAGCAAGAATGTCAATCCAGGGGAAGGGGCTCAGTCAACAGACGGACAGAAGCAGGTTAAAGGACAAAAGGAGCAAGGTGAGGACGACTAAAGTCAAAACAAGATTAAAAAAAAAAAGTACAGATGAAATGCTGGAAAGCTTTGATGGAAGGAACAAGATGAAATGACACAAAAAAGAGAAGTAAACACAGTGGAAATTCACCAGTCCTGAAACAGGAAGTAGGAAGACTATGAATAAAGACATCAACTTACTCAAGCCTGACTCCATTTTAGAGGATATTTTCTTGTTACTTGCAACATTTCTCCTAAAACAAACACTTCAGTCCCAGACGAAGGAGGAATGACAACACAAAGGCAACCGCACTCTTTCAAACTTGTGTTTTTTGTGGGTTTTTTTTTTATTTTTTTATTGATAATACTGAATATTTAGTCCTTCGGCCGGACTTACACGAAGCATCAAACACATGCACAGTCCTCTATTCACACAAAGGTACCCATTTCTCAGTTCTCCACCCCTCTCCGGAAAAAAAGGCTTGAATCGCTCTCACTCTCACGTTACTCCAGCGCGGAGAAGAGGACCTTCTCGACTCGACACTACAGCTAAAGACATCGTAGACAATGACAGCGAAAAACACACAAAAATCTCGACAGGTATAATAATAACACTGAAAAAATACAAAGTAATGGAAACTGGAAAGAGTCTACTTTTAAATTATGCCTTTAATAATCCATCATATATATATTTTTTGTGTTAATGTAGGTTGAGGTGTATAAAACAGCACTGTAAACTTTGATTGAGTAACTTGCTTTCTAGGACAGCGATAAAGCTTTCATTAATAACTGGAAGGAGCAGTAAAGACGAGTCAAAGCGAACATTAAGCGTGTAAAGACCGTTTTTCTTTCCTTTTTTTTTTTTTTTTAAATTTACTCATGAAGTGAACCGTCTGCGAGAATATATCGGCAAACCGGACTGCTGTTTGCATTTACAATCGACAGATAAAACACAAAGACACCGAAAGAACAACGTTTTTGTTGCTTCCACATAAAATCTGCAAAAAGATCCCTTTGTGACCGATCCTCTCACACGTCCACGTTTGTTTGTTTTTTTTTTGTTTTCCTCTCTGCAAACGCTATTTTATCTGTGATGACAGCAACAAATAAAAAAGAAAAATAGCTTGCGTCTGTGAATACGGATCACCAAAAGCACTCAAAAATAGGCGAAATCTGCACCTGAGGTGGATCTGTCGGTCGGGGCGAACGATAGCAACTGTCACGTCAGAGTGTTCAGGCTCTTGTCTTTACTGGAACTCATCCTCAAAAAGTGCAAATCTAGTCCTAATGTTATTTAAAATCATAGTTATCAAGTAACAACAGAAGTATATGCATAGGTACTGTACAGCTACATAACAAGAACCAAGGAGTGAAGGGCTGAAGACGACAAGAGAGCGGGAGGCAGAAGTCTGATTGGGCGGATCGGATTGGGGGCTCTGAGGTTTTTGAATTTGGAGTGATCGTCTTCACGCAGCATAGACTGGTCCAGTGAGGCCCGCGAATGAGCGATCTCCACCCGGCGAGACCAGGAAAGATCATCAAGCCACGCGAGATGAATCATTCTTTATTTTTTAAAGCGAGCGCGTTTGCGGGCGTGCGACGTCACCGGCGGCTGAGCAGCTCCCGGCAGAGAAAATGAGAAAGACATTAACTGTTGGCGGCGCTCAGAGACGGGCAGGGAGTCAAAGAAAGAAGGAGGAAAAACAAAGGCAACCTGGAATTTGGCTTTGGACTCGAATGGAGAATGAGGTAATAAACGCAGAAACACGACGGGCCGCGGGCGATCGTCTGGAGAGTTCGGGACTGATTGGCGGAGAGCGGAGCTCCGTGGGGCGAAGACGAGCTGCGCCTCGCCGAGAATTGATGTCCTCCTGACGCCAGCCTCAGGAGGAACTTACATCATCACTCGACCAGTCTATGTCTCATGATGCTTATTTAACGCTTTGACAGAGACGCCGTGTCTGAAAACGACGCCGTGTCTGAAAACGACCTCTCTGCGCTCAGCGGCCGCCGACGGAGCCGCAGGCGGGAGGCTGTTTTCAGACCGGCCGCTAATTTCAGTCATTTTCACTTTAATTTTTTTTTTTTTTTTTTTTTTTTTTTGTAATTATCAAAATCCCTTTTGCCTGATGATGCTTCCCAAAAAAAAAAAAAAAAAAAAAAAATCTAATAAATTGTTTACATTTATCTCGGTCAGGCTGTGCAGTGGGTGGTCGCGCGCGGCGCCGCGTGCGACTAAGGGTCCTCGGCGTCCAGGAACTCCTTCTTGGGGGGCGCCACGCCGCGGTACCAGGAGCAGGAGCCGTCCGCCCGCTTCACGCAGGCGTAGTGGTTGGCCTGGCGGCCGTGCACCTGCTTCTCGATCATCAGGTCCGTCCACAGGCACTCCTCGGGGGCCGAGATCTCGCAGGGCAGGGAGGGACAGCGCACGATCTGCGGGGACACGAAGCGGCGATGAAAATCCAGCAGGAACCAAGCTGAGGCTCATGTTCCGTCTTGTTTCATCTGTTATGTGAGGATCTGATTGAGTAACAGCTGCCTGTTGTTTTTCTCCTCCGGGATGGAGATAAATCACCATGAACAGGCTGTTCTCCCTCTGCCGCCTCACCTTGCAGTCGCAGCCCATCTGGTAGCGCTGGCTGAGGCTCTTCTTCTGGGTGGTGCTCAAGGAGTCCCAGGGCATGATGTAATCGCACAGGGTCACGTGCATTTGCCCGCCGGACTCGGCTTTGCCTGAGGAGAGAGCGACACGAGAGTTGCTTCAGAGAGTCTGCAAAGACAAAACAGGATGCAGAAAAAAACACCCCCAGCGGCGACGCTCCCGCCGGTCAGACACTGTGTAACATCAGATAGGAACGTCACACGTCGAGGCGATTCGATCTGCTGCGGGCATCAACACGAACCAGCTGCCTTTATAAAAACGGTTGTACTTCTGTTTCACCCATGAGCGGCACTAGTCAAAACAAGGCGATATTTCAAGCGGCGTGTGGCGATGTGCTGAGGCTGCGCCCTCTGCGCGCCGCTATCTGTCTGCGGAGCAGCTCTCGACACGTCCGGGCCTCGGCGCGGCGCCCTCGCCGATGGGGCTGACTCACATTTCAGCAGCGGCCCTTCCAGCTGTTAACCCTTTCCGGCAGGAGGAGAAAAGATGAATCACGGCGAAAAAAAAAAAAAAAAAAGATGCCCCGCTCGACAGAAAGTTAACGCTCTTTCCCACAGCTCCGGGGAGAGGTCAGGAGAGGAAACGCTGCCCTCAGCAGTTCCTCCTCTTACAACTCTATGTAATTAGGGGCGAGCGCTGGTGCGTGCATCTCTGTCTGTGATGGGGAAACCAGAGCATGAATGACTTCATGAGCCTCGCTGTGCTGCGTCTCGCTGCCATGTCTGACAGGCTTTAAACCAGCGCAGCAGGCCGGTAAAGTCAGCTCCTAACAGCCAATAGAAATGCAGCAGAGAGCGACATGACGATCAGAGTAACACCGATGCATCAAAACAATCGATTCAGATTCCCAAGCCAATTACCTCTCAACTAATTCCTCTTTTTATGATAATACAAGGTAGTGATGCAATAAATTTATATTCTTTTCAAAAATTATACCATTATATTAAATTTTAAGCTCGCTAAAGTACAAACCTATCAGATTTAAAAGACAGACAAGGTCACTCCCAGTCTCCACAGGGTTTAGTCATCAGCATATAATTACACATAATAACATAAACAGCTCCTCCTCCAGCATGCAAAATTGCCCACTGGTGTTTTTACAATGTAATGTTTGTCTGGCTCGGTGTTTACACCTGCGTGTCTCTACCTGATCTACTCTTCCTGGACGTTTCAGTTTCTGTGTTTATCTTCTTTCACTCTCAGGTGTGTCACATGTACAAAACAGCACCTGTGTGTTTGAAATGAGTTGTTTTTTCCCTTTCTTATCACGTATTCAATTAACATCATTTTAACCCTGTTATGAGTTTAATAATATCAATAAACCTGAATTAAATTTAACCTTAATGACTGTAAAAATTAGAATTTTCTAGTCTGCAAAGCCCACATTTGTTAGAAGATTCACACAAACCTGAGATCAAATACTCCTTCTTGCCGGTGGCATCCAGGGTAACGCCACATACGGCCGACACAGGAGCGGTGAAGACAGACTCGATGTCCTGATTAGGACCCTTGAACATCTGGAAGGACGACAAACGGCGTGTGAATGTCCGCTGCTCCTCACTGAAACCTTCAACAGGTTAAATCCTCTCACCTTTATCTGTTTGACCTCATACTGGATCCTCTTGATGGGGTTCCCGTAGATATCGTTCCCAGAATCCACCTCTCTTTCTCCCACCACCTTCGCTCGAATCACTGGGAAGAAACACAGAAAGAGTTTTCTTTTTTCAATCCTCTAAATCTGCTGACAAAGGTTTAGTTTCATCTGTAATGTCACAATAAGAATAAAAGCGCAAAATGTTTGGAGGATGTCAGAAGATATCCCAAAGATGGATTTAAAATCCAAAACAATAACAGACGTGGTCAAATTCAAGAGCTGTGAATGTAAAAAGATGATGCATCATGCAAAAGCCTGCAGGTCTGCTCTGAGTCACTTCCATTCATAACTTTTAAGGCCACAACGGAATATTTTCAGACATTAAAGGATTTTCTGTCTATTGATGTGGAGCACTTTGTTCTCGCTGTGGTTGTTTCTTAAAGTACTTTATAAATAAAGTTGTCCATTTAAACATGCTGAATGATGAAAATAATATCAAACAAGGACACTGAGCTGTGGGGGTCTAAAGAAAATCCAAACACGACACTGAAAGGCCCCCAAAACTGACCTGACAAGACTGACAAGAGTCCGAAACAGCAGGATTGTTTCTAACCGTGTGTGTTTGTGTGTGTGTGTGTGTGTGTGAGGACTTTTAATGGCCTGACTGACTTCAAGCTTCAGCTATGCTTAAAGCGTTTAATCTGAATGGAAAATATGAGCAACAGAGGAGGAGAAAATATAAAATAAGCAGGAATGGAGGACACGTACACATAGATAAACACGGACGGGGTGAACTGCTGAAGCTTTACACACTGGGGCTCAGTTTACGGCTTGGAACACACACAAATATGAGAGATGGCGGCTCCAAGATCTAGATAGCGCTGTTGCTCTCTTGCTGCTCTCAAACGAATACGTTTCAGCATGAAGCTGGTTACAAGGTCAGTGGAAGAAGCTTTCACGGTCATTTATATTATATTCCTCATGTTTTATTGGAAATATACATAGACATGATGAAGTTGCTGCCACACTTGCATGTGTGAGCAGACTGTCAACAATAACAATGGAGGATTGTAGAAATCTGCTTCCTCTTACTATTAAACAAAACTATCATCTCGATCAGTGGAGACACATTTCTTACAGACAGCTCAAAGGTGCTTCACTGTTCACATCGTGATATTCTCTAGGTTCATGCACGAATGTGTCTGCCTGGCATGCTAACGTCAGCATTTGCTTTTGTGTGGTTGGCAACACAAAAACATGTGACAACCCTTAAATCGATATTAAAGACATCCAGTTCATCACAGAGCAACCAGAGCGAGAGTCTATCTTGCGGCACACACCCTCACACCACATTTAGAGTCGCTACCTACTCTCAAACGCATCATGTGGACCGTGGGCAGGAAGCCGGTTTGAACCGGGGATATTTCAGCTGTGAGGTGTGAGGACTGACCTCTAAATAACTCCCCCCGTCGATCAAATGTACTTTTCAGCCCACACCAAATGAAGGCCAGCTCTAACAGGTGTGAAAGCGGATTGTTATTCTTGCTTTACTTATGAATTCTGAGCATGTGTTTTGAGTCACGATCATGCTGTTTTCTATTTTTACCCACCTTTAATTGATCTGCTTCATTTCAACTATTTCAGGCCTGCATTTTGGCTCCACAGGTTTCTTAAGTATACGCACATATACAATGATTTTATCTTCCCTTTGAGTGTTAGAGAGACGACGATGAGATGCTTTGATCATTTATATCGTTAAAGAAATGTATTTCACTCTAGTATTGAGCTCATCTGTGAGGAATCTAAAATACATACATGGACAACATCCTAAATCTGCTAAGGAGAACAAAAATAATCAGTTGAATTTGAAATGTTGAACAAGCCAGTGCAGTTTTACAGCTGCTTTCCCAGGACTGTTATTATCATCTTATCTCCACATGTCACCACAGATTCACCTTGAGGTTTGTAGCCATAAAACACTTGGCTGGAAGTCTCTCTATCTCTCTCTTTTTTTTTTTTTAAAGCATCACTTCAACACCAGAGTATCACACTGATAATATGTAAACAAATGTCATCCAGGTGGAAGGACTCTAAAAATCGAAGTTACAAGACTGATAAAGAGCAAGAATTTAAGAACACACATTCTAAAACTCTGTCTCTGACAGGCCAAGGTTCCTCCAAACTCCAGCTTTTTAGCTGAACTTCTGCTTATGCAAATGTGAAGCAGCAGCCAGCCAAAATGTGTATACACACACTCACACACACAGCAGTATACCTGGCTGGCTCTCGCTCCTGCATTCTTCCCAGTTTTTCCGCTCTCATTTCCTGACCTCATTCTGCGCCACAAGCTAATGAGCTAAGAATCAGCAGCAGGACACACCGCCGAGGGGAAATTACCCTGTTATTCGCGATAGATTGCCATTACGGGAGCGTGTCTGTCTGTACCTCGCTGCTGCAGACGTGTTTATTTCGCTGCTTCACCCCTGCAATAAAGCCGGAGCGAATCGCCCTGTGCAGTCTAAACAGCATGTTGCGGAGGCGGCAGACTACGCAGCGTGACGCTGAAACAGCTCGGCTACCGGGAGCCTGCGGGCGGCTGCGCTTCGCCGCGGGTCGGTCTTCGAGTCACCGGATCAGCAGGAGTCAATCAGCAGCCAGGAGCCCCCTCCTTAAACCGCCAGCTGACCCACATTTCGACTTGCTCCCCGACGCTTAATGACTTATACATGCGTATCAGTCGCACTACGCAATGTTTTCCATGCAAACCCCATATGAACACACACACACACACACGCGTGCATACACACACACACACACACACACACACACACCACATCCTAAGTGCCCCCCATTCATTCCACCGCATGACTATCCATTTCTTTTTTTCATTCTCCAGTGACCACCAAATCATTCCCCATTTTCCTGGTGTGGTTTGTTCCTCTCCAGACGTATGTGGGCCTTCTTTTTAACCTGTCATTTCAGCCGAGAGAGAGAGAGAGAAAAAACACACACCCTCAAACACGATTCAACCGCCACCTGCAGCTCATGCCAACGTCTGAATGAAGACATGAATCAGCCAGAGATCTCTAGTTCATGTCAATGAAAGAGTTATTTCTGCTCCCGGACAGTAAGGAGGGCATGGACAGGGAGAGTCCGTTCAGCAACGATTACAATCAAGTTACTTAACTTTTCCTCCTTCAGCTTATCTGTCTTATTGTAGGATGTTTATCAATCAAACAGCATCAACCGAAGTAAGCGGCTGACTCAAAAAGCAGCAGTTTGGTTCTATAGCTCGCTTTGTCTCTATCATCACATTTTTTTTAATGTCTAATTTTATCCAAACAACAGTTCGACAGAAAAAAAAAATACCCAAAAAAGCATGGATAAAGGAAAGCCTCAAAATTTCACTTCTGAATGCCAAGACCCACAACTGATCTGGAAGGAATCAAATCAATCAACCAACTCTTACCAAATTTGGCCTTTTAGACCAGCAGGTGAAGCTGAAACACACTTTATATAACTTCTGAAGCTGGTAAGTTCGAAATTATCAGTCAGTCGGTGTTTACATAGAGCTGATAAAACAGTTCATATAACTCATAATTTTATGGACTACGTGCTGTTTATGGCTCTGAGTCCAATGAGCACCAACTCGAAAATATCTGCCTCTTAAAGGACAGCATGCAAAATAAAGTAACAGCACGTGGTTGAGCATTAGGTGGCAGTACTGAGTCACAGCAGGAGCCTGTGTGTTTTCACTCCTGAGCTTTAGAATTTTAAAGTTTGATTTGAGTTAATGAACGACTGGATCTCTATTATTTATGCGCTGTTTTTGCATTTTTGTTGCAGAAAAGCTTTGCGTTTAAGCGGCGACATTTTGAAAAAGATGTCCGTTTACATGGAAAAGGCAGAAACGGTGAAAACGATGTAGTCAGCATGCCAGGCCATGAGGTGGCGCTGCTGGTTCTTTTTTTTGTAATAAAACCACACAAATGAGAGAACAATATGCTCTAAAGACTGAGATAGCTCAGTCAGTAATTACATTGTGTTTGATGATGATGTGAAGTGTATAAAGTTTTTTTTTTTTTAGATAAAACAAGATTTTATTTTATTTTAACAAGATTAAAAGAAGTGAATTGGACAATAAAGAGGACAACAAAATTAAAAATAATGAACATGGATTAAGATAGATGCCAGTATTTGACTATATCAATTTGTGGAGCTAAAACAAAGCAAACCTGCTGCTTTTATCAAAAAAGATCAACTTTCTCCTCAGCCACTAATTGCTATGGTTGTTCTCTATCCTCAGGGATATCTTCCAGTAAAATGTTTACCTATAGGACTAAAACTGTCTGTTAAATAATAATATTGTGAAGGAATAGATAGATTATGAATTGAATTGTATGTTATGTATCTATTTTATTTCTTTTCCACTTATTCACACTGAAACGTTCATGCACCTCTATCTAAGATTTCCATTTCAAGTCAGACAAACACTTTGTTCTTAGTCCTGATTTTGGGCTCCACCAAATCCAGAAGCAAACATTTAGACAGAGTGGGTGACACTACCATCCCTGCTTCTTTATGTTTGGAGTCTGCATGGTCTTCCTGCGCTTGAGTTGCAAAACACATCATTTTAGGGAAGAAAACATACATTTCTTTCCATGAATGAAGATTTATGCGTGTGTTGTTGTCCACTCTACTGCCTTCCTGCAGGGTGACTCCGATCTGCCAGACCGCCGACCAGCCGGAGGACCGTGTGGCTGGGCAGGGCCACGGGGAAGTTCCCCTTTGCGGGTAACCGATTTATATGAGAAGAGGATGTTTGTCTTTGTACATGGATCTCGCGTGTGCAGATTGTGGGGTAGGCGCATGACGCCGCGCCACGTCTATGGCTTGTGGTCTGACCTGGCGCATCAACACAGGATGACACACGAACTGCTGGCTCAGGCCTGGACAGTGTAACCATCAACAAGCAGCTGATTTCCAGCGAGAGATCCCATCCCTACCAAACAAATCTCAATTGTCAGAAGACATAACTCTTAATAATGTCACTCTGTTGTCGCCCACATCCACACTTGAGCCAACTCCACTTATCGTGCCTTATCTGGTCGCTCCTCCGGGCAGGTCGGGGTTATTTTAGGCGTGGTTTCTCACCCGGATCTGCACTGAAATCATGGTCATCCAGTAACTCCAGTCACTGCATGTGTTTAGCGGTCTGCAGCGCTATTAACCTGCTGCCCTCCTCCTGTCTTTTGTGAGCGCTGACAGAAGCTTTACTGACTCACATGACGCTTAAACAAACAGCGTGGGCACACCAGGACACCCTTCCTGCGAGACATCCTGTCTCAAAGACAGGCGGCTCAGCGAGAGACTGAGTCACAGCTGGAAATAGAGCTGTCACTGCACAATTTGAAATGATACAGACGCACGTCGCATCCAGACGTATACACTCTATTTTGTGCACGTAGAAATGTGTGTGAGGGTAGTCAGAAGCAAGGGAGGAGACAAAAAAAATACAGCCACAGCGGTGTGGTCTTCAGCATTCTCATGGATACCAGGCATATTTTCACTTGCACTGCGATTTTTATTGCTTTTTCTCTTAAAACACACCCTGAACTGTCAGCCAGATGTCATCTGTAGCCAGTGTGTGCAAGTCGACCATGCATGTCAGCCGGCCCCTTCAGTTAGTTGTCTATTTGAGCTATGAGAGTGTGGGTGTGGGTGTGTGTGTGTGTGTGTGTGTGTGTGTGTGTGTGTGTGTGTGTGTGTGTGTGTGTGTGTGTGTGTCCTTGCTCTGCACTGGAGAAAAGTTGGGAAAACCCCAGAAACATTCCTGTAATTCCTCGCAGCACCACCCCGTGCAGGAAGAAACTGGACAGGAATGGAAATTTGAAAAAACACGGGGAGGAAAGCTCGTGGTGTGACATATTCTGTGGTTAGGATTCAAACCCCCCCCAACCCCGATCCCAGAAGCCTCTCCTCACTTTCTCCATCCCTTGTCCCCCTCTCAGCTCGCTCCCGCCTTGTCTCTTTTCCCTCTCTGGTGCCACGTTGCCCTGCCAAAGCCAGGCATCGTCCCAGAGCCGCCGAGGGCGAAAGCCTGATGGTAAACACAAACCCAGCTGGAGAGCTGGGAAGGTGTGCTGATCAGGGTTCCAATCAATTACCAATACTGGGGAGGCCCATCAGGAGGACTCTAAAGTGGTTCAGCCTTCTACAGCAAAAATTGTTCATTTGCAAAATAGCAAAACATGTCTCTAGTAGTGCTTCAATGCAGAAGGTTGATGTGTTTGAAACATATAAAAGAGTCTCCGGGGGAGGGCCATCTACCACCCCTCACTGTCAGCGTCCAGCTCAGACCCCTTCATTCTCCCTGAAGTCACTTCATGAACGCCACAGCAGCTGATTTCATGTTAAAATGAATCTGACAAGGACTTAATGTAAGAGTGTGTGATGATCTGTCCTCAGAAGCCCTGTTCTCGGTTATCGATGTATTGTATTCCGGATGGTAACAGCAGACCGTGCTGTCTGGGCCATGGCCTTGAGGAGCAGCACCTCCGTCCTCCAGCCGCTCCAGCGGGTCAAGTCAGCCCATTCCAGCCGCTGCTGAGGCGTGCAGGGCGGCTGCAGGGCGCCGCCGTCCAGAGGCCGGTGCAGCACGGGTAAACATCAACAACAACAACAACAACAAACACAGCAGCAGCAGCTGCACTCACCCACGTCGGCGTTGCAGAAAGCCTGTTGCGGGTGAACCGGAGCGCAGCTGCACGCCTCCGCGAGCTCCTCCGCCCGCCACAGCAGCAGCAGCGCGAGCGTGCACAGGATGCCGTTAACGGAAAACGGCATTTTGGTGGAAGCAGGCACGGTGCGTTTGTGTTTATGTTTTTTGTTTTTCTTCTGTTTTTTTCTCCCTTCTTCTTCTTCTTCTCCTGCCTCTTGGTGGCCGCGAGCTGCGCAGATGCGTCGGGATGGAGATCCAGCGGCTGAGCCCCTCCTCTCCGGTGAGTGACCGAGCGCTTCAACCGGCGGCGGCTCCGGTGTTCCCGGTGAGGTTCGGCGGGGAGCTCGGGGTGCTGTCTGTCCGCTGTCAGCAGCTGGGTGTCCGCCTGTCCGTCTGCCTGCCTGCCTGCCTGTCTGTACGGACTGTTTTTGTTTCGGGGGGGATTGAGGCGGTTTTATAAAGCGACCCGGGCGACTCCTCCCCCCGGCGGTGTGACGAGGACCGGCAGGGGGCGCTGCGCTGCGCTGCGGCTCATCTGTATGGACCGTGGACACATGTGGCTTATTAGCATCATGTCAACTCTAACACACTTTATGACACACACACAAACAAATCTGAAACACTGATGAAACTGTTGAAATATTTTAAATATACAATCCTGCCACGTATTTTTCACGAAGATGTTTGAAATCAATAATAATAATAATAATAATAACAATAATAATAATAATAATAATAATTCAGAATTAATTTTACAATACTTTGTTGATTATAGAGGAAAAGTATTTACATTTCATTTTCTTTTTCTAGATTATTGCATTGTCAAAACTACAAATATTGGTTACAAAGAACATCACAATATGAAGACTGAGTACATTAATACCATTAAAAGGTGATTGTCTGAAAGGAGGATGAAATGTTCATGAAAACACAACTTAAGAAACTTGAAAGTGCAAGATGCACTATGTACCAAATAACAATAATGATAGCATAATAACATTTCATGTAATTTGAAGTTAAGTTTTTGAAAACAAAATTGCAATTTGTGAAATGATTCTTGGGAATATGTCTTAAACCATTGAAATGCCTGCTTGTTTTTGTCTTTTCCCATGGAACCACATTTATATGGCACATGCAGTGGGTTGGCCTGATGTGGATTGCACCAAATAAAAAATAAAAAAAATCCCCAAATGCTCTCTGCCACAGGCCGCAGTTCTTTGCTGATTCCTCTCGTTTGCTAGATTGGATGATTGAAGTCTGCAGAAACAAGGCATTTATGCAATTTAACAGTTTATTCACTTAACAAACAGAAGCCTCGGTAGCGTGAGGAAGAACCGTAAACAGCCACAGCTGCCTCCCACCTCGTCCTTGTTGTGGTTCGGCCTCGTCACACAGAGTGGGACGCTGTGGGATGACGTCCTGTTTTTCAGTCAGCCACGTGGTTGAGTGGCTCAGTCTGCAGAGGCTCATCCCACAGATGCTCGATGGCATTGAGGTCAGGACAACTGTCATGTAACCCTTTGCCAAATCTCAATGGCTCTATGAGGTTTCAGTCCTATTTTCTCCTATTTTGTACTTCATCTTGCATCTGTCAGAAGCTTTAAGCGCAGGAACTTAAACATGTCATTTTCACTAAATGTTCATTACTAGTCTACACAATGCTAAGGTTAAGTTTATTTAAAATGCAAACACAAAAATCTCATAAATTAATTTGTCTGTACAGTTTGTGTACTTAGAAGCATTGTGGAGAATTATTCCGTGGGTTCAGTCTGGATTATATATTTATTTGTACAAACAGGTTGAAAACCAAACAGTTATCCCTATTTGTTTTGGCCCTCAAAACACATTCAGAAAATTAAAGTATTTATTGTTTTCTCAAGTGACAAAATCACTTTAACAACCATTTACACCCGATACAAATTTTAACCCAAAATATGATGAATGCTAATCTAGCAAAACAAGAACTTTCATTTGAAATAATAAAAAAAAAACCACCAGTAAGTCAAATTCATAGGTTTTATTCCATCTTGTACTGAGGTCAGCGTTCAAATGCTTAAATCCAACATTTACCTCCATCCTGGCAGAAGAGGGCAGTAGCCTCCACTGCTCTGAATCACCCGTTCAGACATGCATAGAGACTCAAGTTTCACAGTTCAGGCCGTGTCAGTTCTAAAAGAAAAAGGAATAATGCGCGAAGCGCGGCCGTGTTGCCGTTCCCGCTGCTCTGTAAAAAGGCACAGACTGTGAGGAGGCTTGACAGAATGACAGCGACTTTTTATCCCCCCTATAACACCGACACAGAAACAAAACAAGCGGTGGGGAGAGCTGAGAAAGACAATCTAACTGATTTAATCTGGCAATGTTCCTGAGATGAAATCGTTTGGTTTCTCAACAGGAGTACAGAGAGCGTGCGCCAGGTTTACAGCAAGAGTTCATTTGACCCAAAAGAGTGACGTGACTGATCTGCAACCCTGCAGTGAGGTTTAAAAGTTGGAAAATTGGAAAATAAAATGAATCAATGTGATTATTAAAAAAATTAAGTAAGGCTACATAAAAAAAAAAAAAAAAAAAAAAAAAATACGTATTCGGTCTTGAGTGTAGAAGAGTAAACACTAATCAGGCCTGGCTGGGGGCCTCAGAGGCCTTTGTTGAAGTAGACGTGTTGCACTGCGTCTCCGTACTGAGACCTGATGGAGTCTCGGAGGTCCGGCTCCAGCTTTGACACGGCCATGGAGCTGCAGGGGAAAGAGGGGGGGGGGGGGGGGAGAGAACCACGGTGAGCTGGTTCGTTTGCACAGGCAGAATGCTTCAGAGTAAACAAACACTGCTTGCTGAGAACCAAAGAAAACATGAGCGGGAGTGAAAATGTCAGTGGACCACACGGGTATCCCCGCTTCCAGCCCTGGCTCCGAGGCCTTCCTGTGTGCACTGTGCGCGCTGGGGCTTTCTCACACACTCCACAAACACATGTTTGAGGTTAATCATTGACCTTCAGGTTTCCCGTAAGTGTGAATGAGTGTGTTTGACTGTGCTGTGCAGTCAGCTGACTTCAGCTCCAAACCCCCCAAAAAAATGAATGGATGAAGATGTATACGATCTGCAACTGTAAAATCACAACAACTATTTCAGGATTCATTAAAGCACACACCATTTTTCCTAAATATATCATTTTGCAAGCTTATTCAGCTGCGTTGCAGCATTTTCTGAGTACGATTTAAGTTTAGTTGAGCGCTGTGTTTAGTTTTTTTTAAAATGCGATGCACACTATATTCAGTTTTGACAGAGCAAACCCTGAGGGCAGAGGTGTCAAACTCACTTTATTCCAGGGGGGCCATACATCCCCATTCTATCTCGAGGGGGCCAGATCAGCGGCATGACAGCTTAGCGAACTTTGAATGCAGATTCTTGGTCAGCCCCAAATGTTTGGCTTTGCTCTTGTACAGAGGTAAGAGTGCATCAGGAAGTACAGCCAGCAAGTTGAAATTTACCAAGAAACTTTCAACCTCGCAGTGCGACTCTGATGCAGATTTTGGTCATTTTTAAACTTTATAAACTCATCCTGGGTGCCGGAGTGGACTTTGTCATGGTTTGTGGGCCTTATGTTTGACACCCCAGCTTTAGAGCCTCTGGGAAACAGTAGGGGCGAGCGCCTGTCTCTCCTGGGAAAAGTCCCAGTATTCAGGGTCACTTGTGTTGTTCTGTTTGTGTAACCTTGATTGAATACTCACTGTAGATTAGTTGCTTCACATATCGGGAGTCTTGATAATACTAAACGTGAAAAGTATGAAAACTTTTGACAAACCAATTGCTAACTTTCAGAGTTTTGCCCAAGGATGTCACTTTTTTTCTTCTTAATTTAACTTCAGTGAACAATACTCTGTGTCATATGGTGCATAAACAGACCATAAGTCCCTTTTTAAGAGCTAAAAAAAAACCTCTTCGTTCTGTTTTTCTTTTTCTATCTGCCCTTGAGCCTCTCGGACCTATGAAACCAGCTAATTTGCTCTACTTGCACCGCCGGGTCTGAAGGCCAGTACGAAAACAGCTTCATTACCATCTCTGAGGAAAGAGGGAGCAGGCAGCAGGCACCATGAAGACCAAACTTTGAAAACAAAAAGAAGAAATGTTAACAATGACGTCCTCTGGAGGACAGTAAAGTTCGTCCTGACCCCGTAACCCTTTGTACTTACAACACTCCCACCATCATCACTTGAATCGGCCCGTGGAGATACGTGATTCTCTGCAAACAGATGTGAAAAAACTTGAAGATGAACACACACACATTTTGCATTTATGCGAGTTCAGCAGGTAATGAAGAGATAAGACTGACCTGCATGAACTTGTATTTTTCCAGCCTCTGCATGATGATAGGAAGAACAACTAATAGACAGAAAGAGAGACAGTAACAGAAGATCGTTACTTGGGAATTCTGCAAAAATACACAAGATGAAATGACTTATGAAAACGTCCTTTCATACTCATTCCCGGTGCGGCCATGGTGATCCGAGAAATGACCACCTGGGTGATTCCTTTCACGGCTGCTTTCTGGAGATTAAAGAACAACAAAGTCTACTTTTATCTATCAAAAGGGGGAAAATTACGATGGGCAAAGTCTTTGAAAAGAGCTGACCTTCGAGTGGCCCAGTTTGTTGCCGTTTTCATCGGTGACAGAGATGCCATTCAGAATTTCCCTGAAAACACAAAACAAACAAAACTGTGAAAATAAATAAGTTGAGCTCACGGTTAAAATGAGGCCAGGATCAACTAGAGCCACAAAAAAGAAATAAACAAATAAAGATTTGAAAAAAAAGAAAAAAAAAAAATCTAATTCAAGCGTTTAAGATGTGCCGTTTGAACTAAAACAGTCACTGTGGGGAAACTCCCGCTTCAGTTCACCTGACAAAAACCCGACAAACAAAATCTTTGTTTCTGAACGTTTCGGGGAACGGAGAAGGACTCACTGCTGCCTCATCATAGGAATGTTAACACAGTTGGCCGCTGCCACAGCTGCGAAGGGGACCCAGCGAGCCACCAGTGGAGGAGCTTTCTGCAAGGAAAAGATCCCCAAGATGGGACATTCTTTTAAAAAAACAAAGCATCACAGAAGTGGTCCAAGATGGCTGATCTGACGCTGCAGCGTTATCCTCGCCGTGTGAGTTCTCGAGCGTACCTTCGTGTAGAGGTTTAGCCCGACGGCTGTGGCTAATGCTGTGCTGGTTGCTGTAACATAGGCGATGCCGATCTGCCTGAATGGACAAACAACATGATTACCGTTGCTCATTCTTTATTATTATAACGCTAACCAGCTAATTTAAAATGAGGATTGAATTTAAACATCTGGTAAGCTCTTACTTGGGAGTGATGGGAGAGGCAGCGTTCCGGTTGGTGTAGTTGACCAGAGCGTTGAAGGACTGATTCACCCACTGCCAGAACACCACAGCAGGAACTGTCCTACAGACAAACAGGTTAAAAAACAAACTAACAAACCTCTACAGCTCCTACGGTGAAACTCCAGTCCGTGCTGGGCGCCTGCCGCTACCTGTAGAACTGCAGCATGCAGCCGGTGATGGCCATGCCTCCGGGCACCTGGAACGACATGCGTCCGATGATGTTCATGCGGTCTCCCGTGTCCGGGTGGAAGGCCGAGTCGTACAGCTTCTTGGCGTAGTGGAGCTGCTCCTCGGTGGTGCCAGGAGGGATGGAACCCGCCCTGCACGGCACCAAAGCAAACACTCGATGATCACACACAGGATGCTGGTTCAAACCATCAAATACCTGATTTGGTTCATAGGTAGCACAGAAGCACACACATAAGCTGCTGGACGGAGTTTTTTCCTCCATTACCATCCTCTCTGGTCACTTCCTCACCTGCAGCTGTCCACTAAAGCTTTGGCCTCATCCAGACGTGAGTCGGGGAGGATCGCTGTCCTGCAGTCGGTGATGTTGAAGAAGTGTTTGAGCCGACCCATAAACGTGGACTGATCCCATCGGGGCGCGTCGATGTCGAACGACCTCAGAGCCATCGTGGTCTTTGGAAATGTAGAATCGGCTTAATGCATTAAAAAAAAATCTTGAGGACGTTATTCAGCTGAAACCTGAAAAGAAATAGAAATTTTTTTCAAACCGTTAGTGGGTAAATAGTTCATAAGGATTACAGGCATGCTTCTTGTTTGTGCAGATATAACATTAACAGATATTTAGTTCTGTGGGTCAGATGGGGATAGACTGCCTCTACACTCCTATTTCCACACAGTTGTGTGCACAGCTGTAAACGGTCCATTAAGACAGCAGAGAGTTTATGTTAAAGAAAACCGTGCTGTTGTGTATTCTCATAAATGTGAGTAAGTGCTGAGATATCACACCGCCGTGTTCGTACGGCTCTCTGAAGTCAACCAGGTGGTTGGAAACAAGCTCGTGGGTGCAAACCAAACACATCCCTGAATAAACACTAGCTTTCCATCCTCCCTAAAAAAATTCTCAAGGCCCAAACTTGCACTGGAAATTATCGACCACCTCCTGGTAAATGGTTCTACAGGCGGTCGTTCAGGGTTGTTGCAGCTGCAGGGCTCCGATTCTGATTAACCAACCGGAGAAGCCGCAACATGCTGACCGCAGCTGGATTCGTCCAGTTGTCCCACTGAACATTTTGGACATTACAAATTATTTGCCTTTAGTTTTAGAAGCCAAAGGTTAAATGTAGATGAAGCGCTGGTATCAGTGTTCTCTCGATGGCTCAGGCCTGGTTGGAACTGGATTACTTCTGAAGCGGTTTGTTCAGAAAGTAGGTTAAAGGCCTGCAGCACCGAGTGCTAGGAATGCTTTAACATAAGCCAAAAGTTGACAGGGCCTAACGTAACCACTGGAGCCAATCTGTGTCACCTCATGTTCATTTTGAATAACTTAAAGAGCATTGGATTACGATCATTTGTGTCACATTTTATATCTGTTTGATCATTCAGCCTCTTCATGAGCAGTACGTATATTTCTAGGGTTATTAGTCAATCTGTGTCACAGTTTGATCATTGTACACGTTTTGTGGTCACCCTGTGGCTGAAGGTCGACTGTTTATGCACCTTATTACTCATATTGTGTGACATAATGTGTCTTATTTTGGCTATCTTGCATTGATATTGACAGATTTGTCTTATTTTGTATGCATTTATCACCCACACCTGTCCACCTGAGTCTCATTTTTAATAACTGTGTGGTCCATTTATTGCACAAAGTTGACATTTACTGCTGATTTAGTGTCACAATGTGCATGTGAAGCTGGTTATTTTGACTCTTCATAAACATTTGTAACTCTTACTACATAATGCAATAGAATGTACTCTGATTATAAGTGCTACTTTTTTGGAACATCTCTGTCAGATGATATTTCTGCTCAACTGCTGACAGAAAAAGTGTTGCAGCGCTGCACCTGGTCTTCAGTCTACTTTCTGCCATTCAGCAAATAATTATTACTGTTAAACATGGCAACAGATGCCTTTTACACCTGCTTTGTCTTTTTACACCTGGCAAGCATGAAATGCATCGATGAAAGCACAAATAAATCAGCCCTTTTATATCCCATCCATTACGGCTGAAGTCAGTTTTGAAAGGTGGGTAAACACTAAAGTGTGCCCAAAGGCAGAGCAATCTTCTCCAATCTGGAATACATTTAATACGAAACCTTCGAAATCCAATCCGGCATTCACTTCTTTCCTCACAAAAACCACGTGATGATATATTCGTCTCCCAAATACTATATGGCTTCAGTTTTATTATCATAATCACAGAACAAAACCCCCACAAATTCATCTCCCATAGTTTGACACATTTATTGCTTTTCATTGGGATGAATGCAATGCAAAAGCTGTCCGCCTTTAATATTCAAGTGGAGATTTGCTCATGTTCAATAAATTTCTTTAACTTCTATAAGCATTTTCTCATAAACAGGTCTTTTTGTAAAACACACTTACATTTGTCATATGAACATAACTAAGACAACAGAAGATTAGAACCCAACATTTACCCGAGTACTGTGTCCCTCCTCTGCTTATATAAACAAACAATAAGAACCAACCAACATGATGTAAAATATCTGGATATTACATGAAAAAAAAAACCCTTCTTTTTTTTTTAAAACCTTCAGAAGGGGTCTTCTTGAAACTTTGTCCAGAAGCTAATTTTTCTCACTGTACCTCAAGTTCAAACATGTTGGTTTCATAAACTTCTACAGGCTGGGCAGGTTCTGGTACAGCGATTATCTTCTATGTGTAATTTTCCTTCTCCACTCTTATTTAAAAGCTGGAATTACTGCTTCTCTTTCTGTATGAAATCCCAAAGCCTTGTGTGCTTCTACACTGTTCTTAAAGTGTCTCTCAAGGAACATATTAGGACTTTGCAACCCATTCATTGCATATGTCTTTGTTGCTAATCAGTAATACATATGTCTTATGGATTTAGACTCAAAACACCATCTTGTGGTGCAAACTAGCATTGCAAGACTATGCTAGCTGGGGTAAATTATAAAACTGGCTTTTTTTTTTTAATGGTAAACCATATCCACAATTAGAAGTCATGTTGTACTCTGTGTTCCTTTACTGACGAGCAGAACCTGGACAAACTGGATCTGCAAGCCGGAGCACATCCAGCACAACAATGCATCTGGATGAAGTTACATGCAAGCATTCTGGAGCTCGTGTTCAAAACAGCTTCCGGGGTTCCAGACATAAGAATGCAGAGCTGGGGAAGGGGTCCTTTTGAAGACCACCGACCTATGAAAACATGTCAGCCCACTGAGTGATGCAACCCCACAACTCGGTCCGGTTACCGGGCTGAGAGGGAGGAAGCTCGGCGGCGGAGCACGCCGACACACACACCCACACACTCTCACAGGCAGGAACTCACACCGACCGACGTGGTTAAACGTACCTTTACAGAGAAGGTCCGATCGCCGCGCGGGGACAGCCTGACAGGTGACTAAAGGCGCTCATGTGGCATAGTAAAGAAATGTGCACGTGGCACGTCGTCCTCCAATCACAGACCGGGGCAGCTCCCTGCCTGCAAACCGGCGAGAACCAAGCCTGACGCCGGTAACTTCATGTCACCGGTGTGTTGTGGGTCTTGTGTTGAAGTAATTAATGTGCAATGATATATCGTATCATGAGCAGTCTACAAAACGAAGTATTTGTATCTACCATGTAACTAAACCATACTAGTCCTCCATATTTGGTGTTTATGCTGCGTTCAAAGCGGCTATTTTAAATCGGAAATATGAGCAACAGAATGGCCTGTCTGGATGTCCACCAAGACACAAACCTTTTCTTCATGTTTTTGTTGTCTCTGCATTTTACTACATGTCTGTTTGAGTTTTTCCTGAATATCTTGGAGATTAGGTCGTTTTAATGATACATTTTGAGCAACTTATGGCTCCTTTGTTTTCACTTTTCATGCCGTGTGTTGATTTTGTGTCTTGGTTGTGAGTTTACATCTTTTTGTGAATGTTTTTGAGTCTTTGTATATTATTTGTCTCTTTGCGGTAATGTGTAATATTCTTCGTATGCATGTTTTGGTCTTTGTTTTGTGATTCAGCATGGGACTTTTGCAACTTTTGCAATAGTTTTTGTGGATGTTGTTATGTAATCACGATCATTGCACGTCCTGCCTGCGTTATACTCGCGCTCGTTTTTTTAATATCGTGTTGCTATCCTTCTGCATGTGCTTGTTCTACATTTTCCTATTTGAGTCTAGCATACGTGTGCCCCTCTTTGTCGGTGATTTACTTCTTATGGGTCATCTTATCACTTTGGACAGCTGTGCTTGTACCTGCTTGATCTGCTCAGTTACACAGTCACAAGATAAAAGAGGCAAAAACCGCAAAGTCTTCAAAAGAACATCAAAATTATCTCGAGCCAGCAATTGATGCTGATTCTTCCCATTTTATTGACAGTTACGAGAACGCAGCATGAGTCGGAGTGTTGTGCGTAACTGTGCGTCTGACGTCACCCCCCTTAGTAACCCTCGGCGGCGTCTCCAAGAGAGAAGGCAACAAGATGGTGAGTGTTATTTATCGCACTAATTAACTTATAACTAACAATTATTAACCAACACCTGCGTTATAATCCCATTTCCAACCACAGCTCGTATTCATCTACAGTTTTAGAAATCTCGATTCCAATAACCCGAGAATAAAACACAAAAAGCTGCCTTGTTGCTTCGTTCAGTCATCGGGGAGATTAGCTTAGCATCTTAGCAATGCCTAGCTCCCGTAAACTGACAGAACTTAAAAAGTCTTGTAATGAAACAAACAAAACGATGCGACTCGCTGTTGACGATACCCGCTTGTGCCCCCGTGGCCCGTTATCGTCGTGGAAGCGCTGTTTCATCCTCACGGGAGCCCACGATGGAGCAGTGGAGATGCACTTGCACGGCCTGGTAGTGAGGAGTCTGAGTGCGATGCTTAGAGACGAGTTTGTACGATGATGGAGAAGTGCAGTGATCCCCCGGCCCCTCGCGTAAAGAAACCCCACACCGACGTTTCTCCCGTCGCCTCTCAGGGATTGCTGTCCATCCTGCGTAAGCTAAAGAGCACACCGGACCAGGAGGTGAGGATACTGCTGCTGGGTCTGGACAACGGAGGGAAGACCACCCTGCTCAAACAGCTGGCATCTGAAGACATCAGCCACATCACCCCCACACAGGTGAGACACACTCTCAGGTTAAAAAGAAAACACACTTTAATGAAGCCTCCAGTATTTACAACCTAACCTGTGTATGATGATGATGAGTAGACAAAGAGAATGTAAGGTTATTGACACAGGGTTTACACAAAAGTGGTGGACCAAGAATGAATGTCTCTGCTTACAGGAGCAAGATTTACTGCTGTTATTTAGCCAGTCTTGATTTTTCTTTCTGTTTATTCAAGGGCTTCAACATAAAGAGTGTCCAGTCTCAGGGATTTAAACTAAATGTTTGGGACATTGGAGGTCAGAGGAAGATCCGGCCGTACTGGAGAAACTACTTTGAAAACACTGATGTTCTGGTGAGTCGATGTTTAAGATAGCAAAGTAAATCTGCTTGTCCTCAACGAAATCTTTTTGATGGTTTTGTTCCTTATTATTATTATCTCTGTTGACTGTCAAAATCTCAAATAATCACAATTTGGTTATTAAACTTTGAGAAACTGTTTCCAAAGTCTGAGAAGCATTCTAAAATATCACAACTTCAACCAGTGATACTTTAAGACAAATAGATTTGTCTTCATAAGATCAAGTCAGATTATTTTGGCTCAAGGTGATTATGAGTGCTTGAAATTCTCATTGTTTGATTCCCCGTTTAATCAATTCATATATCAAAAGCTGACACTCTCAGGTGTGTTTGTGCAGGTAATTAAAAATAAAACTGTCCCCTTGTTTTCAGATTTATGTCATCGACAGCGCCGACAGGAAAAGGTTTGAGGAAACGGGTCAGGTAGGTGCAGCACACATGTAATGCCGGGGATGTATGCAATGCCATTTTATCGTCACAATTTGTCTTTTTGTTCGCTAAAATCCTAATCAAACACATCAACATTTAATTCAGACATGCGGTCCGATGTTAGATTGCCTTTTTTTGTGATCAATGCAATCATTTTCCTCAGTGTTTATAAGGAATTGTGTTATGATTCTGCTGATCTGAATACTGTATATCTACTGTATTCAGAATAATGATTCATAAACTAAATAAAACATTATGTTCTGATGCTCTGACACTTGAATGTGATGCTCCGTGGGGATTTGTGGATTTATTAAACCATCAGATCTGTTTTTAGTTTACAAAGAAGTTCATAGCAGACAACAAGAACACTTTTTTAAAGGTTGTGAAAGTGTAAAGTTTGGTTTTATTATTAGAAAAATACAGAAGTTTCCTCTTTGAAGTTTCACAGCTTTGTTTGTTTTTTTTTTATTAAGGTGTTAGCGGAGTCTCTTTGTTCCCGTGTGAATGTTTTTGATGTGTGTTTGCGCTGCAGGAGCTGGCCGAGCTGCTGGACGAGGAGAAGCTGAGCGGCGTTCCTGTGCTGGTCTTTGCAAACAAACAGGACCTGCTGACCGCCGCCCCGGCCTCCGAGATCGCCGAGGGCCTCAACCTGCACACCATCCGGGACCGCATGTGGCAGATCCAGTCCTGCTCCGCCCTGACGGGCGAGGGCATCCAGGTGAGCGGGCGAGCCGAGCGCCGCCGTCCCCGTCCGCTCTCCGCTGACCCCTGACCTCACTGCGTTCCTCTTTAATCCACACCAGGAGGGCATGAACTGGGTCTGCAAGAGCGTCAACTCCAAGAAAAAGTAGCTCCGCTTCCAGTCTTCTGCATCTCAGGAGGAGCAGCAGCAGCAGCAGCAGTACACACACACACGCACACACTGACACACACCGCACCCTCCTGAGCCTTAGTACGATGGGATAAGCCTGTGAATGTACACACTACTAAATCCAACGTGGACTTGGACTTTTTTTTTTCATGATTTTATTTCTCTTTTAACCCCCTTCATTCCGTTTGCTAACATCGACACATCGGCCCGCGCCGACCCCGGCCGCTCGCCTTCAGAGGGAAGCCATGCCAGGAAATCAACCCCTCCCCGCCACACGCCCCACGTCAGCGTCGCCGTCCCGCCCAATCACGGCCTCCGTCTGCAGCTCATCGCGACCTCAGACATTCCCGTTAAAACTGCAGTCGCCACTAAAATCCCGACACGTCCGCCAGAAACCAAACCTCCATCTCTGGACTCCCTCTCATCTGTTGTTTTTACTCCTTTTTTTTTTTTTTCCCTTTCTCTCTCTCTCTCTTTAACCATTCCACGATGGCTGTAAGCGCTTTTCCTGCTATGGCTCTGTTTGAAGTGAGGTATATTTTTGTAATTGTTTTATTTATGGTGGTGAACTTAGAGTGTAGAAGTGCTTTTAAAAAAACAGCTTGTGTGTGATTTCTAGGACGTTGCTGGAGAACGGCTCCAGCTCTCCCCTGCTAAAAGACGACACTACACTCCACTCCACTACACACGTGTGAATATGTAAAGAAAACAAGCAAGATCAAGTGGCTACACATTTCGACGGACTGTAAATAGCTCGGCCCTGCGTTCATATGTTGAGTTATGCACATGTTATGGAGTATTTGTTACCCAGCTGTACCGTGTAGTCTATAATGTCTGCATATCTAATATATGCTGGCAGATTTTTAACAGAGGTATACGTACTGTACGTCCCCACGCATTTCTGCATTTCGGCATTTCCTTTTGATATTCTTGAATGTAATCTTGTCCAGAACTGAAGATACTGTATGTGAATAAAAAAGATGAGCAGAGGAAGATATTTATTTATTTTTTTTTTTTTGGAGAGGGGAGAAGTGGATGCACCAACACAAAATGTTTTCAGGCCCTCGTGGTCACACAACCAGCTGGAGTCAGCTGCTCATGACAGCAGACGAGCTTCTGTGTTCGAAAGCAGCTGGAGGGCGGAGGTGGGTATTAATGTTATAACTACGGTGCGTAAACTCTCAGACGTCCCAGCTGAGGATGGCAGAAGGTACTTCGCTGACAGATCAAATCCCCGGAAAAAACAAAGCCACCATTCAAGGAAGTCCAGGGGTATCAAACACGCGGCCCGCGGGCCAAAACTGGAAGTAATTTGGAAAAATCTCAAAGGAAACAGGTTTCTCAGAAGGTATCGTTGAAGTTGGCTTTAGATTTACTCATTTTTCAAGAGTAATTCTTAGAATCCATAGTCAACTAAAACTACAGTTAAGAAAACCTACTGGAAAATGTTAAATGGGGTTAAGTTATATAAGCAGGAAGGAGCTGGACTTAATCAGTGGGTGTTACTCAGAGTATTCAGCTTATTAATGCAGATCTGCAGAGCTCCTGTTAGTTAGAGGACGCGTGATTTCCATCTGTGTCTTAATCAAGTTTCTGAATAAAAGCTGCAATCTTAAATCAGATGTGGTTTGTTGTGACAGACCGGAATGTCAGGCAGGCGGCGCTGTGACCACCGGGAGGCCTTTGGGTTAAAGCATGGTGGGTTGATGCATTTAATTATAAAAAATATAGGAAGAAATCAAGTGTCAGTGTTCAAGCATTATCGCAATTCTTCTAGAAAGTCATATGCATCTGTCAATTTATCTGTTTATTTTGCCAATAATGATATTTTTACATAAATCCAGAATGAAATCGATCCAGTTTATTGATGTTGTGTGTTAGAAATGATGAATTTTGTGTCACTTTGTTCAGTTAAATTCTTCCCACAGGCTTTTATTTACATAAATTGACACATAACAGTGTTCATTCTAACTTTAAAGTCTTCAGATATCGTTCGATCACAGTCTGGGATTAAGATTTTCGATTTCAAAGTCTGTTTTTTGCACCTATTTCTGACATAAAGGAGTTGAATCAAGCGTTTTTCGGCTCAAGTATCTGTCTAAATTTCGAGTATTTCTTGTTCTATGAGCTATATTTACCTAAATATTCCAGAATAATTACGACTGATACATAAACCCTGACGTGTTTATTGTTTTACTGGTTTATCTCAAGTCTTTCTTCCAACTCTGATAAAACTTCCACAGGATTTCAACATGGAGTGTGTTTGTTACAGCTGGAAATGTCATTCTGAAGCTGTGTGTGTGTGTGTGTGTGTGTGTGTGTGTGTGTGTGTGTGTGTGTGTGTGTGTGTGTGTGTGTCATGTCCAGGCTTATTATCCCACACCGAGTTCCTCTCACGTCATAAACAAAGGCCCAGAAGACTGGGTTTAGCGGCGCTTCATGTCAAACACCGTGTTCCTGCTGCAGGGACAGTCTGCTGCCTGCTTTATATTCTGGCGTTCTATGGGACGGACTCGGAGGCCCTCGGAGGCTCGCAAACGGCCTCTTCTTCTCGTCTCACAAAGATTTCCATTGTTCCGTCTCCTTCTCCTCTCACACACACCCGGGACGTTCCTAGTTTGGGAGTCTTTCACATTTAACCCCCCCCCCAACAGCAGAGCGTGGTGGAAAATGTGATCTCGCCGTGAGAGTCACAATCAGAGATGCGAAGGCGTTTAGAGAAACGGTGCAGGAAGGAGAGGAGGTGGGCAGTGAGAGGAGAGGAGAGTCAATATGAAAGCGAGTGAAACGTAAAGAGGAAGCGTCTTTTCACGAGGTGTGGCGGCGCTCTACCTCCACGCCGCGTCACTGAGGCGGCGACCGAGGCTCGAAGCAGTAACGCAACGCCTCAATCGGACCGAGGGGAACACACACACACACACACACACACACACACACACAAAACACACTTTGTCTCCCCCGGCTGACAAGTCATCTCAAGACTCGCTCTCCGCATCCTGTTTTCTCTCTGCAGGCCACCGCCCCCACACACACACACACACACACACACACACACACACTCCCCAGTTCAAACTGTGTGAATTTCTGAGTTTTGTTTCAGCCGTTTTCGAACGACCTTGCTCCCTCCTGTTGTCACCGTGACCCGGGTCACTTAATTCCCCGACTTCTCATTCGATCGCCGGATTTTATACACACAACACACACACACAACACACACACACACACAAAGCTGAGAGCAGAGACCGGTTTAAATTGTTTATTTGGAACCCTTCTCCAAATTCATGTCGGTAATTTTTCCATTTCACAAAATATTTACAAAAAAAGATACTTTTCCTCTTTTTTTTCTTGTTTTGTTGTTGTTTTTTTTTTTTTTTTTTTTAATGGTGGCTGTTGTAACAGCTCCTTTTTAGGATGATGAACCATTGCTTACATCTCGCAGTCCGGTCTCGTTCTTTTAGAAAAAGTTCATGAAAAAAGTTCCTCCCGCTCTTTTTTTTTTTTTTTTTTTACTTTCACAAACTCGTTTCGAAACAGCATTCAGTTTTCATTTGCCCCATTGTTCTCCTTTTGAGTAGCTTTTTCTTAAAAAACAAGAAAAAGAAAAAAAAAAAACCTCTCTTCCTTGCGTGCTTTCAGCCGCCGACAGGAAGCCAAGAGCTCGTGTGCTTATTGAGGAAGTGACATCGTTGCCCTGCAGGAAGTACAATTACAGCATCCTCAGATCATCCAGATGCTTGATTGGTTTGGTCTATCCAGTCTTGTTTTTTTGTTTTTCTTCTCTCCGGCAATCAAGAGTCTCTGCTGACGAGCGTGAAACCGTCACGTGTACCAAACAGCACAAAGTCCGAAACTAAACGGAAACCGTCTTTAGTGAGATTCTCGGTTCCTCTGTAGAGGGAGGAAAAAAAAAAAAAAAAAAAAAAAAAAAACTCTCAGAAATGCTGCGAGGCGGAGGGGAGGAGAAGCATCGACTGGCCCCCTGGACGCAGCTCTATTGTCCCTCTGTGGGTCAGCATCGGTAGTCCGGGCATAGCAAGGCGTCCACAAGTGCATTGTGGGAGTTCCATGGAAGAGCGTTTTTTTTTTTTTTTTTTTTTTGTGTTCAAGCTGTATGATCCGTCCCTGAACTCAGCAAAGAAAGGAAGAATTGCCATGAAGGAATAATAACGGAGACAAACCGGGAGGACTGCGGCCCTCGTTCAGATCAAACAAAGTGGGCTATGCAGAGGAGAAAACGTGACGCTGACATAAGGCAATCGACCTCCGAACAACTGAAGGGTGTGATTATATCAGAGAAACACTTCATGGTTTTATCCAGTTTTTCCCTTTTAGCGAGAGCAAGCCTTGAAGAAGCATGAGGACAAAAAAAAAAAAAAAAAAAAAGGTATATTCTATCAATCTGCCTCCTACTCTATAAATAATAAGATGCACCTCACCCTCTTCTGTTCAGGCCGCTCTCGTCCTTCTGAGTGGAAATGCTGAGCCGAGCCGAGCCACGGTGACCGTCCGGCCGTCTACGCATTTTACGTATAATACACTACATGAAACACTGAGCGAAAGTAAAGAACGGGTGGAAAATGAAAACACGAGGAGATCGACCCTGCCCCCGAATGTGTACATGTACTAGATCTGTGTGTGTGTGTGTGTGTGTGTGTGTGTGTGTGTGTGTGTGTGCGCATATAAACATTTATTTTCTGGTATGTGGACTATAACTGCATCGTGTGTTTCTCCGGTTAATAAGACGGTAGAGATGTGCTATTTCAGTGCCTGTCTATATATGAATGTGTGTGTATGTGTGTGTGTTTGTGCACCAGCTCTGTTAACTGGTGACGTAGTGCTTTGTCGAGGGCTGCCCGTACAGCCCGTAGAAATCCGCATGTCTGTGTGTCTGTGAGGCGTCGATCCAGTCCCTCACCGCCAGGCCCTGCATGGACGGCCCCCCGGAGGCCAGGCCGGGCGGAGGGGGGTAGTCCTGCGCGCTGACCCAGGGGAAGGAGCCCGACCGCGGGTACGGCGGGTGGCCGCGGTGGCCCGACACCGAGGGCACCCCGGAGCAGTAGCAGTTATCCATCGTGCACACCAGGATCTTGCGGCCGCCGTACTGCGGCAGCACGGCCTGCTGGGAGGAGTGCGACGAGCCGCTGCCGCCCGGCGGGAAGTGCGAGGAGCCGAACACGGAGCCCGAGTGGTGGTTGGAGAGCGAGCCGCCGCCGCCGCTGCCCGTGCCGCCGCCCTCGCCGATGTGGGGCGGGCCGCACGGCCCGAGGGGCTGCTGATTGGAGGACTGGCCCTCTCCGGGGGCGGAGCCGGAGCCCAGGTAGGGCTGCTTGGCCAACGACGAGGAGGAAGATGAAGAGGAGGAGGAGGAGGAGGAAGAGGAGGAAGAGGACGACGAGTCTTTGAAACCCGGGGCGGCGGTTTTTCCCGCGTTCCCGTTCCCCTCCGGGAAGGCGGTGGAATGTTTTCGTTTCTCTGCTCCGGAGGCGGCGCTCTGCCCGCTGGGGTAGGCGGGGACAGACTGCAGGAAGCTGGAGGGGGGCGTGAGGGGAGCTGGGGGAGGACAGAGCGGCGGTCAGTGACAGAGAAACACACCCCGACGGCGCTGACCGGACGGCGGCGGGTTCGGCGCTCACCTTCGAGCGTTCTCTTCAAGCTCTTCTCTCGTTTGGAGATCTCCGACAGGAACAGTTTGGAGTTCAGATTCCCGACTTTGTACGGCGGGAGGCTGCTGCCAACGCACGCCTGAGACCTGCAGGCGCGCAAAGTTCAAGGTGAACACACGACCTTGGAAGGGAGAACCTCCTCCAGCGTGAGTTCCAGGCCGTCTCACCTGTCTGTGAGGATTTTCACCGGCTTGGTGTTTTTCATGAAGCTCAGCTCCTCGGCTTTACCGAAGGCCGTGTTGATGGAGCTCAGCAGCTTCTGGGCCTCGTGGCGCTGCTCCCCCAGGACCAGAACCTGGGCGGCGTTCTCCTGGCAGAACCGGGCCTGGGCCCGGTCCAGGGCCTCCAGCGTGCGGCCCAGGTCCTCCTCCAGGAGCTGGTGCATCCGCTGGTACTGCAGGCGCACCTCCTCCTTCAGCTCACACACCCGGTCCTGCGGTCAAACGGGTAACGTGTCAATCCGCTCCAGGCTTCAGGATGGAGGGAAGCTTTTAAAACGGAACGCCTACCTCCACGACACACTTGTCAGAGTCGAGTTTGCAGAGCTGCTCTTCAATCTCCTGCACTCGCTCCTCCAAACGCTCCTGCTGTCTCAAGAGGTTTTGCTGCAAGACAGAGAAATAAACAAAAGTCTCGGTGAGCGACGGGAAATCCCAGAATGGAGGGCGAATCGAGACATGTGCCGGTACCGGATCTCAGTGCTTACTCCGACACAATCACACCTGATACATGAAGCTTGACATCCATCTCTCGGCAGAGAAGCTGATCAGCTAAAGCCGCTAGCAGCTTTAGAGGAGGCGCTAAGTCGACCGGAGGTTTTTAGAGATGAACGGCAGTGACGAGACAGAGGCAAACTATTCAAAAGGTTTGTGGTGATTGTCGATTTGACTGCAGGTCAGCAACTGAAGAGAAGCATCCAGTGTGAGTGGACACAGTGAACTATGGGTAAAATAGAGTCACAACAACCTTTAAATTTAAACATCGTCTTTGTTGTGGTGCAATATGCGAAGAAAACGTCAATTTTAATGAAACCTTCTGTTGCAAAAAACATTGAAATATCCTAAAATCTTCTCTTTAGCTGCTGCATGAAGCCCGTTTTTCCAAACTCACCCTGATAGTACGACTTCGAGGCTAGTTTGATAGCAACGAAGCATCGATCTTTTGTGGCAGAATCACTGATCTCGGCTCAGGTTGTGTAGAGGGACACAGTTTTTCCGGTGTGTGTTAATGAAGCCACGTAGCACCCAAACATAAGTCCACGGTGTGTGAAAAAGTGGTATAGTGGTATCCATACTGACACGGAGAGCTGGCTAATTTAGTCTCCATCCAACACACAATCCCTGTGGGGGAGGTGGGAGGGAGGGAGTGCTGTCATAGCAACCCACTGCTATTTTGTGTATGCATTAGTGAGCGAGGGCTAACGTTGGGGAGCCGAGGGCAGCGAGCGGAGATAGCTAAATGGGCAGAGAGAGAGAGAGAGAGAGAGAGAGAGAAAAGCTCCCCATAGTGCACCTCCTCTCCTCTGTGCTGCGCTCGATCCCCCCCACCCAAAAGACCGGAGCATTCACAGAGTGGAAGCTGCTCTGTGAGCTGTGGCAATGTTGTGGCAACAGCACTTGTTATTTCTGGAGATGATGATGATGATGATGATGGCATGTGAACAACAGCAGATGAAGGCTCCGGCCGAGCCGAGATTCACATCCGGCTCAGAGTCGGGGGCAAGATTGAGGGGGGTGAAATTAAAAAAAAAAAAAAAAAAAAAAAAAAAAAGCCACAGGAAGCAGCTCCAAAGTGACAAGTCAGACCGCAGGATGAACACTGGCACAGATCTGATAATCCTTCTGATCATTAAAATTTCACGTGAAATATGAACAATCCTCGATTCACTTTTAATGGAGTTCTCAGACGCGTTCAGCTGATGACGGTTCTTCCTGTATGTCCGGATACAACGTAGCTCAGGTGGGTTTTCATTTGTCACCGGACGCTGTGACTACGGAGCTGTCGAGGCTGACGGCCGATTGGACCGGACGGACCGGTGGGCGGGACGAAAGGCGCACATGTGGGATCTGGTTTCAGAAGACTCCACGGGTTTGAGGCTGCGTAGCGGTTTACCCACGAGCATTACAGCGAGATTATCCCCAGTTCAAATTTACATGTTGGGTTTTCAACAGGTGCTTCGGTTTCCTCCCACAGTCCGAGAACAGTTGGTTGAGTTTAGTTGATTGGTGTTACCCTCTTCAGGTCATGATTTAAAAACCAAGTCGGTCTTGGAAGTAAATGTTATTTTCTCTCTGAAGTCTCCACACCGAGTCATTACCACTTGCACTGCAGAGTCAAGCCCCGTTTACACGAAAACCTTTTTTTTAAGTGAAAACTACTGTTGCATTCTGGGTGTCAGTTCATAGGACGACCGTGTTCGAAGTCACTGAAAACTTCTTTAAAAAGGCTCCCAAGGTGGAACTTTCTGAAAACTGCCCATTTCCATGTAAACGGAAGAAAATGAAACTTTTCTGAAACGCTGCTGTGCATGTGCACCACGGCCTTCGTAAACAGTTTTCCAACACACTCGTTGAGTAGACGGACAACAACAATGGCCGCCTCCAGAGCGGTGTGACTCCCAGGCATCTGTCCGTGTACTCGCCACTGTTCTCCACATGCTTTTATGTGCCAGCGCCAACTTGTGGCCCTGCAAGCTAACGACTGAGTCATTACGACTTGCACTGCAACCTACGCACTATCGACGGACACTGAGGGGATTGCTGTTCTATTCGCCATCATAAAACAGATTAATCTCGAGAACATGCTATCTGAACACCCATCTGGTAGCAGTCAGGGATGTCAGGTCGGTTCATGAGGAGAAATCAGCACATCACGAGGATTCATTCTCTGTGGAGCTTGAACATCAACAATCAACATGTATTCTCAGACTCCCCCCCACCACCCCCGCCCTATCTGGACCACCCGGCTGCTCAGAATAAGTTGTTTTCCCTCCAGCTGAAGGTTTGTTCACATACCACCCTTCTCGTCCTCAGCAGCTGATTTTATCATTAGTGATCAGCTGCTGCGGAGGCTGATAGGAATGAAAACCTGCATACTCTCGGGCCTCAGCGGCACATGGTTGGGAATCACTGCCCTAGATATCTCTCTCACACACACACACACACACACACACACTGCTGGCATGGTTAGATCCAGGACAGTGACCTGGTTGTGCTGACTGATCGAGTTTGCTTGGAGCAGACGCTGAGGGGGTGGAGGAGGGTGGGGGGAGGAAGTAGCCCATGCTTGATCAAGGTGGGGGGGTGGAAGGAGCCTAAATGTATGGGATACCTTTAGGGGAGGGGAGGGGAGGGGAGGGGAGGGGTCTGTAGCTGTCATTTCAGCACAGTGTCGTTTCCATCAGAGCCACCAGGGCCGGAGGGAAGGTCGGGCCCGGCCGGGGGCGGCCGCTGGTGGATGGTGTGATGAAGGTGAAGAGCAGCAGGGAGGAGGGGGAGGAGGAGGAGGAGGAGGAGGAGGGAGGAGGGAGGAGAGAACGGGGGAGTGCAGAGTGGCATGTTGAGTGTGTGTAAAGGGGAGGGAGTGGGCGACGGTCCACCCTGCACGCTGTAATCACAGCCAACATGGAGGATGTGTGGGTAGACACTACCATGAGGACAACACCTAAAAAAAAAAAAAAAAACATTTGCAGGTCTGAGCCGAGAGGTCGGTTTACAGCTCTGCCATCAGATCCAGTTTATGATGTTTTTCAGACACGGTTCTGAAGGGAAAGATACTGAGAAAACCCTGGCTTCTGCTCTTTTTAATTTAACTTAAATTACCATAGCTTGTTGCTTAATTCAGTGGTTTCGGGCCAGGGGGCTTTATGGGAGTCAGAGGAAAGCATTTTATCAGTGTGATTTTTCCCTTTTCTTTTTGCAAAAACAAAAAAAAAAAGTAGTGATTAAAAAGAAATAAGCCTATAGAAAAGTTTTTATTTACATAACAATGCAGTAAATTCATTGTAAGTGTAAAAAACAAGCATCCATGTTCTAAGTATGTAAGACAGATGCGAGAATATAATAGAAAAACATAATAGATTTTTTTTTTTTTTTCAGATTAAAAGCATCCAACGAGCTTTACTATTGTTCACTGATCCCACGGATTTAAAGGCGGTTACCAGTAAATATAAATGTCAGTTTGTGGTATTTAAATAACATTCAACTGAAACTGAATGAGCACATCGTTTTGTTGTGACTGAAATAGAAACCAATCAGGACACCGTTTCCTATTCAACATCACTGCATCTTCAGTTTGAATGCATAAAAAGTGGCAGATGGTCTCTGAGGTGCAAAAAGTGACAAGTTTTGTATTTTTTTTATTCATAACAGGGCTGCAAAAATACAGCTGTATGTTAGCATGTCTTATGCAATAACACGAAGTATTGCAATCAATATAAACATATAATACGATTACTGTCACTGCACCGTGAAATTTGTTCAGTCAATTAAAGCATGAAAGCACAAGTGCAAGGAAAGGTAATCTATTTTGGTTCTTTTGTAAAAAAAAAAAAATGCATTGTGATCGAAATCCTCATATCACGATATCACAATACATCAGCAATATATTGTGCATTAAGTTGAAACTGTCTTTGGTGCCATCATCCTGATCAACAGTAAAATGTGAGCAAACTATTCACTGGTGGTTTATTCTATTGGAGTTTCACAAGTTGATCCTCAAAATGAGGGAGAGTTATTCTTGCCACTAACCTAAAATGCTGAAAGAGTGAGGGATTTTTAGTTGTTTCAGCTTTGAAATTCAGCCCAGGTCCCCGTTCCTGAACCGACTGATTAACCATTACAGAAAGCTGAGTCATAGCAGAACCGACAGGAAGTACAGGGGTGACACCCCGACAGGGCGAGCAGCAGCCTGAGGGAGTCCGCAGTAAACCAGTCCCGCCTCTCCTCCGACCGGCAGCCACCTCAACAAGAGGAGACGAGGTTAATAACAAAATAAAATAACCGAAGAATCAAGTGACGAATCACTTTAATCCCGCTTTCCCTCGACTCCATTCCCACCCCTCCTCCTCCTCCTCCTCCTCCTCCTCCTCCTCCTAACTGGCGATCCCTGAGCTCGGATGCACCTGTGCTGGGGAGATAAGGCCCACTGAGGGCCCCTCATTGTTCCACCCTCCACTGCATTGTTTGTCATTCCCACAGATGAGAATGGAGGCGAGAACCGACCACAACTGGAAAGAAATGCAAGATAAACTCCAAACACCACAAGCGCAGTCACTCTCCAAACGTAGGAATTTGATTCGATGAAGCGATTTGGAATTCTTTAAGGTGACAATGAAGCGCACGGGAAGACGTCCGTCGTCACATTAAGCACTGCTGATGTTTGCTTGAGGGGGATGAAAAATGGCCTCGCCGGTTTGTGTGATGCAGCTATGAAGACACTTATCCGCGGTGTATTGATCCCTTCTAAATGGAAAAATTCATTCCAAGAAGCACTGAGGTGGACAGTGAATGACTCCAGCGTGTTTGTGAACGTCTTGTTTTGATTGAGGAACCTGAAGATATTCGGTTTGCTATCTTTCTTGTTCTTGATAACACAAGACCAAGAAAGGAAGAAAATGTTTTAGTCTCTCATTGATTTCTGCCTGCTCTGTTCAAATCAATAGTTTCCTTTTAAATTAATTGACTGGCACTTCCACGTCGACTTGCAGGAACTTTAACATCTGTCATGACGTTGGAACGACTTTAGCACGAAGCTGACGAGCGAGTCTGTGTTGGGTTGTGGTCGGTGCGGAGAGGACTCACCCTGATGTCGTTGCGCCGCAGCTCCACGTCGCTGACGGCGTGGCCGTGGCTGGGGTGGCAGCGGGCGAAGCAGCAGTACTGGCACACCGCCGTCTGCTCGGCCTCGCAGTGATACAGCCGGTACTCGTCGTGCTGCGGGCAGGTCCAGGCCTTCACCGCCTCCGCCTCCACCAGCAGGTGCCCCAGGGCCGAGCACGGCTGCTGCAGGTGCGTCTGGACGTGGGACTGGCAGCACGGGGCATTGCAGCGCAGGCACACCTTGACGGCGGGGAGCGGCGGGCCCCGGCGGCACAGGATGCACTGCAGCGCCGGCGTGGTGGCCTTTTCCACCGTCAGAGCGTTGTACTTCTCCACTATGTTGGACAGTTTGTGGTTCTTCTCCAGGCTGGGCTTCTGGGTGTAAGCGTGATTGCACTCGGGGCAGCGGGCCAGCGAGGAGTCTTTGGCCCAGGCCTCGCTGATGCAGCCCCGGCAGAAGTTGTGCTTGCAGGGCAGCTGGATGGGATCTGAGAACACGTGCAGGCAGATGGGGCAGATGAGCTCCTCCTCGAAACAGTTCCTCCACGTCTCAACCATGTCAGAGGCCATCATGGTGCAGGCAGGCATACACTAACTGTTTTCCACGTTGTCCAGACCTCCGGGCCTCTCTCTCAGTCTCTCACGGGAAACCTGACACTCTCAGAGAGAGTTTTTTTTGGGGAAAAAAAAAAAGATAAAAACAGATCCGATGCCGTCCAGAAAGATCCGTCTGTTTTTACCAACCCTTGTGACCAGGTCAGACAAGTGTCCCTGACAGGCGATGAGTATTGCTTATTACTGCAGCATGAAGGCAAATTCCAGAAAACTGACCGGAGAAGGCTTCGGGCGAGGATGACAACACCTTGGTGATTTCAACACACGCAGCAGGGGCTGACGTTATCCAGATTACAGTAAAGGGTGCTTTCCTTTTCCTCTCAATGACACTCACACACTGGGCCTGCCTTCACAGCTCGTGTGTGTTGGTGTGTGTGTGTTTATAGGCCTACAGGAAGCAAAAAAGCCTGTCTGCTACAGGTAAACCATGATATGCAAACAAGGCACAGAGAATTAAATATCTATACAATTACCTCCACGGCCATTAGGTGAATCAATCTCTGTGGAGCACATTGGAGGGGGGGGCAGAAGACACTTGATCCGTTTGTGCCCTTCGGATTATGATTGACTGTGGGCCAATTCAGACCAACAAACCAAGCATGAAAAGCATGAGAAAGGGACTTGCCTGGAGTCCACACCCTGATTACTATTCGCACACAGCAAGAGAGAGAGAGAGAGAGAGAGCTGTGGAAAAACCTGAATCTGTTTCTATCAGGAACCTCAAGGACGCTTGATTCCCTTTAAAAATAATCCCGGCGCAGCGCGATGCTTTTGTCCGCTGAATCATAAATAAGTATCCGAGCCGAGCAGGTTTTAATTATACATACACGCAGCGACAGCTCGTAGGGGGAAACTGGAGGGGGTAGAAATGCTGTTTTACAGGTCAGATGGATGAAACGGGAGCCTCCAGCCCTTCAATTCCACATAAAAGCGACGTCTGTGTGCGAAGCCTCGGATGTGGCACGCAGCTCCGCATATCTGTACACAAGGCCTCGGCTTTTCCTCCAGCTCGCTGTCGACAACAAAGGGCCTTATAATCTCATTAAACAGCAAATCATAGCCGGGCCATCATATCGGGAGGTTGTTTACTGCATAGTTAATCGTTTTAATGGTCGAGTCCGGCTCCTGCGCACAAAACAAAGGCTTTTAAGGATCCGCAGGAATGTTGGCTGCTGGTTGAACCTTTTACTTCCCCCCCACTCCTCCTCCGACTCATCTATCAAATATCTCCCCCCAACACACACACTCACACAACACACACACAAAAGGATGTTTGCTCCCAGTTTTCGTTTCTTATAAAAAAAGAAAACGAAAAACAAAAAGAAAGCAAAACAAACAAACAAAAAAACTTTGGTCTTCGTGTGGCCTTCAGCCTTTAGCCAACAACATATTTATCCACTTCCTTATCTCGATTAAATAAATCAGCTCAGACGTCACCTCTCCATTTCCCACACAGGTACAGGCTGCAAATCCCCTCTTCTCTCATTACTTTTTTTTTCAAAAAGCGGCTCGTCTGTGTGTATCTGACTAGTAGAAAATATAAAAATATACCATCTTAAAGGGGACGTCGCATTTCTGTCCTTGTTAGGGATAGCTGTCATCAGCCATCTTGCAAATCCTCATTAAAAAAAAAAAAGGGGGGAGAGATATATCCTCCGTGGAAAGGCTGCAGGCTGCCTCACCAAAGCTGCTTTTCGATGGATGACCTACACGCACACATCAACGCCAAGTCCCGGCGTCACTGTGGGGAATTAAAGCGGAAAACACGCCTTTCTGCTCGGTGTTGTGGGTCCCGGGGAGCGGGGGCTGGATGGACGGAGGGTCCGCGCGGCGGCCGGATGTGTCCGCGGCGACTCCGCTCCGAGCGCCATAAAAATCCAACACGGTTGTGAATAATAATCTGTGTTTTCTCCCCCTCCTTCTCTTTCTTTCTCTGTCTCTATCAGCCAGGCTTTAGAGAGAGGAGGAATGCAGGCGAGCAGGCTCGAGCCGCCGTCAAGACAGACGCATGCGGACAGGCACTTCCGGCGGCGAACTTCAGAGTAAAAGACGGAATGACAAGAACTAAAACCTGACTGCAGAGGTGGAAAGAAGAACAGGAGGGCTGAAAACCCTTCTCATCAATAAGTGATAATTAAAATAACAATAATACAGCAACATCAACTTGAAAACAATGTAATGACCGTGACTATAATGTTGATTTTGATTGAAAATTTACCGGATATTGTTATTTCACAGAATAATGCATATTGAACACAGTGAACAGTGATGGACATTGAAAAATGCAGTGTGATAAATTGCACAGGGTTGAGATCATTCAGTTGGTGCTTCTTGTAAAGACTCACAGCTGCTATATCGTCTTGTCTCTTCAACAATGAAGGGAAAAAAAGCAGCAATGGCGCTGCTTATTATTATTTTGAAGCCTCTTTGCAGAGCTTCCGGTCTGAGTCGGGTACGCTTGACGCGGTTTCTGAGCCCCTCCCCCTCCTCCCTCCCCCCTGCTCGGGCCCCGCCCCTCGCTCCACGGCCGTCACGTGACCTGTCACACAACTGATGTGTGTCACGTTTTTACCGGGAGGAGCGGAGGGATGAACCGGGAGGAAGGGCCGGGAAACGGGTTTAAAGGGAGATTTTCTGCATGTGCTAGTGGTCCCGGATGACCACCAGCACACTGCATGCAGTGTGTGTGTGTGTGTGTGTGTGTGTGTGTGTGTGTGTGTGTGTGTGTGTGTGTGTGTGTGTGTGTGTGTGTGTGCGTGGATGTTGCAGGATAATACAGTTGATTTAGTCCTCCATTAAAATTAAAGGAGCCTTCTGTGCCTTAAACCCATTATGCAGCCTTTCTCTCTTTCTAATGAATATTGAAGAAAATGTGCTGCATTCACAGATTCATCCAAGTGTTACTACAGTGGAGTTATTAAAAAATGCACTGTAAATAGAATCATAACTAAAAAACTCGTTTTTTTTTTTTTTACAACTTTTAACAAATAATGACTAAATAAATGGAGAAGAAAACAATTATCAGACATTTTTGACTTTAGTTATTTTTGTAAATTGAGCTCTTTGCATCTTAAATTTAATTTTAGCAATGTTAGAGGGAAATTTGAGTTATTTGATCTATTTTGGCTGTTAGTCACTTTAGCATTTTAGCTGTTTTTCATGTAACAATGTTTAGTTTTGAGACTGACACTGACCGTTCTGAGAGGAATCTGAAGGGGAAACCAGCCCAATGCAAAAGATGTGGAGACACTCCCTGCAACAATACCCAGCAAGGGAGGCATGTGGCAGAGTGTAACCACTGCCATAATGACAGCGATGAGGACATGCATTCTTAGGCTCCCTGTCAGATGAGGCAATTGGAAGGAAATGGATGGCAGACGTAACTGATGGAGGAGTCATCTCAAAGGTGGAGGAATCTACGGAATGGTGTGCTCCTATGGTGGCGGTGCCTACACACACAGTCAGAGTGAAACTTTGCCCAGATCTCACCAAGCTTAAAAATCCGTCTTACAAGAAGCATCTGCTTCCACCACTTAAACACACACCTCAGGACAATTAGCAGATGTCAGGTGTTTTCCAAGCTGGATGCTAATGCTGGCAAAGTCCCCCGCCCAAGGACTCTTCTCTGCCGACCACGTTCACAACCCTGGGGAAATTTCTGCTTCACCTGGTTGAAAAAAACTTTGAGATTGTCTGAGAAAATGTAATGCATGGTCCTAGGGCTACAGACCTCCCAACACCACCAGGCCCTGCACTGTATGACTCAAATGCAGAAACGCTGGTCTCAGCAGACTCCTCTAAGGTTCTCCTACACAGTTTCACATGTGGCAGGAAACGACATGTGCTCTCCAGAGCCTCTGAGCAACACAGCAGGACTCCCAGAGGAGGGAATCAAACAGTATGTGGACTCTGTAGCCAGCCTGCCAGCTGCTGAAAAGAGGCTAAAAGGAATACAGATGCATCCGGACAGAGATGCCACAGGCCATCAGCTGGAGACGTTCTGCACAGAAGCCTGGCCCGACGGAAGGAGAACATACCGGCCATATTTACCACTGGCAGGTGAGCTCACAGTGCAAGATGTCTGCTACTTTATGGCTGCAGAACAGAAATTCCACCGTCGCTCAGAGCAGAGACACTTACCAAACATTTGGTCGTCCGCTCTCAGCAAAGAACCGACAAAGGACAAAACAAATGAACATAATCCTGCAGAGCTTCTCATGGGAGGAAAAAAATAGAACGCCACTTCCCATCATCCCATCTCACCTTAACCCACGATGGCCGGACAGAGAGGAGGGGAGAGCGACTGAACAGAAATACAGACAAAAAAGAGGCAAAGGACAAGATCGAGAGGGACACAGTGGTTTATATACACATGCTCTGTGGAACGTTAAAAGAAGAAAACTATGATAACATGTTGTCTGCAACCCTGACAGTTCGGTGTGCCAAAGGACTAAAGGTTAGAAATCACATTGTTGGCTAATATCTTCAAAAGTGAGATTAAGCTATTGTTTACCTTGTTTAAAGTAGCAGTCGTAGCTTCAGTAAAACAGGAGGTGGTGCTGTTTGTCTGAATAACTTTCAATAATGAGGCACAAGTTTAAATGCTGCCTATTTGTACAGTACATTCAGGTTGAAAAACGGATTCACTGGCATTGATAAACTGTGGTTTTGGGACACTTGCAACTCAATGTATTTAATATTTGATACATTTTACCAAAATTTTACCCAATTTGAAGCTGGGGTTGCATTTTTAGAGTTCACATTCATTCGAACCACTTGCCTGTTTGAAATATGTGCAGTTTATTTTTATTTGAAGATAAATTATTACAAGCAGCCACACAGACAGTCTTTGACAATAACAGTGACACGTGAAACATAACAGAACCATCACTGACAACAAATTGGTTCTGGCTAAAAAAACAACAGCTAAAACCCTTTAAGCTTCTTAAAAATACAAATGAAACGGAGTCTACACTGTTTAAACTGACGTTAGTTTGAGTTAGGCGTGTCAAGTGGAGAGACTTAAAAATGTGAGACAGTCGGCCTTCATCCACAGATCAGTCTGTTTCAGACCCATCAAGGGAAGCTTTGACAATGGATGTCACAAATACTGTACATGTGAAGGAAAAATGCACCAGTTTCCACTTATTATCCAGTATTTGCAATGATGGTTCACAAAATCGTTATTAATATCTATACCTTTAGTTTGCATTTTTCTGTATTGTTACAGTACCTGAGGTTATTCAGCGGAGTGAGGTAAGACTTTACAAAGGATGCAAACGCATGTAAATTGATAAAAAGATATTCAGGTATTTACACATACAAAAATGAGGCTTTGTTTCTTATTTCCCTCCTTTTGTCAGAGGAGTCTGAGTTATACAGACAAAAAAATCTCGAATACAACAATACTATTAAAACTGGCCATCTTCCAGGGTTCCCTCCTGGTAGGACAGACCTTCCCCTGAGTTTAAAAAAAACAAGTAATTTAATTGGTGTGAAAACAATCTGCCTGTCACTTCAGCTTGTCTGCCTTTGTGTCCGGCTCATCTCGCTGATACAGTCTTATTATTTTGCTCTCGTGAAGGTGTTTCCATGTACTTCTCTCCAAGTGGTAGTCATGGTTGGCGTAGAAAATGACCTTGGTTTTGACCAGCTGCTCCACATAGTAGTTGGAATATTTTTTGTGGTCGTCAGTAATGAATCCGTACGCATCCACCTGAAAGTAGATGGAAAATGTGAAAAATATTCACACAACACCAACTAAAGAGTTTATCTTTTTTGGTGCCGATGTGGACAAGTTAAAGTAAGCCACCGTGTCGCAGGTATGCAGCGCCAGGAAGAGGGTGAACGCCCCGTTTGTTGGTCTCACTATTGCCCAATAGGTACGATTCAGATTGGGCGATTTTAGGAACCTGTGAGCAAAGAAAAGACACACAAAGCTTTTATTTAAACTGAGCAGTCCACCTTCTTAACCCGATTTGTCCATACGATTAGAGCCTGTCCCAGTTAACAAGGAAGGTCATTTGTCTTTTCCAGAACTTATCATCATTTTAGCCACTTAAACAATTACGCATGGCCATAAGATACACGTTGCTGTATGATCAGGGGTTTTCAAACTGTGAAGGGACGAGCCCCCATCCCCAAAAGACCTGGAAACATATTGAAACCCCTCCAAACTTTCATAAATACGTTGCCTGTCTTTGTCAAAAAGTAATTCTGGGATTCCTATATCATAAGATATTAAAACAAAAATCTAAAGCATTTCTAAATGTAACAACTGCAGTCTAAGATGTAATAATACATAAATAGGGCTGCATGTTTGGAAATTGAAGTCTTTTTTGAAGGTCTTGTGCTGTTTGCACAATCGTGGCTTTATAAATGACACTACAGGTAAAGCTGAGAGGTTTTCTTACAGGAAGCTCACCTGTTCCTGACGTATCGGAGGAAGTCCTGGTGGAGAACATAGAAGCGGCTCTCGTTGTACTGCCCTGAATAGTGTTTTCTTGGCCTGGGGGGATTGAAATGTAAAAGGTGAAAACAATGGCAGGGAGGCGTCTGCCAGCTCAGCTGTCAAATTATCCCTTGAAGCCAAATTTATTTCCTGCTGCTGTCAGATTTGTAACTCAAGTGGTTTGGCAGGTTGTCTGTTAGTAACCTGTCCGCTACTTTTTTGCTGGTTTTGCCTACATGGAATATTTGTATTGACACATGCAGTGCATTATGCCTAGTAGCAGCGTGCAGAGTGGATATTTACTCCCTGTTGCGGTACGGGCCAGCCGACACTTTCTGATCTTTAAGAAGACCGTCCAGCCACTGGAAGTCCCTCATCCCCTCAGGAATGAGCACATACTTTATACCCTACGAGAGATAAAGACAGAATTATTTCGGCTTTGTCGACAATATCAAACAATACAAATGTTTTTGGGTTTCGGTACCTCGTCGTGCGGGGCGGCTTTGTATCCGTACTTCTTGAGTAAATACAGAGAGGAGGTGATGGAGTGGGCCGTGTGGACGTACACCGACGTCCTGTTCCCCACGTCCTCCTCGTAGCCCCGGGTGATTGCCCCGTTCATGCTGTCACACATGAAAACAAGGGATGCTTCGCATGATGAACTGTACTTATCTTACTGCATGAAATAAAAGAAACAGAGAAAGGTCTGCATCGTGTTGGAGTTGCACCTGTGCCTCCGTGAGCACTCAATGTCACGAAAAACCAGGTCTGAGAAAACGCTATGTACAAAAAGTTACAGAACGCCCTGGAGAACAGCGCTGTGACATCAGTAAGAAGCCATTTGAGGCATTTTCCACCCTCCATCCGGCTCTCGTCGTCCCGTCAGCCCGGATAATCCAGTCAGACCAGAGTCTCCCATCCGATCTCTGTTTGGTCAAGAGAAGTTTGGGCTACGCAGGAATGCAAGTTAAAGGAAACACAGACGACGAGAATTCTGGAAAAATCTAAGAGAAGTCTGAGGAGATCAACTTTTTCAATCAACTTCAAAATTCAGCATATTTCACCTCAGTTACATCTAACAATGGGGAACGAATGTATGAAAGATATTCTCCTCCAATCATTTATTTCACTGAGATTTCTTCAGCCATCACATTCCGGTGATGCAGTGTGTTGTTTTTGGAGGTTATTGCACTGCAGGTGTTCTCTTACCGGAAAACATAATCATGTGCATCAATCTCTTCGCCCATTTTGGAGCCATTAAGGATCCCTGAGGTCCCCACCACTGCACAGCGAATGCAGCCGTCCCCGCCTGGCTTTGGGCGGAGTAGGGGCTCAACCGGCTCAGGGATCAGCTTGAATGAGGTTATAACATCTGCGAACACGAGCAAACAAAACAAAAATAAAACATCAAACTTTCCATGTGATTTTACATGCATGCACATGTGGAAGATAATCAAAAAAATTTTTTTGATTTATGTAGGGTTTTTTTCTTTGCCTAATTCAGATTTATTTGTTTCATTGGTGTTCGTTATCTTCCTCTATTGACGCCTCCCAACTGCATATTTTTGTGCTGAAGACAATCAATCCATGATTAGTGCAAGTAAACCAACAAGAAACGACAGTGTTTGCAGCTGAACACCCTCATGTCAACAGGGTCCAACACATGCAAAGCCCTCGTTTTGAATGCTTCCCTTTGCACATGTCTGCAATTCAAACGCAAAGCACTAACTATTTGCATGAATTTGCAACTAAGCATGCTTTCTGCAGGATCTTATCAAATCAGGCATGCTGAGTTTTACTTTTAACACATGTACACTGACTAATAGGTTGCATTTTCTTATTTGGAGGCTCAGTAAATGCATGGAAACTGCAGCGAATTCTAAAACCTACCATCGTATTTGTAACCCATGAAACCAAAAGGATTGTTGAAATGCGACAGCCGGTTCCACTCGCTCATGTTGAAGTTGTCTTTGTGCAGGTACAAACGGATGTTGGGAAGAAAAGCCTTCCGGAAATACTCGTCGTTGGTATTTCGCAGAGACTGGGCACATGTCTGAAAGCGATTAAAGCAGATCACAGCAAAAGTGAACGTATTCAGTGTATCTTTATACATTCACAATCCCTAATCAGAAATGATTCCTTGGTGGGGTAGCATCGAGTCATAACGAGGAATGCACTGAGTTCACCTGTAGGAAGTTATTGCATCATAAAGTTCTGAGGGCTGTTAGTTGATGCTGACTCTTCAGTAAAACGGAAACAAATATTTTATGTGTTATTGTATTTGCAGTAGTGGAGACAGATTTTTTTTTTATATATATATGCAGGTCCTTTATCATCCCACAGGGAGCGCTGCAGCCCATGTTCCAGTAGTCTCATTCTGTTGTGCTCCTGATCAAAATCTTAAGGTCTTAAACAGGATATCCAATTTCTTCTTTTTGCGTCTTGCATCTTCAACCTAAAATCTTCTCCAATGCAAATTCTTGCAGTTTTGCAGTTGGCCTTAAGATGCTTATCATTAATGTAGATAAAAGACTTCAATATCATGAGACAGCAGCATGCATATGCTTACTTACAAATGGGTAGATAAGGCAATAGTCAAATAAAGATAGTTGAAAAACATGAAATGTGGAATTATGAAACAATATATATGCAACATTGTTTCTTTAAACCATGACTATAAACAAGAGGCTTTAAGTCATAGAAAGGCAGTTTGCAAAACTCTGACTGGTCTGTTAAAGTATGCAGGCTATGTGGATTACACTGGTTAGACAGGCTTTGTTTATCAGCACTAAACTTGACCAAAAAAAATCCCTTAATCCTTGAAAAAAAGGTGGAAAACTGCAGCTGATTTAGGAAACACCTTCTGCTATTTTGCATCATATTAAACAGGAGCAATGAAACAAATCAATCACTGAAATTACAGGAAAGACCCGCTGAGAGGACATTTATCTTAATTAGACTTATAAAAGGATGTTTGTTTGTTTTTAAAGGCATATCAATTTCTACTTTTTATTTTACCACATTTTACTTTAAAAAAAAAAATCAAAGCAACACAAGTCTAAGTTTTTTGTTTTTTCCAGTTGGCGGTCTGGTCTGAGGATGGCTTACTGTTGGCCGCGGTGGAGCATCCTGGTTGTAAACGTCCTCGAAGTCCCAGACCGGGAGCTTCTTGAAGGACTTGACGCTGAGGGCTGGCATGGGGGTCTCCTCTCCGCGTGCACGAGCGCTCCTCTGCTGCTCCCGCGCCCCCGGCTCACGAGGACTTGTCTTCTGTTTCTGTGCGTCGGTGGACGCAGCAGTGACGTTCAGTCTGTTTCCCCACGGCGCCTCCTCAATTTTATCTCTTTTCTTGTGTCTGGGGATAACAATTAAGATTAAATTAAGCATTAAGTTATAGATTTTTCTCCTTTTTGTCCTCCTAAAAAAAAAAGCACCTTACCCGACGTTTACAGACAGATGCGCCCATGATAACATAAAGACCATCAAACTGACCAGTGATAAAATAAACAAATATGATTCGATTCTGCATCTTAAAAACTTGAATATTATGGACGCCATTTCTATTTTTTAAAAAAAAATAAAAAAAGGTCTTAACTAAAGAAACACCCGCGTTCGCTCTCCTCTGTGACTTTTGGTTAGTGGTGAAAATCCTCCTGCAGGTATTTGGCCCATGGAGATGGGCCACAACCCACCCTTAAAAAAATAGAAAAAAGAGAAAAGAAAAGAACAGAAACTCAAAACCGGTTACACCCCCCCCCCCCCCCCCCCCCCCCCCCGACTCACACACACAAACAACGCCACTGATCGTAAAAAAAGGCATCTTCAAAGCAACGTATCTGAATATTTTCGTTTGTGAGTCAGACAGTGTTACAGCACTCACACAGGGCCGTGCAGAGAAGTTTGGAGGGTCAGGTGCTCCATTCAAGAAGGAGGAGGATGTAGAGATGTGATTTCTTTTTTTTTTTCTTTGACAGGAAAATTTAAATCTGAGAGCAGACAATGCATCCACCCTCCTTGTGATCTGCAGTGACCTCAGACGAGATTCTCCTCCCCAGGTTTGAAACTGCATTGGCTTGAAACTGGATCTGCCACATGGTGTCAGTGTAACGCAACAACTTAGCTGCTGCCGTCTCCAACCCAGACCTGTTCACCATCACCCACAACTACAGCTGAGAGCAAATATGAAACTGTACAAAGGCCATCTTGAAGGTGAATGGTGAGTTTATGATCTGAGATTATTTTAGGATAATATGAATTATAATGTTTGCAATCAAGCAACCTTCAACTTGCAGTTCAACTATTTGGTATTATGCTATTTTCACAATAATTTTTACTTTAACGTTCTGGTGGGATCATAAAAACCGGGTCTGTCTGTAAAGTGACAGCTTTTGTTTTGAGAAGAGTCGCTGGTGTTTGAGAAGTCCCAATCATGAGTTAAGTGACCAGATCTAACTTCAAGGTTCCAGATGTGTTTTCAGAAAAATGCTTACCATTCTTTGACCAGAGCAAAAAAAAAATTTCATGAGTTATTTGTCAGCAGTCATGGAATAACTGTATTAAAATAAGCAGTGATACTAACAGTGTTACTATTTTTAGTTACAATTAGTCTAATTACTTTTTCCAGCATTGTAATGCTGTTACTGACAATACTATGAGGCGCTTGTAGAAGTGCAATCTACATTTACAAATCAAGATTGGTGTCTTGTCTCATATTATCACACAACACTTGAATCATTTCCTGTTTGTAACTTCATTCTGTCAAGTGTCCATTTATTTCATTAATTGCTAACCTGTGCCTCTCTGTCTCTCTCCTAGTCTGTGCTTTCTCTCTCTGTCTCTGTCTCTCTCTCTCTCTCAAATTGGCTTTACTGCTCATTTGCATATCTAGGTCAAATTAGATGTTGACCTCATTTAAATCCGATACATTGTAGCTAACTACGTAATCAAGAAAGTTCTAAATGACATCATCATCTAATTTGCATAGCTGCTCATTTGCATATCTGGATCAAATTGAGTTTTATTGTTAAGACCAGTGATGAGAGTAATGGCGTTAAAATTAGCGGCGTTACTATTTTTTAGTAACAATTAATTTAACAATTAATTATTGATTAATTAATTTAATACTTTTTCCAGCGTTGAACACCATTACCAATCATTCGAGGCGGGGTGCCGTTACCGTAATTCACCAGTCCAGCTGAGCCAGAGGAGCATTAAGTTTGTGTACAGGAAAAAGGAACCATATTGGTGCAAAACATCTATTGACGTACATCTATCGCGTTTTTATTCTTTTGCAAATATAAAAATGCTATGGTTACAAATCAAATTTGCTTGATATCTTGTCTCATATCATCACGCAGCAGCATTTGAAGAAATTAGATTATTGTTACGTTTTCTGTTTGTAGTTTATTCTGTCAAGAGTCCATTTATTTCATTAATCATATATTCAGTTTCATAAATAATTCAACATGTATCTTAAATTCTCATTAAGAGGGGATCCAAATTATTTCACATATTGAAACATGCTTTTTTAAGCATCGCAGTAGTTACTTTGCTCAGATAGAGATCATTTCAAAGAGGAACATCACTGAAAATACCACTTCTAGGTAAATTCAAGCATCGAATCAATTAAATCAGTCTTTATTTATAAAGAATCTTTCATACATAAAAGCAACCAAAGTGCTTTACAGCATTTAAAAAGAAGAAAAACATCCAAAATAAACCGGTCCCTCCAACCCACAAAATATAAATATATATACCCCACACATAAACACACTCACACACTCACAGGACTTACATTAGGGAGACAACCATGCTACTGCGGATCAAGAAAAATGCCACCAGCGGGAGGACTCACAGACCAGGACCACTGAGCGTGCCGGCACCCGGCCCACCCTGACAGACAAGGGAAAGCCCACATCAAGGTGGGGCAGCCCTCAAGCAGCCGGGGCCAGAGGGACACATGCACAGCATCTCTGGCAGCAAACCAGAAGCAGTCCACAGTGTGAAGGGCCCCCTGAGGAGGCACTGGAGTTTAAAAAAACAAACCTTTGAAAGAGAAGATAAGAATGTAAGACAGAATGAAATCCTTAAAGTAGGATAAAAAAAAATTATTTTACAAGTTAAAAAAATAATAAAATAAATAAGTACATAAGACGGAGCAAGGCCATTAAGACATTTAAAAATGAGCAAAAGCACCTTAACATCGATTCTGAATTGGACAGGGAGCCAATGCAGCGACTTTCATGGTGTAATGTGGGCCCGCCCGCTGGTCCTCGTCAGCACGTGCGTGACTGAATTTAGTAAAGATCAATCAATCAATCAATCAATTTATTTTTGTATAGCCCAGTATCACAACAACAGTTGCCTCAGAGGCCTTCAAGATGTTACATTGGTTGGTAAAAATAAAAACAGTGAATAAGCATAATGTTAATATGTCAAATTCACAGTAACGAGACAAAACGAAGCAACCACCGCCTTAGACCCTCACATCCGGCAAGAAAAAACTCCAAAAACCCAGTGGGAAAAGAAGAAATCTTGGGGAGAACCGCAGTATGGAGGGATCCCACTCCCAGGGACGGACAGCTTTGGCAACAGCTAGCATGAGATAATAAGAAGTAAAGCCTATGACTATGTTGAGTACAGTCCGCTGGACAGTAGATAAAGACTGAAGATTTGATCCTCCATCCCCCGGACATGTTGTCAATGAGCTTCTGGGAAAGTTTAATTCAAAAGTTACAACCATGATCAGCACCAAAGCACCCACCAAAATGAAAAATGTGTCGGGTCAGTAAGGACTGAAGTAAAAAAGACAGTTGAAAAGCAGAAGACAGGTCCACATGTTCATGATTGTATTCATGAAGAGAGACTTGCATAACTCAGAACTAAGGAAGGAGCAACTTATTCTCTGGTACAATCAGTAAAAACACCATCAATGCATTGCTTTGTTTTACAGTATCGACTAACTCTCCTTATTCAGTGACCTCTGAACTGTTCACCACCATAGCCTGCAATAATTCGTCTTCCATTTTAACTGAAAAAAAATCCCAAACATCAGGCAAGCTGTCATCTTCTCCTCATCAGATACAGGATGTGTTTAGGCTGTGTTTCCTCACAGACCCAGTCTGACTAGTATGAACCCACTTCCACATAATACACTGTTTGCAAAAACTATACAGTTTCTTGGCTGAAAGTCATTTCTTTCAGTGCCTTTCAGTCAGGATGTCTGTTCACACCACAACAGAGAGACAGCTCCTATCAAAACCTTCAATCATCTGTGTAAGATTTTCAGTTGTTGTGATGGCTCTTACAGGCCCAGGATGACCAGCATGTCCGAGAACAAGGAATGAACAGCCCAAAGTCTTGCAGAGCTCTTCCATTTATTAATCACACCTGCACACAGTGGCAGCATCTCCCCTCCACAAACAACAGGCGACCCAGGTGTGTGTGTGCAAACCCCTTAAATAACCAGGGGCTAAAGCACCCACCCAAAACGCAGAGGGTTGTGCTCACTTACATTAACAATTATTGAACCAGTGCTATCTACAACTAAGTATCCTATTTACAACATTCAACACTCACTCTATGTACAACAAACAGTTCTGTCTTCTCCATCTTAAGTTATGCATTTAAGTTCCCTTTAAACCAAACATCGCAAATCCCCCAAGTGAAACCTCCCCTCTCTTGGGCTCCACTTGGGTCAGTCCAGTAAGGGTGATGATGTGCAGCTGGCCTGCACTCACATGGGCGCGCCTCCATGCCAGTGCCCCAGACAATCACCTCAAAGAAAGAGAACTGGTGAGAAGTCAACACAAACAAATGGATGTGGAAACTAAATAAGGATCCAATCTTCAGTTAACACAAAACCATCTGTAAAAGAAATGCAATGTATAAACCTAAATGAACACCTAAATAAATGTGTGAAGACAGAAACTAAATGAAGATGTACATAACAGAATGTGGGTGGCAGAATACACCTGATCAGTGAGGAAATGCATCCAGCTTCCTCACAATCTGAATGCTGATAAAAGAGAACATCTCAGTTTGGGTTTTATTTCATCTCAGTGCTGCATGTTGATTATGACATTATGTTGGACCAACTGGAGCAAACTTCTATGTAACATCTGGTAATTTCATTGCGCAACAAAATTACATGTGGAGTTCCTCAAGGCTCCATCCTTGGCCCACTTCTATTTATCATTAAAATGCTCCCACTGGCCAGGATTTTAGACAACAAAATGTGCCATCCTACCTATGTAGATGACTCACAAATTGACTTAGAGAAGCTACAGTCTAAAAAAAAAACTCTGCCTCAAAGTATTGAGCAGGCCAACCTTTGGACGTGCCAACATTTTCTTCAGCTTAGCAAAGATAAAACTGAAGTGGTGACTTTTGGAGCTAAAGACTACAGTAATTCTGTCTTTACTGGTCTTCCTAAAAGAACAAAACAAAATATCTACCAGATGTTATTTCATGTTGTACTGTGACTTTAATTCCATGTTTTTTTTTCTTTATTGCCAATCATTCATATTTATTAACGTAAGGCACCTTCAGTTGCATATATAATGAAATGTGCTATACTAACTTAGCCTTGCATTGCCTTTACTGAGAATAAGGCAGTAAATAATGACAGAAAGAGAGAGATTTATTACGGCTATACCAGCAAAAGGTCACATCTTGAATCATGTGAGCTTCCCACAGGTCTTGAACATGCTCAAGGTAGGATGATCAATCAAAACTGCAAAAGACGTTTGAACCTCCTTCCAGCCTCAAAAACAAACTGTCAAGCCTCATCCAAGCAAATAGGTAATATTTTTAATTTTTTAGCACATTCCTTTCATGCCTTGCTCCAGTTTCGGACTCGCATTCTTTCTCTTTGCAGCAGTTGCAATCTTGAACTTTTCATGTTTTCTACTTTGCTGGTTAATTCTCCGTCCTTCCTGTATCCCATGTGTCGGATTGTGTCCTCTCCACTTGTGTGCACTATCAGTATCTTTCCTCTCTGCCATTAAATGATCATTTTAACGATCCGCTTAATATTATAACAAGTTGTAATCATTTTCATTACATAAGATGCTCCACTTTCATTTTGTTTTTTTGAAGAAGCGGATCCACCAGTCGACCGACTTTTTTCTTACCAGGCTCTCTTTTGCCGCCACATATTTGCATGAAATTCATTGCTGTCCGGCATTCTTCAGTGCTTGTGTGCAGTGTCACTTTCATCACGGTTTAATAATGTTGGAATAGAAAATGCAAATTAGACCAGTTGGATGATTTCTCCAAAATGTGTATTCTTTGAGGGACTTGCATAACATCCACAAAGTGTTTTGTAATTTATTTATTTATTCCTTGATTTTTTTTTTTTGTTGCAATGCAAAGAATCATTTCCATGCAACTTGATTGATGTGATGTATTTCAGCATCAAGTGAATTTAAAGTGCTTCACATTAATAATTATGAACACAGAGACAATGTAGGAGATGTGATTCAAAAGAGGAAAACTTGAAAATAATTCAGCTTACTGAATATAAATACATCTGTTCTATATTCTGTTGAGATGTTGGTCTTTAATTTACTGCCAGATTCATTCGATGACAGTAAGCAAATGTTTTAACATGGCTGATCAGAGTCAGTCTTATCAGATTTTTTTCTGTTAACCCTACAGAATGAAGATGAGCACAACCTACACTGTCAACCTGACGAAGGTTGTAGCACAGCCAAAAGTTGATCTCTTCATTCAATGTGCTGAAATTTAATTCAATGAGTAACACTTATTTTAATAAAAACTGTGACATCTTCATTCATCAATAGAAGTGGATGAGGCCTCATCCGAGATGGCGGTAAAGTTGAACTACTTTTTCTGGTGTAACTGGAGCATCAGCATGATCACAAGTTTCCTCAGAAACAATCTGTGTGTTGAAGAAAGAACGTGTGAAGAAATGTGCTTTTGTCCTTCACTGCCGGGTCAGTACAGGTGTGTGTCTTTGGTGCAAGTTGGCTGATTGATCAATGCTGCCTCAGTTTGAGCCACATTTTGTTTTCTTTGTTTAACATGTGACGCCTGTTCTGACAGAGTCTGATTTTCAGGAGACTGACGTTACAGACCATCACCGGAGAATCTGTGGAGAGTTTTCAGCTTTGGAAACGTGGACGATAATGTCTGTCAGTTAAAGGACAATGTCAGTATGTAAAATACTGAATCTGCCAGAATAAGTCAAGCAGGTTTTCCTTTGTGAAACTGGTGAAACTTAAAATGTCCTAAATTCTGCCTGGAGGAAAAGACACTGAAAAACCTCATGCATTCTACCAGAGAATAATAGTCACAATTCCTACACTGTTACAAGTAGAAATCCTTATATAAAACATTCTCTGCATGTCGTGTAGTTGTTCATGGAAATTCAAATGTTCGTTCTGGTTACTAATTGAAGAAAATCCTGTTTCTGACACTGATCAGAGCAACACAACCTCATTTGGAATGTTGATGAAAGATTTTGAAAATGAGATGTTACTCCCTAAAATCACATGTTCCTACTTGATCCTCCAGTTTGGCCTCAAATACAAGTAACAGCATCAACATGGTGGAAACTAGATATCTGAGTACCTCCCTAAAAGGCAATGTCCTCCCCAGCGGAGAGAGAACAAAGTTAGCGACCAGGGTTAAACTGATGGAAAAAGTGCTTTTATGAGTCATTTCTTCAACTTACACAAATTCTTTCCAGTAAATCCAGTTTTGGCAGGTGGAATCCTCCTAAATGAGATGTCAAGTATTTGGTGTACAAAGAGATGTACGTAACCAGCACTAAAGTGGCGAGTGGTATTTGGGTTGACGTTGTATCTCAGTGAAGCTGTGAACTAAAATAGACAAGACGATGCTCTCATCCCCCCCGGGGCCTGCTGCACCTAACAATCTGAGCACAAACAAAGAAGAAACGGTTGACTGGAGTACGGTTGCGAAGTTGAAACGCCGAAGATTCAGCTATTTCAAGCTGTTCGAAATGTGTGCTTTTGCTTGAGGCCTCAGTTCACACACACACACACACACACATCTTGCTTTCTTGTTGATTGGTAAAGTAGCTGGAACACACTGTTCCCATTCTTCCAATGGAGCGGAAGGTAATTCAGTTGTCATCTCCACCTGTCCAGAGAGTGCAGTGACCTCGGGAAACACTTCTGTTTCACGCAGAAACGGAGAAACACTTCTCTGGAGGTCAGTTTTGGCCCACAGGCCTTATGTTTTACACCCCTGATCTAACGTAAAATACATAAAATTCCCAACATATGTTCACAGAAGTCATCTCATGCCATCTTTGAAGTGTTCGCAACCATTTGTCACCTGACCAGATGTTTTCATCTTCAGCAGCCTCTGTAGGATTAAACAATACTTGCTTGAATTAAAAAAAAAAAGAAAAAGCAGTATACCTTTGTGAAATTTTGTGAAAATTACTTCCTGTAATTTCCACATTTGTGGTGCATTAGCTGTCAAGGCTCCCTTTGTGATGTGCTCAAGCCACTTCTCTCCCTTTGGGCAATGTTTCTCCATTCTGGTGAAAGGGGTCCGCTGCTGTACATTTTTCACATGCTTACTTGTCTTGGAAATCTGAGAGCTGGGAGGTTATGTTTCTGTGGAGATGTGATCTGTTTACCTCTGTTTAAGTGCTTAAAATGGATTATTTTGGTTTAAATAGAGCATAATCAGTCACATAACGATAGGGATTTCTTCAAAACGGGGGTCATTCAGGGGTCATATCCCACCCCGCTCAAACTGAAGTATGCAGAAATTCTAAAAATTAGAATTTTTTTTCCCTTTAAATGAAGACAACTCCAAATGTCTTTCGTGTATTTCTCTCTGTAAAGCCAGCCCACACCATATCTACTGTAGACCGTCCTGAAGGGGACGATGCTGGATGATGTTTCCAAGTGTTGTTTTATTGTGTGACAATCCTGCTGTCAAACCAGCATCTCGATCTTCCACACCTGTGGGGTGGATCGATTATCTCTGCGAAGGAGACACAATCACTCTCTCAGATTTAGACAAATTTGTGAACAATATTTGAGAGAAATGGAATTTTAGTGTACGTGCCAAAAGTCTTAGCTCTTTCAGTTCAGGTCATGAAACATGGGAATAAAAACAAAAGTGATGCATTTCTGTTTCTGATCAGTGCATATTGTTTGTGAACCAAATCTGGGCTCAAATATCTTTACAAACTGAGGAAACTGGGAACATTTTACCACTTTCCATTTTCACACCACGATCAGGAATATCTGAGGACGATAAGATGCATCCTGGAGCACATTTTAAAGGGCAAAGCCTGTCCTGATTTCTATTTTCTTAAATGTAAAATCATGATTTTTGTGGCTCTCCGTGGATATATTTCACACTACGAATCTGTTAGTTCAGCTGTCATAGTGGCAATAGTCAGGAAATGTTTGGTTTATTCTATGAAGATGTTTTTGGCTGAGTTGGTTTTGATCTGAGTGTTTGTTGCAGTGACACTTTTCCCACCATTTAGTAAGAGATACATGTGAGGTTGGAAAGCATGAGCTTAAAAAAGGTCTGAAATACTGACAACAATGTAAAAAATGTTACCACGATGTGCCTGGGACCCCTCGGGGCGAGAAGTGATTACAGTGAAACTGCTTTGAATATTACTCTCATATTTTTTCAGAACTTCTTAAAAGGTTAAAATGATGGATGTATATGTCCTCTATTAATGCTTAGAGAGAACAAAGTTGAAAATGTTGGACTAGCTTTCTAGATCGATGAGAATGTTGAAGTGTCTTTGGTGCAGAATTGTCAAATGTGAAATGACGGAATCACAGGAGACGTGTGATTTTTGGCATTAAAAGGTTGAGTTTTAATGATTTCCACTGGAAGACCATGTGGATGTTTGAATAGCTTCAGTAATGTTCCGGTAAAGTGCCGATTTCATATTTGATGGCAAAATATATTCTACATGTAATCAAACACTGCGAGATAGAAATGTTGACTGCTTATCCGAAGCGGAGTGGAAAAAGTTACAAACCAGGCATCAGTTTAGATCACCTCCCTCTCATAAACTTTTGAAAAACGACTATAAAATGAGTGATTCCTTTATTTCTCCGGCTTGTTGGTGTGAAATAACTCATTTACTCCATTTTCATATTGATAATTAATCTGATTTTAACCCTTTATATGGCAACTTATTTAGAAATGCACCTCAAAAAACATCCCCTTCATATTGAATATTCAGCCTCCTTTGGACTTACTAAGTCCTGTTGAAATCACATTCTTAATTCTCATTTTACATCGCAAGTCACACATTCTTGAAAATATATGGGTTTATTTATGAATATTAGTAACATCAGTCAGTTGTTTCCTCCTTATAGGCCTGCGCAATCTATCTTTTAAAAATAAAACAACCGTAAATAAACTGCAGCAATGCCTTTTGTTAATCTGATCACGTTATCCATATACATACATTTCACATACTTGAATAATTCTGTGAGAGACAACCCGCAACTGATCATTATAAACATGTAGATTAGCATCATGTCCCTAAACTGGCATTGGTAAATTAAATGTAAAAATGACAAATCTGACAAATGTTTCCCAAAATTGCATGGGACAAAAAATATATATCTTGCCATTGCAAAAAAGATTGAAAATAGTTAAATAAATTTAAAGGAACTTAAAAAACTGACATTTTTTATGCAAAAAATATGATATTTTCTGTGATCACAAACAAAATCTGCATCAGACTGACCTTAGAAGGATAAAATAATGATAATTATTCAATACTTGATAGTTCCTGTCTGGAATTAAGTCCAAAAAGTTAACCCAAAACTTTCAGGAATAGGAAGAGGATAAAATAATCCTGAAAGACTTAAGAGGGGAATCTTTTTATCCTCAGTGTTGTATTCATTGGATAGTGAAGCCCAGTACTGTCAGGATGCTTTTCATTCTTTACCTCCGCATAGCTGTGCCGTAGCCACACCTCTGGCTTTAAGTTGAGGAGCTTTTCCCCCCCGACAGCACATTTCAGAAAGGGAAGCAAACACCTGATTGTGTTTACCAGAGCAGCCAGTCCTCCACTTCTCGGTCATGGTTGCCCACATCTCAAAGGTTTTCTCTCTGCTCACTGTGGTGTCGGTCAGCATGATGCTCTGCGTCATATCATGGGACCATTTATCATCAAACGCTGTCCGGTGAGTTCTGCTCCTCTGCTTTTCTTTGGTCTTGAGAGATTTATGAGGGAAGGTTTGGTGATACTCCGATTGCTCTGGTTCAGCAGGACGGCGTTTTTGAGGACCCTAACGGAAGAAAATAGACTGCAGAAGAGCAGAATTACATGGTGGGAGAGGGAGGGAAGCACGAGCCCACCAGGTGTGACGGCGAGGAAGCCCGTGGACGAAGATGAGACGCCTCTGCCGCTCCTCTCCAAGAAAGGCTTCAAGACTCTTCCTCTGTGGGATTTTGAGGATATTTATAACGAGGATGCTGACCCTCTACCGGACGTAAGCAGATAACATTGGTTGTGGTTGTGATGAATCCAGTCGTTTTTCCAGTTTTCCAACCGTTTCCCTGTTTCCCCAGACGTGCGCCGACTCCCTGCGGAAATCAAAAGATGAGAACTTCACCAAGGCTTTCATCCCCAACATACGCTTGTTCTCCCACAAAGACAACATCAACATGAGCGAGTGGAACCGACTGTCACACTTCAACAATCCCTATGGCTTCATGGGGTTCAAGTACAACGGTAGGTCCATCTTTGAGACAAAACAGTGACTCTATGTGGATGCTCACACTCAGATCTGACTGGCGACCGGTCCAGACGTGTTCTGGATGGATGGATGGATGGAAGGGTTGGCAAGCGTGACACAACTTTTCCACAGGCTTCGTTTCTCGTCAAGCAAACCGTTTAGTTTCACGTGAGCGACTGCAGTGACAGAGAAACTGGTGATTACTGGAAACTGCTCTCTCTAATCCAGGACATTTTTAGCCTTTATGACTCCGCTGATGCAGCTTTCTGCTTTGAGGATGGAGTCGGTGGTCTTCCATCTCATCCAGTGTCCTTGAGGAAGACCCTGACCCCCATGATGCCTTGCAATAGGGACTGAGGACTGAAACCTGTTAGCAGTTACTATTAATGCAGCAGGATTTGTATTATTATTTCTCTAAGTGATTCTTGTGAGTCTGTTTAGTTTTCATCCTGTTCACAGTAATTTTTAAAGGAAATCAAGTAAATTTGTGTATTTCTTGACTGATTTGGACATTTTTCCAACACTGCGTCAAAACCACAGGGATGATTCTTTTATGAGCACCGTCGATATCATAGATGATTTTGGATTTAAAAAATAAAATAAAAATTGAGTTCCACTGGAGGAACATGCAGCTCTATCAACCAACATGAATCTGTCTGCGACTGAAGTGACAAACAGTGACTCCAACTTTTTCCCCTCTAAATTTCTGACATAAAATCACATTTGACACTTTGGTTGTGTCCCTGTAAGGCAGCCCAAACAGGTAAAGCTGGAGTAGTCAGCCGTGCTTCTCTCTCCAGCCCTCCCAGCTGTGTGACGTTCCTTCATTTTTGAGCAGTTTCTGCAAAACAATTGGACATTTTTTACATTTATATTTAAGACATTTTTTTTTTGTTGTTGCTGTAGGCTTTTTAACTTTGTGTGGCTTCGACATGAATTCTGAAAACATTCATGTAATTTGTGCTGTAGACGGTAAATTACATTCAGTATGGGACATAGCATCTTATACTAATTATTCTCATGAATTCCTCTTTCAAATTTGGCTCACTGAACACTGATCAGCAGTAACACTGTGACCACTGCAATGACACCGCTCAACAAATTGCATTTACTATTCAACACATAGATGTTTTACGATTTACAAGCATTTGCTGAGTTCTTTGCAGGTGGAATCACCGCCCAGTCAGCGACGCTGCAGCATGGAGGTCACAAGAGTTCAGTCCAGCATTTCCTGGATTCATTTCTTTTGGTTTTAATAGTTAATACTGATCTGAGCGCCGCGCCACCTCAGCCTGTAAACTTTCCTGATCTCAGTTCAGTTGTTCGTGTCATGGATGGACAAATACACCTGATTTACAAAGGACAATTCTAACAGTTTCTATAATTTACTTCAATGGGGAAGAGAGTCCCTAAATAAGCTTATCAGATTCTTTTTTTTATTTTTAAATGACAGTAAACAATATTCTGATCCTGATCCTGCTGCCAGCTACACAAAATTTAATATCTGCACCAACGAAAGAAACATGAAATGAAGCTGGAAATGCTCTGGCTCATTAAAAGTCAAGGATTGTTTCTGCTTTAAGGGGACTTGAGCCAGTAACCGAAACAAGAACCTACTCGAACCAAACGACTGGGAGTGTCTGTCCTCTTTTCTTTGCAGAAGTGATGCCCGCACTCAAACTGATCCCGAAGCCCGAAGGGCCGATGCTGCTTCCGAAGCCAGGCGGTGACGGCTGCATACGCTGCGCCGTGGTGGGAACCGGAGGAATCCTCTACGGCTCAAAAAAGGGGGCGGAGATCGACGCCCACGACTACGTTTTTAGGTCAGAAATGTGGGCCGCTGTGTTTGACGGAACTGGAGGGTCTGGACCCTCCCACCCTGGCGATTCCAAGCAGACAGTTGTTGCAGCCACACATAATCCGATTTAATGTTAGTTCATTTAAAATCACTTCATGTGATTGCTGTTCAATAGATTAACTGTATTGAACTGTGTTTATGAGCCGATCAGAGTCCGAGCTAACCCATCTTCCATGCTGGTGGGATTCTGGGTTAAGCTGAATGTGCGATCTGTGTGCGTACCACCAAAATCACAGGACATGGCAACATCTATCTTATATTGAAGTAAAGCTGCGCAAACATGCTGATGGTGCTATCTGTGTTACTCACTTTGACCTGTTTGTTGTAACAGGATGAACGGTGCAATAATCAAAGGCTTCGAGGAGGACGTAGGAAGCAGGACCTCGGTCTACATTCACTCGGCACACTCCATCACCAAATCGCTTCTCTTGCTCAAGAAATACGGATACAAATCTGCCCCTCATGACGAGGTACCCACACTTAAATCCCACCATTGTCCGGTACAGTTTACCATCTCCACATGCAGTGACGATAACCTCTGACCTGCGACGTCTTCCAGGGTATAAAGTATGTGATGATGCCCGAGGGGAAGAAAGACTTTCAGTGGCTTGAGGGTCTCTTCAAAGGAGAACGGATCTCAACAGGACCATATCGTAACAGAGAGTGAGTATCAGCTCTGTGTATCGACATTTGACAATATATATTTGTCACAGCTGTTTGCAGCATTGCTCTGTGTACATTGACACAATTGTTTCACTCAATTTGACCTCAAATCCAACAGAGATTTTCTTTTATTTTAACTTTCCAGTCCGAGAATGTACTATTCAGGGCAGTACGACGAACAACGTTTCTATGTGCTGCACCAGGACTTCCTCCGATATCTGCGCAACAGGTCAGGTTCTTATCAGTCATATTCCTATTACAGATTTAAATGTAATTATTACAATTTTCCTGGATGAATCATGCGTAGTGCATGTTCTCGATTACATTTGTGTTGTATAGTGAAAACTCTTAAGAACAGATATGGTATTTAAAAAAAATGATTTGTTGTACATGGTGGCAGTGGACTTGTTATTGTTACTGTAGCAGCATTCTGTTGTTATACAGTGACATCTAGTGGTTCCTGGTGGTAACACAACCAACTAAATAACTAAAAGATGTGTGACTGATTGTCTGCTATATTTTCACACTGAAAGTGTCTACCTGGCAGGAGAAGAGTTCTGCTTAATAATATCTTATTTTAGGATGTTATTCAACCTTTTTTTTTCTTTGCCCACAGGTTTTTAAATTCACCAAGGCTGAACAGCACTCTCTGGAGGAAACACAGACCGACGAACGGGGCATTCACTCTCTTCCTGGCTCTGCAAACCTGCCACAAAGTAAGTTAGGAAACTTTGCGTGCTTTTTTGTTTTGTCTATAATTTAATAGTTTTAAAGCCTTGAAGGTGTAAAAAATCAGCTGAGCTGGTTGTTTACAGAATGGAGTGATGATCTTTCCTGCTGGTTTCTGTCAGTACTCTTAATGCAGAATTTAACTAATGAATGGTCATAATAATATATCTACCTTTTTTTATTGTCTCTTTCAGGTCAACGTTTACGGGTTCATCACTGACGACTATGAGAAATATGCCAGCTACTATGTCCACAAGAACACGAAAAGTGAATTCTTCTTCCGCATGAGCCACGACTTCTTCATGGAGAAGGAGCTGTGGAAGCACTTTCACAACAGCAAAATAATCAAGCTCTATCAACGAAACGAGCCGAAAACTGGGGGTAAAAAACTCAAAGCACGCCGAGAACGCCGAGGAAAAGACTGAATCGGAAGGTTAAAATTCAGAGATACTGATTTTTTTTTTTTTTTTTTTTTTTTTTGGAGGGAAAAAATGTGGAGAAATTCTAAATGAGATGAGAGGTGATGTGACTGGTCCCATGAACAGCTGGAAGTGGCTGTTCCTTCTTGAGTCCATCGCTGCAGAGAAAAGTGACGCCAAGCATTTGAAGTCATGATCATGAGGGTTTAGCATAAAGCAGTTTTACAGTTTTAAGAAGGCCGAGATTATTTCATTAACTGACGAAAGCTCGAATTGTTTATTCTACTTTTGTTTGTGTAAGACCGTTGTACAGTTCCGGGCGAGGGTGTTTCTGTGTGGCTTCATGTGCCTGTGCCGGCATGGGTGTTCTCAGGATGCTCCAGCTTCCAGTGACGGGGATATCAAGTCAATCCAACAAGTCCAAACACGTGAATTTCTGGGTCTCTGGGTTAACTCTGTCATGGATTTTTTAAGTTTTGCACTTATCGGAAGCAAAGATTTATTGATTAAGTTTGCATTTTCTTTCTGTGTTCAACTTTCCTGGGAAATTCATCCAGGAATCTGGCTTCTTGCGACTTTACTCTGATAGGGATGGAGAGATATTGTTACTGAACGGTGATATAAGTGCGCATATGATGAATTTGGAGACGATGGAGGTGTTCAAATTCATTGGCCATACCCAAACAGTTGCATTAGTGTTCATCTCTTGCAACAAGTCAAGAAAAGTTGTTTTAAATGTGTTTATTATACAAAGAATTCAATATGACCCTGTGTTAAACCAACTTATATTTAAAAAGACTGGAACTGTTGAAATGTAAATAGTAAATAATAAAGTAAAACGTTTTTAAGAAAAGTTTAGTTGGACTTTAGTTGCTGTGGTTCAGGGTCTGCTCTCTTTGTGGTTTCATAATGTGGTAAATGAACTGAGTGGATGCAGCGGTCTGGACTGCAGGCAGGCCAGTTTGCTCTTCAGATGTGCTTCAAAGACTCACTGGAATTCTGTTTGTCACTGTAATGATCCCCTCGAAAAAAGAAAATAAGAAAAAAATTGAAATGTTGCCAAGCATCCAGGGAAATGTCAGAGAGTTCGCTTTACCAGAATGAGTAAAATCAAGCTGAATTGCCCAAAATGTCTTTTTTAATTTCATTTAATCTAATGTTCAAACCAACCTTTAAACAAGCAAAGGCCCAAGAAAGACCGTTAGTCGTCTTCCAGTATTGAAGTCGACGGGAAGATCCTGTGATAAGATTTGTGTAAATATTCCAGTCAGGCTTATACATGTAACAAAACAGGTTTCTCACATTTACATTGCTTTTAACTCGTTGAAAACACTCAACAGTCACTCTGTGATTTCCTCATTTTAAAGACATTCTGAGAGTTTGTGAGCGGACGTCGATCACAACACACACCCTCGATTTTCATGACATCAAATCACCAAATGAAACCAAATCAAGCAGCAAAAAGTAAAAAAAAAAAAAAAATGAACTGAGGAAAATGTCTTTTGTTTACTTGAGGAGGAAGATGCCTCACACTTACTACAGTCTTATGTTGTTTTACTTTCCCAATCAAAGCACTTGTCACATTGTTTTCTGATTTACACATAATTTTTGTGAATGCATAAGTTTAAACCCTCCAAATGTTAATTTTTTCATCATTCCATTGATGAGTGATTTTATTTGGCAGATTGATATATTAATAAATCATGTGTTATTATTTATTGCACTGGGTATTTACAATTTTGTGTCACACTGATGAGAACGCTGAAGACTCTGGGGGGGGGCGCTATTCATGAATCTAACCTGTATGTCCGCCATGTTCTGAATAAATATGAATATTTCTCACATGTTTCTATTATCCTTAAATTTCTATGAGAGATTAGTATTCATGAACAAACTTGAAATTTGTGCATGTTTGAATTCTTTCTTTCAGTCATGATTATTTTATTTTCATTATTATGTAATAATATTGATGTTTCTGTTATAAATTCATTAGTTAATAAAAAACACTTCAATAGTAAAAAAAAAAAAGCTACAAAAATAGTATAAAACTAGTTCAGTTGTTGTTAATTTATCAAAAAGTGTAATTTAAAAAACTTGGAGTGGTAATATGAAGCTCTGAAGTTTAACTGTCTGGAAAGACAAGTTAGTTATTAGATGATATTAGATATTAAGTGTTGACGTTGAAGTAATATTTTAAGTTAAAACATAAAAAACTTTTAGAAGCTGACAAACAAAGCTTTAATTTTGATTTTGTCTTACTTTCTAAATTGGGATATGGGGTAGAGAATTTGGTAGAACTGGTTTGTGAGAGCTATAAAGTAAGATATCCAATGCCAATGAAGGTAAGCGAAGGTTCTTAGCAAAATATTATGCGTAAAAGTTTTAAAAAGCTTGAAAATAAAAAGATTCCAGAAAAATTCAATGAAAGAAAGAAGGCAGCCTTGTAGGTGTGACTAATGCGTTACTGTTTTGTGAATATGATTTTTCAGTATTGAGAAATACCTCTTCCTCCAAAATGTCCTTCGAATACATAACATCATCATTAAGTGTTTCACAATAGTAAGCAATTAATCGGTTGTTGAATTCGAAACCCGTTTGATTCCTTTTGGCTTTAAACTATTCGTCAATATCGGTAATATCTTGCAGAATCATCAGTTCTTTCACTGCACTAATCCCCTCCAAAGCCCACTCTGTCACTCAGTGACTGAACAGGAACACAAACTCAACAAACCGTCTCTCAAGAAAACCTGCTTCTCCACAAGTGTCTCATTCAGAGAAAACAGAAATCCCTCGCAGCCCCGGCCCATGCAAATCAGCAAATCAGCCCCAAAAAAATCACGGAATGTGTCCTCGGGGAGGGTTGAGATGACCATAAGCACAGCGGCGGAACCAGTTCAGGCTGAAGAACGACGCGCGGCGGAAGAGACGAGCTGTGACAAACATGCTAATTGTAGGTGTTGTACAAGAACACAGTGATGCAATGACTTTGTCTTGTTTGTCCACTGTTCACGCACAATTTTGGTTTCTGTGAGTGTCGTTAAAAAAATTAACAAAACCTTCTTGGTCCATATCTAAGATGCCTTCATTTGTAGATTACATAAAATGTATTAAAAATGGCAGAAACTCACTCATTTTGTGTTTTATTCTCATGTAGCTCATATTTTCTGATGCTGTTGTGTTCGGTAGTGTCTCCCCACTTTACAAAAAGTGAAACCTGTGCAGCTTTTGAAATGTGTGCACACTGCTGCAGCGCCGCTCCCTGCCTTGCCTCTGTGCAGAGGTCACACCCAGTGTGACTCCTACCTCAGGTGCTTTTTGTGGCTGTGGCTGCACTTCAGTGGAGGGAGCGAACAGCCGTCTGCCTCAAACATCACCGCAAATGATCCACTTCTTAGGTATGGCTGTCCTTATAGCGAGGTTTTTCTGCTTGCTCACGTTGGTATCCATGAGCTCCGTGGTGGTTTTTGTGACGTGGGGACATTTTTTGAAGCTGGACGACAAAAAGAACAGCGTCAGGTGGGTTTTGGTTTTTTTGGATCGTCACCGGCGAGACATGGAGGATGAGGAACACGTTTGTTTACAAATCACAGGCACTTTGAGGACATGCTTTGATTATCTTGTTCACTTTCTGTAATTCTTCTTCCTGTTTCGTCGCTGTGCTGATTCTTTTATGTTGCGCTGGTTGCTCTAATCCAGGTTGGCAGCTTTTTTAAACAGGCGCAGACTGGAGAAACAGTTATATGAACGAGGTTCCACGTTGCGGAGGCAAAAAGAGAAGTCTCCTTCATGGCATGCTTCGTCAAGGGCAGCAGAAACACTGCCGACCGCGGAGACTCCCATGCCTGTTTTATCCAAAAAAGCACACAAGAAGCTTCCTCAGTGGGATTTTGAAGAAGTTTATAACCAGGATGCTCCACCTCGACCTACAGTGAGTATACAGGCTCAGAAAAATGCAGAAATAAGTGCTGTGAATATTTCTTTTCTCTGAATATTATGTAGACATTTGATTGTGCTTACTTTTCCTTCCACATGAGAAGATTTCAGTCATTTTAACTCTGTTTTTCTCTTTTTTAACAATTTTCAACCTGATTTTTTTCCCTTCATATTCTCAGACTTGCGCAAAATCTCTGCGAAACACAAAGGACGAGAATTTCACGAAGGCTTTTCTCCCCAACATACGCCTGTTCCTGCACAAAGACAACATCAACATGAGCGAGTGGAACCGGCTGTCACATTTCAACAATCCTTTTGGTTTCATGGATCTGAAGTACGATGGTAATTGATTCTGCCTGAGGCCACATTGTAGAGCTTTCTGCTGGGAAAGTGAACAGTTTCAGTCATTCGATTCAAAAACAGGCGCTTTGTTTGCCGCCGATCGGCCACTACAGGGTCGGTTTAAGTAGATCCGTGGCGCTTTAGAGTAGCTGACTGGGTTTTGTAACAGTAAATGCACGGTTGAAACAGGATTTCAGAGCATGTAAAGTATTTGTCAGGCCGTCATGCTGCCGAAAAAATGGGCTGATTACAGGTATTACACATGGCAGACTGCTTTAAGCTGCAATATGATTATTATTCTATTCAAATTTGTTTCTTTTCTTTAACTCAGTTTACTGGGTTTTCGACCAGGTCGTATTCGAACACAAGAGAAGAGCACGTTGTGCAAAAGTGCACACAGTCAATTTTAATCATAGAAGAGGAACAGCTGCTTAAATGAAGGAATGTGGAGTTTCAACAGGATTATAGAAAGACTGAGGCGGTTTGTTCTGCTTCTTTTGTTTGTTTGCAGAGGTGATGACTGCAGCGAAGCTGATCCCGAGGCCGTCAGAGCCGCTGCTGCGTCCCAAACCAGGCGGCGACGGCTGTGTGCACTGTGCAGTGGTGGGAACTGCGGGGATCCTCAACGGCTCCAAAGTGGGCGCCGAGATCGACTCCCATGACTATGTTTTCAGGTGAGAAAAAGGTTGTTTCGTATCTGTTAAAAATCAAAGGCGGGGTCATTCTGTGGGATGTCTGTGTCCACGTTGGGATGTTTCTCTGTCAGGATGAACGGAGCCATCACAGAAGGTTATGAGGAAGACGTCGGCAACAGAACCTCGGTGTACGTCCACTCGGCGCACTCGCTCGTCAAATCACTTTATTTGCTCAAGAAGTACGGATACAAATCCGCTCCTCATGATGAGGTACTAGGAGTTAAAGACGATGCTGTAACATTGACCTTTTTCCCCCACACACTCAGAGAAGGTGAAATGTGAGATTGGCCCATTTTTCCAGGGTATAAAGTATGTGATGATGCCAGAGAAGCTGAAGGATTTCCAGTGGCTGGAGGGTCTTCTCAAAGGGAAGAGAGTTGCTGCTGGACCGTACCACAACAGGACGTGAGTATGGACTGTTTACAGACGATACTGTCCATCCATCCATCCATCCATCCATCCATCCGTGTGTGTGTGCATTTGAACCCATCAGCCCAAGGCTTTACTATTCAGGGCAGTACAACGAGACTCGGTTCTACGTTCTGCATCAGGACTTCCTGCGGTACATCAGGAACAGGTTAGCCTCCTGAACACAATCTCAACCAAGCTTTGCATGATTTACCAACTTATGGAGCGTTACACAGTACAGAAAAAAAAGGTTCTGAGTTTGTGTGAAGGAGTAACCAAACAGGTGTCCCTACAGCAGTGGCTGCCCAGCATATGCTTTTATCTCATTAATGTAGCTGTTATCATGGATTTCATCAGTCTTCTACTGATCAAAATGTGTCGAATGTGCAAAAAGCGAGAATTATTCTGATGATTTCTTTTTCATTGCCTCCAGGTTTCTGAGTTCACCGAAGCTGAAAACCAAACACTGGTCCTCGATCCGACCCACTAATGGAGCCTTCACCATCTTCCTGGCTTTGCACACCTGTGACACAGCAAGTTCACATCACTTTCTCTTTAACACTGACCTGATTACGATATATAATTTCTAACATAGTAACTATTCCTAAGGTTTCCATGAGCTCAGTGCCTTTTACTTTTATCACTATTTCACTAAACTCCTGTTTACACGGGCTAAATCATCTGATTAATCCTGAATTCGGAACAAATACAAGCACATAAGTAGACAATGGACCTTTTTCTTCCAAATAACAGAGCTCTTTGTCTTGACTTCCTTCAGCATCATCAGACAATGAGCCTAATTGTTTACTAATGTTTCATAATATTCAGTAATATAAAAAAGTAACTCCAATAAAAAGGTAGTGAGTCACAGTGAGTGATTATTAATTTTAAGAAATATGTAACATCATGTCACTTTTTCATCATGAATACAAGCTGGAGTAAAAATAAAAACCTGTCTTTTTTTATCGCCCTCAGGTGGATGCATACGGATTCTTGACTGATGACTTTGAGAAATACTCCAACTACTATGTCCAGAGGGACACCAAGATAAACTTCTATTTCCACCCCAACCATGATTTCTTGCTGGAGAGGGATTTGTGGATTGACCTTCACAACAGGAAGATAATCAGGCTGTATCAAAGGAATGATACAGAAAAAGTGGAGCAGCGCTGAAACTCAGAGTGGCTCTGAGGACGTCACGCACATAAGTATTAAAACAGACTGCGAGTGTGAAGACAATGTGAAATGTGAGGGAATGAAACCTGAAAAAAATCAATGGAGGGGAAAATTTCACTGAGCTTCTTCATCAAATGAAGAGCGATGACTGCCTGTGTGAAGCTTTCTGGAAACAGCTGATGGCAGATCAGCTGACTGAATGAGTAGGAATTATATTTCCTCCAGTTGGCTGAGCAAGAGAGAGTCTGATTTTATTTCATGAGATGCATGTAATCTTGCATAAGAAGAACCAAGGATTTTTGAGTCAGTCATAACCTCTTGAATCTCGCTTTCCCTCACATGAGACATTCTCATAGTCGTCTCACTAAGTTTCTCTAGGCGAGTTGCAGATGAAGCTTTTCAGGTCTTTTTTTTGTGATGAAGTCCAAAGAGGTTGCTTTTTGCAACTTTCAAACCTCAGTAACAGATCCACACACCCAGACTTGCGTTGCACAGGCAGTTTTAAAGGCACACCAGTAGAGGGCGGTATACTTACACTGTTGAATGTGTTGGGTGAACGTGAAGCCACCATCTCTGTTCTTTTCTTTTTTTCCAACAAAAAACAGACCAGTTTTGCCAGACCAGGGAAAACACATAGAATATAAGTTTATGAAGCAGAGCTGTCGCCTCTCACAGACAAACTCTAAACTCACATTCAAGTTTCAGGGTTTTTCATTATTCAACTTATAAATCTGTGACATTTATTGTTGTCTTGTGACAAATGGTTTTTGTTTAGTGCTTTTTATATTATATCGCATTTACTGTATTCTATTTATTTTATTCCAACACTGAAAAACAGAGTCCTTCCTGTGTGGAGTTTGCATGATCTTCCTGTGTGTAAATGACTCACAGTCAGCTGAATACAGTGAGGCGAGACGGATGATGGAGAGATATCCCTGCAGTATATTTATTTTCCTCACCCTCAGCCTTTACCACAAACTGCACCCTGATTGTATAATGCAGACACAAGTATGCAAATGTGGCAGCATTTCTGTTGAAAATGAAATATTTCTCACAGAAATCACTTGTCGGCAACAGAAATCATTCTTCGATAATGTTTTGTGTTGATTAAAGCAGAGGAATGATGAGTGTTGTCAAATTCATCACCAAATAAACGTACAAAACTTATCAAGGTTTATAATAAAGTTGTTAAACGCATGCGTCATTACTGAGAATTCATTATTTTTCTGTGCCATTTTGTGGTTGCTTTGCTTTATTTTTTTCCCTGCATGTGCATAATATCCATGATTTAGTTTGACGTTAAAATTGAAATAATGGGAATAAAGCAACAAGTCCTCCAACCAGAGTCCTGCACCTCCAATTTTCCAGACCCGCCCCGGCCCGACCCGGGGACGTACAAACCCGCAACCAAACCGCAAACCCGTGCATCAGCCCGATTAGTACCACGACCCGATGAAACACGACCCGCAGCCCGACCCGTAACCCGTTTCTAAAGTAATCAGTTTGGGTCATATTGTCTGAATACTGAAGAGCATATCGCCACAGTTAAGGTGCAGTGAGTAAACAACGCACCTGAATGAAGCAGCTGTTCCAATAAAAGCCTGACTTCAGTCATAAATCATCAGCCCTGCGTGTTCTTCTCCCATACAACTGTAAAACCACTCGTTTGTTACATTTAATGCTTTTAAACTTTTAATCTCTTAAAGGGAACTTTACGTGTGTAATAGTAGACTTACTTTCTGTCCAGACTTGAGCGGCGCTCAGCAGTTACGAGCAGTGACATGTTTTAGAATCCATCGAGGAGAAACGTAATCCATCAGGGAAACACTGTGCAATGTTTGAACACTTCAGGAACATTACAAAGTGATAGTTGTACGTTTTATCCATTTATTTCTCAAATATCTAAAAATCTCATCTTAGTTGGAGCAAATTTGATCAAATGATGGTGCTTAATTGAGTTTCTTAACTGGACATTGAGGCACCCTGTACGGGCAGCAGAAAAGACTTAGTGGAGTCAATCATTTGCATGATACCATCAAATGGATTAATTTTTTCCATTTTATAAAATTTTTCGGCGGTCATGATGTGCATGCCAAATTTGATGAGTTTCCGTGCATGTTTAGGCGGTCAAATTTGCATTTAGTTGGTAGGACAGTATAATAATGTAGAAGAAGAATAACAAGAAACAGACGAAAAGCAGCAGAGACCATGCCCTTCGGGGTTCGGTCCCAAAAAATTGGTTTCAGACCAAGCGTAATGATTCTATGAAAAAAAAAGAAAGATGTTGAAGATGAACATAGTAATGGACTGAATATGCTCCTCTGAGCAACATATTTGAGAATGCAGTTCAGCTGTCTCCGAACGTAATTTTGTGGAGACAGGGTTGGTCAGTGCTTTGTCAGTCAGCCCTGCCCAGTCACCTTGATGATAAGGTAACAAACAACCTGTGTGGCTCACCTTTGAGCATATTGTTGAAGGGAAAGCAACCTGGCTGCTTGTTAATGATAATCAAATCCTCGACTTCTCAGGAATGTCTTTTCAGGTCTTTAATATTTTCGTACTTCTCTTTTTTGTATCAGCGATTTCTATTACTTGTTTTTTAACATGGGGACAAACATCCAACAGCTACAGGTAAGCAAGTTTTCAACTGAAGGAAAGTACTTCATTTTTTTCTGGCAAATTTCTTGATGTGGTGTTTGATGTTCATTTTCAGATGGACACGTTTCATGAACAAACATAGAGGAAACAGAAGTTCACTTGAAAATCACTTTACAGTTTTGGACAAAGGAGAAAATGCCACCCTGGTGACAGAGCCGAACCCTAAACCTGAGACTCCGATGCCCTTACTCTACAAAAAAATGTTTGAGAAGGCTCCTGTGTGGGATTTTGATGATGTTTATAACCAGGATGCCCCCCCTCGACCCGCAGTAAGCATGCAAAGACAGGATGGGACAGAAACAAAGCACATAAACAAACCTTATGGGTGTGGGGTTGAGGACACTGAAATATGCTCATTCATCAGTTTTGTGCCTGCAAGCAGGATTTATTATTTCATTGATATAAAGAGACTCGTTTTAATTTCTTGTTTTTGCTTAACCATCATCATAAGGTTTAAAGTCAGTTCATCATTTTCCTGTTCATTTTGTGATGTCTTTTTCTTCTCAGACGTGTGCCCAGTCACTGAGAAACTCAAAGGATGAATTCTTCATGAAGGCTTTTCTTCCCAATGTCCGTTTATTTCTACACAAAGACAGCATCAACATGAGCGAGTGGAACCGGCTTTCACATTTTAACAGTCCCTTTGGTTTTATGGAGTATAAATATGAGGGTAATAAACTTGAGAACTTTTCCTCATTTTGGCTGTACTTTTATTGGCTGTAACAAACTTAAGTCATCATGGGATGATCACGAGACTTTCTTTTGTCTCTGGATTGTCTCTGGATTTCCAGAGCAACCCTATCCAGTTGTCTTTGTAAAGTCAGCTGAGGTCTACTGAGTGCTACTGTAAAGTAGCACTCTGTCAGGACTGTCAGGACTCTGTCTGTCTGTAAAGTAGCACTCTGAGGTCACTGTGTGGCCCTTTCTCTTTTGTTTGGTAGATGTGATATCATTAAAAATAGATTAGTCTCTGACAACAAACGCTTCAATGACATCAAAGGTCAAGGTAAAACATTATCTGAAACGGGCAATTACTGACACAGCCAGTAGTGAAGCAAACACTGCAAAAACATGCTTCTCTGTGTTGATTTTCACAGAAGTGATCCCTGTCCTGAAACTGATTCCAAAGCCCAAAGAGCCACTGCTTTCCCCCAAACCAGGGAGCAACGGCTGTGTGCGCTGTGCAGTGGTGGGGACTGGAGGAATCCTCAACGGCTCCAAAATGGGGGCAGAGATTGACGCTCATGATTACGTCTTTCGGTAAGGAAAGCTAAAGTGGAGAACACTTTTCTTTAGTTTAGAATCAAATGATTTGAAATGGACACTGGGGGGGGGGGGGGGGGGGGGGGTGCTTGAAAAGTGTCTTCTGTCCTCCCACAAAGTGATGAAGTGCCGTAATGATCGTTCCGCTGCCCCTCGTCAAAGGCGGGGTCATTCTGTGGGATGTCTTTGTCCACGTTGGGATGTTTCTCTGTCAGGATGAACGGAGCCATCACAGAGGGTTATGAGGAAGACGTCGGCAAGAGAACCTCGGTGTACGTCCACTCGGCGCACTCAATCGTCAAATCACCTGTTTTGTTCAAGAAGTACGGATACAAATCTGCTCCTCATGATAAGGTACTAGGAGTTAAAGACGATGCTGTAACATTGACCTTTTTCCCCCACACACACTCAGAAAAGGTGAAATGTTAGATTCACTCACTTTTCCAGGGTATAAAGTATGTGATGATGCCGGAGAAGATGAAGGATATCCAGTGGCTGGAGGGTCTTCTCAAAGGGAAGAGAGTTGCTGCTGGACCGTTCCGCAAAAGGACGTGAGTATGGACTGTTAACAGATGATACTGTCCATCCATCCATCCATCCATCCATCCATTTATTCATCCGTGTGTGTGCATTTGAACCCATCAGCCCAAGGCTTTACTATTCGGGGCAGTACAACGAGACTCGGTTCTACGTTCTGCATCAGGACTTCCTGCGGTACATCAGGAACAGGTCAGCCTCCTGAACACAATCTCAGCCAAGCTTTGCATGATTTACCAACTTATGGAGCGTTACACAGTACAGAAAAAAAAAGGTTCTGAGTTTGTGTGAATGAGTAACCAAACAGGTGTCCCTACAGCAGTGGCTGCCCAGCATATGCTTTTGTCTCATTAATGTTATTAATATGATAATGCTCTTATCATGGATTTCATCAGTCTTCTACTGATCAAAATGTGTTGAATGAGCAAAAAGCGAGAATTATTCTGATGGTTTCTTTTTCATTGCCTCCAGGTTTCTGAGTTCACCGAAGCTGAAAACCGAACGCTGGCCCTCGATCCGACCCACTAATGGAGCCTTCACCATCTTCCTGGCTTTGCACACCTGTGACACAGCAAGTTCACATCACTTTCTTTTTAATACTGACCTGATTACTAAATATTATTTCTAACATAGTCACTATTCCTAAGGTTTCCATGAGCTCAGTGCCTTTTACCTTTGTCACTATTTCAGTAAACTCCTGTTTACAGGGGCTAAAACATATGATTAATCTTGACTTCGGAATAAATACAAGCCCATACGAGGGAGGACCCAAAAGAAACCGGACTGTGGTCATAACTTTTTATTTTTTTATTTTCACATTCAATCAAAACTGTCACCTTCAAAGAACTCTCCTTCGGCTTGAATACAGCGCTGCAGCCGGGACTTCCATTGCTCAAAGCAGTCGGCAAACTCGTGCGTGATGATCGCTTCAAGAGCGTCCTTCGATTTTTTTCTGCACCTCTTCCACGTCATCAAATCTCGGCCCCTGCAGTGCCTTTTTTCATTCTTGGGAAGAGAAAGAAGTTGCAAGGTGCTAAATCGGGGGAATACGGCAGATAGGGCAGCAGGGCCATGCCGTTTTTCAGCAGGAACTGTTTTACACGCAGAGCCCTGTGCGCTGGGGCGTTGTCTTGATGGAGCCACCAGTTCCCCCTCTCCCACAGTGCCGGCCGCTTCAGCCTGACCGCCTCCCGGAGCCGCCGCAGCACGTCGAGGTAAAAGTCCTGGTTGACGGTTTGCCCACACCGGCACAAACTCGCTGTGGACCATCACTTTGACGTCAAAAAAGCAGATCGGCTTCGATTTTGCGGACATTTTCCTGTGTGCGGGAGGTGGAGGGTCGGCCGGAGCGAGGCGAGTCTTCGATGGATATCCGACCACTCTTAAAGAGCCCATACCACTCGAAGACCAGTTTTCTCCCCAGAGCCTCATCTTTGTAGGCGGTCTGGATCATGGTGAGTGTTTCTGTTGCTGTTTTTCCCAGTAGAAAACAAAATCTGATGCTAGCGCGCTGGTCTCGCTTATCAATGGGTTCCGCCATTTCCGGATTTTTCGAAGAAGGGACTGTAATAACAAACACTGCGTGTGAGCTGCCTGTGTGTCTTTGGGAGGTGAAATTTTTCACAGTTATGCTTAAGGCTATGCTATAGTGACATATAATGGCCAAAAGTCTGAAATCATTCTTGTTTTTTTTTTTTATAACCACAGTCCGGGGACTTTTGGGTCCCCCCTCGTAAGTAGACAATGCTAATAATTTTGTGCTTTGGATTTTTCTTCCAAATAATAGAGCTTCCGTCAACATTATCAAACATTGAACCTAACTGTTCACTAATGTGTCATAATATTCAGTAATATAAACAAGTAACTTCAATAAAAAGGTAATGAGTCACAGCGAGTGATTGTTAATTTTAAGAAATATGTAACATCATGTCACTTTTTCATCATGAATGCAAGCTGGAGTAAAAATAAAAATCTGTCTTTTTTTATCGCCCTCAGGTGGATGCATACGGATTCTTGACTGATGACTTTGACAAATACTCCACCTACTATTTCCAGAGGGACACCAAGATAAACTTCTTTTTCCACACCAACCATGATTTCTTGCTGGAGAGGGATTTGTGGATTGACCTTCACAACAGGAAGATAATCAGGCTGTATCAAAGGAATGATACAGAAAAAGTGGAGCAGCGCTGAAACTCAGAGTGGCTCTGAGGACGTTACGGACATAAGTCGGGGAGAGCCGCCATGGAAGTAACATCCAAATCGAAAGTTCTTTTCTTTCGTTTCCGAATTTCTATAGCCTCTTTTATCCAGCGTCGGTGTTTGTTCTCTTCTGTTCCGATGACTCTTGCTCCATCCCAATCCATAATGTGATTTTCTCTTTTACAATGGTCTGAAATGGCCGACTTGAGTTGTTCCTGTTCGGCTTTTCTTTTTGTTGCTCGTGTTAATGCTGTGGTGGTTTCTTTCTCACATTCTGTTTTCTGTTCCTTTTTTCGCGTGTCGAAAGTCCTCCCTGTCTCTCCAATGTATGTTTTGTTACATAACTTGCATGGAATTTTGTAGATTACATTGCATTTTTGTTCTGGTTATATTCTGTCTTGCATTTTTGTTCCGGTTGTATTCTGTCTTTGGGGTGTACAAGTATTTGTCTGAGTTTTCTTTTTGGTTTTACTGGAGTATTGATGTGATGAAAAAGCATAACATCAATAAACAAACAAACTTATCTTTATCTTTTGAAATTAATAAATCCAATTTTAGAGACACTTGCTCCCAGTGTTGCATGTTTTATTTATTCAGAGGAACTCCCCATTGTGACCTAAGTAAACTGGGGCTCTCCATCCCATGACACAAACATTGAAAAATGTGGCGCATGAGAATATCTCTACTGAGTCCTACAGACAGTGACACCTACAGGGTTATCTATGCAACAACACTTAAATTCAATCTGGTCAAATCACACCATTGTCATTCTTTCCATGAACAATTTTATTCTTAACATTGGCCTACTATATTCAAAATAGTAGCAAAAGTGCACTAGCACCTTGAACACGGCACCAGACAAAGTGCTTGAAAGCCTTCTTAAGTTTACTTTCATTCTCACTTTCATTCTTTGTAAAACAGTGCAAAACTTGTATAAAACAGTATAAAACATCTGCCATTGATTCAATGAAAATAGAAAAACAGGCAATATAAAAAGATTAATCTTATGTAAACGTTTAAAGCTGGAACATGCTTGACCTCGTAGAAAGGAAAAATTCAAATAAAGCTTAAATAAATATTTCTCGGCCTACGCTACAAAATAGTGCATTTAAACTTTTAGCAATATTGTGCTTTCTCAACAACATTGAGGGAATTTGGGCCTATAGGCTCGGACCAAGCATTAGCCTATAACAAACAGTTTTCACAGATTATCTTTAGCCTATAACTTATATACAACAAAAAGTTACCAATTTCTCTTTTAGAGTAGCCAATGATAACATCTCTACCTCCACTGGACACCACATTGAATTCATACACTTGGGAATATAGGCAGAGAAATATGATCTAGCAATTGTGACACTTGTAAACTGGGAGACCAGGGGTGCACTCTTCGTGGGCCCATTCTTCACATTTAATACATTGCACCCACACCTCCCCAGGCCTTGAGGACTTGAAGTCCTCTCCACAGACTTGGCATTCACATGAATTTGAGGTAGACGTGGATGGCTTTCTAGCGGGTGACGCCTTTGAGGTAGCAGTGGATGGCTTTGGGGTAGCGGTGGACGGTGTTGTCCTGGTGGTGGAAGCTCTCGCCCAGTTGGTGGATGCTGTGGAGGTAGTACTGTCAACTGTGAAAGTAGTGCCGTCATCCATGGAGGTTGTGGTGGCCTCTGTGGAGGTAGTGGTGTCTTCCGTGGAGGTAGTGGCGACCGCTCTAGAGGCGGATACCCTCATGGAGGTTGCTGTTGCATTTTTTTTTCTTCTGCACCTTGGTAGGCATATTGAGGCGCCGTTGGGCCAAGCGCCTATCTCGCTCCTCCCCTAAAGCCCGTTTGACTGGAGTGTCCGTCAATATAGCTGTCACTCTCTTCTTACTGCCCTTGGTGGTGGCTTTCCGAGGCCCGGGCTTCGGAAAGGGGCGCACAGCTACTGGGCTAAAGGGCTCATCTTCCTCCTCCTGAATCAAAATAAAAAGGGAAGCAAAAAGGCGATAGCAAAGGCGGGAGCAAGAGGAAACTCAATAAAATAAATATTGACACATAGGCCGAGTAGGCTAGATCTATCCAGTGTGGAAGCCGATGTAGACGTACCTAAACTGGTAGGTTCAGTTTTGCAGGAGAACCCGCATGACTTGGGCCAGGAGTGACTGCAGTGACATGGAAAGAACTGGTGGATGGGAATTCCAGCTCTTGAGTCGCAGCAGGAAGCAGGGCATCAGCACTGGAGGGATCAGGCCTGTCGATGGGAGCGAGCGATATGGAAAAATATAACATGTTTTTTTTAAGCAGTAGGGCCATCACAACACAGGATATTATCACAATATTTTCTATTTGTTTATGGTTCTTTTACCAAATTTAGCCAACAGAAACCAACAGGAAGCCCTTTGGTGCATTATTTGAAACTTTAGCGATAAGAAAATTGCAGATCTATAAGCTCGTAGCACGACACTCATCCCTAAATAGGTTAACAGTAGATTACAACACCCTACAAGGTGATTGTAATCTAAAAGAAAAAGGAGAAGGCTAACAGACATTCTACATCAGCAGGATGTAGAGCAACAGAACTGCAAATCATAGAACCCACGACCTGTCAGTGACAGAGGAAGCGGCAAAGTCAACGTCGGAGAAGATCTGTGGGTTGAAGGGATGAATCACCGAACAACGGAACCCAGATATGATATTGCCCGGAGTTGCAGCAAATGGCAGGGCAGTTGCCACAACACGTGGAACATCATAGATGCTAAATGTCTTGCCTGCAAAACAAAACATTTTAAATAATCTTTTTCAGTTGCGGGTGGACACACACACACACACACACACACACACACACACACACACACACACACACACACACACACTCACACACACACTTTATTTATCATTACCTGGATTATTTATCATCCAGAGGTCGATTGCACTGTTGACATAGTCAGGGCCGGCTCTAGGCATAGGCGAACTAGGCGGTCGCCTAGGGCGCCAAGTCCGGGGTGGGGCGCCGTGGCTGTACAAGGGGCGACACTCTGTGTGAGCACCGCTTTGACGGCCCGTGTGAGCAGCGCACTGCTCGGCATCGCTTGACCCCCCCCCACTGGTCAGCTCTCGGCGAATCTCGGCGACTCTCGGCACCCCCCCCACGGGGCGCTCAGACGCCCATCAAGCTCAGCTCGGGCACCTGAGAAGCCCGGGCTCGCCCTGGACATAGTGCTTCAGAGGCCCACATACAGTTCTGTCCAAGGGCCGCAATTTGTGGGAACAGTGGGGAGGGAATGACAGGAGAACAACACCGTTCTCCCTTCAGTAGTCGATCCCCTCGAGTGACAGGTGGGAGCCGTGGTTATCCAGGAGGAGAATAACCTTGGCCTCTGGAGTTGGTCGGGTGTGTTTCACAAAGTGGCGGAAAAACACCAGGAAATCCTCCTCCTGCATCCACCCTGACCCGTTGGCTGTGCCTGTGCACCCAGGAGGTCCTCCGATAATCATGAATGGCTGAAATTTCTTACGGGGAAATATGAACATGGGTGGAATACTGTTTCCCTGGGCATTGACCGCAAAGGCCAGGGTGACGAGTGTGCCCCTCTCCGCTGACACCATGGCTCCCAGCTGCTTCGTCCCCTTCCTGTTCCACACATGGATGGCTTCAAAGGGCTTTGTTCCAGAACCGTAGCCAGATTCTGGAAAAATGCAGCCACGTTGAATCGGTTGAAACCTGTTGCTCGTGACAGGCCAGTGGGCTCTGGACATCGAATGGACAGTTGTTTGTTTCGAGCCATGAAGCATCTGAACCAATCTTTCCCTGCCATGTTGTGCCTGCCCCATGATTGTGGATGCTTGCACCCATATCTTTTGGCTACCTGGAAAGCCAATTTGCGGACCTTGAAGACAAAAAAAAAAGAAAAAGAAAAATTAATATAGGCTATATGCATTTTATTATTTTACAGGCTACACAGTCTACTCCTGTGGTTCCCAAAGTTGGGTCCAGGGACCCCCAGGGGTCCTTGACAGAGTAAGCTAAATGATAGTTTGAAATCAAACCAAACGGACCCTTATCATTCTATAACTCGTGTGCAAGTCAAACTGAAATTAAATAAATGAAGAATCAGTGCTAGGGGTGTTGGGATTGTTTTTTTTATTTAAATGGGGGTGTGGCCCACCTTTTCAAATGGGGGTCCTTGGAATAATTTGTGTAAATTTGGGGGTCCCTGATATGAAAACATTTGGGAACCACACACCACACACACACACACACACACACACACACCACACACACACACACTTACTTTTTGTGTTTCAATAATCATTCCCACCTCCTTTGGGCACAGTCCATCGTACAGGTTTGCAGACTTGATGAGATACTTCACTAAAATGTCCTCCTGCTCAGAAGTGAAGACCTTGAAGTGTGATCTGCAACCAGTACTGGGCATCTACAAGTTACCCTGTCTCTCCATTGCTTTCCTTGCTTTGCAATATCTATAGAGAGTTACATGGCACATTTTGTAGCTTTTGGCCACACTCCTAACAGACAAACCCATCCGCAGGACTTCATCTGAAGCTTGGTTTATTAATACCGCCTGGGTTATTAGACCCCTCTTCCTCAACATGAGCCTGGGCATTCTGTTAAAAACAAACAAGAGAGCAAAATTATCCAAGCTGCACTAGCCATTGCCTTAATTGTAAGACTTGTTACAACTGATATGCGGATGCAGTTTGTTTGGCGTTGTTCACAGAACAGAGTGAACGTGCAAATCCCGTTAAAACGACGCAATCTGTTGGAGAACATGTACACGTAGACACCAAAGTGGATTTTAGCTTGACAACATTAAAGAAAGGCGTTTCAAACAAAAGATAGCAGAGTTGTAAATTTTTACTAACTTTCTACAAAACCAACGTTTCTTCCCACATCTTCTAGCAGCATGAACGAAAAGACTTCATACTTCCTGGGCACATAGCTTACGTTCCTGGCGTCACGATGAAAATTAACGTATCAATCAATCAATCAATCAATTTATTTTTGTATAGCCCAGTATCACAACAACAGTTGCCTCAGAGGGCTTCAAGATGTTACATTGGTCGGTAAAAATAAAAACAGTGAATAAGCATAATGCTAATATGTCAAATTCACAGTAACGAGACAAAACGAAGCAACCACCGCCTTAGACCCTCACATCCGGCAAGAAAAAACTCAAAACCCAGTGGGAAAAGAAGAAATCTTGGGGAGAACCACAGTATGGAGGGATCCCACTCCCAGGGATGGACAGCTTTGGCAACAGCTAGCATGAGACAATAAGAAGTAAAGCTTCGGGCTCTCTTGAGTACAGTCCGTTGGACGGTCCAGCACAGGAACCACGGATCCCAGAAGTAGAACCGGAGCCAGTTCGCGGGCACAGCAGCGACAGGAGTGTCCTCCCGATCCGGACAGAGCTTGTTCGTAGGCCCTCGTAATAATGGAGTCAGCAACTGAAACTCGAGAAGACTCCCCCTCGAAGGGGGGGACAACAGGTGAAAAGCAATGAACGGACTAAAGGGAATAACATTCAGACATTAGTGGTTAGGGCTCAGTGCACCGTACTTCCCACAGCATTCTAGCTCCTCGGGCAGCTTTGTGGATAGTTTAGTATTTAAACTAGTATTTAGTTAGTATAGTTTAGATAGTTTAGATAGTTTAGTTTAGTTTAATTTAGTTTGGTTTAGTTTAGTTTAGTTTAATTTAGTTTAGAATCCCTAGCTGACCTGATCATAGGCTGCATCGAAGAGAAACGTCTTGAGCCTAACCTTAAATGTGGAGACTGTGTCTGCCTTTTTGACACCACTTGGAAGCTGGTTCCATAAAAACGGTGCCTGATAGCTAAAGACTCTTCCACCCAGTGTCCATTTAGAGACTCTAGGAGTCACCAGTAACCCTGTATTTTGAGAGCGAAGTGCTCTGATTGGTTGATAAGGCGTTAAAGCATCTTGGAGATAGGTCGGAGCCATCCCATTTAGGATTTTGTAAGTGAGGAGAAGGATTTTAAATCTAACTCTAAACTCGACAGGAAGCCAGTGAAGAGATTTTAGAACGGGAGTAATGTGTTTGCGTCTTCTAGTTCCGGTTAATAATCTGGCGGCTGCATTTTGAACCAACTGAAAGTTGTTTCATGCACTTTTTGGGCAGGCTGCAAGAAGGGAGTTGCAGTAGTCCAGTCGTAGAATGTTTCTTATTTTAGCGATGTTGCGCAAGAGGAAATATGCTGTTTTACAAGCCAGGTTGATATGTGCCTTTAAAGGAGATATCCTGGTCAAATAAGACCCTGAGGTTCCTGACAGTAGAGGAGGAGGATACACTGACGTTATCTAAGGTGATAATCTGTTCAGATAGACACTCTCTCAGTTTATGGGGGCCTAGTATAATGACCTCTGTTTTGCCAGGTTAAGACGGAGATAGTTCGTAGTCATCCAGGTTTTAATTTCTCTGATACAGTCACTGAGTCTGTCTATTTGATTAGTTTGATCAGGTTTCATAAGTAAATACAATTGTGTGTCATCTGCATAGCAATGAAAATTGATATCGTGACTTCTAATTATGTTCCCTAAAGGAAGCATATAAAACAGAAATAAAATTGGCCCAAGCACGGACCCTTGAGGAACCCCATAACTGACCTGGGAGCACGGTGAGGACTGTTGGTTAACGTGAACAAATTGGTACCTATTAGATAAATTGGATTTGAACCAGCAGAGGGCTTTTCCTCTGATGCCGACCTCACATTCTAACCTCTGCAGGAGAATATTGTGGTCAATTGTATCAAAAGCTGCACTGAGGTCTAGGAGAACCAGGATTGAGACTAGACCTGCGTCAGCCGCCAATAGCAAGTCATTAGTGACTTTAACTAAAGCAGTCTCAGCGCTGTAATAAGCTCTATATCCTGACTGAAATTTCTCAAATAAACTATTGTCCTGTAGGTGGCGGCAAAGCTGTTTAACCACGACTTTTTCCAGGACTTTTGAAATAAAAGGCAGATTTGATATCGGTCTGTAGTTGGCTAGAATATCAGGATGAAGATTAGGTTTTTTTCAGCAGTGGTTTGATTACTGCGAATTTAAATGACTGTGGCACATAGCCAATTTCTAGAGACGTATTTATTATAGTTAGATTGTATTTAAGATAACTGGAAGAATATCTTAGAAAGCTTAGTGGAACTGGATCAAGGAGACAGGTCGAAGTTTTAGAAGACATTACAATCGAAGTAATCTCAGCCCCATTTACTGATGAGAAACTATCTAGTATTTCAGGTATTTCAGGTGGCGGCAGTGGCTGGATTCCCTGAGCTTGATCTGAGGAAAGTGCTTCATTGATTTTACCTCTGATGGTTATGATTTTATCATTAAAGAATTTAAAAAAGTCATGGCAGTTTAAAGATTCTGGGATTACTGGTTCCACTACAGTATGACTGTTTGTCAGTCTGGCTACAGTGTTGAACAGAAACCAAAGGTTATTTTTGTTTATTTCTATTAAACAAGAGTAATATAATGTCTTGGCTTTAAAAAGAGTTTGTTTATAGCTTAGCAAGCTACATTTCCAAGCCTTCAGAGATTGTTCCGACTTAGATTTACGCCACAGTCTTTCTAATTGCTGAGTTTTTTGTTTGAGAACACGGGTTTCAGAATTAAACCATGGAGCAACACGCCTGGGTCGATTGGTTTTCAGCTGCAATGGAGCCACTACGTCAAGGGCAGATTTTAGTGAGTGCATAGCACTGTCAACAAACTGATCAGTTATCACTAGTATCAAGAGATAACCTGCATGTTACAACTGTGCAGGGCAGCTCTCCCTATTAAAACAGACTGCGAGTGTGAAGACAATGTGAAATGTGAGGGAATGAAACCTTAAAAAAATCAATGGAGGGGAAGTTTTCACTGAGCTTCTTCATTGAATGAAGAGCGATGACTGCCTGTGTGAAGCTTTCTGGAAACAGCTGATGGCAGATCAGCTGACTGAATGAGTAGGAATTATGTTTCCTCCAGTTGGCTGAGCAAGACAGAGTCTGATTTTATTTCATGAGATGCATGGTAATCTTGCATAAGAAGAACCAAGGATTTTGAGTCAGTCATAACCTCTTGAAGCTCGCTTGTCCCTCACATGAGACATTCTCATAGTCATCTCACTAAGTTTCTCTAGGCGAGTTGCAGATGAAGCTTTTCAGGTCTTTTTTTGTGATGAAGTCCAAAGAGGTTTCTTTTTGCAACTTTCAAACCTCAGTAACAGATCCACACACCCAGACTTGCGTTGCACAGGCAGTTTTAAAGGCACACCAGTAGAGGGCGGTATACTGACACTGTTGAATGTGTTGGGTGAACGTGAAGCCACCATCTCTGTTCTTTTCTTTTTTTCCAACAAAAAACAGACCAGTTTTGCCAGACCAGGGAAAACACATAGAATATAAGTTTATGAAGCAGAGCTGTCGCCTCTCACAGACAAACTCTAAACTCACATTCAAGTTTCAGAGTTTTTCATTATTCAACTTACAAATCTGTGACATTTATTGTTGCCTTGTGACAAATGGTTTTTGTTTAGTACTTTTTATATTATATCGTATTTACTGTATTGTATTTATTTTATCCCCACACTGGAATACAGTTAGAGTCCTTCCTGTGTGGAGTTTGCATGATCTTCCTGTGTGTAAATGACTCACAGTCAGCTGAATACAGTGAGGCGAGACGGATGATGGAGAGATATCCCTGCAGTATATTTATTTTCCTCACCTTCAGTCTTTACCACAAACTGCACCCTGATTGTATAATGCAGACACAAGTACGCACATGTGGCAGCATTTCTGTTGAAAATGAATCCAGGACAATATTTCTCCACAGAAATCACTTGTCGGCAACAGAAATCATTCTTCGATAATGTTTTGTGTTGATTAAAGCAGAGGAATGATGAGTGTTGTCAAATTCATCACCACATAAAAGTACAAAACTTATCACGGTTTATAATAAAGTTGTTAAACGCATGCGTCATTACTGAGAATTTATTATTTTTCTGTGCCATTTTGTGGTTGCTTTGCTTTATTTTTTTTCCCTGCATGTGCATAATATCCGTGATTTAGTTTGGCATTAAAATTAAAATAATGGGAATAAAGCAACAAGTCCTCCAACCAGAGTCCTGCACCTCCAATTTTCCAGACCCGCCCCGGCCCGACCCGGGGACGTACAAACCCGCAACCAAACCTGCAAACCCGTGCATCAGCCCGATTAGTACCACGACCCGATGAAACACGACCCGCAGCCCGACCCGTAACCCGTTTCTAAAGTAATCAGTTTGGGTCATATTGTCTGAATACTGAAGAGCATATCGCCACAGTTAAGGTGCAGTGAGTAAACAACGCACCTGAATGAAGCAGCTGTTCCAATAAAAGCCTGACTTCAGTCATAAATCATCAGCCCTGCGTGTTCTTCTCCCATACAACTGTAAAACCACTCGTTTGTTACATTAATGCTTTTAAACTTTTAATCTCTTAAAGGGAACTTTACGTGTGTAATAGTAGACTTACTTTCTGTCCAGACTTGAGCGGCGCTCAGCAGTTACGAGCAGTGACATGTTTTAGAATCCATCGAGGAGAAAGTAATCCATCAGGGAAACACTGTGCAATGTTTGAACACTTCAGGAACATTACAAAGTGATAGTTGTACGTTTTATCCATTTATTTCTCAAATATCTAAAAATCTCATTTTACTTGGAGCAAATTTGACCAAATGATGGTGCTTAATTGATTTTCTTAACTGGACATTGCGGCACCCTGTACGGGCAGCAGAAAAGACTTAGTGGAGTCAATCATCTGCATGATACCATCAGATGGATTTATTTTTTTCATTTTATAACATTTTCGCCGGTCATGATGTGCATGCCAAATTTGATGAGTTTCCGTGAATGTTTAGGGGGTCAGATTTGGGTTTAGTTGATAGGTCAGTTTAAAGGAGGGGAGTGGATCTTCATTGGGTGGCAGCACCACGGACAGACTCCTGTCAGGGAATCTTTAATCAGATTTATTGAAATGCAGCAGGGAACTGGAACAGGTCATTGGTGTATATATTTAAATGAACATGTGTGTGTGTGTGTGGTCTGGAATAAAGAAAAAAAAACAGAAAAGGTGTCATGGGGATGATTCAGTAACATTAGCAATCAGTATATGTCTAGTATACAATAATGTAACATTAAACAGGAAACATACAGTAAATGCAAATAATTACTAGGAAACAGGGGGACACATGGTGAAAACACATAGGACATTCATATACAGGGGATTTAGGTCATTAATATTAGGTAAACATGGTTAACATAGTGCAAAAGTAAGTACAAACAGTCACGTGACATAGAGAGATATTAAGTGGGCTGCAGTACGTGGGACACAAACACAATCATAGCTAAATTCTCGTCTTCCAAATAGACACAAAAGGGGTAATACTACACAATTATCAAAGTTAGAAACTTACTTGAACTTCAAATAACGCACACAGAACACGGAAAACTGTTCAGTCCCTTCCTTGTCTGTGCCAGAGGTGAGTGGAGCCGAATCAGTTAAGAGCCAGCATGCTGCTTGGCTGTTCATTCGCTCTCTGCGTGCTGAGGTGTTCAAGGGAGCTGCGTAAAGAGCAGTGTTCATCACATAGGCTTTCAGACACTGCCGCCCCCAACTGTCCACATGGCAGTTGAAAGTCAGGAGAAAGTCTATGTGGAGATGTCTCATCCGGGTCTTCAAGAGGTGGTAGCAGGATGAGTCTGGCGACTGGACGAAGGTAAGTGCAGTGCTTCACTTGGACGTTGGCTGTACGGATGCATCCATCAGCTCCCACATGTGTCTGATGATCAGTCCTACTGGCCATGAAGCTCGAGGAAGCTGAGGATCCACTATCAAGACGACTTCACCAACAGTTGCTTTACCGTCCTTCCTCCACTTGCTGCGCTCTTGCAGTCCTGGCAGGTAATGTCGAATAAAAGACGACCAGAAGTGATCAGCGATGACTTGACTGTGCTTCCAGTGCCTCCTTCCTAAGTCACCGGGGTCATTAACTGCTTGAGGCAGAGATGAGTCATGACGGCCCCTGAGGAGGGAGGTTAGGCGTGACTGGGTCTTGGGTCTGAGGCGTCTGATGACAGGTAACCTAAGGGTTTAGCATTTACAATGCTCTCTACTTCGAGTGTAGTCATGAGCACTGGTTCAGGAACAGATTGGTCTTTGAGGACGACCCTGAGGGCGGTCTTGATCGACTTTACTTCCCTCTCCCACGTGCCGCCGAAGTGTGGCATGCTCGGGGGGTTGAACTTGAACGAGATCTGATATGCTGCGAGTTGTTCTTTCAGTTGAGGTGCCATGGAGGCGACTGCTTCCACGCAACTCACACTCTCCGCCGACGAAGTTGGTCCCGTTGTCCATGAGGAGTTCGAATGGTGTGCCACGCCGTGAAATTAATCTTCTCAATGACAACAGAAAGGCGTCTGTGTCAAGATTTTCCAGCTTATCCAAATGCACTGAACGGGGTTGTCATGCACTTGGTTAACAATTCCCCCACCGTTCCTTGGTGCGACGGCCGATCATCACCTGAAAGGTCCAAAGCAATCAAACTCCAGTGGAATAAAATGGTGGCTTGTGGAGTCGAAGACCAAGCATGTGGGTAGTCAGCCATCTTGTGTAACATCCGGCTTTTGCTCTCCATCGTTGGCATTCAAGACACGAATGCTGGTGCTTTCGTATGGCCTCTCTGCCACGGATAATCCAGAGAGTTCAGCAAGAACCCTTTCTGGACCAGGATGGAGAAGTGACTCATCAGTGTCTTTGATAATGAGCTTCGTAACAGGGTGTCGTGGGGTCCAGGACAACTGGATGGATGGTATCCAGATCAAGACCTTCGGCATGTCTAACCTAGAACTTCCAGGTTTTCTTGTCTACCATGACATTCTAGAGAGGGGCCAAATGGCCCCTATTTTAAATGCGCAGCTCAGCGGCCACTGTTGGCCCTTCTTTTCATTTGTAAATGCAGCCGATACCTTCCAGCTTGTTGGTTCATGCAGACCTCTTAGCGGGAGGGGGAGGCTTGAAATTAAAAGAGCCAGGAACGACTGAGAGCTTTCCTCTTGAGGATGGCAGAGAAGATTCTTTCCAAACACAGTGAACTTTTTTAGTCATCAGAAATAGTCAAAAAAACTATTGACTGTTTCTAACATTTTTCCACACCTGTGATTCGGCTTTGAACATATGTGGTTTGAGTGGTGAGAGTTTGCAGAGCCATTGAAATATTGTACAGATATCCTGCTTTGCAATGAGAGATAATCACCTTCCTTTTTACTTTGTTGGGACAGAAAAGCATGACCAAAACTAGTTTTGGTAAACTGCAAGTCTCAGGTTTTCTCCTCTATCTATAGAGGAATAATTAATTTACCAAACACAGCGGATGTGTGAGCCTGACTGCAGAAAGAGCCTCACTGACCAGTTGTTGTGTTTGTCCTGATCTTGTCAGCTGGCGATGTTGTGATAAAAATAGTTATGCTGCTAAATTAACATTTGTGACTGGGAGACGTTTAATGAGCCATACGGATAAAGAAGGGGAAAAAATGGCTCACATTTCAGTGGCCGGTGGGCTCAACACGTCTGTTTTATTTCAAGCAAACTCTGAGTTTTACTTGAATTTACAGACATTCAGTGAGATACGATCCCAGATGGACCGGTCCATTCTGGTCAAATACTGTTGTATCATATATTTATTCAGCAGAATTGTTGAATTTTTAGGCCCATTACCAGGAAGCCCTAAAAATACTAATGTTAAAATATTAGTGCGTCCATATCAGACGGATCCATTTCCAAAAGATGCATTTCAGGACAATTCTGGTCAAAATACTATTGTAATACAATTCTTAATTATGCAGATAATGATTAACTCCTTTTTCTACGTTTGCTGTGAACGACATGCTTTGTTGCCACGGCCACAGACAGAGAAAAGGAGACTTACTTCTGTGTCTTTGCGATTTTGCAAATCTGTGGTTTAGAGTCATGTTGCTCATAAATGAAAGACTGTTTTGTACCGTGGAAGGACCCCTCAACTGGTAACTTGACTGTATGCATATGCGTGTGTATAGATTAGTCATTGATTAAAGATGATTTGCTGCATGATCCCCCGCCCCCTCACACACGCACACACACACACACACACACTGCCTGCAGGAAGTCAGCGGCGAGCAGTGGATGAAATGCTGCCAATGGCCACTCCGTGAAGGGAGCTAGCGGGCTCCTGGACAAGCTGCTTCCAGGTGGTGGCACTGACCGGGATCAGGAAGTTGTGAAGGTGGGCTGCTGGTCACTGTATCAACAAAGGCAGATTTTGTCAGCCTCAGTGTTGTCCAGTTCTGGATCAGACGACGGCATAGTGGGCCTCTCAGCTTCAGCAGACACAGGAAATGTGGACCTTTATTCCAGCGGTGTTTCCTGTGCCATCTCTTGCAGAGTGAGTCTGCAGGTAATGTCATCTGCGGGGTTGTGTTGTGAGTCGACAGAGCGCCACTGTGAGGGGTCTGTAAGATTCTGAATCTCTGTGACACAAGTCCCCACAAAGATTTTGTACCGGCAGGAGTCTGACTTTATCCAGTACAGCACAGTCGTTGAGTCTGACCAGAGGGTGATGTGCTCGGGTGGAACAGCAAGTTCAGTCTTGATAACACTGGCAAGCTGCACACCCGTGAGAGCGGCACTGAGTTTGAGACGTGGATGGAAAGTTGTTTCTGGGAGCAACGCGGGATCTGGCAAACACAAACAATACGTGGGTGTGCTGACTTTTATCTCCTGTCTGCATGAAGGCGACTGACCCGTAGGCGTGCTCAGATGCGTCATAGAAGATGTGAATATGTCTGGTGGTATTGGTGGTATCGGCAGAAGCTGGTGCATAAGGACATGGCAGCTTGAGATGTTCGAGAGCTGGAATCTCCTCTACCCATCTCAACCATTTGTCCAGGAGGTCGGCAGGATGGATCTGATCATCCCAACCGATGTTGGATTTCCACATGTCTTGGATAAGCACCTTACATCTGGTGGTGAAAGGTACAATGTAGCCTAGTGGATCGTAGAGCTTGGCCAGAACACTGTAGACATGTCAGAGAGTGGCACCTGAGGGTTCAGTGGGACGATACTTGTCTGAGGGTATTGTTCAGGCAATCCCAGGTGAGACCAAGAGTGAGTTTGTTGAGGTTGTCACTTGTTTTGGATAGCCATAGCTTGCTACTGTCTGACTGAGCTTCAGGAGGTAAGTGTGCAACAACTTCGGGCACGTTGCTAGCCCACTGCCTGATCTCGAATCCTCCCTTGCTCAGTAGTGCACGCAGGCTATCGACCAGGGCCTGGGCGTCCTCAGCTTCACTCAAACTATGAAGGCAGTTGTCGACATCGAACGAGTGCTCAACCACTTGCATGAGGAGAGAATCTAGTGACTCATGATCCCTGACGTGCTGTTGTAGGGCATACACTGCGCAGCAAGGGCTGCAAGTAATGCCGAAAGGCAATACCTGCCACTTGAAAATGCGAGGCTCCAATGCTTTCTCTGTGTTCCTCCACAGGAATCAGAGAAGTAGTCGGTCATTGGGTAGCAACCGGATCTGATGAAACATCGACTTGATGTCTCCACCGATGGCTACTGAGTGGCTTCTAAACCTGAGTAGAACTCCAATCAAGGTAGGACCCAATGTAGGCCCTGGGAGCCATTGGTCATTCAGGGATTGGCCTTTGAAAGAGAATGAACAGTTGAAAACGACTCTGTCCTTTCCATTGTGGTGCACTATATGATGTGGCACATACTATGACTCTGTGGTCTTGGCTGCTTCTTCTAAGGCAGGGGTGGGGAACCCTGGTCCTGGAGGGCCGCAAACCTGCATGTTTTCCATGTCTCCCTGCTTCAACACAGCTGATTGCAATGAGGCTCGTTATCTGGCTTTCTGCAGGACTTGGCCATGAATCTTGATTCGATTCAGGTGTGTTGAAGCAGGGAGACATGGAAAACATGCAGGTTTGCGGCCCTCCAGGACCAGGGTTCCCCACCCCTGTTCTAAGGGGATCTCTGCAACAGAACCGGCTTCAACAAGCTTGTCCATCTCTTTGCAGTAAGAGGCTGTACGTGTGGGATCTTTAGCTAACCTGCGCTCAATGCTGTGTAGATTGGGCATCACTGCATCAGTGGGTGCTCGCAGTGCTGTGACTGGTTGGAGAGGGGTAGCGTAGCGCTGTATGTCATCCACAGAAACTTGCTCAGAGGTTGTCTGTAGCAGGGTGAGGGCTTGTTGGTCCTGTATAGAACGGAATACAGTCTTCTCACTGACATAAGGGAGTGTATTGATGTGCCAAAGGCGTTCCACGTTCCTCAGGAGCTCGGTGTAAGGAGAGTCAGTGGCGATGTGTAGACAGGACTGATGAGAAGAGACTAGCATGATCACTGAAGGACCTTGTAGGGACCAGCCTAATCTGGTGCAGATGGCTATGGAGGATGTGCTGTGTAGCGGAGACAATACAGAGGGACAGTTTTCTCTACCTCCGCACTTCAGATGTGCATCCCACACATTGAACTTGATTTCTACAAACGATGTAAATAAGTGGTTGACGGCGAATTCTGAATCTAAAGCTGTGTACCGAAGTGCAACTGCAAAGTGCTCTGCCCTGTGGACTAAGCTAGTCACTCTACTGTAGCTTCTGAAGTTGTGGAGGAACTCTGTAAAAAAATGTTTGTGGTTCCTACATCAATGAGATGGAACTCGTTTCATGACGCCCTGTCCTGCATCATTGCGCTTCCCCTCCACACGCTTAACTCTCTGTGCAGTAGACTTGAGATTAAAGCGTTCACCGAAAAGGAATATCAATTCCTCAGAGAATACTGTGCGGTTATGAAACCGATCGTGTGGCACAGTGGTGGGCGCAGTCCGCTAATTAGCTAACCACTAATTAGCGAAGCTAACATTTCATTAGTGGATTAGTTTTCAGCTAACTTTGAATAACATTAGCGGACTAATTAGCTTTCGCTAAATTTACACATTAGCGTAGTGGTAGCTCTGGGAGCCAATGTAGGCTGACTCTAGTTTCCGAGGGTACTTGAACGCCTCTTGTACGTGCTTCCGTTACTGTGCAAAGTAATGAAAGTCTCTCCTCTGCAGTTAAAAAAACGCCGACATTTGTTTAAAAAAAACATGGATTTTGTAATGCATAAATCCCGATCCGTTTGTCAGATTGAAATGACTCAAAAACTGTTGGAAATCCCCGGAACTCAAGATTCCGCCGTTTTCTCCTCCTGTCCTCTTTTTTTCTGCATCACGTGAATCTCTGTCGCTTAGTGTGTGTGAGTGTGTGTGAGTGTGTGTGAGTGTGTGTTTGTGTTTTTGTTGTTTGTTGATTGGGTGCGTACGTGCGTATGTCTTGTGTGTGTCCATCTCTCTTGTGATTAGACCCAAGTGACAAATTATGGATGGGCGAGCAACACCATCCATAACTAATCGCCATTTAATTTATTTTATTTTGAAAATTGACCGGATTCTCTTGCCTTTTCTGTTTCCTTCTTCCTGTCTGGTCCGATCTGCTTGATCCAGCTTGACAAATGGCGCTCGAGGCTTGCGTGAAAAATTGAACGGAGTGGGCGCGCTGCAGAGCTCCCCTGCGCGTTATGTGCAGGCAGTCAGATAGGTTAACATGGGAGGCGATCAGAAACTCTGTGCGCGGCGCTTCCGTGTCCAGTGCGTTCCCCCCGTTAGGCCTGTTGCAGAGCCTGCAGCAGCTGTGGGTGAGGCAGTTAGCGGTTAGCGGATATTGTTAGCTTCAGCTAAACCTTTTAGCAGTTTATCGGTTTAGCGTTATCGAAGCTGACTTTTCAGTTAGTGGAAGAACGGTTTTCGAAGCTAACTTTTTGGTTAGCTGTGCCCACCACTGCCGTGGCATTAGACATTCTGCAAGGTGAGGATCATTGTTACTACGGACCGCTCTTGCCAACTCTGGAGAGTATAATGTCAAGGACAGTGGCTCTGAAACAAGGGCTAAGTCGGATGACAGCAGGTCTTGCTGATGCCATCGTAGAGGTAGGTCTATTTTATATTTCATTGCACGCTGCTTCAAATGCTAATTTAGTCATGCAAGTAATGAGATCGTGTAGCTTCATATAGTGCTTCTCATCTGGCCTGAATAAACAACGAGGACCTATTTTTATGCAAACAAACCGTTTCTCACCTGTTAAAAAGTCCGCTGATCTAAACCTACCGCTTTGCGCGTTGCTATGGTGACGCCCTGGCAGAGTGATACAGGCTTATATGACAGTGATTGCTGAATTGTGTGCACATCATACACAGAATTAATGCACGCCAGATTGATTAGAATTCTCACTGACCATGGTATAAAGAATTCTCATAAGGTCAGTGAGAATTCTAATATCAACTGGCTGCATTAATTCTGTGTTTGCATACCAGTTCGACAAGTTAAATCGCTGCCATATTGCTCTGCCACGGCCGTCACCATAGCAACGCGCAAACCAGCTGGTTTAGATCAGCTGACTAAAATCTGATGATGAGCGCACTCTATTCCTCTTGAAAAAGTTTGGTTAGCATAAAAAAATAGATTCGAGGCCTGACAGGCAACTGACGTTTACAGTATATTTGCATTAATGACTGGAGCTGTTTAATGTGGTTCAGCATGTGACTCTGAACCAGATGCTGTGTGGTAGTCTTGCAGCATGTGTGTTTTTAAAGTTTTGTTTGTTTTATTTGCTGTGCATTTTCAGTATTTATTTTTAAATGTATTTATTTACTGGAGTACAACTACTCATGATATCCAGGGGCAAAAGGGATCTCAGGGCATAAGCTCATTGACAAAAGAGCAAAGAGCCAATAGTATTTTGCACCTTATTTGCACTATGACTTTTTTTTCTATAAATGGGAAATGGTACTTTTGTTGTACTTCTGATACTGTTGCATTTTTTTTATTATATTTTAGTGTTGACATTTTCTGTGTGTGAAAAAGGCAAAAGGAATTATTTTTTATTGAAATGTTGACATTGTTGTAGTATACTTGGGTTGGTTAATAAAATTGTGATTTATTTGGTTAAAATCTTGGTCTTGTTTTACTATCCTGGTGAGGTCATTACAAATAGCGCTCCTCTCTCTCTCAGCTCACTCGGGTCACTGTGCAGCTCCCCTTCTCCTTCTGCTGATCAGACAGACAGACTGGCTCATTATGGCAATTAAGATGAGGAAGAGGAGCAGGAACTGTTGGGAGCTACTTTACAGCGTCAGACAGTGAAACTGCTACCTGTGATGTATGTAAAATGAAAATAAAAATGAAAAAACTTAAAAAAAAAAAAAAAAACTAGCAAAAGGTATCGGTATTGGTATCGGCCCAGTATTTACTTGGTATCGGATCAATACCAAAATTTGGAGTATCGCCCACCTCTAGCGGTAGGCTCAGGACTGGCGTTGTGGTAGCAGTGGTGGCGGTTGGACCAGGACAAGCGGTGGAGGAGACTTTCGAGTGCTTGTTGACATGGGCGTTGGTTTATCAGAAGTGGGTTGGTCTAAAACTGTATGCTGGACTTCGTCCTCGGTCTCTGATAAGGACTTGACAGCCTTGGCAATCTTCACCTCTTTCTCCAACTTCTTAAGGCGTCTACGCCCCAACTCTCTGGCCATCCTCTCTTTAGCTCGTTGTGCTTCCTCTTGTAGTCTCTGACCTTCTCTGAGCTGTGCATCCAGCCTGTTAGTTTCCAAATCTGCTTCACTTTCTGCCTCTATCTCCTCCTGTAGGTCAGCCAACTCCATACCTTTGATGCACTCCTCCAGTGCGGCTGTCTTGACGTTGGGCATAGTTTCGTAGTTTGCTCCCTTGGGAACCCCGAGAGGACCTCCGTGAACTTGTGCTGGACCGGTAACCTGATGCACTCCCACCTCTGAAAAGCCTGGTCTCACTACGTTGTCCCACTGGAAGCGAGGAGGCTTGGGGAGCAAACTGTTGAGAGGGAAGTAGAGTAACATCATAATCTGCCAGGTGCTGGGGTGGATGGGAGTCTCTCCTGGGTCGGCTGGTGTCCTGCTGCTTATCTTCTGAAGCTGATGCCATAGTGTGGAGGGAGGAACCCAAAATCTGACTCAAAGGGCCAGTGTAAAGGAGGGGGGTGGATCTTCATTGGGTGGCAGCACTACGGACAGACTCCGTCAGAGAATCTTTAATCAGCTTTATTGAAATGCAGCAGGGACCTGGAACAGGTCATTGGTGTGTATATTTAAATGAATGTGTGTGTGTGTGTGTGTGTGTGTGTGTGTGTGTGGTGTGTGTGTGTGTGTGTGTGGTCTGGAATAAAGAAAAAAAAACAGAAAAGGTGTCATGGTGATGATTCAGTAACATTAGCAATCAGTATAATATTGTAGTGACCACGGGAGGTCGCTAGGGGGCACCAGAGGGCCGCTGCCCTGCTGACTGTGTTGGAGCGCAAAGGCTCATGGGAGGCGGGACTATTTGGGCCAGTTCGGTCATTTGTGTGTTTTTGTGTTTATTTGTAGGGATGAGCGAGTACAGTACTATCTGTATCTGTATCTGTATCTGTTTACCCATCCAAATTATCTGTATCTGTATCTGTACTCGGAGGGGCGTGGTCTAAACCGGAAGTGGGCGTGGTTTAACGGGAAACGGGCTGGGGCAGAAATTGGTGCTATTTTAAGTCTGAAATTGATATGGATTGCTCAGAAGTTGCTATATTGATTTTTCATTTGAAAACTATTTACAGAACAGTCTCAATGATATAATGTAGCCTACACATTTTTTTTTATTTTAGTCAGAACATGAATATTTTTAAAGTTATATAAATGATTGTTTATTCACACAAAACCTCAGAAATAAAATTTGAATATTTTTGGTCACAATAGTAAAGGAACTATTTACAGAAAAAGTATTTTTTATTGAGTCAGAATATGAATATATTAATTGTATGAATGCCTCTCCCCATGATCCCCACCGGAATCTCCGCAGCGTCCAGGGAAACCTCTCATCCGCCCCTCCTGAGCTTCCTGGTCATGTCCACGGCTGCAGCGCCACGGACATGACCAGGACGTGGACCTCGGTCCAGTTATCATCTCTCTCCCACAGATCACACCGTCCCAGTGGAGCACAAGCCCAAATTATTATGAAAAAGACGAGAAAAAAGGGGGAAAAAAAACGCGAGGGAAAACGAAACTTAAAAACCCCTTAAAAAAAAAAAAAAACCCTGAGCATGCACAATCGCCCGACGTTTCGACCTTATAAGGTGTTCCTCAGGCACAATGCACGCTACAAAGAAATAAAATACCGCATTTTTAATTTATCAGGTCCGAATGGCTTCTCTCACAAGGATCCTGCCGCCTCGGTGGAGCACGGAGCAGAATGAAGGACCAATGAGGATCTCCCATCAGCATGAGTACGAGAACGGGCAATGCTCGGGCTGTACTCGGATTCGGAAAAAATGCATTATCCGTAATGAGTACTCGTTTAAAACGAGTATTCGGCTCATCCCTATTTATTTGCCTTCGTTTTATTATGGGGGAGTTGTATTTATTGTTGTGTGCTGTTGCCATCCGTTTTGTGTCCTTTTATTTTCATTTATGTGCGCACGTGGGTCAGGGAGACCTCTGGGGGAGTGACCTGGCCTGCGCGCCGCCGGGAAGGGCGCTCTTTGGCATGGGTTAGTTGTTTTAACAATAAACTCCAGTGCTTGTGTGAACTAAAGATTCTCCTTCGGTATTGCTGCTGCTCGCCACATTGGTGTCAGAAGTGGGATGGAGCCATGGCAAACTCCAGAGGAAATACGTCTGGAGATCACAAGAAGGATTGCCACGCAGTGGGGGACACCGAGCTGGCCCGACGGATCCAGCGATCGGCGGAAGCACCGCCCAGAAGCGGCAAGGATGGCCGAAGACGGTGAAGATCGTGAGGATGCAGGAGCTCGCCCACCAGCGCCACGGCGAGAGCTGCCGTCAAGCTGTATGACGGCGCCGGCTCACTGGAGCTCTTCATCAAGCAGACACGAGTCGCCGTTACGCACAACGGCTGGAGTGACCAAGATACCGCTGCATCTAGCCCTGGCCTTGGAAGGCAAGGCCCAGCAAGTCCTCCTCGATCTGGCGCTGGGAGAAGAGTGGGTCCTGGCCGGGTTAATCACCGCACTTGAGCGACACTTTGGGCGCGCACCGTAGTGGCCGCTGAGAGAGAAAAACTGAGTAATCGCCGAAGGAGAAACTTGGGCTACTTCGCCGCCGACGTCCAGCTATACGTGCGGCAGGGCTTCCCCACCTTTCCCGTAAGCGTGCTGGAGGAACTGGCCCTAAACGCATTCCTGCAAGGAGTCACACCCGAGCGGCTGCGTCAGCATGTACGGCTCGCTACACAGCAGACCTTGTAGGAGGCCCTCCTGGAAGCAGAACGAGCCGAGGCAATCCTCTCCACACCACGGGTCGGCGCATCACGCCCCGCGTTCGACTGGCTGAACCCGCAGAAGAAGAAGCCGAAACAGCCCTCCAGGCACAGCGCTCCACATCGCCCCAAACAATTCATCGGAAATGCCGCGAAGATGATCGCTGTTACCGGTGTGGCGAGCAAGGCCACGTCGCAAGAAACTGTCCGGCGCCCACCCCGAAAAGTCAGGCTCCGGGGAAACGGGAGAGGACCGGCGCTGTGAGGGGGTCGCCGCTCTCCGCTCCAACCCCTCGCCCAGACCCGTGTCCGCTGGTGGGACAGTGCGGCCGCGCAAAAGGGCTGTATCTGTCCTGTCACGTAAACAATCAACCGTGCCACGCCCTCATCGACACCGGCTCCACCATCTCCATCGTGCGGCCTGGCTTCCTCCCTGACACGGCGGGCCGACCCTCCGCCGACTGGGCCCCCACCGACGTCAAGCTGATGACCGTCTCCGGGGAGAAGATTGACTTGGCGGGGAAGAAGCAGCTGACTGTCCGCGCCAGCGACCGAAAGATAAAACACGAATTCTGGCTCGCCAATATCCAGGCCCCCTGCATCATTGGTCTGGACCTGCTGAGCTGCTGGAGAGCCAAGATCGACGTGGCCCGCAGCATCATCCTGGGGTCCCACTTCCTCCCGCTCCACCTGACCAGGAGAAACACTGCCGAGTGGGGCAGACCGACGACTCCACCCACTCCGAAAGGCAGTCGTCAACTACGTCCGCGGAACGTGAAGTCAACTCTGTTCCTACAAAGCGTGCACCAATCATAGGGCGGGAGCAGAGCTCCACCCCCTTCAAGAAGCTGTCTCCACCGCCGCCTTCCTCTCCACCGCCGCCTTCCTCTCACTCTCCGCTGCTGAGTTACAGGCGTCCCAGGCGGCAGATGAAACGCTGAAATTCCTCCAGAGATGGGTGGAGGCGGGCCAGCGGCCGGAGCTGGGCCGAGGTGGCTGGCTGTGCGCTCGAGGTGAAGGCATACTACTCGCAGTGGGGCTGCTTCAAGAGCCATGATGGACTGCTGTACCGCCGCTGGAAGGCGCCAGGTCGAGGGCATGACCTGCTCCAGCTGTTGGTTCCAAGAGCGCTCCGTTCCACAGTCCTGGGTGTCGTCCACGGTGCGATGGGGACCGGACACTACGGCATCGCCAAGACGCTGCATTGGCTGCGGGCTCGATTCTACTGGCCGGGCTGCCGGCGGGACATCAAGCTCCACTTCCACTGCTGCGACACCTGCATTGCTCAGAAAGGACGAAGTCAACGCTCTCAAGCGCCGCTGCAGCGTCAATGGTGGGGGCCCCCATGGAGCGCGTCGGGGTGGACATCCTGGGTCCATTCCCCATCACGGAGTCTGGAAACTGGTATGTGTTGGTCGCCATGGACTACTTCACAAAGTGGCCCGAGGCGTACGCAGTTCCTGACCAGAGTGCCTCCACAACCGCCGAGTGGCTGGTGGAGGAGATGTTTTGCAGGTTCGGGGTGCCGGAGGAGCTCCACAGCAACCAGGGGCGGAACTTCGAGATCCAGATGATGGCAGAGGTCTGCAGGCGGCTGGGAGTGAAGAAAACTCGGACCACACCGCTCCACCCCCAGAGCGACGGGTTAGTGGAGCGCTTCAATCGCACCTTGGCCCACAACTCGCCATGCTCACCAGCCGCCACCAACGAGACTGGGACCGCCATCTGCCCCTGGTCCTGTGGTCGTACCGATCCGCGATACAGGACTCCTCCAAGTGCACGCCGGCCGCCCTGCTTTTCGGTTGGGAACTGCGGACCCCCGTGGACTTAGCCTTTGGGCCACCACCGGAACCAGAGCTCATTGCAGGCCCCGAACTGGACTGCTTCCAGCGCCTGAAAGAGTGCCTGCGTGTGGCGCATGCTTTTGTCCGGCAAGCCCAGGAGGACGCGGGGCTCCGGCAGAAGCGTGCGTACGACACCCACTGTTGGGGGCAGCCCCTCACCCAGGGACAACAGGTATGGGTTTACTGCCCCACTCGGAAAAAGGGACTCTCTCCAAAACTCTCCACCCACTGGCGTGGACCAGCCGTGGTGTTGGAGAGACTCTCGGACGTGGTCTACCGGGTCAGGATGCCTGACCGGTGCTGCATTGGTACTGGCTCTCCCCTACCGGCCTTTGGAGCCGCCCGGGGGGAGAAGCCGGCACCGAGGACCCCAGGACTGTTGACGCAGACCCCCGACCAGGACCGGCGCCGGAGGGTCTGCGTCGCTCTTCATGCCGCCGTCAGCGACCCAGGCACTTAGACCCCTATTGTTCCTGGCTTCAGGGTTTCGGGGATGTGTAAACCCTTTGGGTGGGGGCAGCGTAGCGACCACGGAAGGTCGCTAGGGGGCACCGGAGGGCCGCTGCCCTGCTGACTGTGTTGGAGCCGCAAAGGCTCATGGGAGGCGGGACTATTTGGGCCAGTTCGGGCCATTTGTGTGTGTTTTATGTGTTTTTTGCGTTCGTTTTATTATGGGGGAGTTGTGTTTATTGTTGTGTGCTGTTGCCACCCGTTTTGTGTCCTTTTATTTTCATTTATGTGCACACCGTGGGTCAGGGAGACCTCTGGGGGAGGGACCTGGCCTGCGCACCGATGGGGAGGGTGCTATTTGGTGCGGGGTTAGTTGTTTTACCAATAAACTTCAATGCTTGTGTGAACTAAAGAGCAGACTGAGTCTCCTGAGTCTGAGTGGTGATGGGCCCATCTGCATAGGGAAGGATCCAAAAAAGGAAAAAAAGAAAATAAACAATATCTGAAAAACGCAGGAGGGTGTGGCAGCTTTTGCATGGCTGGTGGGGGTCGTTGTGCTGTCTGCTGGGTCGCTCTGTTTTTTCACCCTCTTGCAGTTGCATGCTGCCCTGCGGCATCAGGTATCAGCTGAGGCTGAGCACTGCCATTCACTGGTAGCCGCTGAGAAACATTGTTATATCAGTAACTCGAAGGCTAATGTACTATATGCGATATTATTTAAGGTACTTGATTCAAGGGTGACCGAATATAAATATGTCCGCACATTTACTAGAATCAACAGCAATTGTACACATGTAAATATAATCTTTCTTACTGTTCAAATGTCATAGAAGTTGTATTATTAAGGCAGCACTGGAAGCAACAGCACTAAAGCACCTGATCTACTAGGGGTGGGATAAAATAAGTTATTCTTCTTCCCACTACTTTTCGAGCGTCATATATCATGTCTACTCCTATAAATTAACCATTATCAAATAAATAAATAAATAAATGCATATAGTATATCTATATATGTGTATGTGTGTGTGTAGGTGTATATATACGAGGGACACCCAAAAGTTTCCGGACTTATTCTATTAATAAAAAAATACAATGAATTTCCGACTTTGGCCGCTAGATGTCGCTACAGGATAACCTCATGCATAACTGTGCCAGGTTTGGTCTTCCCCCGTGATGCGGTCAGCTGACAATAATTTTTTATGTTGACAGAGTTACACCCCGCTCTTCGATTTTTCAAGATGGCGGATATCCACTGATATGCGCTCTGTCAAAACATTTTGTTTTTTATTGGGAAAACCAGCGGCAGAAACACTCACCATGTTGCAGACATTCTTTAAGAAGGATTCTTAGGGTGTCTGAGTGGTTTGGGCCCTTTAAGAGTGATCGGATTACATCACGAAGACCAGGCACGCAGAGGACAACAATCCACTTCCAGAACAGAGGAAAACGTCACAAAAACTGAAGAAGACGTCCTGGTAGATCCACGCAGGACTTTTGATGACATTGCAGAACTTACGGGAGTATTGTAAGATCCAGACAGATAATCCTCAGACGGTTATTAGAAGCAGTGAGACGAAGGCACCCGGAAATGGCCGCATCATAACAGACAGCAGACCACAGGACGCCCCGTTACGCACAGAAATAGCACCAAATCTTGTGCGTAAAGCATATTTTTTGACTAAAACCGTGACCAGCCAGCCTCCCCCCGCCATATTACCCTGATCTGGCCCCAGGCGACTGCTTTTTGTTGTCAAAGATGAAACTGGAGCGGCAGCAGAAAGGTAAGACAGGCATACAGACGGGGGAGGGAAAATCGAAGTTCTATCTTATCGGCACAGTTACGCGCGGTCATGGCGACTCTTCTGAACAGTGAAAATCTCCGGTGCAGCGTTGTCAAGCCAAAGGAGAGTATTTTGGAGGTGACAGTTTCAAATAATTGCGAAGATTAAAAAATAAAAAGTTATAACCACAGTCCGGGAACTTTTGGGTCCACCCTCGTATGTATATGTATATGTGTAGAAAAGGCTGCTCAGACTGTCGTGCTGGCCCTTTAAGGGGCGGAGCCTAGACCACCGGTGTACATCAAAGGGGAACAGCAGCAGCAGATGCTAGAGAAGAGAGGAGAGACTTTCAAGTGTTTTTGTCAAGTTTGGAGTTAATTTGGGTTTGGTTCTCCAGTCCAAGAAGAGTGTGCGTCAGTGAAAGTAAGTTCAAAGATTATTGTGCTTGTGGAGACTGTATACCTGTATTTTCGCTGCTAATTGGTTGCATGAGGCCAGTGCATGATCAGCCTCTTAGTTTTCTACTGCAGCCATGCAGCTAGCATGTGCCATGTGCTTTTGTTGATTTCATTTACAACATTATATGTAAAGCTAATTTTACTTAATTCTGTCTGTTGTAGAACCACACATAAACATGCCACTGCTGGAGAACATTGAAGCGCCTCAGAGTTGTTATTATTTAATTCCTGACAAGACTCCGCCAGCGATTTGAACTCTCCACCAATATCAGTCTGCTCTCCCTGTCAATGTGTATGTATATATGTATGTATATGTGTATGTATATATAATATATATCTATATTATTATATTATAATTATATATATATGTGTATGTATTATGTTATTAGTATGTATGTATAGGTATATGTATACGGATGTATGTATGTGTATGTATATATGTATAATGTGTATATATGTATATGTAGTATATATGTATGTGTGTGTGTGTTTATATATATATATATATATATAAACACACACACACACACACACACACTTATATATATTGTAAACTAGCATTGGCTCGAAAAACTTCATTCATTCATTCATTCATCCTTCATTCTCGCTGCTGCTCGCCACAATATGTCTAGTATACAGTAATATAACATTAAACAGGAAACATACAGTAAATTACTAGTAAACAGGGGGACACAAGGTGAAAACACATAGGACATTCATATACAGGAGATTTAGGTCATTAATATTAGGTAAACACGAAGATCTGGAAAGTCGAACAAGGAGAAAGAACTTGAGAATCTACTCGGTGCCGGAGAAAACAGAAGGAACAAACATGATCAAGTTTATTGGGAAACTTTTCTGTGAACAACTTAACATCCAGGATGAGATTCACATTGAGAGGGCACACTGTGCAGCAGGTAACGCCATCACCGGGCACACGGACTTTGCCAGATCCATTATCGTTCGCTTTCGAAGTTTTGGTGAGAGGCAGCTCGTTCTACAGGCTGCGTGGTCTCTGAAGACAATCATGATTGATGATCAACGGATTTATTTTGACGAGGATTATACCGCAGAAGTGTTTAAGGAGCGTGCAAAATACAAGGACGCAAGGAAACAACTTTGGGAATGCAAAATAAAGTCTTGAATCCTGTATCCAGCAAAACTTAAGTTGTTTCTGCAGGACGGGAAGACAAAGATTTTTGACAATCCACGAGATGCCGTAGAGGGCCTAAAAGAGTTTGGCGTGACAATGGAAGCTCCAAGAAAGGAGCCGGACTGGGAGTCTGCACTGCGGGCTGCAGGCTGGCGCTCTCCCCGGAGAAGGAGCAAGCGTACTCCCGCAGCAGAATTAACAACCAGCGTTGAAGCTCTTCGCCATTCTTTGGACTAGTCTGAAAAGGACAAGTCAAAGGATGAATAAGGTATGTGGAAAAGGCAGTGTGACTGTGGGCCTGGGGGTCTATTAGGAGCACAATAAGAGGAACTTGTATATGCTATGACCGCAGCGTGTGAACAAATTCTGATGCAAGCCAAGGATTCAGACTTTCGGATTTATGACTACGAACATGATGTGGATTCTGCAAACAATTTGGATCAAAATGTAATAGACACGTGCAAATATTATACTCACGGTGAATTTAACTGTAACATTGAGATTAAAGGATGCTTTTCACTTATTCATTATAATTGCAGAAGTATGTATAAAACATTTTCTAAAATTTGTTGATTGTTTGAACACATTAAAACATAAATTTACTGTCATAGCTTTGACTGAGACTTGGTTGACAGAAGAAAGGAGGTTTAATTTTTTACATTGATGGTTATGAGTTGTTTCATGTTGACCGAATTTGTGAGGCAGGAGGCGTTGCTCTGTTTATTCGAAGTGATCTGAAATGTAAAATAATTGAGTGCATGACCACAGTAATTGAAGATTCAATGAAGTGTTTAAGTATTAGATTGAAATGAAGAAACAAAAAAATATTGTTCTCCTGTATATAGACGCTCTGGGTCCAGCAAAACCCTGTTCATAGAAAAGTTGGATCAGTTACTATATGGAATGAATGACAATAAAATTTCTGTAATATGTGGGGATTTTAATTTAGACCTCTTAGAGGTGTCAAGTACCATTAGTTCTGATTTTTTGGATGTAATGTACAGTAAAGGTCTTCACCCAATTATTACTAAACCTAGTCGAATAACCTCTTTTTCTGCTACATTAATTGATAATATTTTTGTAAATTCGCATTTGAACGTTGTTAAAAGTGGTCTTTTGATAAGCAATACAAGTGATCATTTACCTGTATTTCTTACTCTTGACTGTGAAGTACAAACAAAGTAAAATATAAAAGAATGATTAGAATGCAAAATGAGGAAAGGGTAAATAAATTTAAGGAAGATTTAATGTGGGAAGACTGGAACAGTGTTTATAATGCAAATAATATAAACAAGGCCTATGAGGATTTTTTACAAACATTTCTGCGGTTACATAATAAAAATGGCCCAAAGACAATGGAAGAAACAATTAGAAGTAATAACAAGCCATGGATAACAAAGGGGATATTGAAATCTTGTAAGAAAAAAAATAGCTTTATCAGCACTTCATAAAGTATCAAACAGCAAATTTAGAGAAACGTTACAAAACATATAAAAATAAGTTGACGAGCATGATTAGACAAGCAAAAAAAGATTATTATACAACTTTGCTAATGCCGAATAAAAATAACATCAAAGGTACATGGAATGTGTTGAGAGACGTTATAGGTAGCAAAATGACTGTCAAACTTGTTGTAATAAATCAACAAAATGTGGAAATTCATGCAGAGAAAATGGCACATGAATTTAATTCTTTTTTTGTGAATGTAGGCCCAAACCTTGCAAAATCAATTCCTCCAGATGATGATAAAATAAGTTTCAACAGTGAGAACAGAGTCCTGCAGTCTTTGTATCTAGGTGAAATTGATGAGAATGAAGTGATAGCAACAATTTCAAAACTACAAAGTAAAACATCATTTGATAGTGATGACATGTTCATTACTAAAGAAAGTATACATTGTATATTAAGTCCACTAATGTACATATTCAATTTGTCATTCAGTACAGGGGTTTTCCCAGATAAGATGAAGGTAGCCAAGGTTATTCCTCTTTTTAAATCGGGTGAAAGGAAATGTCTTACAAATTATAGGCCAATATCTTTACTGTCTCAATTTTCAAAAAATTTGGAGAAGCTGTTTGATTATTTTATTGAAAAACATTTGTTGTTGCATGAAAATCAGTTTGGCTTTCGAAGTCATCACTCAACAGCTTTGGCATTATTGAAAATCACAGAGGACATTACTACACAATTAGATAATAGGAATCACACAATTGGAGTTTTTATTGATCTTAAAAAAGCCTTTGATACGCTTGATCATGGAATAATGATATCCAAACTACAGAAATATGGAATTAGAGGCATTGCATTAGATTGGGTTGCTAGTGACTTAAAAAATAGGCAACAATATGTTGAATTTGGAGGTTATTAATCTAAATTACAAACAATTCAGTGTGGAGTTCCACAAGGCTCAGTATTAGGCCCCAAACTTTTTATTTTATATATTAATGACCTCTGTGAATTTTCAAAAGTGTTGCGCTTTGTCCTTTTTGCAGATGACACAGATTTTTTGTGTCTGGAAATAATTTGAAAACATTAATAAAAACAATTGAGGAAGAAATGGTCCTGCTTCAGAAATGGTTTAATAAAAATAAATTATCGTTTAAGTAAATTTAAGTAAAACAAGTTTATGTTGTTTTCAAATCGAAAAAGTTCAGAAATTGTAAACTTGAATTTAAATGGAAATTGTATAGAAAGAGTGTCAGAATTTAAGTTTTTAGGAGTATTCATTGATGACAAGTTGAAATGGAAGTCACATATTGGACACACGTAAAGAAGAAAATATGTAGAAATATAGGTGTGATAAGTAAAGTTAAGTATTTGTTAAATTATAATGCATTGAGAATATTACTGTTCTTTAATTTTACCGTATTTGATATATTGTTTGGAGGTTTGGGGTAATGTAAATCCGTGTATCCTACTCATCTATTACCTTTAGTTATTTTTCAAAGAGGGCTCTTAGAATAATAAATGCTGCTTCAAAAGAGCATACAACAAAACTATTTCTGAAGTCAGGACTATTAAAATTAAAGGATTTAATTGATTTACAAAAGTCATGTATAAAGCAAAAGATGCCTGCTACCTCGTGGTTTGAAACACTTTTTATTTTGAACAGTGAGACAAGTAGAAGAAATCTTTATTTTAAACATAATTCTGCAAGAACGACTCTGAAAGGAATGTGTGTATGTGTCGCGGGTGTAAAAAAATTGAATTCTTTAGAAAAAGTTGTGAAACAATGTTCAAACATTTTGCAGTTTAAATGTAAGTTTAAAGAAAAAATATTGAACATTTATGCAAAGGAGCAATAATAATGATGTGATTGATTTATAGATTGATTGTGGCCATCGGAGGTTTTTTGTTTTTTTGTTTGAGTTTGGAAAAAAGACTGGGGTAGGAGTTAAAAACACTTATCTTCATCCTGTTCCTGTTCTTTTACATGGGATGTGTGTATTTTGTGTTCTTATATATTGTATCCATTTGTTGATTTTTTTTTCTTCTTGCATTCCCATGGAAAAGAATAAATGAAATGAAATAAACATGGTTAACACAGTTCAAAAGTAAGTGCAAACACAGTCACGTGACATAGAGGAGACATTAAGTGGACTGCAGTACACGTGGGACACAAACACGATCATAGCAAAATTCTACTCTTCCAAATAGACACAAAAGGGTAATACGACACAACTAAAAAAAAAAAGATGTTGAAGATGGACAACAGAATATGTTCCTCTGAGCAACGTATTTGAGAATACAGTTTAGTTGTCTCAGAACGTAATTTTGTGGAGACAGGGTTGGTCAGTGCTTTGTCAGCCCTGCCCAGTCGCCTTGATGATAAGGTAACACCCTGCGTGGCTCACCTTTGAGCATATTGTTGAAGGGAAAGCAACCTGGCTGCTTGTTAATGATAATCAAATCCTCTACTTCTCAGGAATGTCTTTTCACGTCTTTAAGATTTTCGTACTTCTCCTTTTTGTATCAGCGATTTCTATTACTTGTTTTTTAACATGGGGACAAACATCCAACAGCCACAGGTAAGCAAGTTTTCAACTGAAGGAAAGCACTTCATTTTTTTCTGGCAAATTTCTTGATGTGGTGTTTGATGTTCTTTTTCAGAGCGACACGTTTCATGAACAAACATAGAGGAAACAGAAGTTCACTTGAAAATCACTTTACAGTGTTGGACAAAGGAGAAAATGCCACCCTGGTGACAGAGCCGAAACCTAAACCTGAGACTCCGATGCCCTTACTCTACAAAAAAATGTTTGAGAAGGCTCCTGTGTGGGATTTTGATGATGTTTATAACCAGGATGTCCCCCCTCGACCCGCAGTAAGCATGTGAAGACAGGATGGGACAGAAACAAAGAATATAAACAAACCTTACAGGTGTGGGGTTGAGGAGACTGAAATATGCTCATTCATTTGTGCCTGCAAGCATGATCTGTTTCTTCATTTACATAAAGAGACTTGTTTTAATTTCTTTGTTCTTTTTTTGCTTTTCTTTGACCCCCGTCATAAGGTTTAAAGTCAGTTCGTCATTTTCCTGTTCATTTTGTGATGTCTTTTTCTTCTCAGACGTGTGCCCAGTCACTGAGAAACTCAAAGGATGAATTCTTCATGAAGGCTTTTCTTCCCAACGTCTGTTTATTTCTACACAAAGACAGCATCAACATGAGCGAGTGGAACCGGCTTTCACATTTTAACAATCCCTTTGGTTTTATGGAGTATAAATACGAGGGTAAGTAACTTGAGAACTTTTCATCATTGAACAGAAACATGTCTTTTATTGGCTTTTATTGGAGAAAGACTGGCTGTAAGAAACTTAAAGTCATCATGGGATGACCACCAGACTTTCTTTTGTCTCTGGATTTCCAGAGCAACCCTATCCAACTGTCTTTGTAAAGTTAACAACTGTAGCACTCTGAGGTCACTGTGTGGCCCTTTTTCTTTACGTTTGGTAGATGTGAAGTGATTAAAATTAGATTAGTCTGTGATAACAAACACTTCAATGACGTCAAAGGTCCAGGTAAAACATTATCTGAAACGGGCAATAACTGACACAGCCAGCAGTAAAGCAAACCCTGCAAAAACATGCTCTGTGTTTCTTGCTTTTCACAGATGTGATCCCTGTCCTGAAACTGATTCCAAAGCCCAAAGAGCCACTGCTTTCCACCAAACCAGGGAGCAACGGCTGTGTGCACTGTGCAGTGGTGGGGACTGGAGGAATCCTCAACGGCTCCAAAATGGGGGCAGAGATTGACGCTCATGATTACGTCTTTCGGTAAGGAAAGCTAAAGTGGAGAACACTTTCTTTAGTTTAGAATCAAATGATTTGCAATGGACTTTTAAAGCAATGCGACCAAACTGAAATCAGTAGTGGCTGCTGCCGATGACGTAGGCAGATGCAACAATTGTTTGCCGAAGAAGAATGTTTTTCTTACATTTTAAAACTTTATTAATTGACAAAATACTGACATTTATGAACTTCTTTCGTTGCGGACGCCGCCATCTTGCCGATCTTGGAAGGCTTTCTGAGAAATCTGTCATCCAGTGGCGGCCGGTGACGAGGGAAGCTTGTTTTGTTGGCCTGGACCGCGATTGGCAGGCGGGGTTAGTTTGCTTCCGCGTTGGCAGGGGCCCTCGTTTCCCACCCGCATTCCAGGCGGGCAGTGTTGAAGAAACCATTTTATTGAAATAATCATCTATCTGTTGTGTTGGAATGTGCCTGGAATGCGTGGTTGTGGAAACGATCACTCCCCCAACGCGGAAGTGAATTAACCCCGCCCGCGAGTCATGGTCTAGGCTAACAGAACAAGCACCCTTCCCCATTGGCCGCCACTGGATCATACCCCTCCGTTCGAAGTGCGCCTCTCGAGAATCTCCTTTTGGAGGGGTGACTGGCCCTCCTTCTTGGAGTGACAATTGGGACACTGTTGAGGCTGAGTTCGAAATGAAAAAAGGATGCTTGAAACCTCTAAGTCTCAGCACAGATTCTTTTATTTGATTGAAAGATGATCAGACAGCGAAGAAGGCCTCATGCTAGCAATTAAAATCAAAATACAAGGCTCTTGGTCCATCAGCCCTGCGAGAACAGGTCTCAGTCTGAACCCCAGGCTGAATGGCCCCGGTTGTTGGTGGAGAGACAACTTTATCCTCGGTTTTCACATAATTAAGGGTGACACATGAGACTCCTCTTCTTCAGGAGTCAGCAATCATGCTTAAGATCTGGGATCCTGCGGTTACAACACCCAAGCTTGGGGCATTTAACAACAATCCAGCTCATCTCAGCAGGCCATATGCGACTGGTACAATAGACTGACACATGGTTACACCCACAAAATGCAGCCTGAATAAACGATGAACTGCCTCCTGTGGGTTTCTGACCGGGCATCAGCTCCTTATCTTGGCTGGTTCAGACCTGTTGTCCCTCAGGGCTGTGGTTCTTACATTATCACAAAGAGATCAAAGGTTTAGCTATGGTGACCTTTCACCGACGCAATCACAGGGCACACAAGCAGTCACAATGCAAAGTAAAAAAATCACAGTTTAGCCATAGAAATATACAACAACACTCATACCCCCCACGTGATTGCGCAAAACGAGGGGAAGGGCCAAGGCTAAGGGGTTGAATGGGATTCAGCCTAAAATTGTCATTTTTTGACATTACTAATTCCTGAACCGTCAGTGATTGATGTATATGTTTATAAGTGCATGCAGACATCTCCTGTATTCCTATTTCCTTCTGTGGATGCTGCCTGCCCTTCGTAGTCTGAGAAATATCATCTGGGTGGGATGTTTTACCAAGCTGGCACTCTGACTGACCAGCTGTGACTGAACGGATTAAATATTTCATTTTCAAAGCTACAGGCTTATTTACATTTGAAACCATGGAAAGTTCCTTAGTTCAGACCTTGTTGACACTACACGCTTTCTATGAAAGATAATGATGTATGAATGTTGAGTGACCTGTTTGAGGAAACCTCTCCTGTTTAGAAATCGATGAAATATTTACTTGATCACAGTGCAGTGTTAATTTTGTCAAGGAAAACTTAAACGAAAACTATTCGTTGACGACCCTTCATTCCGTGACTAATTTGTGACGAGAACGTAAATTCAATAAGTAATGAAAACAAAAACTAAAACAAAATCTCTGAACATCATGAACTGAGGAGTAAAAATGTGACGAAAAAGCTGCCGCTGGCTGTCGGACAAGCTGGGTTATTACAACCATCCTCACGCCGGGCTCACTGACTCCGGTTCGGCTCCGTTCTGTCTCCGATACGGAGACGCAGCACCGCAGCAGCACTGTTTTTTGTTGTGCTTCTCTTCTTCTTCTTCTTCTTCTGTGATGTTTTACGGCAGCTTGCATCCCGTTGGTTGCATTACCGCCACCTGCTGGTCATTATGATTGGAGCTTTTTTTCTTGCAGGCTGTCATTTGTTGTAAGAATTTACAGAAAGAATCTGAAGTCCATATATTTAAATTTTTTCCAACAAGCCATAGATTTTCATATTTATGATACAAGAGTTATGTTATATATTCTAAATTTAAATATCTAAACATAATTGAAGATATGCTTACAGTGGAGTTTTTACAACCGTGACACGTATCCTTTTGCACTTCTGCTGCTGTGGTTTTATGTTGTGTTGTTTTTATGTGTATATGTATGTTGATGTAGCACTTTGCACTTTGCCCAAGACAAATTTCCTACTGAGACAATAAAGTTATTTATCTGTCTATCTATCTATCTATCTATCTATCTATCTATCTATCTAATTTACTACAGTACAACAAAACTGTCAAATTTCATCAAGACTAAAATTAAGACTAAAACCAAAACTAATTTCCACAGACTAAATTCTAAATAAAACAAAACAAAACTAAAAAACTAAAATGTGACTTTAACTAAATCAAGTCTTTGGTGAGTGACTAAAACTAAAATGAAATGAAAAATTCATGTCAAAATTAACACTGTCACAGTGGCTTGTTCTTTGTGACCTTTGTTTTCTTTCTTTTTGTTAGTTTTTGCTCCATGTGAATGCCTCACTGTCATCACCCTCCACCCTCTTTAAATAGCTTGATCCTAAAATTCATGTTTTAACACTGTGGGGTTTCGTTGCAGTTTATTATTCGTGGTTATCTGAGCGTCCGTTATCCATATGCCAGTGTGTACATGCTGAAGGTTGGGTTTGTTGAGAATTCGACGGGGGAGCAAGTAATTCCAGGATGTTTGATGAACAGTTTGTATTGACCGAAGGAGTGACCAAAAATCAATCACTCAACTTTTTGGACGACCGTAATAGTTTGTTCAATATCATCATTCATGCTGCTAAATGGGAAAAAGCACAACAAAGCAAAATGAATAATTTGTCCGATTAAGCGTTTTCCTTCATGTCAGAATTTAAGAAGCAAATCTTTTAATTTGTTGAATTATGCAACAAAGGAGAAATACATCTACGTGAGCATCCCTCTGCATCAAGAAATGCATTTGATGAAAAAAAAAACAACAGTTTTTCACAGTGGTTTCTAGGCTTAGATTACAAAATAAGCTAATTTTACAGTCCCAGTCTGCTGAGCCAGTTTATCATCAATGAGGTTCAAATTTTAGGCCTTGATGAAGTTCACCTCATTGAGTACCTGGCTTCATATTGTATTCTCAAGTTGTGAAAAGGACAGGTGTGGTTTTGGTTGTTATTCAAACAGAAAAGACCAAAAGTACAGATGATGCATGTACAGATGCTATAAACCTTTTGGGAAGAGACATAATCACTTAGAAAATTCAAGATTTGTTGAATAATGAATAACCTTTATGTGAACAACTGAGCTCTTTGGAAGTTAATTTGATTTAATGTTTCACGGCGAGTCTGCCTTGTCTATGATGGTGACATTCCTTCCAAGAGTCACTGCCAGGTCTTGCACAAGATTTAATCTAATCTAACATCTAATATCTAACATCTAATGCAGGCAGTAACATAAAAGCCACAGATGTTACGTGGAAAACAAAGTTACTTAGTAACAAAAGTAAGCTCAAATGGGAACAAAAATAAACTAAACGAGAGGTGTCAATCCACAAACACAAAGGCCAAAATGCAACTAAATCTAATGGAAATACAAGAAAGATTCCTGAAACCAAAAACACAGAATTGAGTGTCAAACTGAATCGAATGCCTCACTAAATTACGCAGTATGGGACAGTTAATTCAAGAGGCATGTGAGCATGGCTGGTTACAGCCAGCTGCCGGTCAGTGTCCTCCCAGCCGCTATTATTTGTTCAGGAGTCACTGCCAGGTCTTGTACAAGATTTATACTCCTCCATAAATAAATGTTAAATAAATAAATAATTTCCAACAGCTAATCCAGGCAGTAACATTAAGGCCACAGATGAACGGAAATTAAAGTTATTTATTAACAAAAGTAAGATTAAATGGTAACAACAGACTTTAAACTAGAGTTATTGGTTCACAAAAGAAAGGCCAAAAGGTAACTAAAAATAAAAGAAATATAACGAATACTCCTGAAACCAAAACACAGCACTGAGTGTCACAAACACAGAATTGAATGCCTCACGAACACCATAAAAAGTTAATACAAGAGGCACATGAGCATGGCTGGTTACCGCTAGCTGCCAGTTAGTGCCCTGCCAGCTGCTTTTATTTCTTCAGGTGGCTTGTGGGATTGACTGACAAGCTGCCCTCTCGGCAGGCTCCCCAGGTGCAGGCAATGAGGCGATTTCTTTGTTCTGCAGCAGCAGCAACCTGGGAAACCACACTCATACAGACACACAAACCACAGTCACACACTTAGGGCGGAAAAATGGAAGACAATTCATACATTAAAAGATGCTAAAAGCTCTTTCAAAGAAGAATAGTGGATTTTCATTTGAGTGGATTTCCATAGGCGCTCAACCCTTCAACAGTCTCTCTTCAGCGAGCGAATACTGTCAATAATCCAGGGGGCGGGCTTGGTTGCTGGGGCCCGTCTTGTTTTGAAACAGGCCAAATCATCCAGAACAGTACTGCAATGTTCATTAAAAGAATATACCAAGGTGTCAACATTGGTGTATTAGAATATTAGCATTAGATCGCTGGCATCAGATGTTAAAGTCTATGCTCCGAAAATACTGCTTTGACACAGGTGAGAGGTGGGATGAAGGAATTCCAAAATGTCTTATTTGTAATGATGTTCAGGAATCCTTAGGATTCAGTCCTGCAGAGCTCGTCTTTGGTCATAGTCCACTCAAGTCCTTAAAGGAAAAAAGTCACGGGTGCGGTGGAAAGACCTACACGCAGGCAGCCAGGTCAGGGCCGTTTCTAGCTTCATGGGGGCCCTAGGCCAGATGTTGTCTGGGGGCCCCTATTTTGTCAGACTGTGAAGAAGAGATTCCTAACCCTTTAGATGGTCTACTAAGCCCAGGCTACAGTTAAAATCAAACGTCTGAAGAGTTGAGCCACTCAGGCAAGTTAAACCGATAAAACTATGATACGAGGAAAACCATCCTCTACATGTCAATAAATAAAACAGATTGAGTGTTTATAAAAAGAAACACGTTTATTTCAAATAAGAAAACATGACAAATCAACATGTATTTTAAAGTGCAACAATCAAAACAAACCACTGCTTAAAATTGTGAGGTGGGGTTATGGAAAGGTTGAGTAATGGAAAAATTTGACCTGGTTGAAGTTTACCATCAATGAAAGGGGTCTGACCGGGTGTGAGCACACTGCCAAGGTAGACACAACACAGGGAGTTGCTCTCAGAGTTTGTATTTGTATCTTCTTCTGCTCCAATGCTTCCTGGGCAGAAAGAGGTTCTGATGTTAGCGATTGTTCTGGAGCTTCCTGGACAGAAGGAGATACCTGATGGCCCTGGGGCTTCCTGGTCAGGATGTTCGGACGATCACTCAGGCTCGATGTCTGGAGCTCCGAAATATTTTAGAATTGCTCCTGCAAAGACAAAGCTCATTAGGTTATCAAGCAAAAAATAGATCCTGAGTACATATTCTATTTTATTATTAGTGTTGTTGCAGTAATACAGAAAATTAAAATTACTGGCAATCTGTTTTTATATTAAACATTGTGATGTACAGTGTCCCTTTAAAGTTTGTATCCAGTTACAAAGTGAATTTGACATATTAACATTATGCTTATTCACTGTTTTTATTTTTACCAATCAATGTAACATTTTGAAGCCTCTGAGGCAGCTGTTGTTGTGATACTGGGCTATACAAAAATAAATTGATTGATTGATTGACAAAGTTGCCACTTTTTAGAGTTTTCTGCAATAGTTTACAAATTGTACTAAAGTAATAAAACTGAGACAAAAAAAACTGCCACAAAAGTCTGAAATAAGGATAAAACGCCATGAATAATATTTATACATCAATTAAAACACAATAATCAAATAAATTCCTTGTATTTGTTTTTATTGGTTTAATCTTGTTTTATTGTTTGCTTTATTGGCTTTAAATGATGTAGTTATTTTTATTCATATGCTTTAATTTTGTTGGAACACACTTTGGTCACTGTATGTGTTGTAAAGGGCTCTATTAAATAAATGTTGATTGATTAATAGATTAAAAACAAACCTTTAAAACAGTTCTTTAAATTAAAAACTAAACAAAACAGTAGCAGTTTTAAGAACCATGTAGAGACCTTGCCCTCCAGGCTCGGTCCCTAATTACAGCCCTATACAATACACACTAAACTTAGTAAATTAATTCTAACTAATCATAAAATAAAGTGTAAAATATTTTGAGACAACTTCCACTGAACACTGACAGAGCAGACTACCACAACAACATGCCCTCCCTCCTCTCCTCTCCTCCTCTCCTCCATCTGAATGAACGGGTCTACGGAGTCAGCCAATCATTCCCACGGTAAGACAGGCCAACTTTCATGACACAAACATTAAAGCTGAGTTTGTGACGAACAGATAATATCCGGCAGCAGGCTAACATTTATCCGACGCTAGCTAGCTGGCAAGTGGGACAAATAAACAAACTTGCAAAAAAAACACACAAAAAAAAACTTCGTTTCACCTCCACCTCTCCAGCCCATCACCAACAAATGACTTACCTTGATCCTTTGAACGTTTTTCTTCCTCATTCTTCTTTTTCTTCCGTTTTTCCGCTCCGCTGGGATTATTTCTTTTTGATGCCATTAATGCCGGGTAGCTGTCAATCATTCCCATCATACCTGTCGGCGGCCGCTACGTGACGTCACTTGCTGTGTGACAGTGCGGTCCAACAGACGCCACAGAAGCACCAGCCACAGCTTATCATTGCAGTTTATTATATCCAACGTTTATTTTAAGCATATAAGAGGTGTAATAAACACAAGAGCTAGCTACAGATAAAAACAGGACATTTCAATTATCCTCAGAAGAGGTTGAACATGCAGCTTTGGGGCCCCTGGTGGCTTGGGGGCCCTAGGCATTCGCCTAGTTGGCCTATAGGAAGAAACGGCCCTGAGCCAGGTGGATTTCAAACTCATTTATTTTTAGGAACAGGAACGCAGGAATGCAGGAATACAGGAACGCTGAGCTGAGCCGACATGCAGGCAAGGACACAGAAGCACGCAGACAGACCAGCAAGGAGCCAACAAGACACACCAGGGGAGCAGGACTTGATAGGGGCAGACACAGGTGTGGTACATTAGGTGGTAACGAGGCAGGCAGGAGAAACATGAGGGCAGACAGAAAACAGGAAGACAGGACATGCACAAGACAAAACAGGCCCCGAGCGCCCCAGGGACACAGGGCGTGACAAAAAATTCCTTTCGTCTGAAGCCTCCAGTGAGCAAAATGTACACACTTTTGTGAGTAAGTTCCGGGAGCGGTTGCACTGTGCAAATGCACTTATTGAAAAGTGTCTTCTGTCCTCGCAAAAAGTGATCAAGTGCTGTTATGATCGTTCCACTGTCCCTCGTCAAAGGCGGGGTCATTCTGTGGGATGTCTTTGTCCATGTTGGGATGTTTCTCTGTCAGGATGAATGGCGCCATCACAGAGGGTTATGAGGAAGACGTCGGCAAGAGAACCTCGGTGTACGTCCACTCGGCGCACTCAATCATCAAATCACCTGTTTTGTTCAAGGAATACGGATACAAATCTGCTCCTCATGATAAGGTACTAGGAGTTAAAGACAATGCTGTAACATTGACCTTTTCCCCCCCACACACTTGGAGAAGGTGAAATGTTTGATTTACTCACTTTTCCAGGGTATAAAGTATGTGATGATGCCGGAGAGGCTGAAGGATATCCAGTGGCTGGAGGGTCTTCTCAAAGGGAAGAGAGTTGCTGCTGGACCGTTCCGCAAAAAGACGTGAGTATGGACTGTTTACAGATGATACTGTCCATCCATCCATCCATCCATCCATTTATCCATCCGTGTGTGTGCATTTGAACCCATCAGCCCAAGGCTTTACTATTCGGGGCAGTACAAAAAGACTCGGTTCTACGTTCTGCATCAGGACTTCCTGCGGTACATCAGGAACAGGTCAGCCTCCTGAACACAATCTCAGCCAAGCTTTGCATGATTTACCAACTTATGGAGCATTACACAGTACAGAAAAAAAAAAGGTTCTGAGTTTTTTGTGAATGAGTAACCAAACAGGTGTCCCTACAGCAGTGGCTGCCCAGCATATGCTTTTATCTCATTAATGTAGCTGTTATCATGGATTTCATCAGTCTTCTATTGATCAAAATGTGTCGAATGAGCAAAAAGCGAGAATTGTTCTGATGGTTTCTTTTTCATTGCCTCGAGGTTTCTGAGTTCACCGAAGCTGAAAACCAAATACTGGTCCACGATCCGACCCACTAATGGAGCCTTCACCATCTTCCTGGCTTTGCACACCTGTGACACAGCAAGTTCACATCACTTTCTTTTTAATACTGACCTGATTACTAAATATTATTTCTAACATAGTAACTATTCCTAAGGTTTCCATGAGCTCAGTGCCTTTTACCTTTATCGCTATTTCACTAAACTCCTGTTTACAGGGGCTAAATCAACTGATTAATCCTGAATTCGGAACAAATACAAGCACATAAGTAGACAATGCTAATAATTTTGTGCTTTGGATTTTTCTTCCAAATAATAGAGCTCTTTGTCTTGACTTCTTTCAACATTATCAAACATTGAACCTAGTTGTTCACTAATGTGTCATAATATTCAGTAATATAAACAAGTAACTCCAATAAACAGGTAATGAGTGATTGTGAGTGAGCGAGTGATTGTTAATTTTAAGAAATATGTAACATCATGTCTCTTTTTCATTTTGAACACAAGCTGGAGTAAAATAAAAATCTGTCTTTTTTTATCGCCCTCAGGTGGATGCATACGGATTCTTGACTAATGACTTTAAGAAATACTCCAACTACTATTTCCAGAGGGACACCAAGATAAACATCTTTTTCCACCCCAACCATGATTTCTTGCTGGAGAGGGATTTGTGGATTGACCTTCACAACAAGAAGATAATCAGGCTGTATCAAAGGAATGATACAGAAAAAGTGGAGCAGCGCTGAAACTCACAGTGGCTCTGAGGACGTCATGCACATAAGTAGGGGAGAGCCGCCATGGAAGTAACATTTTGCATGTTTCACTCTTTTGCTCAAAGATCCTTTTATCTACACACGTAAAATTTTCAGGCAACGGACCTGCAGATGTCTGCTATAATAAACCACTTCAAGTTTTCTATTGATGAAACGGTTCGGGAGTTATTAAACTGAACGTGGAAACTTTTCCAATGTTACATTTGGTGCGCCTATCGGACTAATTGTAACGGCATGCGTCATAAATGTAACAGCGTTAAAAAACACCATTAAACATGCCGTTTTCAAATTAAATCAAATACATTTCATTGAAGCAACTATTTACATTCTTGTCATGACATGGGTGCGATATAAAATGTTGGCTAACATAGGTTTATCATTAAAGGTGCATTAAGGAGTTCTTCAACTTTAAAAATATGTATTTTCCACCATAAATATGTTACAAATATTCAATGATGTGTACAATATGCCCCGACATATTCATTGCAAGTACCACTAACAGCGCTTAATTGTCAATTAAAAGTTGCAGAGCCGGTCCAGCACCAGAATTTTTTTGGGGAGACTTTGAGAAGATGTGACCTAATGCACGCTCCCGCTGGCCTGATTTAAGTTTCGTTTTGTCCGCCATTACTCCACCAGATGCTTAGTGAGCAACAACAACTGAGCAGTACTGAGGATGGATCTTCCAGAAAATAAGAAAAGACCAGCTTCTAGCACTGCCACAACTCCAGCACAGACCCCACCAGGCAAAACAAACTTACATTTTACTCGAGCGCGACTTAGAGAGCGAGGAAGGAGTTCTCCTCTTCTGTGCACGTACGGCACCCAAGCCACAGACACGAGCGTTTCACTAAGCTGCAGTTACGCCCAAGGCCTGCAGGGGCCGTTGTTTCATATAAAACGTTAAAATTCCTTAATGCACCTTTAAAACGTACCATGTATAAAAGTTGGTGTGGTCTTCTTCATTCCTTGACAGTAAAAACATATCCATTACACCAACAAAGTTAACAAATTTGATTGATGGAGTCGTGCACTATGTTTTACAATCCCTATGAGATTTAGAATAGTTGGATTGACAGGTGACTGGACACAAACATTGAAAAATGTGCCACATGAGAATGATATCTCTACTGAGTCCTACAGACAGTGACACCTACAGGGTTATCTATGCAACAACACTTAAATTCAATCTGGTCAAATCACACCATTGTTATTCTTTTCATGAACAATTTTATTTTTAACATTCGCCTATGTTACGGCCGTCGCCGTATTCTCGGTCCCCCCCCCCCCCCCCCCCTGTGTGAGTGTTGTCTGTGTCAGAGTGCGTGGTTCCCAGGCTGCTGCTGCTGCTGCTGCAGGACCCAATCTTCCTCATTGCCTGCACCTGAGGAGCCTGGACAGACAGCACCTCGTCAACCAACCCTGCGGAGCAGCTGAGGGGATAAAAACAGCCAGCAGGACACAGACTGGAGCTGGCTGTAGCTCGCCACGCTCGCGTGCCTCTTGAGCTTAGTGTTGTGTCTGCTGTTAGATATTGAGGCACTCATTTCTGTTTGACTGTTTGTGGCTTTTGGTTCTGTGTTTGGAATTATCTTTTTGGTTTGGTTTAGGCTTCAGGAATCCTTTGAGTTTTTCTATATCATCTCTGTTTTTAGTTACCTTTTGGTTTTGTGTTCTTGGTTTTACAACTCTAGGTTAGAGTCTCTTTTTTTTTACTGTTTGCTCTTACTTTTGTTAATAAATAACTTTCTTTTCCACTTTCCAGCTGTGGACTTTTATGTTACCGCCCTTACCCATCTCCTACACGAGCTGGCCGTAACATAAGTGGGGGCTCGTCCGGGAAACATTTCCGTTAAAGGAGACCCGGACATTAAGTTGTTTATCTATTAATTATGCTTCTTCCTACCCCTTTTTGGACATGTCGGACTCTAAATTTGTTGGATTATTAATATTGCTTTTTTTTTCTTTTTTTAAACGTATATCTCAGTTTATTTATTATATTTTTATGGCATGTTCGAAATAAATAAATCAAATCAAAAGTAAGACTTCTTGTTTTGTGAAATGGCATCGTTCAATTTGAACAGTTCCTTGGCGGCTCCCTCATTTAAAGGGACTTCAGGCAACTTTACAAAATTTACCTCAGTGCTGCCGCGATAGGCGCTGCGGGTAACTGCAGCCACCAGCCAAGGCGGCACGGGAGCGCGCACAAACATTTTACAGAATGTCTGGCTTCACAGCACTGCACCATCGATGCTCATGCTGTTTATTATGTCACGGATTACTGCAAGACCACAGTGGATATTATGTGATTTTTGTCAGCATCCGTTTTCACTCCCAAATGCAGCTGAAGTTCCCTCCATGAATCAAACGCATATCCAATATTTATTCGGGTGCCTGCCTGGCTTCGGTCATATTTTTTTTTTATTCTTTTTTTTTTTTTTTGACTCACTAGATAACGCTGATAATAAGGCTGCGTTAAACGATTATTTTTGTAATCGATTAATCTAGGAAATATATTCTTCGATGCATCGATTAATCTAACGATTCATTTTTAAATCCGTCGAGGAGCTCCTCTCCGCCTCCGTGTTTATGCGGCGGGTCCCCGCGCTCCACGGCCGGCACGGACTCTGAGATGCTAAAAGCCCTGCCGTCTCGGTTAAGCCACTTAACCTGCGCACTTATTAGGTCAGTTTACGTGTCTTCTTAATGATGTTCCAACTCGTACCACCGTTCCACAGCACGATATTGACGTTGGAGACGCCAAGCCCGTCCGACAGCCGCCGTATCGCGTAAATCCAGTTAAACGCTCTGTAATGAGGAAAGAAACCTATTATCTGCTAGAAAATGGCTTAACAATTTCCAGTTCTTGGAGTTCCCTGTGTCTGTTGGAGACAAAACCAGATGGTTCACCGCACTTTATAACCGACTATCGCCGTGTGAATTCTGTCACCAACCTCGACTCGCATCCCCTTCCTCGTATGGAATATTGTGTTGACACTATTGGGACTGCAAAATTAATCAGCAAAATTGGACTTATTAAAGGGATACTGGCAGGTCCCGTTAACTGAATGTGCATCCGAGATTTCCGCCTTTGTAACGCCCGACTGTTTTCTGCAGTATACAGTAATGGCATTCGGAATGTGTTATGCCCCGGCTACCTTTCAGTGTCTAGTTAACACCGTTTTGACCGGGCTGCCGAACTGAAATGCCTACTTGTACGACTTAATTGTGTATACCGAGACTTTGGAGGAGCACCTCCACATCCTTGAGCAGGTATTCACTCGTTTGGCTCGTGCCACTTTGACCTTGAACCTTGCGAAGTGTGAGCATGTGATTTTTGTCAGCATCCGTTTTCACTCCCAAATGCAGCTGAAGTTCCCTCCATGAATCAAACGCATATCCAATATTTATTCGGGTGCCTGCCCGGCTTCGGTCATTTTTTAATTTTATTTATTAATTTTTTTTGACTCACGAGATAACGCTGATAATAGGGCTGCGTTAAACGATTATTTTTGTAACCGATTAATCTAGGAAATAGCCCTTCGATGCATTGATTAATCTAACGATTCATTTTTAAATCCGTCGCGGAGCTCCTCTCCGCCTCCGTGTTTATGCGGTGGGTCCCTGCGCGCTCCGCGGCCAGCACGGAGCGCGTCTCCGCCCGGGAGCGGAGATCCGGAGCTCTCCCGTCAGCCTCCGTGGGGCAGCTCCACTCGGCCTGTGGAAGCCACGGCCTGCTTTCCGCGCCTCCGTGGAGCAAGCCGTGGCGCGGCAGCTCCGGATCTCTTCCTGTTCGGCAGCGCGCATACAGCGTCAATTTACATCACATCCCCACAACTGCGCGGGAAATTCGGACCCCGAACAGCAACAAATTATTTGGCACACAGCCTGTATAAGGCAACAGACAGATACGCGGATTGGCCTGTTATTTTAGTGTAGCAGGAGGAGGTTTCTGGGTGGGCTGCAGCAATTAGCCAATCCCAGCAGAGGGAGCTGGCTATAAAGGCACACTGTATCTGCGCTCCAGGTGCTGTGTTGGAATTGAGAGCATGTCCCGCCCCTTCGGCCCCTCTCTTCTGGTTCTGCGTTTCTGCTCGCCTTAGAGCGATCGGCGTTCTGCTAAGCTTCGATTTGCTTAGAGTGAACGGCTGCATAGGCGGAGCTACTATTAAACTGTGGTGAGTGTGATTCCCCCCCCTTAAGGGATTAAGGGTTATCCACTTATTAATTTCCCCCTCCCTTATTTAGGGGGTCTTAGTTACATTATGTTTGTTTGATTTGTTTGTTTTTGGTTGTGCCATCACAGTTACCGTTTGGTTCTTTTCTTGCTTTGGTTTGCTTTCTTTTGTTTATTCGATTTTTCTTGTGATGGCATACTTCTGTTGGTTCTCTTTTGTTTGTTTTCCTCTGAGTTAAGTTCTCCCTTGTTGTAAGGGGTATCCTCTCCCCATTCTGTTTTCCATCCATCCATCCATCCATTTTCTACCGCTTATCCAGAGCCGGGTTGCGGGGCAGCAGTCTCAGTAGGGATGCCAGACTTCCCTGTCCCCAGACACTTCCTCCAGCTCCTCTGGGAGGATCCCAGCAGGCATAACTGCAGCCGCTGCACCGTTCCGCCTGTCAATCTCACGCTCCATCCGTCCCCCACTCGTGAACAAGACCCCAAGATACTTGAACTCCTCCACTTGGGCTAGGGTCTCTCCACCAACCTGGAGGGGGCAAGCCACCTTCCTCCGGTCGAGGACCATGGCCTCGGATTTGGAGGTGCTGATCCTCATCCCTGCTGCTTCACACTCGGCTGCGAACCGCCCCAGTGCATGCTGTAGATCCGGGTTCGATGAAGCCAACAGGACAACATCATCTGCAAAAAGCAGAGATGAAATCCTGTGGTTCCCAAACTGGACCCCCTCCGGCCCCTGGCTGCACCTAGAAATTCTGTCCATGAAGATTATGAACGGAACCGGTGACAAAGGGCAGCCCTGCCGGAGTCCAACATGCACCGGGAACAGGTCCGACTTACTGCCGGCAATGCGGACCAGACTCCTACTCCGGTCATACAAAGACCGGACGGCCCTTAACAAGTGGCCCCGGACTCCGTATTCCCGGAGCACCCCCCACAAGACACCACGAGGGACACGGCTCGAATCGGAAGCCTTCTCCAAATCAACAAAGCACAATGTGGACTGGTTGGGCAAACTCCCACGAACCCTCGAGCACCCTGTGGAGGGCATAGAGCTGGTCCACTGTTCCACGACCAGGACGAAAACCGCATGGTTCCTCCTGGATCTGAGGTTCGCTAATCGGTCGGATCCTCCTCTCCAGTACCCTGGAATAGACTTTCCCGGGGAGGCTGAGGAGTGTGTCCCCCTACAGTTGGGAGCACACCCTCCAGTCCCCCTTTTAAACAGGGGGACCACCACCCCGGTCTGCCATCCAAGAGGCACCGTCCCCGACCACCACGCGATGTTGCAGAGACGTGTCAACCAAGACAGTCCCTGCACATCCAGAGACTTAAGGTACTCAGATGGGCCGAATCTCGTCCACCCCCGGTGCCTTGCCACTGAGGAGCTTGCCAACCACCTCGGTGACTTCAGCTTGGGTGATGGACGCGTCCACCTCTGAGACCTCAGCCTCTGCTTCCTCCACGGAAGACGTGGCGACGGGATTGAGGAGGTCCTCAAAGTATTCCTTCCACCGTCCCAACAATATCCCCAGTTTGAGGTCAGCAGCTCCCCACCTCCACTGTAAACAGTGTTGGCGGGACCTGCTTTCCCCCTCCTGAGGCGCCGGACGGTTTCCAGAATTTCTCGAGGCCGACCGATAGTCCTCCTCCAAGGCCTCCCCGAACTCCTCCAGACCCGAGTTTTTGCCTCCACAACTGCTCGGGCTGCAGTTCGCTTGGCCTGGCCGGTACCCGTCAGCTGCTTCGGGAGTCCCATGAGCCAGCAAGGCTCGATAGGACTCCTTCTTCAGCTTGACGGCAGCCTTACTTTCCGGTGTCCACCACCGGGTTCGGGGGTTGCCGCCACGACAGGCACCAGAGACCTTACGACCACAGCTCCGAGCAGCTGCTTGGACAATGGAGGTGGAGAACATGGTCCACTCGGACTCAATGTCCCCAGCCTCCCTCGGGACATGAGAGAAGCTCTCCCGGAGGTGGGAGTGGAAAGCCCATGCTGACAGAGGGTTCCGCCAGACGTTCCCAGCAGACCCTCACAACCACGTTTGGGTCTGCCAAGTCTGTCCGGTTTTCCTCCTCCGCCAGCGAATCCAACTCACCACCAGGTGGTGATCGGTCGGCAACTCCCCTCAACAGCCCCTCCCTTCACCCGAGTGTCCAAAACACGCGGCCGGAGGTCAGATGACACGACAACAAAGTCGATCATCGACCTCCGACCTAGGGTGTCCTGGTGCCAAGTGCACTTATGGACACCCCTGTGCTTGAACATGGTGTTCGTTATGGACAAACTGTGACTAGCACAGAAGTCCATACAGAACACCACTCGGGTTCAGATCGTGGAGGCCGTGCGATCCAATCACCCCCTTCCAGGTCTCACTGTCGCTGCCCACGTGGGCGTTGAAGTCCCCCAGCAGAACAATGGAGTCCCCAGTTGGAGTACTGTCCAGCACCCCTCTCAGGGACTCCAGAAGGCCGGGTACTCTGCACTGCTGTTAGGCCCGTAAGCCGAGACAACAGTGAGGCACCTATCCCCGACCCGAAGGCGCAGGGATGCGACCCTCTCGTTCACTGTGGTGAACTCCAACACATGGCGGCTGAGCTGTGGGGTTATAAGCAAACCACAACCAGCCCTCCCGCCTCTCACTGCGGGCAACGCCAGAGAAGTGGAGAGTCCAGCCCTTCTCGAGAGGTTGGGGTTCCAGAGCCCAGGCTAGTGTGGAGGTGAGCCCGACTATATCTAGCCGGTACCTCTCAACCTCCCTCACAAGCTCGGCTCCTTCCCCGCCAACGAGGTGACATTCCATGTCCCTAGAGCCAGTCTCTGTGTCCGGGATCGGGTCGCCGGGCACCCTGCGTCGGCTGCCACCCAATCCACACTGCACCCGGCCCCTACGGTTCCCTCGGTGGGTGGTGAGCCCACCGGAGGTCAGGCTCACGTCGTCCATTCGGGCTGAGCCCGGCGGAGCCCCGTGGCAAAGACCCGGCCACCAGGCGCTCGCTTACGAGCCCAACCCCAGGCCTGGCTCCAGGGTGGGGCCCCGGCTGCGCCATAACCGGGCGATGTAACGACCTTGTTATCTCTCTTCTCATAAGGGCTGTTGAACTGCTCTCAGTCTGGCCCGTCACCCAGGACCTGTTTGCCATGGGAGGACACTACTAGGGGGCATAAAGCCCCCCGCAACATAGCTCCTGGGATCATGCGGGCTCTCAACTCCCCCACCACGTAAGGTGGCAGTTCTAGAACTGCCTTCTGTTTTGTTAAAAGGAAATAAGTTTTGTGTTATATTAACTTCAGGTGGGGGCAGCTTACAGTCCATTGCATTTATTTATTTACTTGTTTTGTTGGGACTGCCCACCACCTGTGTTATATTGATGTTTGATTACTGATTCTTTTCGATTATTTGGTGTGTTTGTTTGTTAGGAAACCCCTCGTTTTAACTATTCCCTTCTCTTTCCTCCCTTCCAGAGGCTGAGCGTGGCGGTGGTGGTGCAGGTGTTCCCGGGTGGTGGTCTCCTTCCTGTGTGACGTGTGTACACCCCATAGTTTGAGTGTGTTCATCTTTATTTTGGTGTGAAAGTGTTCACGTGTGTTTGGGGTGATCCCTTCGAAACTCTCTTCTCCCCTCCTACACTGTGCCCCTAACGGTAAGCCAAGCTTCTGTTTGGGCTCCCCCCTCTTTCCCTCCATTTTTAGGGTGTGTGTGTGATTTGAGGTATTTAATAAAAGATTCTTTTTTTGAACGGAACCACGTCTCCTGCTGCCTTTAGTTCCGGACCTGGGTGCCGTGAGGGGCACCTCTTGATATATACATTTCCCTGGGTGTAACTCCCAGGGTGGTGTTGTCAGGCCCGGTGGTGTATAGCATTAATTCAACAATCAACTCTATACACCACTACACAATTTCCCTTCCCGTTGCCACATTAGGTTTTTAATGCTTCACCACCCATTAGCATTGAATAAACTGGAAATGCATGTGAAGTTTTTCACAAATCTTGCCTTTAGTCCCTTTAAGTTTACTTTCATTCTCGCTTTCATTCTTTTTAAGACAGTGCAAAACTTGTATAAAACAGGGCAAAACATCTGCCATTGATTCAATGAAAATAGAAAAACAGGCAATATAAAAAGATTAATCTTATGTAAACGTTTAAAGCTGGAACATGCTTGACCTCGTAGAAAGGAAAAATTCAAATAAAGCTTAAATATTTGTCGGCCTACGCTACAAAATAGTGCATTTAAACTTTTAGCAATATTGTGCTTTCTCAACAACATTGAGGGAATTGGGCCTATAGGCTAGGACCAAGCATTAGCCTGCACCAACAGTTTTCTCAGGTACCTTTAGACTATAACTTACATACAACAAAAGTTACTGTGGCAGGAGTGTATGCTTTTGGGAAAACCAAGTTAGAATTTGGAGAGAATGGATTTTTCAACGCCACCTGGAAAGTAGGCTCCAGGACCAATTCAACCCAGTACAGAGTAAGGCCGCGCTAGGTGTGGACATGAAGCAGGACATGAGACATAATATACAAAAATACAAAATTAATTTTATTCTTAAAGTCACAAATGTTAAAGTACTATAGGCCTATAGAATACTTCTTAATTATTTTCAACTTATTAAGCACAATAAAAAGGAATCACAGGAACACTTATAACGGCGAAGGATTGATACTGCAGTTAAGTTGGTTGTTTTACAAAATAATGCACAAAACAGCAACACAAGCAAAGTAAATGGGAAGCAACAAATTAAGCACAAGCCATGCAAAGCAAAATAGAACAACAAGCAAAAAAAAATAACATGCAAAGCAACAAAACAAAAAGCAAGCAATAAACAGACTTTGAACAAAATACAGAACTGCAATGAAATCAAAAACTCACCCACTGAAGGAATAGTGCCTGCGACAAAATAAATAAATATTAGCTGCCTATTCGCACAGTCTGTCCAGATGAAAATAGGCTACTGTAGCCTATGACAGAGGACGGCGCAAATTAATCCCAGTACCCCTGAAAGCACCCCTGAGCGCCCGCAGGAGCGTGCAGGAGCTCAGTAGGGGAAGCTAGTTGCGGTCAGTGTTGCCAACTTAGCGACTTTGTCGCTATATTTAGCGACTTTTCAGACCCCTCTAGCGACTTTTTTTGTCAAAAGCGACTAGTGACAAATTTAGCGACTTTTTCTGGTGCTCTGGAGACGTGACAGGACGTCTCGTTGCTGTCCTCAATGAGCAGCGGGTGCTGCCGTGAGCCCCTCCGCCGTCCCAAAGCACTCACAAGCGGTCAGTCTCGCTCCCTGCTGCAGTCAGAGCAGAGAGCAGACTCACCCCGCTCCGCCTCCACACTTCAAATGAATCGAGCGTGTGCAAATCCACCGCTGCTCCCGTCCTGGGTCACAGAGCAGGATAGACATGTTAAATGTTTCTTCACTGTCACACTTTTGTCAGCTCATTTGTAGTTCTAAACATATTTAGGGTGTTTTTAGCTCATGTTTGCTTCTCCCACGACGTTATTCCTCTCTCCTACAGCGTCCATTACAATTACATGCAAATTGCCAATTATGTAAATTAGGTGATGACGTCATCTAGCAACTTCTAGCGACTTTTAGGACAGCCAATAGCGACTTTCCTTACTGGAGAGTTGGCAACACTGGTCGCGGTGAGCCTGTTATCGTTGCTGGCGAGGTGTGGGCTGCAAGACGTGCAGCCTTAACTTAAACCCTGAAGGTGATGTGGAACAGCGCAGGACAAGGCAACGAGTCCTTTCTAGGTGTGGCGGCCCTCGTTGTGGACAGCACACTGGAGATTGGTGCCTACAATGGAGACACGAACATTACAACGTTGTGGGGAAACTAATCTAAACACAGTTGAATCTTACCTGCTGGAGCAAGCACGCGCGCACAGGCAGCAGGAGGAGGGGGAGAGCCAATGAGGATATTAGTGGCTTGTCCCTGCCGCAGCTCGGATCTACAAGCGTAATTTGGAATCAACATTGGCCCGAGCCAAAAATGACAAGGCAGAACAACGAGCAGCTTACCCCGAGCGAGGAGTCCCAAACTCGGGGCGCAAACCGAAATCGATCGCCCGAGGCACACAAGCGTGCTCCAAACCAGGAAATCTCGGCTGGTTACCAAACGCTGCAACCACCACACCGAAACCAGACCACCCACTAAGCTTATAGGCTCGGTTTGTTCCACCTTCCAATCACAGCCCAGGTAAGATGCACACCATCATGCCACATTACCAATTTCTCTTTTCGAGTAGCCAATTATAACTTCTCTACCTCCACTGGACACCACATTGAATTCAAACACTTGGGACTATAGGCAGAGAAATATGATCTAGCAGTTGTGACACTTGTAAACTATGAGACCAGGTGTGCACTCTTCGTGGGCCCATTCTTCACATTTAATACATTGCACCCACACCTCCCCAGGCCTTGAGGACTCGAAGTCCTCTCCACAGACTTGGCATTCACATGAATTTGAGGTAGACGTGGATGGCTTTCTTGCGGTGGACACCTTTGAGGTAGCGGTGGACGGCTCTGCTAAACAAAACATTTTAAATAATTTTTTCAGTTGCGGGTGGGACACACACACACACACACACACACACTTTATCATTACCTGGATTGTTTATCATCCAGAGGTCGATTAGTCTTCTTTTTCTTCCGTTTTTCCGCACTGCTGGGATAATTTCTTTCTGATGCCATTGTGGTTTGTTTTGTTAATGACAGGTAGCTGTCAATCATTCCCATCATACCTGTAAGCAACTGTGATGTCACTTGCTGTGTGACAGTGCACTCCAGCAGACAAATGCCACAAATGCACCAGCCACAGCTTATCATTGCAGTTTATTTTATTTATGTCCAACGTTTATTTTTAAGCATATAAGAGGTGCAATAAACACAAGAGCTAGCTACAGATAAAAACAGGAGATTTTAATTATCCTCAGAAGAGGTTGAACATGCAGCTTTGGGGCCCCCTGGTGGCTTGGGGGCCCTAGTTTCGCCGAGTTGGCCTACAGGAAGAAACGGTCCTGAGGACAAACAACAACTGGTCAGTGAAGCTCTTTCTGCAGTGAGGTTCACCCATCCGCTGTGTTGGTAAATTAATTATTCCTCTACAGGTAGAGGAGAAAAACCTAAGACTTGCAGTTTACCAAAACTAGTTTTGGTGATGCTTTTCTGTCCCAACAAAAGTAAAAGGAAGGTGATTATCTCTCATTGCAAAACAGGATTTCTGTAACAATATTTCAATGGCTCTGCAAACTCTAACCACTCAAACCACACATGTTCAAAGCCAAATCACAGTGTGGAAAAAATGTTAGAAACAGTCAATAGTTTTTTAGACTATATCTGATGACTAAAAAAGTTCACTGTGTTTGGAAAGAATCTTCTCTGCCATCCTCAAGAGGAAAGCTCTCAGTAGTTCCTGGCTCTTTTCATTTCGAGCCTCCCCCTGAGGTATGCATGAACCAACAAGCTGGAAGATATTGGCTGCATTTACAAATGAAAAGAAGGGCCTACAGTGGCCGCTGAGTTGCACATTTAAAATCAGGGGCCATTTGGCCCCTCTCTAGAGTGTAAAGGTAGGCAAGAAAAACCTGGAAGTTCTAGTGTTAAAACAGACTGCGAGTGTGAAGACAATGTGAAATGTGAGGGAATGAAACCTTAAAAATATCAATGGAGGGGAAGTTTTCACTGAGCTTATTCATCGAATAAAGATCGATGACTGCCTGTGTGAAGCTTTCTGGAAACAGCTGATGGCAGATCAGCTGACTGAATGAGTAGGAATTATGTTTCCTCCAGTTGGCTGAGCAAGACAGAGTCTGATTTTATTTCATGAGATGCATGTAATCTTGCATAAGAAGAACCAAGGATTTTTGAGTCAGTCTTAACCTCTTGAAGTTCGCTTTCCCTCACATGAGACATTCTCATAGTCGTCTCACTAAGTTTCTCTCGGCGAGTTGCAGATGAAGCTTTTCAGGTCGTTTTTTTTGTGATGAAGTCCAAAGAGGTTGCTTTTGAAACTTTCAAACCTCAGCAACAGATCCACACACCCAGACCTGCGTTGCACAGGCAGTTTTAAAGGCACACCAGTAGAGGGCGGTATACTTAAACTGTTGAATGTGTTGGGTGAACGTGAAGCCACCATCTCTATTCTTTTCTTTTTTTCCAACAAAAAACAGACCAGTTTTGCCAGACCAGGGAAAACACATAGAATATATGTTTATGAAGCAGAGCTGTCGCCTCTCGCTGACAAACTCTAAACTCACATTCAAGTTTCAGGGTTTTTCTTTATTCAACTTACAAATCTGTGACATTTATTGTTGTCTTGTGACAAATGGTTTTTGTTTAGTCCTTTTTATATTATATCGCATTTACTGTATTCTATCTATTTTTTTCCCACACTGGAATACAGTTAGAGTCCTTCCTGTGTGGAGTTTGCATGATCTTCCTGTGTGTAAATGACTCACAGTCAGCTGAATACAGTGAGGCGAGACGGATGATGGAGAGATATCCCTGCAGTATATTTATTTTCCTCACCCTCAGGATTTACCACAAACTGCACCCTGATTGTATAATCCAGACACAAGTACGCACATGTGGCTGCATTTCTGTTGAAAATGAAATACAGGACAATATTTCTCACAGAAATCACTTGTCGGCAACAGAAATTATTCTTCGATAATGTTTTGTGTTGATTAAAGCAGAGGAATGATGAGTGTTGTGAAATTCATCACCACATAAAAGTGCGAAACTGATCAAGGTTTAAACTTATCAAGGTTTAATAAAGTTGTTAAACTCATACATCATTACTGAGAATTAATTATTTTTCTGTGCCATTTTGTGGTTGCTTTGCTTTATTTTTTTCCTGCATGTGCATAATATCCGTGATTTAGTTTGACGTTAAAATTGAAATAATGGGAACTAGAAATTGGCACTCAGAGAGCGCAGACCTCCGCCACAGCTCAAATCAGTCACCAACAACCATAAGAACACCATATATAATCAAACATTGTGATCAGAGCTGCAGCGTGCCGTGCCTCTCTCTGTCGCCCTGTCACCCTCTCTCCCTGTGTGTGTGTGTGTGTGTGTGTGTGTGTGTGTGTGTGTGTGTGTGTGTGTGTGTGTGTTTATCTGAAAAGGCAAACCAAAAGCAACATAATTTATGTTATTTTACTTCATTTTAATTTGAAAATTGACCGGATTCTGTCGTATTTTCCGTTCCCGACTTCCTGTATGGTGCGATCTGCTCTGTCTTGCTTTACAACTGGCAGTGCACAGCGCACAGCTTGCGGAGAAAATAGAGAGGACTGGAGCGGCTGCGCTCCACGGCGCGAACCGCTACGCATGCGGCGCTGTCCCGGACCTCTTGTATGAACCGTCAGATACGTTAACAAAGGCGCCGATCTGACAGTCGGTGCGCGGGGCTTCCCACTTCCACGTCGGAAGCGGCGCGTCTTGTGTGAACCAGGCGTTCCCCCCTGTCGGAGGGCCTGCCCAATTATGTGAAAGACTCCCTATCTGTCAATGATAAAGAATCCTTTAAAAAAATTCCTAGATCCAGACAGTGATCCTGATCTTCACCAAAATTTAATCGATTCTAAGTTAGCCCAAGACCCACCTTTACACAAAGTTTCATTGCAATCTGTCCATTACTTTTTCCAGGATCTTGCTAACAAACCAACCAATCAACCAACCAACCAACCAACCAACCAACCAACCAACCAACCAACAAACCGACATGATTACATAACCTCCTGGCGGAGGTAATAAAGCAACAAGTCCTCCAACTCAAACGACCACAGTGGTCATTAATTCAACAAGCGCCCCCTAGTGACTATATAAATAATGTCACAGACATCACGGAGTGATGGAGGGTTTTTTTTGAGTGGAGTCAGTTGCACTAAATTACATTTAACCACAAATACAATTCTCTGCATTGAATGACTTCAGTTTGATTTTAGAAACAGAACAAAATCTTTGAAATCATTTCTAATACAGATCAGAAGCTACGATATGAACCACAAAAACAAAAATCTTTAGGATGAAGAAATCTCTGCATTGTAATTTACACGATGTTTCTCTAGAGACAAATATGTACGTGTATGTATGTGTGAATCTCTTTTTTTCTTTGTGCACTGAGGCTTGGAAGAAGACTAGTGCCACACAGTCCTTGAGATGAGCTCCAAAAGGTCAATTAACCCTCTGAGGCCGAGCTAAGACAAGAAGCCTGCTGTGACCTCTGACCTCTGTTGCTCTTTTGCTCTCATTTGACCACTACAGCAGATGCAGGCCTGAAACCTGAACTGTGAAGCCTCTGGAAACTATAAAATCATAATCTGCTGGAATTATTCCAAAAAACTCCTCCCAAACAGGAAGTAGCTTCAGGAAGGAGGTGGGGCTTCTGTTATGATCACTAGTTGTTATATATTGTTCACCACCAGGTGTCGCTACTGTTTCTAATGCTCTGTTGAAACTGCACTAGTATGTCACAGATAACAACAGGCATGAGCAGCATTAAAGGGGCTGTATCATGCTTTTCTAGCTAATCCAAACCCTAGAAATGGCATTAACATGGTAATAGTTTCTTTTTGGCGCTAAGGAAAAGTAATTTTGTGTGAAATAAAACATTTTCTGGGGCTAATTCTGAAACCCAGAAGAGAAAACGCTCAGTTTCACTGAAAATCCCGCCTCTCCCCCTGTGGACTTTGACTGACAGCTACTTCAACCAATCAGCACTTCAAAATAAATACACTGGCTAGCTTTAGCTCTTTAGCTCTAGCTTCTCTACACGCAAAGACACGCGAAAACATCTTTTCCTGTTAGAAACTCACCAAGCGCAGACCCTTCAGACCCTTCAGACTCTTGCTCTTGCTTGATTGTTGCTTTCAGACGATGGTCAAAGTTTATCTCCGTAATTGGAGTTACAAAAAGCAGCAACGTTGATTGCCGGGGACCTGCGGGAGGGGGGCTCAGGGGAGCCATCTTCACCGTGTGACGTGAACATGGGAAAACAGAGCGTTTTCACGGGTGCGGGAGGGGCTGCCTCTCTGAGCAGCAGAAACAGGAGGAAAGCTCAAACAGGCAGGCATGCAGGAATAAACGCTTTGGAGGTGTTTTTGGTGAGTACATAACTATATAACAAGGTTAAAACATACAAAAAGTGAATTTTGCATGATACAGCCCCTTTAAAACTGTCCTCCTTGGAAAACGTCGAGCCTCCTGAGTATTTATCGAACACAAATACGACAGCTTCCAAATTCAATGTGTGAGTTTGAGCCAGAGTGTGAACACATCCCACAAATCTCCTGGAGCAAATTTGACCAAATGATGGTGTTTAAGTGATTTTCTTAACTGGACATTGCGGCGCCCTTTATGGGCAGAAAAGACTTAGTGGAGTCAATACCATCAGATGGATTTATTTTTTTCCATTTTATATAATTTTTCGCCAGTCATGATGTGCATGCCAAATTTGGTGAGTCTCAGTGCAATGTTTAGGGGGTCTAATTTGGGTTTAGTTGGCAGGTAAGTATAATGTAGAAGAAGAATAACAAGAAACAGACAAAAAGCAATAGAGACCATGCCCTTCGGGGCTTGGTACCTAAAAATCAGTTTCAGACCAAGCGTAAGGATTCTATTTAAAAAAAAAAAAAAAAAAAAAATAGATGTTGAAGATGAACATAGTAATGGACAGAATATGTTCCTCTGAGCAACGTATTTGAGAATGCAGTTTAGTTGTTTCAGAACATAATTTTTTTGTGATCAAACTTTTAATTATTTTCTTCGTGCTTCTCAGTGTGACACACACAGAAATGTTTATGCATAATACAAAAATAAAATTCAAGTAAAAAAAATGAAATAAATTTTTTTGAATGAAAAATTGCAATTATGACCAAAACCTGATTTAAAGGCAAAAACATCTAGAACAGCTGTCGAAGCAATGTAAAGTGTGTGAACACCCGAAGATACACATAAGGAAAAAAATCTAAATATAGAAATGAATTCTTTAAAATAAGTCTCAGAAACAACACCAGAACAAACAGAAAAGAAACGAAAAAAAAACCCATTCCCCAGATCCAGATCCATTAAATACAGTCAAATGTTACATCTGAAGTCCACGGAGGTTAGTCAAACGTGCATCCCACGCCTTTATAGCAGAGTCCTTCGCTCCATGGACTCTGGCTATAGATAACTCCAAATAAGCAATGTCCAAATACATCAGAATCCAAGCACGGTATGAGAGTGAGTGTGGAGGTTTCCAGCGCATAGCCACCAGTTTTTTCCCAGCAGTGAGGCCCGCCAGCAAAGCCTTTCTCTTGAGAGAAGTTTAAATGCAACTTAGGCAGGTCATTCCAAATAAGTACAGCAGGCAAACAGGGTAAGGTAACGTTGAACAACTTGGAAAGGTTAAAAGCAATCATCTTCCAAAACTGAAACACTGGGGCACATTCAAAACATATGAAAAAACTACCAATAGCTTTGGAAGAACAAAAAGTGCATAAAGGGTTATTTATGACCTTCATTAAGTGAAGCTTCCTTGGTGTTAAATATGTTCTATTTATATAATTGTAGTGTATTTGCTGATGATCAGGATTTCTAGAAGTTAGACCCAGATTAACCTATACTTTATCCCACTCAAATGTAGGATTCAGATCTGGGATGTCTTTCCTCCACATCATGTCTAGAATGAGGGGTCCATAAGAATGTTGCAATAAGAACCCTTATAACTTGGATACTAAACCACTCGTTGTTCTTGCAGAATAAAAAAAATTTAAATAATAGGTGTGGTGTGAGAGGGCTCAACCAAGGGACACCTACGTCCTTCAAAGATGACCTTAGCTGTAAATAAAAGAAAAGGAAGTGCGTGGTGCACCAAATCTAACACATATATCCTGAAAAGAATGTAACCCTGCTTCTCCATAAATATCACCAAGAGTACAGATACTATTTCTTTCCTCGTCAGGAAAGCGAATAGGTTGACTGCTTATCAGCAATTTATCTTTGTTAAATATTGGAGAATTTGGCCTCCAGCCAGAAGAGCAACCAGTTAACTTCTCGGCTTTCCTCCATACAAGAAGCAAATATGAAATTATAGGACCATATCTCTGACGACATTGGTTAAGAGAAATGTTACAATGCAGAAAAGTCGAGAAAGAGTATGGGGCTAAAATCCTCTCCTCTGGCATCCACCAGGATACCTATGTATTAGGTTGCAACCAAGTCAGTAAAGGCCTCAATGTGAAAGCCCATTTATAAAACTTAAAATTTGGGAGGGATAGACCACCGTCCTGCCTTTCTCGCTGCACTGTATTAAGTCTAATACGAGGTCGTCTACCTCGCCAAAAGAACTTTGATATTGCTGATTGAAGTTTACTCCAGTATTGAGAGGGTGGAGGGAGAGGAAGCATGGAACTGACAAAATTGATTCTGGGCAGAATGTTCATTTTAAAGGGGAACGGTCGTTTTTACAATCTGGTCCTTATTTCACATTCGTCACAACAACATTTACTCACCCGTTTGACTTTCGTGTGATTTGCAGTTGGTTCAGAGATAATTAGATGCTCCCATATCCATATAACGGCAGCGGGCGGGGCACCGACATGCAGCCGTTACAGACGCTCTTTTCTCTTATGTTTGTTGTGGCGTGGTAGATACATGCAAATTTATTAAGTCAGCATCACTTAGCGCTATTGGGAAGTCTGTAAACCGGCTAGATTGAGCAACTCTCCGGGAGCGCTTAAGCGATGATGTCATCACACTGCGCCGCTGCGCACATTCATTCTGTTTGTTTACATGGAAGTAGCGTCTCTGCTCTGCAGTCAGACCACGGCATCTCGATCGGCTTTTTTAGGCAGTCAGAGTTTATTTTCAGCTGGTTGTAACTTTGGTACAATGGTTCCAGTGTGCATATATCCTGGCTGTGAAAGTAAAATGACAATCTGGACGTCATTGAGCTCACAGGCTCCCACTTCGTGACCGGGATTTATTGAAGCTATGGCTAATAGCGCTCAACATGGACCCCAGCGTTAAAGTTCCAACTCTACCACATTTGGATTATTGGGTTTGTAATGCCCACTTCACATCGGAGGACTTCTTCCCAGTTCAGGAATGAAATGAAGGCCAGAAGATCCAGAGAATGAACCTCAAAAAAAGAATGCCATTCCAGCGGCTGCAGGAGGAGGACAGGTCGAGGTAACGTGATGCTAATAATATTCATTTTTTTCTTTACTAATGTCTAGAGTTCGCTAGAATGTTATAAACTTGTTCCTACTCCTTTTGAGCAACAGTGTACAGAATATTTCACTGTTTATGTACAACTCTTGTCATTGACAGATATACTTGTATCATCCTTTGTTGTTGCTCAAATGAACTAAACAGTAAACATTCCAGCCTCTAGACCAGGGGTCGGCAACCTTTTTGTCATGGAGTGCCAGTTTAAAATTTTCTCATCAATGTGTGTGCCATTATCAACTAAAACGCAAGTTAACACAAAATACAAAAAGATTTCCAACATACCTGGAAATGTATTCCTTTCAGATAAAGCAGATACAAACATATCTTTAAAGATATTTTTTCTGTTACTCCAAAAAGTGCTTTCATAAACTTTGTGTTTTGTGCTCTGCATGCTCATGTTTCGAATTAACTGGTGCCCATGTTAACTTGTGACCAATAGATGAATGAGACTTGAAGTCGATCTAGCGAACGTCGGTTTTCTACAGTTACAGTGAATGTATAAGTTTAAAGTCTTTTATGAGTCTTACTTTAACAGCTGCTGTTATCAGCATGTGTTTACACAGAAGTCCGCCATCACTCGTTAACACGGGAACCAGTTAATCCATAACACCGGCGGGGCGATCGCTCGTTTTTTGCTATGGAGCTCTTTAAACAACTCGCTGTAGCGCGATTTGCTTCCATTTCTTCTCTCCAGTGTTTTTTCTCTCGGGGTTTTTATTAAAAAAAATGTTTTTCTGCTTGTTTTTGACAGTCCTGTTTCCCGTTTACTGCGCACGTCGTCACGTCACTACGTACGGGGGCGCGCATGCGGAACAAATAACCCCCGTTTTTTCCCGCTCCGCTGTCAGGCAGCTTTTATATGAGACACGGAGCGGGTTATCGATCGGTCTACGCCACCTCGTACAATCGGCTCCGAAATACAATCCGCTCAGAGTGAAGCAGATCCACTCGGACGTCTACATGACACATCCGCTCTGCCTTATAAGCCATTATATGGGTGGCATGTAAACGTGCCCAGTGTTAGTGCCACGCGTGCCAAGGGTTGCCGACCCCTGCTCTAGACATTAGTAAAGAAAAAAATGAATAGCGTTAGCGTCTTGTTACCTCGACCTGCTCTCCTCCTGCAGCCGCTGGAATGGCATTCTTTTTGAGGTTCATTCTCTGGATCCTCTGGCCTTCATTTCATTCCTGAACTGGGAAGAAGTCCTCAGATGTGAAGTGGGCACTACCCGATAATCCAAATGTGGTAAAGTTGGAACTTTAATGCTGGGGTCCATGTTGAGCGCTATTAGCCATAGCTTCAATAAATCCCGGTCACGAAGTGGGAGCCTGTGAGCTCAATGACGTCCAGCTTGTCATTTCACTTTCACAGCCAGGATATATGCACACTGGAACCATTGTACCAAAGTTACAACCAGCTGAAAATAAACTCTGACTGCCTAAAAAAGCCGATCGAGATGCCGTGGTCTGACTGCAGAGCAGAGACGCTACTTCCATGTAAACAAACAGAATGAATGTGCGCAGCGGCGCAGTGTGATGACATCATCGCTTCAGCGCTCCCGGAGAGTTGCTCAATCTAGCCGGTTTACAGACTTCCCAATAGCGCTAAGTGATGCTGACTTAATAAATTTACATGTATCTACCACGCCACAACAAACATAAGAGAAAAGAGCGTCTGTAACGGCTGCATGTCGGTGCCCCGCCCGCTGCCGTTATATGGATATGGGAGCATCTAATTATCTCCGCACCAACTGCAAATTACACGAAAGTCAAACGGGTGAGTAAATGTTGTTGTGACGAATGTGAAATAAGGTCCAGATTGTAAAAACGACCGTTCCCCTTTAACAATGGCTATCCTACCACGAAGTGAATTTGGAATGCTAGACCATCTATCGAGGTCAGCTACTACTTTGTTTAATTATTGTCTGTATAGAAGAATAAATATCGATCCCCAGATAAATAAAGTTTTTAGTAACTGGAATAGAAGCAGGGATGGGTGCATTACTCATGGCATGATTTAGAGGCAGCAAGGCAGATTATATTATATTATACAGAATATTTAACGGTCGTCAAAACATGAGGGATACTCTGCACTGGGTTATTTAAATATAATAAAATGTCATCAGCATACAATGAGATATGATGACAGGTATTATTAATAGAAATGGGAGAGATTACGGAGGAACTGCGGATGATTTGTGCCAGTGGTTCTAGAGAGAAGACAAATAACAGACGACTGAGAAGACATCCCTGTCTTGATCCTCTTGAGATAGGGAAGGGAGGAAAACTACTTTTACCTGTGAGCACGACAGCTGTTGGATTCTTATAGAGAGCTTTTATCATGTTAATGAGCAGGGTTCCAAAACCCATTGACTCGAGCACTGACCACAGAAAGGGCCACTCTAGACAGACAAAGGCCTTCATTGCATCTAGGGAAAGGACCGCAGCAGGAGATTTTAAGGTGTGGGCGCCCTCTATAACATGTAAAAGTCTTCTAACATTATCTGTGGCCAGTCTAGACTTTATAAACCCCGTCTGATCACAATGAACCAGTTGTGTCATATGAATTTGAAGCCACCGGGCCAGTAATTTTGCATTCAAAAGCAAAAGAGGCCAGTAACGAGAACATTCTACTGGGTCCTTTCCCTATTTAAGTAGTAATGAAATTAGTGCCGAATTGACATCTCTAGAAAATAAACCCTCTTTGATTGAATACTAAATAATACCCAGGAACGGCGGACCGACCAGATGCAAAAAAGTAAGGTAGAATTCGGGTGGAATGCCATCCGGTCCTGGAGATTTACCTTTACGCATATCCCGAACAGCTGCTTCACATTCCTGGAGTGTAACAGGGCCATCTAATTTTGCAGCATCATTATTATTCAGGCGAGGTAATTTAGTGAAATTCAGGAAGCTAATGCAGGCATGTTCGTTGAAATTATTTTCTGATTTATACAGCTCGTGATAAAAAAGGAGCAAAAGAAGCACTTCTTTTGGGTCAGACTGTATAATGCCCTCTTTATGTTTAATACAAAAAATATCAACGAAATGCTCATCCTTCCGAAGTTTTATAGCTAACAAATGACTGGGTTTTGAAGAGTTAAAGTAATAATTTTGCCTTGTTTTGTGCATAAGAAATTCAGAACATCGCCTGAGCAGAGAGTTTATCTCCTCAGAACGTAATTTTGTGGAGACAGGGTTGGTTAGTGCTCTGTGAGTCAGCCCTGCCCAATCGCCTTGATGATAAGGTAACACCCCAGGCAGCTCACCTTTGAGCATATTGTTGAAGGGAAAACAACCTGGCTGCTTGTTAATCAGCCAAATCAAATCCTCTACTGCTCAGGAATGTCTTTTCACATCTTTAAGATTTTCGTACTTCTCCTTTTTGTATCAGTGATCTCTATTACTTGTTTTTTAACATGGGGACAAACATCCAACAGCCACAGGTAAGCAAGTTTTCAACTGAAGGAAAGTACTTCATTTTTTTCTGGTAAATTTCATGATGTGGTGTTTGATGTTCGTTTTCAGCTGGACAAGTTTCATGAAGAAACATAGAGGAAACAGAAGTTCACTTGAAAATCAATTTACAGTTTTGGACAAAGGTGAAAATGCCACCCTGGTGACAGAGCTGAAACCTAAACCTGAAACTCCGATGCCCTTACTCTACAAAAAAATGTTTGAGAAGGCTCCTGTGTGGGATTTTGATGATGTTTATAACCAGGATGTCCCCCCTCGACCCGCAGTAAGCATGCAAAGACAGGATGGGACAGAAACAAAGCACATCAACGAACCTTACGGGTGTGGGGTTGAGGAGGCTGAAATATGCTCATTCATCAGTTTTATGCTCGCAAGCATGATTTGTTTCTTCTTTTACATAAAGAGGCTCGATTGAATGTCGTCGTTCTTTATTTTTGTTTTTGTTAGACCCTCATCATAAGGTTTAAAGTCAGTTCATCGTTTTCCTGTTCATTTTGTGATGTGTTTTTCTTCTCAGACGTGTGCCCAGTCACTGAGAAACTCAAAGGATGAATTCTTCATGAAGGCTTTTCTTCCCAACGTCCGTTTATTTCTACACAAAGACAGCATCAACATGAGCGAGTGGAACCGGCTTTCACATTTTAACAGTCCCTTTGGTTTTATGGAGTATAAATACGAGGGTAAGTAACTTGAGAACTTTTCATCATTGAACAGAAACATGTCTTTTATTGGCTTTTATTGGAGAAAGACTGGCTGTAAGAAACTTAAAGTCATCATGGGATGATCACCAGACTTTCTTTTGTCTCTGGATTTCCAGAGCAACCCTATCCAACTGTCTTCGTAAAGTAAACAACTGTAGCACTCTGAGGTCACTTTTCTTTATGTTTAGCAGATGTGATGTGATTAAAATTAGATTAGTCTCTGACAACAAACGCAACAATGAAGTCAAAGGTCCAGGTAAAATATCATCTGAAACGGGCAATTACTGACACAGCCAGCAGTAAAGCAAACCCTGCAAAAACATGCTTTGTGTTTCTTGCTTTTCACAGATGTGATCCCTGTCCTGAAACTGATTCCAAAGCCCAAAGAGCCACTGCTTTCCCCCAAACCAGGGAGCAATGGCTGTGTGCGCTGTGCAGTGGTGGGGACTGGAGGAATCCTCAACGGCTCCAAAATGGGGGCAGAGATTGACGCTCATGATTACGTCTTTCGGTAAGGAAAGCTAAAGTGGAGAACACTTTTCTTCAGTTTAGAATCAAATGATTTGCGATGGACTTTTAAAGCAATGCGACCAAATTGAAATCAGTCATCGCCGCTGCCGATGACATAGGCAGAAGCGGCAATTGTTTGCCGAAGAAGAATGTTTTTCTTACATTTTAAAACTTTATTAACTGACAAAATACTGACATTTATGAACTTCTTTCGTTGGGGACGCCGCCATCTTGCTGATCTTGGAAGGCTTCCTGAGAAATCTGTCATTGTCATCTAGTGGTGGCCGGTGGCGCGGGGCGCTTGTTTTGTTCGCCTGGACCGTGACTGGCAGGCGGGGTTAGTTTGCTTCCGTATTGGCGGGGGCACTCCTTTCCCACCCGCGCATTCCAGGCAGGCAGTGTTGAAGAAACCAGTTTATTGAAAATAATCGTCTATCTGTTGTGTTTGGAATGCGCCTGGAATGCATGGGCGTGGAAACGATCGATCGCATTTTTTGACATTACTACTTGCTGAACCATCAGTGATTGATGTACATGTTTATAATAAGTGCATGCAGACATCTCCTGTATTCCTATTTTCCTTCTGTGGATGCTGCCTGCCCTTCGTAGTCTGAGAAATATCATCTGGGTGGGATGTTTTACTGAGCTGACACTCTGACTGACCAGCTAGTGGAACCGTTTCAGATGTGAGATGCTGTCAGCGTGACAGTCAGCCTGCGCCCTGATGTGACTGAACAGATTAAATATTTCATTTTAAAAGCTACAGGTTTATTTACATTTGAAACCATTAAAAGTTCCTTAGTTCGGACCTTGTTGACACTGCACGCTTTCTATGAAAGATAAAGATGTATGAATGTTGAGTGACCTGTTTGAGGAAACCTCTCCTGTTTAGAAATAGATCAGATATTTACTTGATCACAATGGCTTGTTCTTTGTGACCTTTGTTTTCTTTCTTTTTGCTAGTTTTTGCTCCATGTGAATGCCTCACTGTCATCACCCTCCACCCTCCTCTTTAAATAGCTTGATCCTAAAATTCATGTTTTAACACTGTGGGGTTTCGTTGCAGTTTATTATTCGTGGTTATCTGAGCATCCGTTATCCATATGCCAGTGTGTGCATGCTGAAGTTTGGGTTTGATGAGAATTTGAGGGGGGAGCAAGTAATTCCAGGATGTTTGATGAACAGTTTGTATTGACCGAAGGAGTGACCAAAAATCAATCACTCAACTTTTTGGACAACCGTAATAGTTTGTTCAATATCGTCATTTATGCTACTAAATGGGAAAAAGCACAACAAAGCAAAATGAAATAATTTGTCCGATTAAACGTTTTCCTTCATGTCAGAATTTAAGAAGCAAATCTTTTAATTTGTTGAATTATGCCACAAAGGAGAAATACATCCACGTGAGCATTCCTCTCACAGTGGTTTCCAGGCTTGGATTACAAAATAAGATCATTTTACAGTCCCAGTCTGCAGAGACAGCTTATCGTCAATGAGGTTCACATTTCAGGCCTTGATAAAGTTCACCTCATTGAGTACCTGGCTTCATATTGTATTCTCAAGTTGTGAAAAGGACAGGTGTGGTTTTGGTTGTTATTCAAACAGAAAAGACCAAAAGTACAGACGATGCATGTACAGACGCTATAAACATATTGGGAAGAGACATAATCACTTAGAAAATTCAAGATTTGTTGAATAATCAATAAACTTTATATGAACAACTGAGCTCTTTGGAAGTTAAGTTGATTTAACGTTTCATGGCGAGTCTGCCTTGTCTACGATGGTGACATTCCTTCCAAGAGTCACTGCCAGGTCTTGCACAAGATTCAATCTAATCTAACATCTAACATTTAACATCTAATGCAGGTAGTAACATAAAAGCCACAGATTTTACGTGGAAAACAAAGTTACTTAGTAACAAAAGTAAGCTCAAATGGAAACAAAAATAAACTAAACTGGAGGTGTCAATCCACAAACACAAAGGCCAAAAGGCAACTAAGGCTATGTTCACACTGCAGGCTGAAGTGACCCAAATCTGATTTTTTTGCCCCTATGCGACCTGTATCGGATCTTTTCATGACAGTCTGAATGACACAGATCCGATTTTTTCAAATGCGACCCAGGCCACTTGGATATGTGGTCCTGAATTCGTTACGTATCTGATCTTTTGCCATGCGACTTCAGTCTGAATGGCCAGGTCGCATTTGTCCAACCTGCACGTCACGATACGGGGCGCCGAAGACGTGTGTCTTGCCGTGAGTGTTAAAAAAAGGCGCTCGCAGACGTACATTAAAGGTGCATTGAGGAGTTTTACAACCTTAAAAATACTTATTTTCCACCATAAATATGTTACACATTTTTAATGATGTGTACAATGTGCCCTGACATATTCATTACAAGTACCTCTAACAGCGCTAAATTGTCACTTGAAAGTTGCAGTGCCGGTCCGGCACCAGCATTTTTTTGGGGAGAATTTGAAAGGAATGACGTAATGCGCGCTCCGGCTTGTTCAGTTTCGCTTTGTCCGCCATTACTCCGCCAGATGCTTAGTGAGCAACAACTGAGCAGGATCTTCCAGAAATTAAGAAAAGACTGTCTTCTAGCACTGCCACAACTCCAGCACAGACTCCACCAGGTAAAAGAAACTTCAATCTTACTTGAGTGCTTCTAAACGAGCGAAGACGGAGTTCCCCTCTTCCGTGCACGCGAGCCACAGGGACGAGTTTTTCACTAAGCTGCATTACGCCCAAGGCCTGCAGGGGGCGCTGTTTCGCATAAAACGTGCAAACTCCTTAAGGCACCTTTAAGGAAGTTGTTGTCATCCGAAAATTATTAATGAACTCCGTATCATTAAAGCTCACATCACTGTCCCACCACTCCTGGCTGCGTTTCTCTGTTGCTACCACTGCCCCACAAAACGCCATGGCCAAAAACCTGGCTGTCTTCCTTCTCATTCGCTAAATTCTGCAGCGCCAGGACAATGGAGAGAAAAAATATTAATATCCACATGCGCGCTCTCTCTCTCTCTCTCCCTCTCTCTCACACACACACACACACACACACACACAGAAGGAGCTCGGCGCGGCTAATTAGAAGCGCTGCGCTCAAGTGATTGCTCAGTGTTGAATTGTAAGAATGCTGTTTGATCAGTTCTTAAATAAATCGACGCTTGAAAAACTGCAGATTCTGTATGTTGTTTGTGAGTTCCGCAAACACTGAAGTGCGCTGCTGCGTGATGTCGTTCTGTCCTCTTCTGCGCATGCGGGATTCCGTTCAGACAGGAGATCACATACAAGTCGCATTTTATTGTAAATGTGAACGAACTCGCAAAAAGATCGGATTTCACAAAAAAAAAATCCGAATTGAGCATTAAGCCCTGCAGTGTAGCCTTAATCTAATGGAAATACAAGAAAGATTCCTGAAACCAAAAACACAGAATTGAGTGTGAAACAGAATTGAATGCCTCACTAAATTACACAGTATGGAACAGTGAATACAAGAAGCACGTGAGCATGGCTGGTTACAGCCAGCTGCCAGTCAGTGTCCTCCCAGCTGCTTTTATTTGTTCAGGAGTCACTGCCAGGTCTTGCACAAGATTTATACTCCTCTATAAATAAATGTTAAATAGATAAATTATTCCCAACAGCTAATCCAGGCAGTAACATTAAAGCTAGGGGCGACGATCTTGGAAAACTAGCATGTAGCATGAATGTAGCATCTCCCAAGGCTCCGCCCAGCTCCCACCCCATTGGAGGAGCTCCCGTTGGCAGCGAACGCAAAGGACGCGGAAGCGCCGCGCGCGCACGCGGGAGCGCCACTCGCACAGAATTTGTGATCGCCTCCAATGTTATTAACCTTTCTGACTGCCCGCACACAACGTGCATAGGAGCGCAGCAGCGCACGCTCCGCTTCCTTCTATTTTTCACGCGAGCCGCGAGCGGCGAGAGCGCCTTGACAACGCGCGCGCACTGAACCAGGGCCAGTGCACGCCATTGAAATGTACGCGCAGGGGGCTGGTAAAACGGCGAAGGGATTTGATTGGTTCCTGAAGAGCGGTCCGCGCCTTCCGATTGGTCGGAGTTTTTACTGTCCTTTGGCCGCTACAGTGGTCAGATTTTTTCCGCACCCTTTTCTGTCCACATAATGTATTGACTTCTCCTAGAGGGCAAGGAGCATTTCGCTCAGTATGACTAAAAGTGCTTTTGGACAACATCGTCTACCCTAGCTTTAATAAGGCCACAGATGAATGGAAATGAAAGTTATTTATTAACAAAAGTAAGATTAAATGGTAACAACAATAGACTTTAGACTAGAGTTATTGGTTCACAAGCGAAAGGCCAAAAGGTAACTAAAAATAAAATAAATATAACAAATACTCCTGAAACCAAAACACAGCACTGAGTGTCACAAACACAGAATCGAGTGCCTCACTAACTTACACCGTAAAAAGTTAATACAAGAGGCACATGAGCATGGCTGGTTACAGCCAGCTGCCTGTCAATGTCCTGCCAGCTGCTTTTATTTCTTCAGGTGGCTTGTGGAATTGACTGACAAGCTGCCCTCTCGGCAGGCTCCCCAGGTGCAGGCAATGAGGCGATTTCTTTGTTCTGCAGCAGCAGCAACCTGGGAAACCACACTCATACAGACACACAAACCACAGTCACACACTTAGGGTGGAAAAATGGGAGACAATTAATTCATTAAAAAATGCTAAAAGCTCTTTCAAAAAAAGAATAGTGGATTTTCATTTGAGTGGATTTCCATAGGTGCTCAACCCTTCGACAGTCTCTCTTCAGCGAGTAAATACTGTCATTAATCCAGGGGGCGGGCTTGGTTGCTGGGGCCCGTCTTGTTTTGAAACAGGCCAAATCATCCAGAACAGTACTGCAATGTTCATTAAAAGAATATACCAAGGTGTCAACATTGGTGTATTAGAATATTAGCATTAGAACGCTGGCATCAGATGTTAAAGTCTATGCTCCGAAAATACTGCTTTGACACAGGTGAGAGGTGGGATGAAGGAATTCCAAAATGTCTTATTTGTAATGATGTTCAGGAATCCTTAGGATTCAGTCCTGCAGAGCTCGTCTTTGGTCTTAGTCCACTCAAGTCCTTAAAGGAAAAATGTCACGGGTGCGGTGGAAGGACCTACGCGCAGGCAGCCAGGTGGAGTTCAAACTCATTTATTTTTAGGAACAGGAACGCTGGAATGCAGGAATACAGGAACGCTGAGCTGAGCCGACATGCAGGCAAGGACACAGAAGCACGCAGACAGACCCGCAAGGAGCCGACAAGACACACCAGGGGAGCAGGACTTGATAGGGGCAGACACAGGTGTGGCACATTAGGTGGTAACGAGGCAGGCAGGAGAAACATGAGGGCAGACAGAAAACAGGAAGACAGGACATGCACAAGACAAAACAGGCCCCGAGTGCCCCAGGGACACAGGGCGTGACAAAAAATTCCTTTCCTCTGAAGCCTCCAGTGAGCAAAATGTACACACTTTTGTGAGTAAGTTCCGGGAGCGGTTGCACTGTGCAAATGCACTCGTTGAAAAGTGTCTTCTGTCCTCCCAAAAAGTGATCAAGTGCCGTTATGATCGTTTCGCTGTCCCTCGTCAAAGGCAGGGTCATTCTGTGGGATGTCTTTGTCCATGTTGGGATGTTTCTCTGTCAGGATGAATGGCGCCATCACAGAGGGTTATGAGGAAGACATCGGCAAGAGAACCTCGGTGTACGTCCACTCGGCACACTCAATCGTCAAATCACCTGTTTTGTTCAAGGAATACGGATACAAATCTGCTCCTCATGATAAGGTACAAGGAGTTAAAGACGATGCTGTAACATTGACCTTTTTCCCCCACACACTCAGAGAAGGTGAAATGTTAGATTTACTCACTTTTCCAGGGTATAAAGTATGTGATGATGCCGGAGAGGCTGAAGGATATCCAGTGGCTGGAGGGTCTTCTCAAAGGGAAGAGAGTTGCTGCTGGACCGTTCCGCAAAAAGACGTGAGTATGGACTGTTTACAGATGAAACTGTCCATCCATCCATCAATCCATCATTTATCCATCCGTGTGTGTGCATTTGAACCCATCAGCCCAAGGCTTTACTATTCGGGGCAGTACAAAAAGACTCGGTTCTACGTTCTGCATCCGGACTTCCTGCGGTACATCAGGAACAGGTCAGCCTCCTGAACACAATCTCAACCAAGCTTTGCATGATTTACCAACTTATGGAGCGTTACACAGTACAGAAAAAAAAAGGTTCTGAGTTTGTGTGAATGAGTAACCAAACAGGTGTCCCTACAGCAGTGGCTGCCCAGCATATGCTTTTATCTCATTAATGTAGCTGTTATCATGGATTTCATCAGTCTTCTACTGATCAAAATGTGTTGAATGTGCAAAAAGCGAGAATTATTCTGATGGTTTCTTTTTCATTGCCTCCAGGTTTCTGAGTTCACCGGAGCTGAAAACCGAACGCTGGCCCTCGATCCGACCCACTAATGGAGCCTTCACCATCTTCCTGGCTTTGCACACCTGTGACACAGCAAGTTCACATCACTTTCTTTTTAATACTGACCTGATTACTAAATATTATTTCTAACATAGTAACTATTCCTAAGGTTTCCATGAGCTCAGTGCCTTTTAATGTTATCACTATTTCACTAAACTCCTGATTAATCCTGAATTCGGAACAAATACAAGCACATAAGTAGACAATGTGAATAATTTTGTGCTTTGGATTTTTCTTCCAAATAACAGAGCTCTTTGTCTTGACTTCCTTCAACATTATCAAACATTGAACCAAGTTGTTCACTAATGTGTCATAATATTCAGTAATATAAAAAGAATGAAACAAATAAAATCAATCAATCAATATAAACAAGTAACTCCAATAAAAAGGTAATGAGTCACAGCGAGCGATTGTTAATTTTAAGAAATATGTAACATCATGTCACTTTTTCATTATGAATACAAGCTGGAGTAAAAATAAAAATCTGGCTTTTTTATATCGCCCTCAGGTGGATGCATACGGATTCTTGACTAATGACTTTGAGAAATACTCCACCTACTATTTCCAGAGGGACACCAAGATAAACTTCTTTTTCCACCCCAACCATGATTTCTTGCTGGAGAGGGATTTGTGGATTGACCTTCACAACATGAAGATAATCAGGCTGTATCAAAGGAATGATACAGAAAAAGTGGAGCAGCGCTGAAACTCACAGTGTCTCTGAGGACGTCACGCACATAAGTAGGGGAGAGCCGCCATGGAAGTAACATTTTGCACGTTTCACTCTTTTGCTCAAAGATCCTTTTATCTGCACACGTAACATTTTCAGGCAACGGATCTGCAAATGTCTGCTATAATAAACCACTTCAAGTTTTCTATTGATGAAACGGTTCGGGAGTTATTAAACCGAACGTGGAAACGTTTCCAATGTTACATTTGGTGCGCCGATCGGACTAATTGTAACGGCATGCGTCATAAATGCAACAGCGTTAAAAAACACCATTAGACATGCCGTTTTCAAATGAAATCAAATATATATCATTGAAGCAACTGTTTTACATTCTTGTCATGACATGGGTGCGATATAAAATGTTGGCTAACATAGGTTTATCATTAAAGGTGCATTAAGGAGTTCTTCAACTTTAAAAATACTTATTTTCCACCATAAATATGTTACAAATATTCAATGATGTGTACAATATGCCCCGACATATTCATTGCAAGTACCGCTAACAGCGCTTAATTGTCAATTAAAAGTTGCAGAGCCGGTCCAGCACCAGAATTTTTTGGGGGAGACTTTGAGAAGATGTGACGTAATGCGCGCTCCCGCTGGCCTGATACGAGTTTCGTTTTGACCACCATTACTCTGCCAGATGCTTCGTGAGCAACAACAACTGAGCAGTACTGAGGATGGATCTTCCAGAAAATAAGAAAAGACCAGCTTCTAGCACTGCCACAACTCCAGCACAGACCCCACCAGGCAAAACAAACTTACATTTTACTCAAGCGCTACTTAAAGAGCGAGGAAGGAGTTCCCCTCTTCCGTGCACGTACAGCACCCAAGCCACAGACACGAGCATTTCACTAAGCTGCAGTTACGCCCAAGGCCTGCAGGGGCCGCTGTTTCATATAAAACGTGAAAACTCCTTAATGCACCTTTAAAACTTACCATGTATAACAGTTGCTGTGGTCTTGTTCATTCCTTGATAGTAAAAACATATCCATTACACCAACAAAGTTGACAAATTTGATTGATGGAGTCGTGCACTATGTTTTAAAATCCCGATCAGATTTAGAATAGCTGGATCGACAGGTGACTGGACACAAACATTGAAAAATGTGCCACATGAGAATGATATCTCTACTGAGTCCTACAGACAGTGACACCTACAGGGTTATCTATGCAACAACACTTAAATTCAATCCGGTCAAATCACACCATTGTCATTCTTTTCATGAACAATTTTATTTTTAACATTCGCCTACTATATTCAAAATAGTAGCAAAAGTGCACTAGCACCTTGAACACGGCACCAGACAAAGTGCTTGAAAGCCTTCTTAAGTTTACTTTCATTCTCACTTTCATTCTTTGTAAAACAGTGCAAAACTTGTATAAAACAGGGCAAAACATCTGCCATTGATTGAATGAAAATAGAAAATCAGGCAATGTAAAAAGATTAATCTTATGTAAACGTTTAAAGCTGGAACATGCTTGACCTCGTAGAAAGGAAAAATTCAAATAAAGCTTAAATAAATATTTGTAGGCCTACGCTACAAAATAGTTCATTTGAACTTTTAGCAATATTGTGCTTTCTCAACGACATTGAGGGAATTTGGGCCTATAGGCTCGGACCAAGCATTAGCCTATAACGAACAGTTTTCACATATTATCTTTAGGCTATAACTTATATACAACAAAAAGTTACCAATTTCTCTTTTCGAGTAGCCAATTATAACATCTCTACCTCCACTGGACACCACATTGAATTCAAACACTTGGGACTATAGGCAGAGAAATATGATCGAGCCAGTGGCGGACCGTGCATTTCACACTAAGGCCTTCAGAACAGATTCGTCTGAACCAATCCACCCCTCAATAACTATTTTATGTCTATAAAAAAAAAATCTTATTAAACAGATATGCATATAAAGGGTTGTTGCACAGCAGATAGATACACAATAAATGCCTCTGCTGAAGTGCACAAGTCTCCTACTACATCTGTGCACATACAGTAAGCATCAACTTAATAAAACAGCAATATTATTTAGGAAAAGAGGAACATTTTACTCACCAAAATCCAGATTATTTGTAAACAAAATCCATCCACCTTTCCTTCCTCAAAAAGAGTTAATTTGCTGTCATATAGATTATCCGTGCGTTTCAGTTCAATCAGCAGATCATTCTCCATTGCCATCAAACCCAGGGCTGAAAGTCAAGCTTGCCCTGTGGTATGTAAGTTTTAATTCTCTTCAGGTCTTCTTCTGCTTCTTCTCCTTATTCTTCTTTGGAACATTTGCGGGTAACGACCAACAACTTAGGTGCATACCGCCACCTACTGTATCTCTTGGTGAATGTAAATCAGAAGGCCTGGATATGCTGTTGTTATTGTACACTAGCGAGAAGGCGCTGAGTCGCCAACTCAAAATCTGATTGGTTGAAGCAACTGTCTGCTTGACGCTTCACTTTACTTTACTGGGCTATCAGAACGGACAGTGAAGGCCTCAGGCAGATTTCTTTTTGCCCTAGCAACAGATGATGCCTGAAATCTGATTGGTTAAATGATTCAATATGAAAAAAAAAACATGTCTGGAAGCAGCGCAACCACGGGAAAACTATGAAAGGAACCAGAACATACCGTTTGGAATCATTTAGTAAGTATTCATGGACAAAATATAATTCACATCAGTCTGTAATTCAGATACCTTTTAGGCCAGCAGAGAAGGCCTTGCAGGCCCTGACGGCCCACCACTGGATCTAGCAATTGTGACACTTGTAAACTGTCAGACCAGGTGTGCACTCTTCGTGGGCCCATTGTTCACATTTAATACATTGCACCCACACCTCCGCAGGCTGTGATTTTGTTGTTTTTATTTAGTATTTATTAATATGCAGTGCATTTTATTCATTTGTGTTTTTGAATGGACTGGCCACTTTACCTGACACATCCCCACAATCCCTCCAATCACTGAGCGCCCTGCGTAATCAGTGCACCTGTGTGCGCTGATCAGAGGGATATAAAGAGGAGACGACAGCACACGTGAGGTGTGCTCCAGAGACTCTGCAGTGGGTGGAAGCTTCAAGGGAGGACGGCACGCACACACAGCGGATCAGGACCACGCTGGGACCGCCAGTGCTCCAACGCGATGTACATGCAGAGGCAGGGGAAACCCTGCCTGGCCCGTGAGTACCTTGAAGGTTCAGTAGCACTGGTCGGATGAGCTGCGCTGAGAGCGTGGGCGTGTTCGAATCACTGCCACAGCTCTGTTACGCATAGGGTTCCAGACCCAGCCCGGAGGGAGCTCGGCGAGCAGGCGGGTGTGTGACGTCATACCCCCACGCATCGAAGCAGAGGAAGACGCCGCCTTCGTGGGGAGACCTGCCACGCGTGACCGAGGGATCCCCGGACTGGATCCCAGGAGCAGCACAGAGGACCTTGGAGCTTAGAGACCGACATTTGTTTTTTTTATTTATTCTTTTAGATATAGCCCCATTTGTTTTATTGAGCTGACTGACTGAACTGACTGAATTTTATTTGTGGGCTGGACTGATTTTAATATAATTTATTAGAGCGACTTCCTGTGTTGTGTTCTTCTTGGCAAGTGTGCTCACACCTGGTCAGACCCCTTTCCTTGACAGTAAACTTCAACCAGGTCAACTTTTCCATAACTCCACCTCACACCTGCACTAGAAAGGAGAAACTCTTTAATCTCATTGTACATTGTATAATAAGACCATTTTGACTGTAATGGCTTCAGTTTCAGTGTTCATGTCATATGTGGAAATGAATTATGATGCTTCTCTGTCAGAAGTACTGTTTGAAATCTGTATTGAAACCTGCTTTTGTCCTAGTTTTAATATATTTACATGGTAAAACATGATGTTCTAAAATACACCTTGTGGTGCCCCTGGACACATCATCAGTGATGTAACCTGGGGTCTTCAGGGGTTTCAGGTCTTTCAGCAATGAGACCCCCTCACCCAGGCACCCAGTCGGGGTTGATCAGGCCCCAACTTGTGTCCAGGTAATGCTACCCTACACGCCACGCCTCTTTCCTCCTGATCCACAGCCACCTCGACGCTACCTCTGCTGTGTCGCTGGCCGTCTTGATGGCCCTTCGCTTGCTGGATCCTGTGATGCCTAACATCTTATTGGCCTTGCAGAGGGATTGGCCCACAAATCCTCCACATCCCACTTCGATGGGTTCGCACCTTGCCCGCCAGCTGTTGTGCCGACATTGCTCCATTAGTTCGGAGTACTTTGCCATCTTCCGCTCATGGGCCTCCTCGATTCGGTCCTCCCATGGCACGGTGAGCTCCAGGAGAATCACCTGCTTTGTTGCCACTGAGGTGAGGACAATGTCTGGCCTTAATGTTGTCCTGGCTACTTCTTCTGGGAACCTCAGTTGCCTCCCCAGATCAACGGGCAGCTCCCAGTCACACGCTGTGGCCAACAGGCCCGATAAGGTGTTTTGGGCAGCCCCGATGGGGTTCGGCTTTCCAAAGCTCAGTCCATGTGACTTTTCGCTCCACAGCTTGCTCCCATCTTGTCCAGGCACCTTGCTGCCACAGCCCCACCATCTGGCTAGCCCGTTTCTCCTCTACTCCTGCTCGCACCTCCTCCAGGATTAGTGACCTCCTCTCCTTGCCCTGAGCCTTCTCTTAGCGAGGTGTTTTGCTACTGCCAAGGCCGACTCTTCCTTTGGCCACTGTGCCCACCAGCACCCTTTGCCGCAGCCTTGATTCTGCAATGTCCACAGCATTGGCAGCTCTCCACTTTCGTCCTGTCCTAACTTCAGTCCCTGCCTGTGCAACCTTCGGATCGCTGGACTCTTTGTATTGCAGCAGCTCCCTGGATCGTGATACCATAAACTCCTCGCTCAGGCTGCTGATGGGGAGCGCTTGTTGCTCTGACCATATAGAGCAATGCTACTCAGACTTCGCGGGAGACCAAGCCACCTACGGAGATACTTGCTCACCCTCATCTCGGAGCCTTCCACTGTTGAAATGGGGACTTCGTAGACCAAGAGGGGCCATAGGATCCTGGGAAGAATCCCATGCTGGCACAACCAGGCCTTAAACGTACCTGGGAGGCCAGACTTGTCCACCTTAATAAACCTTCAAACTTAATTAAACATTTTAATATCTTTTGTGATGATACATTGACTTACAACTAGTTGAATGACCCCTCTGTCATGGGCTGAGGGCGTCAGTATCACTTTCACTTGGACGACGAAACTGTGAGGAGGGTGGTAGGAACCCTGCACACTAAAAAACTCCAAATGTGTGGACTGCTTTACAGCATGCATCACATCATGATATAACATTGTTGAGACACCATTAGATTCATTACCTCGTCGCTATCCGTCCTTCACACAGCCACTGGAAACAAATGGCGAGTTCAGTCCGACAGCATGCCACAGGGAGCAGCATTTTACGATGCCAAGCGCTCGTCCTCATGGGAACTGGAGTATTCGTTCAGACAAAACACTGCCGCTTTTGTCCACTGGTGCCGCCAAAATCAACAAAAACTGAAAGTTCCTCAGTGTTGCTTTAAGATATTAAAGGTGCTATCCACAATTTTAATTTAACCACGGCAAGAAAAATGCTTTTGACTTCATGTACTAGCAAGTCCATGCTACATTTCTGTGAAAAAAAAAAAAAATCACACATTGATCAGCGTGTTTTGGATATCTGGCCCCGCAAAGCGCTGCCTGAGGATTTAGCGTGACGACCTCTCTCCTCCACTCACAGCGCAGCAGCAGTGGGGGCGGGGGGGAGCGAGGCCGTCTTCAGCGCGTGCACAACAGAATTATTAATTAAATAACCCGCAGGTTTATTTAATGCATAATTCACAACTTCTCTCAGCTCATTTTCTGTAATTTACCCATTTCCAGTAATTGGTCATTTGTGGCATTATTGATTAATTATGAACACCTTGTTAATCAATAATTTGATGGTTAAATCACTCTGTGGTCTGCTCCATTCCCAAATAACAATGAATTATACTTCATGCACGGACCGTAGACACCAAAGTGGATTTTAGCGTGAAAACATTAAAGAAAGGCATTTTAGACAAAAGATAGCAGAGTTGTAAATTTTTACTGACTTTCTACAAAACCAACGTTTCTTCCCACATCTTCTAGCAGCATGAACGAAAAGACTTCATACTTCCTGGGCACGTAGCTTACGTTCCTGGTCACATGTTGATGTCATGACGTCACGATGAAAATGAAAGTATCAAGAGATAATCTGCGTGTTACAACCGTGCAGCGTTACTTCCATGGCGGCCCTCCCCGATTAAAACAGACTGCGAGTGTGAAGACAATGCGAAATGTGAGGGAATGAAACCTTAAAAAAATCAATGGAGGGGAAGTTTTCACTGAGCTTCTTGATCGAATGAAGATCGATGACTGCCTGTGTGAAGCTTTCTGGAAACAGCTGATGGCAGATCAGCTGACTGAATGAGTAGGAATTATGTTTCCTCCAGTTGGCTGAGCAAGAGAGAGTCTGATTTTATTTCATGAGATGCTTGTAATCTTGCATAAGAAGAACCAAGGATTTTTGAGTCAGTCATAACCTCTTGAAGCTCGCTTTCCCTCACATGAGACATTCTCATAGTCATCTCACTAAGTTTCTCTCGGCGAGTTGCAGATGAAGCTTTTCAGGTCATTTTTTTGTGATGAAGTCCAAAGAGGTTTCTTTTTGCAACTTTCAAACCTCAGTAACAGATCCACACACCCAGACTTGCGTTGCACAGGCAGTTTTAAAGGCACACCAGTAGAGGGCAGTATACTTACACTGTTGAATGTGTTGGGTGAACGTGAAGCCACCATCTCTATTCTTTTCTTTTTTTCCAACAAAAAACAGACCAGTTTTGCCAGACCAGGGAAAACACATAGAATATATGTTTATGAAGCAGAGCTGTCGCCTCTCACAGACAAACTCTAAACTCACATTCAAGTTTCAGGGTTTTTCTTTATTCAGCTTACAAATCTGTGACATTTATTGTTGTCTTGTGACAAATGGTTTTTGTTTAGTCATTTTTATATTAGATCGCATTTACTGTATTGTATTTATTTTATTCCCACACTGAAAAACAGTTCGAGTCCTTCCTGTGTGGAGTTTGCATGATCTTCCTGTGTATAAATGATTCACAGTCAGCTGAATACAGTGAGGCGAGACGGATGATGGAGAGATATCCCTGCAGTATATTTATTTTCCTCACCCTCAGGATTTACCACAAACTGCACCCTGATTGTGTAATGCAGACACAAGTATGCAAATGTGGCAGCATTTCTGTTGAAAATGAAATACAGGACAATATTTCTCACAGAAATCACTTGTCGGCAACAGAAATTATTCTTCGATAATGTTTTGTGTTGATTAAAGCAGAGGAATGATGAGTGTTGTCAAATTCATCACCACATAAAAGTACAAAACTTATCAAGGTTTATAATTAAGTTGTTAAACGCATGCTTCATTACTGAGAATTCATTATTTTTCTGTGCCATTTTGTGGTTGCTTTGCTTTATTTTTTTTCCTGCATGTGCATAATATCCGTGATTTAGTTTTACGGTGAAATTAAAATAATGGGAATAAAGCAACAAGTCCTCCAACTCAAACACCACAGTGGTCATTAATTCAACAAGCGCCCCCTAGTGACTATGTAAATAATGTCACAGACATCACGGAGTGACGGAGGGTTTTATTTTTTGAGTGGAGTCAGTTGCATTGAATTACATTTAACCACAAATACAATTCTCTGCATTGAATGACTTCAGTCTTATTTTAGAAACAGAACAAAATATTTTAAATTGTTTCTGAAACAGATCAGAAGCCACAATATGAACCACAGAAACAAAACAAAAAACAAAAATCTATAGGATGAGGAATCTCTGTATTGTAATTTACATGATGCTTCTCTAGAGACAAATATGTACGTGTATGTATGTGTGCCTCTCTTTTTTTTGTTTGTGCACTGAGGCTTGGAAGAAGACTAGTGCCACACAGTCCTTGAGATGAGCTCCAAAAGGTCAATTAACCCTCTGAGGCCGAGCTGAGACATGAAGCCTGCTGTGACCTCTGACCTCTGTTGCTGTTTTGCTCTCATTTGACCTCTACAGCAGATGCAGGCCTGAAACCTGAACTGTGAAGCCTCTGGTTACGATAAAATCAGAATCTGCTGGAAATATTCCAAAAACTCCTCCCAAACTGGAAATAGCTTCAGGAAGGAGGTGAGGCTTCCAAATTCAATGTGTGAGTTTGAGCCAGAGTGTGAACACATCCCACAAATCTCATCTTACTTGGAGCAAATTTGACCAAATGATGATGATGGTGCTTCACTCATTTTCTTAACTGGACATTGTGGCACCCTCTACGGGCAGCAGAAAAGACTTAACGGAGTCAATCATCTGCATGATACCATCAGATAGATTTATTTTTTTCATTTTACAAAATTTTTCGCCGGTCATGATGTACGTGCCAAATTTGGTGAGTTTCCGTGCATGTTTAGGCGGTCAAATTTGCATTTAGTTGGTAGGACAGTATAATAATGTAGAAGAACAATAACAAGAAACAGACGAAAAACAACAGAGACCATGCCCTTTGGCTCTCGGCCCCGAAAAATCGGTTTCAGACCAAGCGTAATGATTCTATGAAAAAAAAAAAAGATGTTGAAGATGAACACAGTAATGGACAGAATATGTTCCTCTGAGCAACATATTTGAGAATGCAGTTTAGTTGTCTCTGAATGTAATTTTGTGGAGACAGGGTTGGTCATTGCTCTGCCCTGCCCATCTGCCTTGATGATAAGGTAACACCCTGCGTGGCTCACCTTTGAGCATATTGTTGAAGGGAAAGCAACCTGGCTGCTTGTTAATGATAATCAAATCCTCTACTTCTCAGGAATGTCTTTTCAGGTCTTTAAGATTTTTGTATTTCTCCTTTTTGTGTCAGCGATTTCTATTACTTGTTTGATAACATGGGGACATACGTCCAACAGCCACAGGTAAGCAAGTTTTCAACTGAAGGAAAGTACTTCATTTTTTTCTGGTAAATTTCTTGATGTGGTGTTTGATGTTCTTTTTCAGAGGGACACATCTCATGAACAAAAATGGAGGAAACAGAAGTTCACTTGAAAATCACTTTACAGTGTTGGACAAAGGTGAAAATGCCACCCTGGTGACAGAGCCGAAACCTAAACCTGAGACTCCGATGCCCTTACTCTACAAAAAAATGTTTGAGAAGGCTCCTGTGTGGGATTTTGATGATGTTTACAACCAGGATGCCCCCCCTCGACCCGCAGTAAGCATGCAAAGACAGGATAGGACAGAAACAAAGCTTATAAACAAACCTTGTGGGTGTGGGATTGAGGAGACTGAAATATGCTCATTCATCAGCTTTGTGCCCGCAAGCATGATTTATTATTTCATTGATATAAAGAGGCTCATTTGAATTTCTTTGTTCGTTTTTAAAATTCTGTTTGGCCCCCATCATATAGTTTAAAGTCAGTTCATCATTTTCCTGTTCATTTTGTGATGTCTTTTTCTTCTCAGACGTGTGCCCAGTCACTGAGAAACTCAAAGGATGAATTCTTCATGAAGGCTTTTCTTCCCAACGTCCGTTTATTTCTACACAAAGACAGCATCAACATGAGCGAGTGGAACCGGCTTTCACATTTTAACAATCCCTTTGGTTTTATGGAGTATAAATACGAGGGTAAGTAACTTGGGAACTTTTCCTCATTTAGCGTAAACTTGTATTTTTTTAGCTGTAACAAACTTCGAGTCATCATGGAATGATCACGGTTAAGAGACTTCCTTTTTTCCCTGGATTTCCAGAGCAACCCTATCCAACTGTCTTTGTAAAGTAAACAACTGTAGCACTCTGATTTCACTGTGTGGCCCTTTTACTTTACGTTTGGTGGATGTGATGTGATTGAAATTAGATTAGTCTCAAACGCTACAATGAGGTCAAAGGTCCACGTAAAATATTATCTGAAACAGGCAATTACTGACACAGCCAGTAGTGAAGCAAACACTGCAAAAACATGCTTCTCTGTGTTTCTTGCTTCTCACAGAAGTGGTCCCTGTCCTGAAACTGATTCCAAAGCCCAAAGAGCCACTGCTTTCCCCCAAACCAGGGAGCAACGGCTGTGTGCGCTGTGCAGTGGTGGGGACTGGAGGAATCCTCAACGGCTCCAAAATGGGGGCTGAGATTGACGCTCATGATTACGTCTTTCGGTAAGGAAAGCTAAAGTGGAGAACACTTTTCTTTTAGTTCAGGATCAAATTATCTGTGATGGACTTTTAAAGCAATGCGACGAAACTGAAGGGGTGGGTGGGGGGGGGGGGGGGGCGATTAAAACTGTCCTTTTTTGACATTACTGGTTCCTGAACCATCAGTGATTGATGTACATGTTTATAATAAGTGCATGCAGACATCTCATGCAGGATGCTGCCTGCCCTTCCTAGTCTGAGAAACATCATCTCCGTGGGATGTTTTACCGAGCTGGCGCTCTGACTGACCAGCTGGTGGAACAGTTTCAGATATGAGATGCTGTCAGCGTGACAGTCAGCCTGAGCCCCGAATTGATCAGTAGCTCCGGGCTGCTGATGTGACTGAATGGATTAAATATTTAATTTTAAAAGCTACAGGATTATTACCTCCATCAGGAGGTTATGTCATCACGTCGGTTTGTTGGTTGGTTGGTTGGTTGGTTTGTTTGTTAGCAACATTACGGAAAAAGTAATCGACGGATTGCAATGAAACTTTGTGGAAAGGTGGGTCTTGGGCTAACTTAGAATCCATTAAATTTTGGTGATGATCCGGATCACTGTCTGGATCCACAATTTTTTTCAAGGATTCTTTATCATTGAGGGACAGGGAGTCATTCACATGGTTGGGCAGGCCCGCCGACAGGGGGGGACAAACACCTGGTTCACACAGGACACGTCGCTTCTGACGCGGAAGTGGGAAGCGCAGCGCACCGACTGTCAGATCGGTGACCCTGTTAACCGATCTGACGGTTCATATAAGAGGCGCGGGACAGCGCTACATGTGTAGCGGCTCACGCCGTGGAGCGTGGCCGCTCCGCTCCTCTCTATTTTCTCCGCGAGCCACGCGCGCCGTGTACCGCCAGTTGTAAAACTGGACAGAGCAGATCGCACCACCAGGGCCAGCCCTGTACATCTGGGGGCCCTAAGCAGGATAAAATTGGGGGCCCCGCCTCACAGTATATATTTGCAACCCTTGAGTATTTTATTGTACCTCCATCAATATGATGGTAATTAAATTATTCGTAATTAAACATATGGACAATCATTTGAACTAAAAAAAAAAAAATACAAAATAAAATAAATGAAATGAATAGATAAAATAAAAAGTTATGGCAGTGCATCGGCAATAAGATTAGACTACATCAAATCAAACTGCTGGACTGAGCCTACCGAAGCAGAGAATATACTAAAACAGCTCTGCTGTTTGTTAATTGCTCAGTATGACTTTCATTATTCCTACAGTATTAGTGCAGTGAAGGCAGCACAAAAGGAGGGGCTGTGTGTGTGTGTGTGTGTGTGTGTGTGTGTGTGTGTGTGTGTGTGTGTGTGTGTTGTGGGAGCGAAGGAGGAGAGAGTTAGGTCTGCACAGGTTTAGCGGTGTGTCAAAGGGGCCCATGCCGCATTGCACACAAGAATAGAGGACAGAAAAAAAAGCCAAAAAAGTGCAGTAAATAATGATAACAATAATAATAAATAATAATATTGCGCATGTTCTATCCGTAAGGAATCTGGTCTTTTGAGTACAGGAACTACTTGTAATACAGCTTAGCTGCTATTGAGTAAATAAAATGTGCAGAAACGATCGTTCAGTTCTTCTCTTTTACTGAAAAAACGGTGCATCACATCATTGAACATATTACCACATCCTGCCGCTTTTTCTCACAACATGCAGAGAGAGCCTGCACTTCAGGGGCCCTTCTTCTTCTGTGGCATCTGTGTAAAATAAGTTTGAACATGCAAACACCACACCTAGTGGCATGAAGTGCAAATGCAGTCATGGCCCCATTAGGTAGGTTCCCGTTGTGTCATTGTAAATTATACGGGGGATTTCAAGTTGTGTTGCTGATATCCGCCATCTGTCGGGGCCCCCTACCAGCAATTAACCGGTCAGTACTCGGAAAGGGCCCCATGCAGGGGAATTTCGACACTCTGTCGTTGCAGCGTGTAGTGTAGCGCCTTTAATTTGTCATTGAAACTGACTCATGTCAGCCGTCCCTCGGGGCCCCCTTCAGCTCGGGCCCTATGTGTAGCGGCGCCTCTGGCCGGAGAGAAAGCAAGTGCTGCGCTCATTCCACCTCGGATTTAAAGCAAACAAACAAAAATCCTCGGCAGTGGATTTCACCACAATAGGGCCCGTGGGTTTTCATAACCCACCAACGCCATGTAAATTACGCCTCTGCCTGGGTTACACGTTACACGTTTGGGGGCCCCCTCGTGGCTGCGGGGCCCTAAGCAGCTGCTTAGTTCGCCTATAGGGAGGGCCGGCTCTGCGCACCACACAGGAAGTCGGGAACGGAAAATACTGCAGGAATAATGGACAGGCTGACAAGATTGGTGCGGGAATGAAGGAGCGAAGCAGGCCGTATGCCAGGCACTGCCCACAGAGCCCCAAGACACAAGCGCCCTCACACCGAGGTGCTGACCGTACACGTGTCTGAAAAAAGTTGTGACATAACAACAGCAAACACACATACGCTGGGTAAGGCCTCCACTGCAGCCTGTATTCCCCAAGGGAAAACACAGCAGCCAGAGAGACCAAGCAGGTAGTCTAATCGACAGGACCCCTGTCCCCGCTTAAGACCAAAAGAGCCACTGAGTCCGTTCATATATCCATGAGATATGACCAGGAGGCAGCCTGACAGATGTCACCCACAGTGACCCCTCTGCACAGAGCCACAGATGCGAAAACTCCACATGTGGAGTGGGCCCGGATCACTGCCAGCGGAGGACGGTTCCATGCCTCGTAAGCTGCAGCAATAGCACCACCAACCCAGTGGGCAAGGCCGCCATCCGCACCAGGTCAGAGTAGGGGTTGGCGGTATAAACGGTATAAACCGTATGCAATATAAGTTTGGCCCACGGTAGGGATTTTGGTCATACCGCACAACCGCAATAGCACATTACGTCCTCCAGGTGGCAGTAATGCAACTTTTTAAATGCCCGGTTCCCTGAAGAAGAAATACACGACAACAGCAATGGCGGTGAGCAGTGAACAGACAGAGGAACAACTCGTGAAAAAGATTGGTGCAACATCTAAAACAGCGATCTGTAACTGCCGGCCCGCTGGCTGAACATTAATATTTGGCCCGCCAGATGATTTTGAAAATCTGAGGCAGCTGCTTCACTGAGGCAGTAACACCGTCCATTAACCTGTAAGTATCCAGCTCCTCCTAAACTGCCTTCTTTACCTGTGAAACACCTTGAAACCCTCTGATTCAGTGAACAACCTGAGCTGTGCAGCCTATCAGGGTGTGTCCTATCAGGGACACTTTGTAAAAGTAGCCTGCTGATAGACGCCACCGGTGTCTCAGTCAGCTGTTAGCTTAGCTGTTAGCCACCGACAAATGGGGATCAGTAAAAAAAAAAAAAAAAAGAAAGCCCCTACGCCAAATCAAGTTGCAGACCCCTGATCTATAAGCTGAACATGGTTTGGACTCAAAGTAACTTGACTTATGTTATTTAATAGCTTAAAAACTACTTCCTGCTTCCATGCATTTACCATTTTCTATGGTTACCACTAAGAAACTGTGATGTTACTCTTTAGCACTTTGAGATTTGTCTTCAAATGTAAAGTGTGTTACAAATAAAACCTATTCTTGCTGTAATTTGTACATTAAATTATACCGTGATATATACCATCTACCATGTAAGGTTCAAATTATACCGTGATATAAATTTTAGGCCATATCGCCCACACCGAGTTCCAGGAACCACCTGGCGCTGGGATTTTCCGAGGCCACTAACAGGATGTGAAGGCCCCTCAATGTCACCCTGCGCAGCAGGGGGGCAAGGAGGCGAGTCGGTGGGAAGGTGTACAGGAGGCCCTGAGGCCACGACCTGTGAGCCAAGGCATCCACCTCGAGAGGAGGGTCGTTTGACGACCTGTGTGTGAACCAGAGTGGGCACTGTGCGTTCTCTGCACTTGCAAAAAGGTTGGCCACGGGGCGGCCAAGCTTGCGCCAGATCACAGTAATTATCTGGGGTGACAAGCACCACTCGTTGGGCAGTGGGCCTCCCCGAGACATTCTGTCTTGATGACGGAGTGGCTCCAACGCAGTCTCAACACATTTGGAGAAGGTGCACGGAGCGAGTGAGTAACCGAAAGGGGAGGCGGTTGTACTGAAAACAACGGTCCCCGATGACAATCTGAGGAACCTCGTTTTAAATCGCTGAAATGAATAGTAAGGTGTAATTACGTCGTAGTCAGCTTGCAGGTGATAGCTTTCAATTTCATTGTTTACATTTCCCGGCCTGCCCTGTCCATCACGCATTGCGTGTAAGTCACGTGGTCTTCCCAGCTCTATAGGCCTTACCCCCCACTGTTTCTTGGGAACCAAGAAATAGGGGGAGTAGAAAACGTAATGCGCCTCCTCTAGTTCCACCTCCTGCCCCGGTGCAGGAGAGAGGACACCTCCTCCATGGGGGGGGGGGGGGGGGGGGGGGGGGGGGGGGGGGGGGCGCAACGTGCAAACTGCAGGGTGAGACCGTTTCTCAGCTTCCTGGACAGCCAGGGTGAGAGCGGACCCACCACATGTCTCCACGTTTGGAAGTGAAGCATCAGTGGCTGCACCGTGTTCAGGTCCAGAAACACCGGCCTGCCCACCCTCTCGAAACAAAGAAGTGGGGGGCCCGTCACGAAAGGGTCGTGTGCGGTTCGGGAGGCAGCGGGGAAGCCGGGCATCCGACCGGTCCCTGGCGCCCCGTAGCAGTCAACGCAGGTGAAGGGGGAGTCGTCCTGAGCTGCGTCGGGCCACCAACCCCGCTGTTAACAGTGGGCAGCGGGTCACTCACCCCAGCAGGAGTCAGCCTGGGGTGTTGATCAGCGGCCGCAGCATCCTCACTCGTCCCCCTCTTCCACATTCCGCAAACGCTGGAGATCAGATGTGGAGCTGGCGGAGATGACAGGGCGTCTCCGCTGATGTCATTACATCTCCGCGTAGTAACGCGCAGCGCCGCCAATGTCGTTGAGGAGAGACGCTCAGCGCTTCTGGCCTGGGAACGCCCAGGGCGCGTGAGCGGGGGCGTGTCACATACAGTCACTTCGGTGAGCGTGGGGTGTCTGCCCGCAGCCAGAGTGTGCCTGGCAGCCTCTGTCTGCCGCTTCTCCCGTGCAGCGGCCGAAGAAGAGGAGGTCCCTGTTGAGCTCTGTAGCGTGAGCACTATCAGTGGAGCTGTGTGGTGCAAGGATGACTGCTCTTTCGTGATGTAACGGGCCTGACGGCCTTTATTTACATATTTTACATTAGAGGAGCCAGCGGAAGGAGGCCTCCGTGATGCCGGAGACTCTTTCCATTTCGCATGTTTGGCACCCCGGGAGGTGGATCCTTGACAGCGATCGGCTGGTCCTTTCTGCCCAGGCGCTGATCCCAGGGGGCGGACATCCTCCGTTCTGCGGGCCAACGACAGGGGTCTCCCAGCCCGCGTCGTGGCTGAAGGTAGGGGCCGAGCTGCTGCGAGCCTCTGGCCGCCGCCTCCAGGTGGTTGATGACGACCTGGATGTTGGGGCCAAAGACAGAGGATGTGGAAAGAGGCAGCCCCAAGACACCAAGCCAGGGGTGTCTCCTACCAAGCTGGGCGTTGGTCATGACGCGCCCCCCATCGACGGTGATGGCCCGGCACATCCTCAACAGGACCTCGACTGTGTTCTGGACCTCCGCAATGTCCTCCAGTGACAGCTCTGACCGTTCATGGCAGAGCTTGTCAATGGAGCCCAGGAGGAATGTCATACTGTTAGCCAACACAAACACTTTAGTTCCGTTGGCAAAACAACGGTCCAGAAAAGAAGCCATGCACCTGTTTCTCTCAGAGGGCAGCAAAGGCTTACCGCTGGGCCAGGGAGTGGAGGTGAGCAGCAGGCAGAGTCTCACGGAGTCCTCGATCGTTGGGACACTGGAGATGCAGGCCCATCCATTCACGCAGGAATATTCACGGGAGCCTTTCGCCGGCCCCTTGGCGGCGAGAGGCGCACCTCAATCATGTTGCACGTTGTCCTGGAATGATGGCATCACCAGGCAGAGAACTATAGTCCTGGTCCTGGACCGGGACTGGGTCGCCAGCCCCAGGGTAAAGTCACGCAGCGCTGGCTCGGGAGGCTGAGGCAGGAGTGCGAGCCCGGTGTGGTCTGCAGCGGCGTTGAAGAGAGCCGCGAGATGCTCCACCGGTTTTGCGGCGGGTGCTCGTGCGGCTGGTCGACATGGTAGACATAGAATCGTCAAGCTGCTTGGACCTCCCAGGAGAGTCCGAGGATGGCTTCTCATATTCTCACGGGCTTCAGCCCACTTGGCTGAAGCTAGAGCCGGAGGCAAGGCAGCTTCGTCGTGGCCGGATTCCCTGGATGCGGAAGTGGGAGACACGGCTCCCATAAAGGTAGCCCGGTGCTGGGCTTCTTCCAACGGGAGAAGAAGGCAGGCCAAGCAGGAAGTGCGGTCTTGTCTGTCTTTGACTTTGACAAAAATAATGTTGTTTATCCTCACTTCTGTCTCCAGCATGAATGTTGTGGAAGCACCTGGTAACATTCACTGTTCCTACACATTGGAGCTTCCTCTTGCCTCGGCATTTATTATATGGCATGTGTGAAATCATAAACTTTGCCCTGGTGAAAATTAACCTGCTGAAATAATGCTACTTGTGTTTGTGTGGCAGGATGAATGGTGCAATCACTCAGGGCTTTGAGGAGGATGTGGGGAACAGGACATCGGTGTACGTTCACACAGCTCACTCCATCACCACAACACTCTATTTGCTCAAGAAATACGGATACCAAGCTGCCCCCCATGATGAGGTGCTGAAACTGGAAAAGGTTTTTGCAAACATTTTTCCCTCTTTACACACAATAACAATGTCTTCTGTATTGTCAACAGGGTATCAAATATGTGATGATTCCTGAGGGGCAGAGAGATTATAACTGGCTCAACGGTCTTCTCAAAGGAGAAAAAATCACTAAGGGTCCCTACCACAACAAGGAGTAAATATCCCGCCTTTCATCAAGATAGTGGTTTAACTGATCTTTGTTGCACTGACTTTTTGTGTTGTAAAATAAAGCAGAAAAATTGACGTTTATTATTTCTTCTTCATTGATGATGTTCTAACATAAATGACATTTCTGCAGCAATACATTCCATTATGTGACGCTTCTGTCCTGTTCATAAAATATGACTGTTCTTATCATTTTGAACCTTCAGGCCAAGGAAGTTCTACTCAGGTCAGTTCAATGAGACCCGCTTCTATGTTCTACACCAGGACTTCCTCCGGTACGTCAAGAACAGGTCAGTATCCTAGAAAAATCCAGTTTTGAGAACTGGATTGTTTTGCTTAATTTCATTTAAACTGTCAGGAACACTGCTTGAACTACAGAAACAAGTCTTGAAGAGATCAGCGTAACATACACGACATGTCCGAGATATTTGCAACATCTTTGCAAAGCATGATGGAAAAAAAAATGGACAAACCAAACTATCAAGTTTTTCTTGAAGAGAGGCACCAGTTGAAACCTTTAATCATATGCAGGCTGCTTTCAATGTATAAGTCATGTCTGTGACATTAAAGAAAACAATGACTTAAAAAACTGTTTTGAAACTAACTTTATGTGGAGACTGTGGTCATTATAAGTCGTAATTGCTTGGTCTCCTTTGCATGACAGACATTCTGCGCAACAACAAAGAAAAGGTGTGGTTTTATAATTGGGCTGAAAGTTTCTCTGAACTCAAGTATGATCTTCCAGCAAAATACACTTGGAATGAGATATGTGTAGTCTACTAAGCTGCCACTAATGTAATTGTCATGAAAACCGTGCAGCAGAAGTGGCATAACTTTTTGCAGTATTGAGAAATCCTGCAGAAGCTACACTACTGTATCTCCACGTCTCACCTCACTGAAACTAAGTCGTTGTTATTCCTAAAGTAAACAAATGCTCCAGATGTTCCATTTAAAGGGCCACTGGACCCTCTCGTTTTGTGTGTAAAGCTTTTATCGGGTTTGTACATGATCATCCAATTTTCTTCATTTCCCGCAGGTTTTTGAAATCGAAAAATCTCAATCGCCGCTACTGGGCGATATTCAGACCAACCAATGGAGCGTTTGCCATCTTTTTGGCTCTGCACACGTGTGACACAGTGAGTTCTTGTCCATATGACTCATGAACATACCGGCTATGGGTCATGCATAAGTGCCAGCCGAGCATCATGCGAGACACACCTTGTTATGAGAAAAATAACATTTCCATCATTGTTTTGACATCTGGAAACTGCTTTCAGATGAAGTGTGCAAAAAAGATACAGGTTTGACAAGCTTCTCTGGTTCACAGGAAAGTCTCTTGGTTTGGCTTCCAAGTTGTAGAGACATGTCGACCCATTAAAACCTTAAGAATATAGAAGTACTGAGTTTGATAAGTGCTGATACGCTTCAAGTCACAAGTCATAAAGCTGGTTTAATCTCTGTTGAATTTAGCCTTCCACACTTTGCAATATTAAAATAATGTGAAATCTCAAAACAATATGTTACTGAGGCCCCGTTTACACCCAAACCCCTGAAGTGGAAATGCATCATTTGTGCTTTCTCCTTTCAGAAAAGTTTCACTTTCAGTTGGTGCATTTGCAAAAATTTGCATTCTATGGAGTTTGAGCATTTTTAAAAATGTCCACTTTCCCAAAAATTGGATTTTCATTTGCTCCAACTACGTTGTTGCGTAAACAAACACCTAAATGGCGAAGAAGGTTTTGTGTTTTCACTTGAAATGTAATGTAAATGGTGCCTGGGTCTGTAGTAGAGTTAACAGTGACGGCACCATAGAACGGAGCTACACTCGGCTACTAGCACAAACCAAAAGAAAAAGGTGTAAAAAGGGATTTAATTGTGTTTAATATCCCTTTTAAATAAAACAATGCAACAGAAAGTCACAATAGCTTTCAAACAGGCCAAACTGGGTTGGAAAAACTTATTCAAGATAAACAAAACAGAAACTCATTAACAGAAACACACCTGGCCAGCAGAGAATGGAACATGCAGTCTTTAAAACTAAACTGTTTACAGAAGAAATTGAAGATAAATAAGCACCTATTGTTGTGTTAAGGTTAAGGTTAGGTCGTCCTGTTTTCATAGTGAAAACTGAAAAACTCATTCCTGTGCTTCATATAAAAGCCGTTGTGGCTCACGGGACAAGTTCTATTATGGCCTCCACCCAACCTGTGGCAGGGACTCCGCCTCCCCTGACTATTGAGGCCTCTGACTGTGCTACATTCTTTAGTTACAAAGTCTTAGTGGTGAAATCACTTTCTTTTTTATATATACATATATAAAAAAAAAACGATTAACAGCCTCCCAGTCTGCCTCAAGCTGCTGGAGTTGCCGTGCAGGTTGTTAAAATCTGCAGCAGATCTGGAAAACCTGTGGTAACTGTCATGGCAGGTCTCTTTGTAAAATACGCTGCAGGCATTTCCCGTAATGACCAGATCATTATTTCATTAATTCATAACAGAACCAAATGTTTTTAATATTATTTATTTATTGTCGTAATTACAAGATAATTATGTGATTAATTCAGAACAATAGCCAATTTTATTTTTAGCACCACACTAGTTTGTGAAGGGACAACAACTGCTAGAGAGAACTAAAGCTGGAATTTAAAAGAAATGTCAACTGAGGTTAAATTCTGTGACGAAACAAAAATAATGTGTCCATATGATCACATTTAATACAACAAACATGCTGAGATTTTGTGTCATAACAAAGAAAATGACAGAATCTGAACCTGTGCTCACTGTTTACATCTGATTATTTGAAGTTTCTTGTTTCTGTGCTGTTTGAGCCTGAAGCTCATCTACATTGAAACCGAGTCCCCTCCTTTCTGTCTTCATGCTGCCTTCAGGTGGATGCGTACGGATTCATGACCAATGACTACATGAAATACCCCAACTACTATTATGAAAGGGAGACGAAGACCAAAGTGATTTTCTACACTAACCATGACTACATACTAGAGAAGGACTTGTGGCACAAGCTTCACAACAGTACAATTTTAAATCTGTATCAGAGGACATCAGAAACAGAGGGAGAAAAACCAGCGCCGCCCTGACACGCCGAGGCCACGGTTCAAAAGAGGAGCCATATTGTTTACGTTTCTGTCGACGAATGATTGTATCAAATGCATCCATGGTGTGTCAAAGACAGGTTTTATTTTTATCTATGAAGTTGGGATGGGATAATAATTAGACCCTCCAGAAAAACGCGAGCAAAAATTGATTATGCGTACTTAAATCCCAGATTATGCGAGCTAAAATGCTTGATTATGCAAATGAATATGTGGGGTTTTTATGTGGGGGTAAAATTGCAGACAGTTGTGAAGTATGCTGTGAAATATGCAAAAGGATGCCAGATATGTAGGTTACCCACACTCTCTCTCTCTCTTGCACGCACACACACACGCACGCACGCGCGTGCACACACACACACACACACACACACACACACACAAACACACACACAGACACCACCAAATCACATTCATATTATATTAGTTCGTTATTTATCTTAAATTGTTACTCACCAATGCTCATCAATGGAACACACACACACACTTTATCACAGGTTTTAGCAATTTGTGTGTGTGTGTGTGTGTGTGTGTGTGTGTGTGTGTGTGTGTGTGTGTGTGTGTGCAATTGCTAAAACCTGTGAGAAAGCCATCAATACGGTGTTTCAAATGAACTGGTTTCCTTGTTTTTTTTGTTTTTTTTTATTCATTTATTTGATTGGGACAGTGCATGTTGATGAACATACATAAAAACATGAATGTAAACATGCCAGATTATAGCGGAGGGCTAATTTCCATCTGTTGTCCCAAAGGGCGGAGTCACACAAGGGCAAGGACAATAACAAAATTACATGAAAATTACACATTCTTCACATTTGCACACTTCATTTAAAATTTAAAACACACGCCATTTAAAACACATCACTTCTATAAATGAGTACAGACTTGGTTTGCCCATAACCAGTGTTTGACCTGAGACTTAAATGAGCTGAATGTGGAACATTCTCTCAGAGTTTGTGATAGACTATTCCACAGACGTCCACCTTGGACAGGCAAAACATTCTGACCAAAGGTTGTACATCTGTAAGGGATCAACAGGTCTCCTCTGGTTGTGGCTCGTGTAGTCCTGTCCAAGTTGTCTTTATGTTTAACAAACTCCTTTAGCGGCGGTGGGGCAAGGGAGTGTAAGACCTTATAGATCAGACAGACTCTTTTAAGATGAACCATGTTATTGAAGTCTAATAGTTTGTGCTTTTTTAGAACATGACAGTGGTGGTGGGAAATGGGCTTTTTATCAAGTATTTTTAAACTTCTTTTGTAGAGGTTTTCAATTGTTTTAAGTGTTGTTGGACAAGCCTGGGACCAAGAAGTCAAGAAGTGTGAACTGGTGACTGACTTCCTTTAGCACTTCCTGCGCAGATGTTGATATCAGACTCATTAAAGGTCTGACGCAGCTTTTTGTCTGGTTTTTAACATCGATCAGCAACAAGGGAGGTGAAAGAAACCCAGTCGCCAGTTAATAAGGAAACCAGTTCTTCCAAAACACCGGCTCCTCTCCGGTTTCTGGACACTTCTGCTACTTAGCTGCTGCGTTCAGTTGACTGGAGCGAGCTGCGGAAAACTGAAACTCCGTCATTCACATGAAGGCAGCGGTGACAGCTGGACTCAGGAGACACTCAGGAGACACGTGAAGGAAGCGTGGACTATTTGCACAAAGGAACGGCTCTCAGACAGCTGCGATCCGGCTCTCATCATTCACTTAAAAGAACGCGTTCAAACGAACGACTCGTTCATTGAACGTCACAGCACTTCAAGCGAGACCATTTCTCTTTTTTTCGTGGTAAATGTGAGATTATTGCGGGAATTATGCGCCCTTTTGGAAAATATGTGGCCCCTGCATAATCAGCGGCAAAAGGGTGATTTATGCCTGAATTCAAGCGATCGCATAATCGCGTTTTCCTGGATGGTCTAAATAATAATATATATTTTTTACATGTTTTTTAAATTTTTTTTACATTTTGTGTCACGCCCTGTACATCTGTTGCCATATGGGGGCACACAGGGCCTGTTTTATTTCTGTGCATGCCCCTGCGGATGCCACCAGGTGCATGTATCCTTTGTGCACGCCCTATCTCACCTGTCTGCTTCTCCTCATGTTCACCTGGCCAATCAACTTCCTCGTTATCATCATAATGTGCCGCACCTGTGTCTCTCCTATTTAGGCCCTGCTCTCCTCTCTTGCCTTTATTGGCTCCTTGTGGGTCTGACTGCTGTTTCTGTCCCTTATGACCATGACAGCATCAGTTCAGCTCTTCCCAATTTCCTCGTGTTTGTGAAAATAAAGGAGTTGCTGCTCAACCTGTGCTGCCTGTGCTTGAGTCCTTCCTCCTGCACTGTGACATTTTGATGTTACAGTAGGTTTTTTTTTAAATTTTTTATTATTATAACGAAGTATTGGAGACGGATTTAAGGTTGAAACTTTCCACTGCGAAAGAGCCAAAGTGAAATTCAAAGCTTTTTCATCTGTTTGTGTTTTTCATGAACAGAATTGATGGTAGGTCATGTAACTGTAAGACAAAGCCAGTAAGTCTTTCAAGGTGCTAGATACTTTATCTTTTAGGATTTATGTGCATCTTAGCCAGAAATGTGGCACAAAGAAACAGAAATAAGCTTAATTCACCTCTGTCTGGGATGTGGCAGAACGGCCAGGAAATTAAGTGTATTTAATCATATTTATTTAGCAGTGTGCTTCAATGCAGTGCATTTACAAATGAGGAGCGGCATTCATTTGATTGGTCAAGATTACACTCAGCTGGGTTAAACCCACTTTCTCTCATTCTTCTCGTGACACTTACTCCCAAATGGTGGTTGCGCCGATCTGCGCCCCTTTATGAAAATTGCAAAATATTCGTGACACGCCCCGTTGATGGATTGCGCCTGAAGTCCACTTGCGCTGCGCTTAGACAAGGTGCAGTTCACGAAAATAGAGCTGCATGTGCTGTGACCTGTGTAATTGCTGGACATTATTTGCTGGACGTTTAGTGAGAGACTTTAACGCTGTGTTTCCACCAGAAAAGGTGAACAGAAATTCATTCGCACAACAAATGAAATCTTGCTGCTATAGACGCTCGACTTTATCGCTGTTACAAATATGCAAAAAAAAAAAAAAACCCTGGCCGGTCACCGCCCACTGCAGCATCGCGTCACTCCAAGCTGTGATGCCCGTGACGACCTCCACGCTGATAGGCTGCCCTGGCGCGTCAACAAGCAAATTTGCTTGAAAAGTTCAATTATTTCAACTGGAGCAGCAAGCGGCGAGCGAATTTTCTACTAGCATCCGTTATCCGTATGCTAGTGTGTGCATGTCTTACAGCACTCAAAAAGAGTTCACTTTTTATTAATCACCGGCAGGGCATGGGAAAAAGTACAGATTGTAAAACACTCCGGGAACACACGAAGCTTCATCTCCAAATTGCACTTCCGCTTCTTCTGCTGACTGACTGGCAGTCATCAATTACAGACAGTTTCACTCTGCCCCCTACTGGCAACTAAGTTTACTACATCGACACAAGAACTGACAAACGAAATATTTGAAGGAAATTACAGAATACTGTGTGCAAAAACAAAACAAAACAACAAAAACAAAACCTCCAGGTGCTACATATGCTAAAGGTTGGGTTTGTTGAGAACGAGAGGGGGGAGCAAGTAATTCCAGGATGTTAGATGAAAGGTGTGTATTGACCAAAGGAGTGACCGTGAATCAATCACTGAACTTACTGGATTGTTTGTGCACTCATGGTTACAATGGAACGGTTTAGTTGCTAGTTAAACTCTGCCTCTCATGTGTTCCCCCTGCAATAGTCTGGTGTGCTAATTTCAAATTTTGAAGTTGCAGCTATTACAGCTGTTAGAAAATGAACACTATTAACACTGGCACAGTCCTGATGAACCGAGTTTGTTGAAAAACCAACTGAAGACTGTCTGAAGTGGTTCAACGCTTATTGCCATTTCTTTGAATCATTGGCAGAAAACTGACAAACACACATCCTACGGTTGTAGTCATACAGTAAAAATATGTAATGAGGCTTATCACACACAACTCAGTCACTCACATCACAGTGTGAAGGTGAGTCTGTTTTTCACAACACAGTTTCTCTATTGTTGGAGTGATGGATGGCAAAAAGACAAAGATCAAGAGGCTCTCTGGGCTTTTTCTGAAGTTGTTGCCAAAATTCACCATTCATGATTTCTGGCTAATGTACTCCTCACTCTTTTGTTGAAAAAAAAATACTGTTTAGTCTTGAACTCTGGCTCTTGGTAATCAGGTGCTTCTTTTGCTCTGTGGCTTCATGGCTTTATTTGGCGAACAGCTGAAGACACAGTCACAGACACAGACTCCAGTCCAGATGACTCCAATCATCTGTCCATCTGATCCAGAGTTAAAGATGAATGTACCAGAGGGACGTTCGTCAGTAGCATTAATCCTGGTGTGGTATGATGCCACACCCAGCAATAAACACATGGTTGGTTCTAAATCACAATATGAAATATCTCAGTCACAATAAAAAAAGGGGTGCTACTGCCTCAGGACAGCCATCAGTTCCTCTGCTTCAATCACAAATCAAGCAACGTTTGGCCTCCTCAAGCTTTTTCTTGTCTGTGTTGTACATTGCTGAAACTTGAAGAGTTAAAAATCCCAGAAATCCAGTCTCAAAATGAAATAAAGCTCGACTTTCAAATAATGCAGTAAAGTAAGACCATACATGTGTTTGATACATTATTTGAAAATGTTCAGTGCATGGCAGAAAAATTTACCACACATTCAAAAAACACAGTAAAATTCAATTTGTTTGGAACGTGAGGTTTAGAGAGGAATGAGTTTTAGGAGCTGCGGTGGCTGCATGGTGGTGTATGACTGTATGACCATCACTGCTGCCTTCTGAGGAGAAGGTTGCAGGTTTGAATTCAGTGTCTTTTGTTTGAATTTGCATGTTCTTGGATGGTGACCCACATTTACAATGTTACGCCCTGAAATATTCATAGTTCCGAAGCTGCGCCCACTGAGGTCAAACACGGAAAAGGAGAGATTTTGGCGAAAAAAGAAACTTTTGGGAGCTGGAAATGGATCCTCTCAGGTCTGAGGTGGAGGTAAATCAGGAGGAGCTCTTTGGAAGAATGAAAACTGAAATTAAAGGGAAAAACGCTGTCTGGAGGAAGCTCGCGGCAGCTGTGAGCAGCGTCACCTGGACGACCGGACACCAGCTGAGGTCTGAACAGATTATAAAAAAAAAGTCTCCCTATTCACGAGTGCGTTAGGCGGCGTCTCCATTTCGTAACCCCAGGCCACACAGCTACTACTGTGAGTAGTGAAAGCTACAGTGGGGGGGTTAGACCTCTGATAGCTCTGTATGTTCGACCCTCTACCCCGTTTCATATATGCCGAGCACCTGGCTAGAAGGCAGTAGGTACCATTGTTAAGGTCTTTGGTATGTGAACCCACAACCTCCAGGTTGTGAGGTGGATGCTCTACCACTAGGCCATCACTCCAATTGAACAGATTCTAGATCCGTTAATTTAATTTAACCCAGATTGTTCTAGGTTGCGTGTGGTGCGTCGACAACACTGTTTTGTATTGTGACTTTGTACATAGGTTGTGCCCCCCCCCCACCCCTCACCCCCCCGCCCATCCGTTCTCCCTCTCTTTATCTTTCTCTCTTTCTGTCCCTGCTCTCTGAGCGTTTCCGTCCCGGTCCTGTCCGGTAGCCATGCCGGATGCCAGCTTTAAATAAAGGCAGCAGCAGGAGGAGACTCAGTCTCGTCCTGCTGCTAATATTAAAATCTGTTCGGATAGTAAAAGGCTACAATCATACAATATTGCACGCCCCAGCTACCGAACAGGACAAGGGAAGAAAAAAAAAAAAAAAAAAAAAAAAAAGAAAAATTTAATTTAACCCTGATATTACAAATAAAGAGGCTGATTCATGTTATACAGCTCAGAGTTTTATTGTTTCGTTTAATTATGTCTCAGAGTCAGACAGCAGTGGCACCGCCGCCAGGTCTCCTCCCCACAACGGGGATGGTCCCACCGAGACGCACACATTTTCAGGGATGAACAGGAACAGCAGCGTTTCCTCCGCTGGATCCGAGCGTCTGAAGCAGCTCCACAGTAGCATGTGCGTCTTTGCGCACTGTTAAAATTGCGCTCCTCTCCGTGGCAGGATGGACCAGGGGAGTTATTGAAAGTTAAAAATCCTTTATTAATCCCACAAGGAAGAATTTTATTAGATGTTCCGGAAGGGCATCATTTTATTTTTTAATTTTATTTTTAATCTGTACTGAATGTGTGCTGCTTGTGCTTTATGGCGTGTTTGAGATGCGCTTTATAATTATTTTCACTCCGCCAGGTTTTTCTGCACTGCACCGTAAGTCCGCACTGACTGAAACTTGCATCTTTTTAGCTGGCTGCTTTTCTCAAACAAACACAGAGCTGGAGACAGATTCATTGAAGCTAACTTCACAATTTGGACAAAAGGAAAGCCTGAAATTAGTAGTTACTTAACGTAACTCCAGTTCTACAAGTGTATGCGTGCCCACCTACGGGCTTCACTATTGGTACTCCTCTTAGTGCCAGCCAATCCACTGAGACAACAGAAAACTTGACGCATCAATCCTGGCTGTGTGCTGGCGCAGCAACACGCCCCTAACCGAGGGAATATCCCGAGCCGGCGGCGGCCGCTCTCCCTTCTTCTGAATCAGCCAAGTAAGGGAAGCAGACAGCTGAGCCAGCAGGTACGCGGGCACACATACACTCATAGAACTGGAGTTACTTTAAGTAACCACTAATTCTACTTGGTGATATGCTCGGCCCGCCTACGGGCTTCACTACTGGTACTCACCAAGGCTTCGGCCGTAGGGATGAATGTACTCCCAGCTGGCCTGCTGACAGGATTGGTGCGGAAGACAGAAGTAAACAAACCGAACGTCCAGAACGGCCGCAGAACTCCCGAGAAATGGGGCAAGCAGCCTCGCTCAGAGGCGCCGCCCGCAACGTGCACAAGCAGCGCCACAGCGACACAGGCACACGTGTGTAGAAGGCCCACAGAAAAACCACCCCCACAGAAATATATAAACGCCAAAACGCAATTAAAGAAAATATACTAGGCTTAATCCAGGTTAGGCAAAATAATGAACTGTCAGTAATAATAATCAGTGCACAAGATGCATTTAACACAAGAGCTTTTCTCTTATTTAAAAGTTGTCCATGTTCGTTTTGACAGTGCTGAATGTGAGCTAGTGGACCATGAAACTAATCTTTCCTGAAGCGGAAAGCTATGATAGCAATCTGTGAACTTCTTGAAAGACAAGTTTATCCAGAGAGAACAACAGCTAAGGTTGAAGTATTTAACTGAAGACAGAGTTGAAGCAGAGTCCCCATTTTGTGGACGGCAAACAACTGTGCGAAAGAATTAAAACTGGAATCACCATTGTCAGCCAAAACATGCTGACAAACTATGTAAAAAGCATAAATTAAAAAAGCACTGGAGTGCCAATTGTCAAAATATGTCAATCCCCCCTTCTCCGAGTGTGTGTGTGTGTGTGTGTGTGTTATCAGTCAGCAAGCAGAAAGATGTCTGATTTGAATGTGTTTTTGTGACAGGGTGAACGGAGCGATGACCACAGGCTTTGAAGCAGACGTCGGACACAGAACATCTGTCTACGTTCACTCTGCTCACTCCATCTTTAAATCACCACAGTTGTTGAAAAAGTACAGATACAAGTTTACTATCAACGGAAGGGATCTGACTGGGTGTGAGCACACTTGCCAAGAAGGACACAACACAGGAAGTTGCTCTAATAACTTATGTTAAAACCACTTCAGCCCACATATAAAATTCAGTCAGTTAAAAGCTCAAAACAAACGGGGCGATATCTAAAAAAATAAATTAAACAAATGCTGGTCTCCAAGCTCCTCTGTGCTGCTCCTGGGATCCAGTCCGGGATCCCTCAGTCATGCGTGCCCGATCTCCCCCCGAAGGCGGCGTCCTCTGCTCCGATGCGTGTGGGTATGACGTCACACACCCATTCGCTCGCCGAGCTCTCTCCGGGATGGGGCTGCAGGCTGGAACCCTTCGCGGAACAGAGCTGCGGCAGTGACTTGATCTAACACGCCCACGCTCTCAGCGCAGCTCGTCCGACCAGTGCTACTGAACCTTCAAGGTACTCACGGGCCAGGCAGGGTTTCCCCTGCCTCTGCGTGTACATCGCGTTGGAGCACTGGCGGTCCCAGCGTGGTCCTGATCCGAGGATGTGTGTGTGCGCCGTTCTCCCTTGGAGCTTCCACCTGCTGCAGAGTCTCTGGGGCACACCTCGCGTCTGCTGGTGTCTCCTCCTGATATCCTCCTAATCAGCGCACACAGGTTCGCTGATTACGCAGGGCGCTCAGGGATTGGAGGGATTGTGGGGATGTGTCAAGTGAAGTGGCCAATCCATTCAAAAACACAAATGAGTAAAATGCACAGCAAAATAAATACTAAATAAAAGCACAGCAACATATCAGCACACATAAAAAAAAAATCCAACAACCTAAAAGGCCACATCATGGGTCCTGGATCACATGCTCTCCATCAGCTCCGTCGGTTTGCCGTCACCCAAACCGTTGAGGGATAACAACCACTCTGCGCGCTCCGCGTCCGACAGCTGGAACAAACGGAGGAGCTGCGCCTTCAGGGCGGCGTACTTGTCCTGGGCTGGCGGATCCCGCAGGAACAACCTCACATGGCGGGTGGTGGACAAATCCAGAGCTGCCACCACGTAATAAGTACCGTGTTTCGTCAGCTGTGATGCCTCTCAGCTGGAACTGGGCCTCGATGTGCTGAAACCACGGCTCTGGATCGTGCTGCCAAACCTCCGGCAGCCTGATTGCCGCAGTGTACACAGCGGGAACGGCCTGCGCCCCTGCACCGTCACCCGACTCCCCAGACATGCTGCTCAAACGTCCAAGGTCACCAATGTGGCGGTCGCAGAAAGAGGAGTCAGACGAAGGATTTGGTGTGAGCAGAGTTTATTTCCTTACACATGCCAGTGACAGCAGTCATACCAGGAAGCCCCACTGAAAGGTAACTTCCGCCGTTATAAACCCCACCACCAGTGCACAAAACTCCCCACGTCAGCAAGCCCCGCTCTTTCTAATTTTAGGAAACCCAGCAGCCACACAGACACCACAACCTTTTCAAATGTTTTAATTGTATTTCTGAAGATTATGAAGTATTGATGTAACAAGTGTATTTATGTGTGCCTCTCTTTTTTTCTTTGTGCACTGAGGCTTGACAGAAAAGTAGTGCCAAACAGTCCTTGAGATGAGCTCCAAAAGGTAAATTCACCATCTGAGGCCTAGTTGAGACATGAAGCCTGCTGTGACCTCTGACCTCTGTCCAACTCCAGTGTCCAATCTTCACTGAAGCAACCTCAAAATGCCCAAGCGCGCCTGGACGCTGAATCGCCAGCGCTCCCAGCGCTCCTTAACGCACCACAGAGCCACTTCTCTCATAGTAAACAGTATGGCGGCGCTTACCGGCTGTTCTTCGGGTCTCTTTTTGACCGTGTCGGGGAGATCGCCTGCACGATAGCTTTGAGGTGAGTACAGAACTATTTAGGCTATTTTGGCTCGCGCTGTTGAGCCTCCCGCGTTACTTCCTCATCTGGGCTCACCCTGCTCGCGCTCAGGAGGCTCCGCCAGCTGACGTGGTGACTTCGGATAAGAGGAGGGAAAGTGGGGTGAAAGGCAAACAATAGTTCGACATGAGAAAGCCAGAGGCAGACCTTTAAGACTTTTGAGCCGCCCCGCCCAGATTTGGCCCGGCGTCACTGATACGTTGGACCTTCGTCGGGCATCGAAAACTCGCGAGACCCAAACGAGATCGGTCACAGAGGTAGCCGCGTAAGCTGCTCGAGAGCAACTCACCGCGGCTACCTGGCCCACCTCTCTGTTTCATACAGGCAGGGGATTGGACCCGAGCCCACTCGTCATCAGTTTGATGACAACACGCTTTATTTGTATAAATAAACATCCAGTCCCGAATTTTGAATGGCACAACACTTCATATTGATTTGACCCAACCAGCCGAGTTCGCTGTTGTTTTTTAAGGACATAATAGACTGAAAACTTAATTTTTTAATGAAATACTATATATTGACTGAGCCCCCCCCCCCCCTTGACGCCTGGTCTGCACTTGCAGCAGCACGAACGCGTCAGATGACAGAAGTCGAAACGTAACTTAAAATTATTTTGTTTTTTTTTACATTTTATTTATTTCAGTTAACTGAATATGAATTAACACAATGTGACACATGGAAGAAATTATGAATTCTTATGTTTTTAATAAGAAAAAATAAATTACCCTCTGACAGCCAGTGGGGGGCAAGGAGGCACAGGCGGGGGGGGGGGGGGGGGGGCACTGCCCCCCTAATTGACACCCCGGACACCCCCCACTGTGGGAGTCATGAGAAACACGAACATGGAGAACATAGCTTTGTCCGAGTTGGAGGCAGACTTATAACTCCGCCCCACGGCTGCGCCGTCTGCTTCGTCTAGCTCCGTCTACCTCTGGCTTTGCCATCGTGAACACACCTAATATGTTCCTCTGTGCAACGTATTTGAGAATTCTGTTTAGTTGTCTCAGAACGTAATTTTGTGAAGCCAGGGTTGGTAAGTCAGTCAGCCCTGCCCAGTCGCCTTGATGATAAGGTAACACCCCAGGCAGCTCACCTTTGAGCATATTGTTGAAGGGAAAGCAACCTGGCTGCTTGTTAATGATAATCAAATCCTCTACCTCAGGGTTTCTTAACCCTGGTCCTTGAGGCCCAGTGTCCTGCATGTGTCCTGCAGGGAAACACCTGATTGCAATGAGAGCTAATTACTGGGCTGTTTGTAAAGAAGCCCAGTAATTAGCTCAGTATTAGTAAAACATGCAGGACACTGGGCCTCGAGGACCAGGGTTCAGAAACCCTGCTCTACCTCTCAGGAATGTCTTTTCAGGTCTTTAAGATTTTCATACCTCTCCTTTTTGGAACAGTGATCTCTATTACTTGTTTTTTAACATGGGGACAAACAACGAACAGACACAGGTAAGCAAGTTTTCAACTGAAGGAAAGTACTTCATTTTTTTTTGTGGCAAATTTCTTGATGTGGTTTTTGATGTTCTTTTTCAGATGGACAAGTTTCGTGAACAAACATGGAGGAAACAGAAGTTCACTTGAAAATCAATTTACAGTTTTGGACAAAGGAGAAAATGCCACCCTGGTGACAGAGCCGAAACCTAAACCTGAGACTCCGATGCCCTTACTCGACAAAAAAATGTTTGAGAAGGCTCCTGTGTGGGATTTTGATGATGTTTATAACCAGGATGCCCCCCCTCGACCCGCAGTAAGCATGCAAAGACAGGATAGGACAGAAACAAAGCACATCAACAAATCTTACGGGTGTGGGGTTGAGGAGACTGAAATCTGCTCATTCATCAGCTTTGTGCCCGCAAGCATGATTTGTTTCTTCTTTTACATAAAGAGACTCATTTTAATTTCTTCGTTCCTTCGTTTGTTTTTGCTTGACCCTCATCATAAGATTTAAAGTCAGTTCATCATTTTCCTGTTCATTTTGTGATGTCTTTTTCTTCTCAGACGTGTGCCCAGTCACGACGAAACTCAAAGGATGAATTCTTCATGAAGGCTTTTCTTCCCAATGTCTGTTTATTTCTACACAAAGACAGCATCAACATGAGTGAGTGGAACCGGCTTTCACATTTTAACAATCCCCTTGGTTTTATGGAGTATAAATACGAGGGTAAGTAACTTGTCCTCATGGAACATTGTGAACATGTCTTTTATTGGCTGTAAGAAACTTAAAGTCATCGTGGGATGATCATGGTTATGAGATTTCCTTTTGTCTCTGAATTTCCAGAGCAACCCTATCCAACTGTCTTTGTAAACTAAGCAACTGCAGCACTCTGAGGTCACTGTGTGGCCCTTTTTCTTTGTTTGGTAGATGTGACGTAATTAAAATTCGATTAGTCTCTGACAACAAACGCTACAGGTCAAAGGTCAAGGTAAAACGTTATTAACTCGAAAGGGCAATTACTGACACAGCCAGCAGTAAAACAAATCCTGCAAAACATGCTTCTCTGTGTTGCTTTTCACAGATGTGACCTGTGACCCTGTCCTGAAACTGATTCCACAGCCCAAAGAGCCACTGCTTTCCCCAAAACCAGGGAGCAACGGCTGTGTGCGCTGTGCAGTGGTGGGGACTGGAGGAATCCTCAACGGCTCCAAAATGGGGGCAGAGATTGACGCTCATGATTACGTCTTTCGGTAAGGAAAGCTAAAGTGGAGAACACTTTTCTTTAGTTTAGAATCAAATGATTTGCAATGGACTTTTAAAGCAATACGATGTCATTTGTTGACATTACTACTTGCTGAACCGTCAGTGATTGATGTACATGTTTATAATAAGTGCATGCAGACATCTCCTGTATTCCTATTTTCCTTCTGTGGATGCTGCCTGCCCTTCGTTGTCTGAGAAATATCATCTGGGCGGGATGTTTTACCAAGCTGGCACTCTGACTGACCAGCTGGTGGAACAGTTTCAGATGTGAGATGCTGTCAGTGTGACAGTCAGCCTGCGCCCTGATGTGACTGAACAGATTAAATATTTCATTTTAAAAGTTACAGGCTTATTTACATTTGAAACCATTAAAAGCTCCTTAGTTCAGACCTTGTTGACACTGCACTTGTTCTACGAAAGATAATGATGTATGAATGTTGAGTGACCTGTTTGAGGAAACCTCTCCTGTTTAGAAATAGATCAGATATTTACTTGATCACAATGGCTTGTTCTTTGTGACCTTTGTTTACTTTCTTTTTGTTAGTTTTTGCTCCATGTGAATGCCTCACTGTCATCACCCTCCACCCTGCTCTTTAAATAGCTTGATCCTAAAATTCATGTTTTATCACTGTGGTTTCTTTGCGGTTTATTAGTGGTTATCTGACTGTCCGTTATCCACATGCCAGTGTGTGCATGCTGAAGGTTGGGTTTGTTGAGAATTCGAGGGGGGGAGCAAGTAATTCCAGGATGTTTGATGAACAGTTGGTATTGACCGAAGGAGTGCCCAAAAATCAATCACTCAACTTTTTGGACTGATCGTTTGCATTGTAATGTAAGAAGCACACACCCATCATGCATCAGGAGGAGTGGAGGTGAGGACAGACAGGGGGCAGCAGACGGACCCAGACCCAGGGCCCACCGCCCCCAGGCCACCACACTCTCTCCTCACATACATACTTCCAATCTCCCACACATACAGACATGCATACATACTTACAGATACACACCCACAAACACATACATACATACTCACAGAAAAATACCCACATATACATACACACTTACACACATATACATACATATCCAGATACACATCCACACACTCACATACACATGCATACATACCCACTCATACAAAAATATACATACTCACACATACACACCCACACACATATACACATGCACGAACACGCACAGCCACCTTCCCCAACCCCCTAACCCCTACAGCCCACCACCACCACCACCCCCCTATCTACCCCCTCATCCACCCATCCACCCCACCCTCCTGTCCCCCACCACCACAACCACCCACCCCGATGCCCTGGATTCCGGGGCAGCAACCAGACCCCAGGGAGTGCACCAACCCAGGCCGCGGCAGCACGCCCCAGCCGACCGGCCCCCCCAGCCAGGCCGACCCCCCCACCCTAATGGAAGGGGACAGCCCCAGGCAGGGGAGCGAGACTTAAATAGAGGTAGACGCAGATGAGGCACATTAGGGAGTTAACGAGACAGGAGACCAGACAGGAGGACAAGAGGAGCAGGCAGGTGACCTGGCAGGAGAACATGAGGGCAGACGAACACAAAACAGGACCCGAGCGCCCCCACGTGGCTGCAGGGGCACAGGGCATGACATTTTGGCTGTTATTCAAACAGAAAAGACAAAGTACAGATTCGATAAACCCATTGGGAAGAGACATAATCGCTTAGAAAATTCAAGATTTGTTGAATAATCAATAAACTTGATATGAACAACTGATCTTTTTCGAAGTTAAGTTGATTTAACATTTCACGGCGAGTCTGCCTTGTCTAAGATGATGAAATTCCTTCCAAGAGTCACTGCCCCGTCTTGCACAAGATTTCCAACAGCTAATCCAGGCTCTAACAGCGGTTAAAACGATGAACACGCAGTGAGTTTTACAGGAAATAAAGACACGGGCACACAGTGTGTGATATGATCCGTGCTTTATCGGTGTGTTCATATAACGAGAATCTGGCAAGAAAAGTGAGAAGCACAGTAAACAAACCCGACTACAATAGGATAGAAATGTAAGCGAAACTGTGCAATCAGTCAAACTCACCACAAGTTCCGTCTTACAAGTTGGAAATTTTGATTGAAATTTGCACTGAATTATGAGTTTCAGGTGAAAAGATCACAATTTAGTCAATGCTATGAGCTTGTAAGGCAAGCTTCTATATACAGCCTGAAACTGAAGCATAAACCACTCTCACAGCTACATCACTGAGTTGCAAGACATCATAATTATAATATGTTACGCAAAAACACAAAACTGGAAATATTAGTCTGAGAAAACAACAAAAATGTTGTCTATCCTCACTTCTGTCTCCAGCATGAATGTTGTGGAAGCACCTGGTAACATTCACTGTTCCTATACATTGGAGCTTCCTCTTCCCTCGGCATCTATTTTATGACATGTTTGAAATCACGAGGATCATAAACTTTGCCCTGGTGAAAATTAACCTGCTGAAATAATGCTACTTGTGTTTGTGTGGCAGAATGAATGGTGCAATCACTCAGGGCTTTGAGGAGGATGTGGGGAACAGGACATCAGTGTATGTTCATACAGCTCACTCCATCACCACATTACTCGATTTGCTCAAGAAATATGGATACCAGGCTGCCCCCCATGATGAGGTGAAGAAACTGGAAACGGTTTTTGCAAATGTTTTTCCCTCTTTGCACACAATAACAATGTCTTCTGTATTGTCAACAGGGTATCAAATATGTGATGATTCCTGAGGGGCAGAGAGATTATAACTGGCTCAACGGTCTTCTCAAAGGAGAAAAAATAGCTGAGGGTCCCTACCGCAACAAGGAGTAAATATCCCGCCTTTCATCAAGATAATGGTTTAACTCATCTTATAATTAGTTGCACTGACTTTTTATGTTGTACAATAAAGCAGAAAAATAGACGTTTATTTCTTCTTCATTGATGATGTTCTAACATAAATGACCTTTCTGCAGCAATACATTCCATTATGTGACGCGTTTGTCTTGTAAATAAAAGATCATTACTGTTCTTATCATTTTGTACCTTCAGGCCAAGGAAGTTCTATTCAGGTCAGTTCAATGAGACCCGCTTCTATGTTCTGCACCAGGACTTCCTCCGGTACGTCAAGAACAGGTCAGTATCCTAGAACGATCCTGTTGAGAGAGCCGGATTGTTTTGCTTGATTTCATTTAAACTCTCAGGAATACTGCTTGAACTACGGAACCAAGTCAGATCATCGTAACATACACGACATGTCCGAGATATTTGCATCATCTTTGCAAGCCATGATGAAAAAAAAAATATGGACTAACCAAACTATCAAGTTTTTCTTGAAGAGAGGCACCAGTTGAAACCTTTAATCATATGCAGGCTGCTTTCAATGTCTGTGTTCAAGTCATGTCTGTGAGGTGAAAGAAAGCAATTAATTAAAAACTGTTTTGAAACTAGCTTTATGTGGAGACTGTGGTCATTATAGGTAGTAATCCTTTGGTCTCCTTTGCATGACAGACATTCTGCGCAACAACAAAGAAAAGATTTGATTTTATAAATGGGCTGTATGTTTCTCTGAAATGAAGTATGATCTTCCAGCAAAATACACTTGGAATGAGATATGTGTAGTCTACTAAGCTGCCACTAATGTAATTGTCATGAAAACCGTGCAGCAGAAGTGGCATACGTTTTTGCAATATTGAGAAATCCTGCAGAAGCTACACTACTGTATCTCCACATCTCACCTCACTGAAACTAAGTCATTGATATTCCTAAAGTGAACAAATACTCCAGATGTTCCATTTAAAGGGTAACTCCAGTTTTTTGACACCTGGACCTTATTTATAGGTGTGTGCATGCTCATATACTCACTCAGACAAACATCGTGCAGCTCGGAGTCCTCCAGAAGTTAATTAGATCCAACCGATTTAGCCGCACTTAGCGGGGGCCACAGCAATGGAGCTTTAGCGTGGGACATAATCTCTGCAAAATCGCTCATTTTGGTTATATTTCTTCATCCATTGCCAGTGTTATCAGAAAGTCAGCTCGTCTACCGTCTTCAGGTGAGTCAGCTGACGGTTTTCGCCAACTTAGCCACAATTAGCTCAGATGGGAACGTTGGAGCTGTCCATATGACTCATGAACATACCGGCTATGGGTCATGCATAAGTGCCAGCCGAGCATCACACGAGACACACCTTGTTTGGGAAAAATAACATTTCCATCACTGTTTTGACATCTGGAAACTGCTTTCAGATGAAGTGTGCAAAAAAGATACAGGTTTGACGAGCTTCTTTGGTTCACAGAAAAGTCTCTTGGTTTTGCTTCCAAGTTGTAGAGACATGTTGACCCATTAAAACCTTGAGAATATAGAAGTACTGAGTTTGATAAGTGCTGATACGCTTCAAGTCACAAGTCATAAAGCTGGTTTAATCTCTGTTGCATTTAGCCTTCAACACTTTGCAATGTTAAAGCGGAACAGTCATTTTTACAATCTGGACCTCATTTCACATTCGAAACAACAACATTTACTCACCCATTTGACTTTCGTGTGATTTGCAGTTGGTTCGGAGATAGTTAGATACTCCCATATCCATATAACAGCAGCGGGCGGGGCACCGACATGCAGCCATTACAGATGCTCTTTTCTCTTATGTTTGTTGTGGTGTGGTAGATATATGTAAATTTAGTAAGTCAGCATCACTCAAATGTCTGTCAACCGGCTAGATTGAGCAACTCTCCGGGAACTCTGAAGTGATGATGTCATCACACTGCGCCGTGCCGCTCTGTGTTGTTAAGGTTACAGGTCTCTGCTCTGCAGTCAGACAATGGCATCTCGATCAGCGTTTTTAGGCAGTCGGAGTTTATTTTCAGCTGGTTGTAACTTTGACTGGGATTTATTGAAGGCTAATAGCGCTCAACATAGACCCCAGCATCAAAGTTCAAACTTTACGACGTTTGGACTATCGGGTGCGTAGTGCCCAATTTACATCGGAGGACTTCTTCCCAGTTCAGGAAAGAAATGAAGGCCAGAAGATCCAGAGAATGAACCTCACAAAGAATGCCATTCCAGCGGCCACAGGAGGAGAACAGGTCGAGGTAACGTGATGCTCATGCTGTTTATTTTATGCCATTCATATTATGCTCTCTATTTACAAAAATTATGTACTCTGCCTTCCTCCAAAGAACGTAGAGGAAGGAATACTCCTGTTTGTGTCTAACAGTTTAGCCTAGCCTGTAAACAAACAGAATGAATGTGCGCCATGGCGAAGTGTGATGATGTCATCACTTCAGAGTTCCCGGAGAGTTGCTCAATCTAGCCGGTTGACAGACATTTAAGTGATGCTGACTTACTAAATTTACATATATCTACCACACCACAACAAACATAAGAGAAATGAGCGTCTGTAATGGCTGCATGTCGGTGCCCCACCCGCTGCCGTTATATGGATAAGGGAGTATCTAATTATCTCCGAACCAACTGCAAATCACACGAAAGTCAAACGGGTGAGTAAATGTTGTTGTTTCGAATGTGAAATAAGGACCAGATAGTAAAAACAACCGTTCCGCTTCAAGTTAGTGCGAAATATCAAAACAATATGTTACTGAGGTCCCGTTTACACCAAAACCCCTGAAGTGGAAATGCATCGTTTGTGCTTTCTTCTTTCAGAAAAGTTTCACATTCAGTTGGTACATTTGCAAAAAGTTGCATTCTATGGAGTTTCAGCATTAAAAAAAAAAATCCACTTTGGGAGCCATTTTTCCAAAAATTTAATTTTCATTTGCTCCAACCACATTGTGCTGTAAACAAACACCTAAATGGCGAAGAAGAGTTTGTGTTTTCACTTGAAATGTAATGTAAATGGTGCCTGGGTCTGTAGTAGAGTTAACAATGAAAAGCACCATGTGACTGAGCTATCACAAACCAAAAGAAAAGGGTGTATAAAGTGCGTTAATTGTGTTTAATATGCCTTTTAAATGAAACAATGCAACAGAAAGTTACAATAACTTTCAAACAGGCCAAACTGGCTGAGACAAACTTATTCAAGATGAACAAAATAGAAACTCATTAACAGAAACACACCCGGTCAGCAGAGAATGGTACGTGCAGTCTTTAAAACTAAACTGTTTACAGAAGAAATAAAGTACAATTGAAGAGAAACAAGCACCTATTGTTGTGTTAAGGTTAAGGTCGTCCTGTTTTGAAAGTGAAAACTGGAAATCTCCTCTCTGTGCTTCATACAATAAAAGCCATTGTGGCTCACAGGACAAATTCTGTGATGGTGGCCTCCAGCCAAACTTTAGCAGTGACTCCGCCTCCCCCGACTATTGAGGCCTCTGATTGTGCTGCATTCCTTAGTTACAAAGTCGGGAAATCACTTCCTTTTTATTAAAAAAATGACCCTTTAAAAGCCTCCCAGTCTGCCTCAAGCTGCTGGAGTTGCCGTGCAGGTTGTTAAAATATGGAAAACCTGTGTTAATTGTCATGGCAGGTGTCTTTGTTTGTAAAACACACTGCAGGCGTTTCCTGTAATGACCAGATCATTATCTCATTCATTAATACTAACACAACCAAATGTTTTTAATATTATTTATTTTTTCTCGTAAATACAAGAACAACTAGAATTTGGCACTCAGAGAGCGCAGACCTCCGCCACAGCTCAAATCAGTCACCAACAACAATAAGAACACCATATACAATAAAAAACATTGTATTTCTCCCCAACACAATGTATGGGAGAAAGCTGTTTGTTGCATGTTCATATCTCAATGTGTTACCTCAGAGTGACTGACACTCCGGAATCCCCCTATTTTTGTTTGTTCTGGATCCTGGTATCCGGAATACTTCCGTGATCTGGATCTCAGCTGATATCTCTTAGTCATTGAAGAACATACACAGTAATTTTTTTGCTAAGCCCCCTTGTCATTTATTGTCGAGTTATGCCCAACTACAGGCCCGCTGACAGCTTTGCCTGGGCCCGGGACAACTTAGTTGGGCCCAGTCCCGACTGTCTGACTGGGGGGAGTTGATCGGAGTGGAGCACCGCGGTGCGGCACGGTGCCTGCATGCTGCGTCGGGAGCCGCGAGTGGGGTGCTTTAATTTTGCCCCCCCCCCCCAACCTCGGGCCCAGGACAACAGACCCGTTTGTCCCACCCCTGTCGGCGGGCCTGCCCAACTACCAACAACAACCAACCAACAAAACAAACCAACAAACCGATGTGATTACATAGCCTCCTTGGCAGAGGTAATAACAGTGATTAAATCAGAAGAACAACCAATATTATTTTCAGCACCTCACAATTTTGTGATAGAACTGATAGAACTAAAGCTGGAATTTAAAAGAAATGTCAACTGAGATTAAATTCTGTGACGACACAAAAAAAATGTGTCCATATGAACACTTTTAATACAACAAACATACTGACATTCTGTGTTATAACAAAGAAAATGACAGAATCGGAACGTGTTCACGGTTTACAGCTGATTATTTGAAGTTTCTTGTTTCTGTGCTGTTTGAGCCTGAAGCTCATCTACATTGAAACCGAGTCCCCTCCTTTCTGTCTTCATGCTGCCTTCAGGTGGATGCGTACGGATTCATGACCAATGACTACATGAAATTCCCCAACTACTATGTTGAAAGGGGGACCAAGACCAAAGTGATTTTCTACGCTAATGTTGCCCGTCTGACAATGTGATCAGAAGGCAACAGTATAGATATGGTTGTCCCAACGTGCTGTGGCGGAGAAGAAGACAGAACACGCACGTTGAGCTGATGTAACTCCATATAGGAAGGTTTATTCTTCACAGAAATCAGGTGTTGAATCAATCAAGACATCATCTTAAATCCCATTTCTTTTATATTGATCATATCTTTTTCTTAACAATCCGAATTTGTCACATTCCAATAACTGAACATGTCTGAAGAAGAATCATTTTATCAATACAACAAAGATCATGAACTTGTTTCTCTTATGTACACAAATCATTTCACTTAAATCAACTACTATGAACTTTTATTATTTATTTCCTATATACATTTTGATTATCACATACAACACAGTTGATACAAGCTGACCAGACAATGCATTTCCCCCTAATGATGCTTTTAACATAATATCTCTCTCATCTTTACTCTCATCTCCAATATGATATTTCTAACCTGGTATCCACCACACAGTTTACATTAGCAAAATCATAGCGTAAGAACAGTTTCCCAAAGATGTGAAGTAAATAACATTTGATAATCTCAGCCGTTTCTTTTCAGATTACACATGCAACCGCCAGTTTTCCAGCTCCGCTAGCATTAGCATAGATTAGCAGACACTTCTCTGCTGCTTTCCCTCACAAATCTCTTTATAGATCACCTCGACTTCAACTGTATGTAATCTCCTCAATAGACAACATTTTCAGCCATCGATATCTGCATTTATATTAATGTCAATTAACTTTATACCAACCTGTGGTGGAGAAGAAGACGGAACACGCAGGTTGAGCTGATGTAACTCCATATAGGAAGGTTTGGCCTGCTCTACTCCATACCACCAGCGCCAAGCGCCTCCTAGCGGCTGGATGTGGGATTGCAGTGTTTACTGAGATTACTGTGAATGAAAAATAACTGATCTTGAAACAAAATAAAATAAAAATAAAATAGGGGTGTCTGTTTTTATTTTATCTTTTATCTTTTTGACCCTCTACACTAACCATGACTACTTACTAGAGAAGGACTTGTGGCAGAAGCTTCACAACAGTAAAATTTTAAAGCTGTGTCAGAGGACATCAGAAACAGAAGGAGAAAAACCAGCGCCACCCTGACACACCGAGGACACGGTTCAAAAGAGGAGCCATATTGTTTACGTTTCTGTCAACGAATGATTGTATCAAGTGCTTCCATGGTGTGTCAAAATCATGTTTTATTTTTAGCAGTACACTGAAAATAAAAGATCTGTTGGATTTACATAAAAGTATGGACATCGATTGCACATAATAAAGTCATGTTATGTCATCATGAATATTGCACATAAAAAAAATCATGTTACACCGTAATGTCTCCTTTTCACTACACCTAAGAATTCTACATTAGACAAACGTGACTACTTCATGCAATTTTCCACAATTTATTCACATAGAACACAAGAAAATCATGTTTTAGCAGCACAATTATTTAATTGAAATATAATTTTACTAGATTGAAATTGCATAATAAAAATACAATTGCGGACAATTATGTCTAAAAAAAAGCATATTCTGCCAATATTTTCTGCAAGAATCACATGCATTATTACAATTCATCAAACACAGGACATTGAACACAGATTAAAGGTTCAACCCTTTTATTAATTTAACTAGAAAATATTTTTACAACAGTGTAAAAAGTTGAATCTGTTTAACTTCCATCCATCCATTTTCCACCGCTTATCTGGGACTGGGTCGCAGGGGCAGCAGTCTCAGCAGGGATGCCCAAACTTCCTTGTCCCCAGACACTTCCTCCAGCTCCTCTGGGAGGATCCCAAGGCGTTCCCAGGCCAGCCGAGAGACATGGTCTCTCCAGCGTGTCCTGGGTCTTCCCCGGGGTCTCCTCCCAGTGGGACATGCCCGGAACACCTCCCTAGGGAGGCGTCCAAGAGGCATCCTAACCAGATGCCCGAGCCACCTCAGCTGGCCCCTCTCGATGTGGTGGAGTAGCGGCTCTACTCCGAGCTCCTCCCTGGTGACTGAGGTCCTCACCCTATCTCTAAGGGAGTGCCCAGCCACCCTACGGAGGAAGCTCATTTCAGCCGTTTGTATCCAGGATCTTGTCTTTTCGGTCATGACCCTAGATGAGGGTGGGAACGTAGATTGACCGGTAAATCGAGAGCTTCGCCTTTCGGCTCAGCTCCCTCTTCACCACAACGGACCAATACAACAGCCGCATCACTGCAGCCGCTGCACCGATCCGCCTGTCAGTCTCACGCTCCATCCGTCCCTCACTCGTGAACAAGACCCCAAGATACTTAAACTCCTCCACTTGGGCCAGAGTCTCTCCACCGACCTGGAGAGGGCAAGCCACCTTCCTCCGGTCGAGGACCATGGCCTCGGATTTGGAGGTGCTGATCTTCATCCCTGTCGCTTCACACGAGGCTACGAACCGCCCCAGTGCATGCTGTAGGTCCTGGTTCGATGAAGCCAACAGGACAACATCATCTGCAAAAAGCAGAGATGAAATCCTGTGGTTCCCGAAACGGACCCCCTCCGGCCCCTGGCTGCACCTAGAAATTCTGTCCATAAAGATTATAAACAGAACCAGTGACAAAGGGCAGCCCTGCCGGAGTCCAACATGAACCGGGAACAGGTTCGACTTACTGCCAGCAATGCGGACCAGACTCCTACTCCGGTCATACAGAGACCGGGCGGCCCTTAATAAGGGGCCCCGAACTCCGTATTCCTGGAGCACCCCCCACAAGACACCACGAGGGACACGGTCGAACGCCTTCTCCAAGTCCACAAAACATGACTGGTTGGGCAAACTCCCACGAACCTTCGAGCACCCTATGGAGGGTATAGAGCTGGTCCACTGTTCCACGACCAGGACAAAAACCGCATTGTTCCTCCTGAATCCGAGGTTCGACTATCGGTCGAGTCCTCCTCTCCAGTACCCTGGAATAGACTTTCCCAGGGAGGCTGAGGAGTGTGATCCCCCTATAGTTGGAGCACACCCTCCGGCCCCCCTTTTTAAACAGGGGGACCACCACCCCAATCTGCCAGTTCAGAGGCACCGTCCCCGATTGCCACGCGATGTTGCAGAGACGTGTCAGCCAAGACAGTCCCTGCACATCCAGAGACTTAAGGTACTCAGGGCGATACTCCAATAGAAACCAATATAACAACTCAAAATTTACAAATATACCGTATTGGCCCGAATATAAGACGACTCTGATTATAACACGACCCCTATTTTTCAAAGATCATTTTGTGAAAAAAAAAAAAAAAAATGCTGAAGACAGTAAGGTCACTCATAAAACAACTTTTTATTATACAATTATTATAAACTTAAAAACTCACAACTGAGATAACATTTCACGAGATATAAAATGAAAAAATATATTCTCATTCTCAAAATAAAAAACAATAAGCAACAAATAAGAAGCCTCAAGGGGTCCAAACTGCATAAATGATGTAGATAACTTTCCAGTGCCTTTAGCTGAATCGCGCCTCTGGTGGTGGGCATTCCGTCTTTCCATTTTTCAGTGATGTATTCACTCACCCTTCTATCAATCGCTCTGAAGCGTCCGCTCTGAGGACCATGGAAAGCTTTTCTCATTTATTGTTAGCATTCTGTAGGCGTTTTTTTCTGTGCTCTCAAATATCGAATGAGGCACTCTGCTACACCATATCTCCTGGCGGCTTGACAGTTGTTTGATGACTCTGCTGCATTGATCACCATCAGTTTAAAGCTGGTATCATAACTTCGCCTCTGTTGTTTGCTCAGTTGTCCAGCGTTCAAGCCCCTTTGTTCCAGATGATCTGCCATTTTTCATCAGATCATTTGATCTCATTTCATCGCTCCACTCGCTCTCTGGTCAGTGATACTTCGGCTCCATCTAGCAGTGCGGATTCCTATTGACCATCTACCGTAAGTCTGCGATTACAACACAACCCCACTTTTGAAGATGCAATTTCTGGAAAAAAACATCGTCTTATATTCGTGCCAATACGGTACATTTCTGGCATTCAAAAATAAAACAAAAACAAATCAGTAACCAATATTAGCCACCTTTCTTTGCGAGGACATTCAGTAGCCTGCCATCCATAGATTCTGTCAGTGTCTTGATCTGTTTATGATCAACATGTGTGTGGAGCATCATGAACGATGCTGACTTCTTCCTGTACCACTGCTTGAAGAAGATGTCTTCCAGAAACTGGCAGTAGGACTGGGAGTGGAGCTTGACTCCATCCTCAACCCGAAAAGGTCCCACAAGCTTATCTTTGATGATACCAGCCCATACCAATACCCCACCTCCACCTCCACCTGGCTGGCATCAGAGTCGGAGTGGAGCTCTCTGCCCTTTACTGATCCAGCCACGGGCCTATCCATCTGACCCATCAAGACTCACTCTCATTTCATCAGTCCATAAAACCTCAGAAAAATCAGTCTTATGATATTTCTTGGCCCAGTCTTGACGTTTAATCTTGTGTGTCTTGTTCAGTGGTGGTCGCTTTTCAGCCTTCCTTACCTTGGCCATGTCCCTGAGTATTGCACACCTTGTGCTTTTTGGCACTCCAGTGAGGTTGCAACTCTGAAATATGGCAAAACTGGTGGCAAGTGACATCTTGGCAGCTTCATGCTTGATTTTCCTCTGTTCGTGGGCAATTATTTTGCGCATTGTTTTTTCAACACGCTTCTTGCGACCCTGTTGACTATTTTGATTATGAAACACTTGAATGTTCAAGCCACAAAAGCTTGGCAATTTGAAGAGTGCTGCATCCCTCTGCAAGACGTCTCACTATTTTTGACTTTTCGAAGTCTGTCAAATCTCTCTTTTGGCCCATTTTCCCAAAGGAAAGGAAGTTGCCTAATAATTATGCACACCTGATATAGGGTGTTGTCATTAGACCACACCCCTCCTCATTACAGAGAGGCACATCGCCTGATATGCTTAATTGGTAGTAGGCTTTCAAGCCTATATCTCTTGGAGTAGGACAACATGCATAAAGAGGATGATGTGGTCAAAATACTAATTTGCCTAATAATTCTGCGCACCCTGGAGGGTAAAGACTTGCAGGATTAGTATTAAAAGGCTGTTGACAGTTGTGAAGTGCAGTGATATGTCATCGGCATACAACAAAATCTTAGGTTCTGTAGGTTGAAAACAGGTGAGATGTCAGGATTTAATGTGATCGTAGCAGTTGCAAAAATGCAAAAAGCAGTGAAGACAATGGGGCAACTTAAATAATGCCACACTGGAAAGAAAACGATTTAGACAACACATTTCCGTTTCCAACAGCAATTAGGGCAAACATTAAAATGCGTTTCAACCATTACAATCTAAATTTCTCCAGAACAGCCCCGATAGGTATTCCTAACCCACCAAATCAAAGGCTTCTTGTGCATCCGATCTGAAAACAGCTGCTGGATCGGATGCTTGTGTAATATGAAAAAGCTGTCAGATATTGTCCAATGCCAATCTCAAAAAGCCTGAATGAATTAATTCTGCTGTAATGAGAGATATTGGCCTATAGCCTATCGTGGCCAGAGGAGGTTTTTCTTTTTTATCAGCAGTTTCTGTTGCTATGCTTTACATTAGCAGTGTGCCACAGTGAGCCACTCCCTCATGAGGGGTATATTTTGACACCTTTCTACCTGTGAACAGATGCTTATCGTTGTTTAATAGAGCCTCGAATCTCCCAGGCATGGCTGTCTACATCCAGTGCTTCAACATTCTCATAGCATTGACATTAATGCTCATTTTTCTGTCATGGGAATTCCTCTTGAACATTCACACCAGGTAAGTTTTTTTTTTCTTTAACATCACTGTGAACTTTGAGTTGCATTTAATTCTATAATTTAAACTTTTTCTGAAAGATGAATGAATGTGGCATTTGTTGCCTTTTCTTTCTTTTTAGCTGGTTGCTTTTTTCAAGCAAACGCAGAGCTGGAGACAGATTCATTGAAGCTAACTTCACAATTTGGACAAAAGGAAAGCCTGAAACTCCACCAGCTGCTGCATTCACAACACAAAAAGCAAACAAGACAAATTTAAGAAGAGAAAAATCAGTAGAAGCAGAGATTCCCATCCGACCCCTCATCATGAAATCCTTCAGGAAGCTTCCAAAATGGAACTTTGATGATGTTTATAATGAAGATGCTCCATCCTGGCCAACAGTAAGCACAGATCAAACATCTCTCACCTTTATGGTTACATACATAACTTGTTTTTTTCTGACCTTCACAACTGTTTTGAATTGAGGGAAAACATTTCTGTAATTGTTGATATTCATAGTTTTTCCATTCTCAAAGTGTTTGCTTCCTTTCACTAAAAGCAACATGACCAAATCAATGTGTTTCTCTTCATTTAGATTCTCTAACTGATGTTTTTTCTGTCACAGACATGTGCGAAGTCTCTGAGAAAATCAAGGGATGAGATGTTCAGAAAGGCTTTTCTCCCCAACATACGTTTGTTTCTGCACAAAGACAACATCAACGTGAGTGAGTGGAACCGGCTCTCACACTTCAACAGCCCATTTGGATTCATGCAGTACAAGTACGACGGTAGGTAGATGTGAGACGATGGGTGATGAATGAATAACCTAAAAGCAGAAATCACTTGATGTAATAATAGGAAACCGATTTTTTCCTCTGGATATTTGCCAAATGATGCCTGAGACTGATGAATCATCTCTGAATTGGAGAGAATATATTTGTGTGCAAGAACTTTATCTATTCTTGAGTTTCTCGCTCTGTTCCAGAGATAACTATCAGGGAAATACCACAGACAGGTGGAGCCCAGTGCAGAAGACCATTTTACTGTTTGGATATCTGACTCACTTTGTCACTGTGGAGTTGTTTCACCACCTTCATTGTCCCACCGCTCTGTCACCACTCTTCAGACTTCTGTTATCACAAACGACTTCGGACATTTCAACTATTTTGTCCCCTCAACATTTCCTCATATTTCTCTTGTCTTGTGTTTCGTGGCGTTTGCAGAAGTCATGGCTGCAGTCAAGTTGATCCCAAAGCCCACAGAGCCTCTGCTCCTGCCCAGACCGGGAGGAGACGGCTGTGTGCGCTGTGCTGTGGTGGGCACTGGAGGAATCCTCAATGGATCCAGAATGGGGGCAGAGATCGAGGCGCATGACTATATTTTTCGGTGAGAAAAGAGAAAGACAGCTTCTGGACTGCCTGTAATAAGTTATTTCTGAATAATAAAACTCCTGTTAATTGAGCATTTTAGAATTGGTGGTCACATAAAGATAAAAACAAATGGGGAAATCCCACTCGATTTAAGATACATTTAAGTAGAGAGACTTATTTATTGATTAAAAACTCTTATATCAAGATATGTTTCAAACTCAAATTTACTTGCTGCACGGACATATAGTTTCACTAGTTTTAAAAGGAATTTTCTTTAATTTAGTATTGATATCTTGTATTTGGGTGAATCTTTATTGCAGTGTATCAGATAAGATCAAATAATATCAGAGAAGGAAAAAAAGTTTCTGTGCACAAGTTGAATTTAACACAAGAGCTTTTCTCTTATTTAAAAGTTGTCCATGTTCATTTTGACAAGACTGAATGTGAGCTTGTGGACCGTGGAACTAATCTTTCCTGGAGCAGAAAGCAATGATAGCAATCTGTGAACTTCTTGAAAGACAAGTTTATCCAGAGAGAACGACAGCTAAGGTTTGAAGTATTTAACTGAAGACAGAGTTGAAGCAGAGTCCCCATTTTGTGGACGGCAAACGACTGTGCGAAAGAATTAAAATTTGAATCACCATTGTCAGCCAAAACATGCTGACAAACTATGTAAAATACATAAATTAAAAAAAGCACTGGAATGCCAAATGTCAAAATATGCCAATCCCCCCCTTCTCCGAGTGTGTGTGTGTGTGTGTGTGTGTGTGTGTGTGTGTGTGTGCGTGCGTGTGTGCGTGTGTGCGTGTGTGCGTGTGCGCGTGTGTGTGTGATCAGTCAGCAAGCAGAAAGATGTCTGATTTGAATGTGTTTTTGTGACAGGGTGAACGGAGCGATGACCACAGGCTTTGAAGCAGACGTCGGACACAGAACATCGGTCTACGTTCACTCTGCTCACTCCATCTTTAAATCACCGCAGTTGTTGAAAAAGTACGGATACAAGTCAGCGCCACATGATGAGGTACTGAAACTCAGGACAATGGCGTGAAATGGTTTTTGTTCCCGTCACCTCATCTTCAACTCTCCTTGGCTCCCTGACAGGGTATAAAGTATGTGATGATGCCTGAGGCCATGAAGGATTTCCAGTGGCTTGAGGGTCTCCTCAAAGGGAGAAAAGTCTCCTCTGGACCGTATCATGGAAAACAGTGAGTCCTGATTCACGTGTAAAGAAACATTACAGGCCATGTATGGGCGTGGAACATACAACACACAATTTGTTAAGAGAAAAATGAAAATAATTTATTATTGCAAGTAAAGTTGTTGTATACCTTGTGTGAGGACATGATGGATGTCAAATTCCATTTTTCCATTTTTAGGGTTCAACACATACTTTGAACGTAATCATACATATAAAAATTCAAATAGTCTTGTTTAACTTGCCATTGTTACAGATCTGTGGCATATTTCACATTCCTTTAAAAGCATATTGCTCTTCAAATGTCAATAATCACGACTGTATTTCCACCCTTCAGGCCGAGACGTTATTACTCCGGGCAGTACAACGAGAGTCGCTTCTATGTTTTGCATCAGGACTTCCTGCGATACGTTCGGAACAGGTGAGCCTCCTCCAACAAGCTTTATGTGTTTTTAGTTTAATAAATTTGCAACTTTTAATCTATGATACAACCTCACAAGACATTTGAATTGCAGAATGTAATTCACTGTATTTTCACTGTGGGACACCTCAGGGGTCTGTCCTCGGTCCAGTTCTCTTTCTGCTGTGCAAATTGTCTCTTGGCCAAATAACTGTTGAGGATCATATCATCTCCATGGTGATGGCATCCAACTGTATTGTTCATTCAAACATTGTGAATTTCAAAAATTGTTTTTGAAACTGAAACATGTTTATTTATATATATACTTGAATGAATTTGTACTTGAGGCCCTCGTTTAAACGACAATGTTTTCAGGTGAAAATTAGGAGTTATTTAACATAACTTAAGTTCTACGAGTGTATGCGTGCCCGCCTACGGGCTTCGCTATTGGTACTCCTCTTTTGGCGGAGCCAATCCACTGAGACAACAGAAAACTCGATGCACAAATCCTATCCGCGCAATGGCGCAGCATCACGCCCCTCGCCGAGGGTATATCCCGAGCCAGCGGCCACCGCTCTCCCTTCTTCTGAATCAGCCAAGTAAGGGAAGCAGACAGCTGGGCCAGCAGGTAGGCGGGCACACATACACTCATAGAACTGAAGTTACGTTAAGTAACTACTAATTCTATTTCGTGACATGCTTGGCCCGCCTACGGGTTTCGCTATTCAATCAATTTCAATCAATCAATTTATTTTTTGTATAGCCCAGTATCACAACAACAGTTGCCTCAGAGAGCTTCAAGATGTTACATTGGTTGCTTAAAAATAAAAACAGTGAATAAGCATAATGTTAATATGTCAAATTTACAGTAACGAGACAAAACGAAGCAACCACCGCCTTAGACCCTCACATCCGGCAAGAAAAAACTCCAAAAACCCAGTGGGAAAAGAAGAAATCTTGGGGAGAACCACAGTATGGAGGGATCCCACTCCCAGGGACGGACAGCTTTGGCAACAGCTAGCATGAGACAATAAGAAGTAAAGCCTCGGACTATGTTGAGTACAGTCCGTTGTACGGTCCAGCACAAAATCCACGGATCCCAGAAGTAGAACCGAAGCCAGTCCGTGGGCACAGCACCTATGGGAGTGTCCTCCCGGTCCGGCCGGAGCTTGTTCATAGGCCCTTGTAACAATGGAGTCAGCAGCTGAAACTCAAGAAGACTCCCCCTCGAAGGGGGGGACAACAGGTGAAAAGCGATGAACGGACGAAAGGGAATAACATTCAGACATTAGAGGATAGGGCTCAGTGCACCGTACTTCCCACAGCATTCTAGCTCCTCAGGCAGCTTTGTGGATAGTTTAGTATTTAAACTAGTATTTAGTTAGTATAGTTTAGATAGTTCAGTTTAGTTTAATTTAGTTTAGTTTAGTTTAGTTTAGAATCCCGAGCTGACCTGATCAAAGGCTGCATTGAAGAGAAACGTCTTGAGCCTAACCTTAAATGTGGAGACTGTGTCTGCCTCTTTGACAACACTTGGAAGCTGGTTCCATAAAAACGGTGCCTGATAGCTAAAGGCTCTTCCACCGAGAGTCCATTTAGAGACTCGAGGAGTCACCAGTAACCCTGCATTTTGAGAGCGAAGTGCTCTGATTGGTTGATAAGGCGTTAAAGCATCTTGGAGATAGGTCGGAGCCATCCCATTTAGGATTTTGGTACTCACCAAGGCGGAGGCCGTAGGGATGAATGTACTCCCAGCTAGCATTGCTGGCAGGATTGGTGCGGAAGGTGGAAGTAAACAAACCGTACATCCAGAACGGCCACAGAACTCCCGAAGAACGAGGCGGGCATCCACGCGCTGAAGCGCCGCCCGCAACGTGCACAAGCAGCGCCACAGCGACACACACACACGCCGGCCAGGGCAAAGCCACAGCGGCAGGCAGGGAAACCCCTGGTCCACGACCCACAGATGGGAAGCAGCAGCCGGGCTAGAAAGACCAACTCGGCAAGCGACTGAACTCCTGTTCCCGCGAAGCACCGACACGGTCACAACATCCGCCAGCCAAGGCAGAGCCGGAACGGCAGGCGGGGGAAAGCCCTGGTCCACGACCCACATGCGGGACGCGGCAGCTGGGCCACAAGGACCAACACGGTTAAGCGACAGAACCCTTGTTCTCGCCAAGAACCGACATGGCCACAGTGTCTGTGCACATATCCGTCAGATATGAACGCACAAAAGTGGACGCGGAGGCCCAGGAGGCAGCCTGGCAGATATCACTCACCGTGATCCCTCTGCACAGAGCCGCAGAAGCAGCCATACCCCGTGTGGGATCAGCATGAATCACTGCCGGTGGCGAGAGATTCTGTGCCTTGTAGGCAGCTGCAATAACGCCCCCCACCCAGTGGGCGAGACGCTGAGAGGTCAGCGGAGCTCCATGCCCCCTGGCTCCAAACCTCACAAACAGCTGGTCCGTGGTGCGAAAGCTAGCTGTGCGCTGCACATAGCAATGCAAAGCCCTGACCGGGCACAGCAACCGCAGCCGCGAGTCATCCCCAGATGAGCCAGGCAGGGAGCTAAGCAATCTGATCTGCATCACTCGTGACCAGAAGTCCGAAGTGATCACCTTGGGATGAAAGGCCGGGTTAGGCCAGAGGTGCACGAGTCCGCCATCCTGACAACACCATACAGGATGGGTGGACCGACAAAGCGCAGAGATCCCCTACTCTCTTGGCAGATGCCAGCGCTAACAGGATGGTGGCCTTGAAGGAGAGAAAGCGGTCCCCCGCCTGCTCCAAAGGCTCGAAGGGGATCCCTTAAGACCCTCCAACACAATGTGGAGGTCCCACGAGGAGACCACATGCCTGGGGGGTGGCCATAGCCGACACGCCCTGCACAGAAACAGCGAGTGACTGCATGCAGAGAAGCGGCCGAAGCCGCCGTGACCCGCTGTAATGGCCAATGCAAACACCGCTAGAGTAGATGCAGGGCTACCACTGTCCAGCAGGGCCTGGAGAAACTCAAAAACTCCACCGATAGCACAGGAGACCGAGTCCAAACCCCTCTCCGAGCACCATGTCGTGAAGAGCTGCCACCGAGACCTGTGGGCCTTGACAGTAGAGGAGGCAATGGCACTCTGGATGGTGGAAAACATGGCTAAAGGGAGATGTAGTTCCACTCGTCTCACCCTTTCAGCTTCCAAGCCAGGAGCCTCCTGCCCAGGAAGGGGCGGGATTGGAGGGTGCCCCCTGCCTGCAACAGCGTGTCGGGCCCATCGGGAATCGGCCATGGGTCTCCGACCACCAGCTGAATCAGGTCCGGGAACCACCGGGCGCTCTGGGTGTCCGTGGCTACCGCGATCATGTGGAGGTTCTGCACCTTCACCCTGCGCAGCAACGGGGTCAAGAGGTGGGCTGGAGGGAACGCGAACAGGAGGCCCAGAGGTCATACCCTGTGGTGTCTACCCTGAGAGGGGATCCGTCTGACGACCTGAGAACCAGAGTGGGCACTGTGCGTTCTCTGCACTGGCGAAAAGGTCTGCCACTGGAAGGCCGAACCTGCGCCAGAGTCTGACTGCCACCCACGGGGACAAGCCCCACTTGTCACGGAGTGGACCTCCCTGAGACATTCTGTTGACGCCGACGTTGAGAACCCCGGGCATGTGTCGCGCTCTGAGAGAGGCAAGGTGCCCACAGCAGGATCTCTGCCGCTTTGCGATGAAGAGGGGGAGCCCGAGTACCCCCCTTCTTGTTTAGGTACGCGACCACCGACCTGTTGTCCGACCTGACAAGCACATGGCTGTCCTTCAGCCTGGCTTGGAAATGGAGCAGGACCCGCTGGACCACCGTCATTTCCAGCACATTGATGTGAATGGGAGTGGAATCCCAGGTACCTACCACCGCATGGTGGTCGAGGGTGCCTCCTCATCCTGCGAGAGACGCATCCGTGAACACCTTGACGTGATGCGATACATAGCCCTGAGGGACTCCTTGCATGAGGAGAGCAGGATCCATCCAGAAGAGGAGATCCTGGCATGCCTGGGGCGGGATCGAGACCTGTCTGCATCCGTCCTGCTTCTCCAAGCAGCAGAGACGTGCGAACCACTGTTGCAGTCTGCGCATGTGCAGAAGGCCCAACCATACCCTTGGTTGGGCCGCGGCCATTAAACCCAGGACGGTACTGACCAGACGGAACCTGACCAGAGGTGCGGCCATCGCAGACCTCAGGGCCGAGAGGAGGGAGGTTCGCCTTTCCGCAGAACGGCGGGCCGTCATGGAGAGTGTGTCAAGCTCCAAACCCAGATAAGCCATGTGCTGATCTGGGGTGAGCGTGCTCTTGTCCCGGTTCACAAAGAACCCCAGGAGTTTGATGTGGTGCAGGACCTGGGTCGTGTGCTCCACAGCCTCCTGATAAGAGGACGCCAGTATGAGCCAGTCGTCGATGTAGATGAGGATCCTCAGACCACGACGACGGAGGGGCGCCAGCGCTGCCTTGACACATTTGGTAAAGGTGCGAGGAGCGAGAGAGTAGCTGGAGGGGAGCCGGTTGTATTGAAAATAACTGGTCCCCACGGCAAACCGGAGGAAGGCTCTGTGCCTTCACAGAATGGGGATAGGGAAGTAGGCGTCCGTGAGGTCAACCAACGTCATCCAGTCCCCAGGGTGGATGCTGTCCAGGAGGTGTTTGACCGTCAGCATGCGGAACCTCCTGATGGCTATGTGAGCGTTCAGGACCCGCAGGTCCAGAATGGGTCTCATACCTCCGCTCTTCCTGGGGAACAAGAAGTAGGGGGAATATAAACCCGAATACGCCTCCTCCATGCTCAGCTACGTTACCGCGCCCCGGTGAAGGAGCACCTGCTTCGAGAGCGGCCGCCCCTGCAGGGCATGCGAGCCACGTACGAAGGATCTCATTGAAGAGAGGCGGGCGACAGGCGAACTGCAGGGCATAGCTGCTTCTCAGCGTCCTGGACAACCAGGGAGAAAGCGGTCCCAACATAGCATGCCATGTCTGGAAGTGGAGCGTGAGTGGCTGTACCACGGCCTGAGGGGGCGGCCCACCCGTCCTCCTGGCCTCGGGAGACGGGGGACCCTCGGCGAAAGGGCTGTGGAGGGGGCGTCCCATGAAAAAGCGCGGGCGGCTGCTTCGGGGCCGCCGACCAGTGCTTTGATGGGGACAAACCCGGCGGCGGCGGCGCGCTCCCGAAGGTTGGCAGGCCACTGACCTGAGTGATGATGCCGGGGCCGGGGTACTCGTCAGCTGGCACAGTCCCGCCGATCTGACGCTTCACTGTTCTAACACAGGCAAAACACGGTGTCCTTGCGGGCGGGAACCGGAGAGGCGGAGCCCATAAAGGCTGCTCGCCGCTGGATTTCTTCAGGCGGCAGAGCGAGGCAGGCCGGGCAGGAGGACCGCTGGCGGTGGTGCTGCCAGCCAAGGCAGATGAAGCAGCGTTCATGGTGATCTTGTTCGATGAGCGGGTTGCCGCAGGAGCGGCAGGAGAAGGGCCCAACGCCCATTGGCGAATCTTCTCGGGCCGGCGAATCCATCCGATCTTGATCCGCAGAAAACCTTGATCCGAAGAGTCTTGAGTGGCTTCTTGATGTCTCAAGGGCTGAGGAAGAAGACGGGAGAGCGGCAGCCGCTGGCTCGGGATATATCCTCGGAGAGGGGCGTGATGCTGCGCCATTGCGCGGATAGGATTGGTGCATCGAGTTTTCTGTTGTCTCAGTGGATTGGCTGCGCCAAAAGAGGAGTACCAATAGCGAAGCCTGTAGGCAGGCTGAGCATATCACGAAGTAGAACTGAAAAGTTTTGTCGCGTTTTGGGTGTCTGTCTACAAGACATTGCTCAACGCCACTGAGAACAACTTTGCCTGGCATCCCATACACATAATTTTCAGTTCTTCTGCCATTTATGTGTAAATGGACATCTTTTTCAAAATGTTGCCATGTAAAATGCAGAAACATGTAAACACGGCCCGAGTCATGCTACCATGGCATTTTTCACAGGTTTTGCCCATTTGCACTAGACTGAACCATATGAAACATAAGGCTTGTCAAACTGAGGGTTTGATAAAGAAAGAACTGATAAAGAATGAGAAATGAAGCTACTTTAACAGCTGTGATTGACAAGGATATGAGAGTGTTTTCATTTCTGATTTAATTCTGACTGTTCACAGATTTTTAAAGGCAGCAAACCTGCAGTCTAAACATTGGCCAGTGGTTCGGCCAACCAATGGGGCTTTCACTCTCCTTCTGGCTTTGCACACCTGTGACATAGTAAGTGAAAATTGAAAGGTGCAGCCATCATAATGTTAATAGATTGCTTTTGTTTATGAATTTATTGATTACTTTCCTCTAAAATATGCCAAAATGATAGAGACCTATTATGGTACATGTCTAAAATGCAATATTTAAGAAGAAAGATTGTTTTGAGCTTTATAGTGCATTTAAATTGAATGATTATTCGTTTTCACCTTCTACTTTCCTCAGGTAAGCGCTTATGGATTCATGACTGATGACTACAAAAAATACTCTCATTACTACATTGAAAAGACAAAGAAAAAGAAGAATGTGCTCCATCCCCGCCATGATTACAAACTTGAGTTGAATCTGTGGAAAAAACTTCACAAGCGCAAGATAATGACGCTGTACCAAAGAAAAAAAACCCAAAACCACTGATGTCGTTGTCATAGTAAAATGTTTTTTCTTTTCTTTATATCTGTAAATGAAGTTCTGAGATGAACTATTTGAATAGATGTCTGTGCAGCGCTACTGACCACATGTAGCAGAATGAGGAACAGAAGTGATATTGCAGGGATAGGTGTTTAGGGTTTTTTTTATTATTATTATTGACATGAATTGTTTTTGCATAGCATAATTTTTTACAGAAAAGACATTTAAATGAATGAAACAAATACGAAACTGACCAAAATTTTCCTCAGAACAACAGTTATTAATGAATAATATACCTCCCAAGAATCCATGTTTGTATTTCTTTTTAAAATGAATTAAGTTTAATATTTGTTTTATTTCCACATTGAGGTGAAATGTACGAGAATTGTAGAAAAAAAAAAAACATGTAATTGCTTTGTGGTGAATGGAAATCATGCAATGGACAACTAACCCTGCAAATGGGATTTTCCTGAGTACTAACCTGGTGTTATCCCCAAAGGCACAATCATTATTGAACACTCAAATAAAGGGTGTTTAGGAATAGGAAATATCGAAATCTTTTCGAGATGCTTTGCCACCTTACTCAAAACACATTAATGTAAGTACCAACAGTATTCTGGTCACAGTCAATAAACACGGGATGTGGTGCATAATTATCTATATGCAGCTTGGATTGTCTGTAGCTTTGTTCATAAAATGCATGTATGGTGTGGCAGAAAATTTGTGCACAAATCTGTAGTGTATCAGTTGATGTGCTGAATTTTAAGATGAATGTATTTGGCAAAATATTGTCCTATTGAAGTTCAAACCTCACCCCTCTATGTCGCAATTCCAGGACTCAAAGTTTGAGCTTTTTTGTGGCCAGGTGATCGCACATGAGTGAAACCAAGTCAGCATAGGATGATCTTTGTTCAGCTGAAGTGCCAAATGAGTGAGAGGGGACAGGTCAAGTGCAAAAAGACTCCATATACTCTGAGTGCAGATCACAGTTGTAGGTAGAAGAGTCAATAAAACGAAGGAAGAGAACATCTCTCTGTGAGCTTTTGAAATGAAAGCAGACAATAACCTCTTGAAGCTCGCTTTCCCTCACATGAGACATTCTCATAGTCATCTCACTAAGTTTCTCTTGGCGAGTTGCAGATGAAGCTTTTCAGGTCTTTTTTTTTTTTGTGATGAAGTCCAAAGAGGTTGCTTTTTGCAACTTTCAAACCTCAGTAACAGATCCACACACCCAGACTTGCATTGCACAGGCAATTTTAAAGGCACACCACTAGAGGGCGGTATACTTACACTGTTGAATGTGTTGGGTGAACATGAAGCCACCATCTCTGTTCTTTTTTTTTTTTTTTCCAACAAAAAACAGACCAGTTTTGCCAGACCAGGGAAAACCCATAGAATATAAGTTTATGAAGCAGAGCTGTCGCCTCTCGCAGACAAACTCTAAACTCACATTCAAGTTTCAGGGTTTTTCTTTATTCAACTCACAAATCTGTGACATTTATTGTTGTCTTGTGACAAATGGTTTTTGTTTAGTTCTTTTTATATTAGATCGTATTTACTGTATTGTATTTATTTTATTCCCACACTGAAAAACAGTTAGAGTCCTTCCTGTGTGGAGTTTGCATGATCTTCCTGTGTGTAAATGACTCGCAGTCAGCTGAATACAGTGAGGTGGGACGTATTTGCCCGTTTCTTTTCGATCTCCTACATAATGCCAGAGATCTATCTTCTGGTAACTCAGGTGGTCATAAAACCTTGCCCCCGGTCTTACCTGGAATCCTGGCTTTCCTGTACCGGGCTTGGGTTTTAATCCCCCGGCGAAGGTGTCTCTGCTGCCACCGTGGCGATCTGCAGGTGAAGCTGAAGGTTTGTCCGGCACAGCCTTTTTCCATCTCCCAGACAGGACATAGATTACCCCAATTCCTTCATTGTGCCCCAGTGTCTCCTGGACCCTATCAACATGTGTTTGGTAGCTGTTGCCAGCCTTGATGATGGACCACCGGCTCTGCCAGTATAGCGTGAATCTCTCGTGAATTTAGCTAGGGGTTTGGCACGCTCATTGTCTGAACATTTTAGCTATAAATCAGGGAGTAATTGGTGGGGGTGTAAATGACACCATAAATATATTTATTTCTGTTTATTAGTGCACCCTGTTGTCAACGAGGCAGAGACGAGGTGGACTGCAAAACAAGGAAGTAAAGAGAAATGAGGGGCAGACATACAGGAGTGGCAGAGACAGACCAGTTGACAGCGTTGCCAGGGCCTGGGGCGAGATGTCGTAGATATGGATCTGGAGATCTGAAGTAGTCAGCATTTCCCAATTAAATCTGAGCAGTTGTCTGCCTCCAATATCAAGAGTTTAGCATGAAGGAATTATTGGTGAAAAAGGTTTGAGCACCTGTATCTGTGGAATTTTTTTTGTTGTGTGTGCTGCAGTAAATTTGAGCTCCACACTTTTTATGTCTATAGATAAATGCTTGATCTTTTTTCACATCATAAATATTCCTTTTTGATCACTTTTAGAAGTCAATATAAAGGCTGATTCGGCATTATACTACTTGAACAAGAAATATAACATGTACAGATCGTTATCTAAAGCCACGTGTCCGTTCATGCTTTACATTAGCAGTGTGCCACAGTGAGCCACTCCCTCATGAGGGGTATACCTGGATGCCTTTACACCTTTCAACACAAGCTTTTCTGTGTTTAATAGAGCCTCAAGTCTCCCAGGCATGGCTGTCCACATCCGGCGGTTCTGCATTCTGATAGCAGTGACATTAGTGCTAATTTTTCTCTCATGGGAGTTCTTCTTAAATATTCACACCAGGTAAGTTGTTGCTTTTACAGCACTGTGAAGATGTGAATCCCATGTGTAGCATTTCATTTTGTGTTGCTGTTAATTGTGTTACTTTATCTTTTGCTGAAAGGTGCAGACTCTTGAATGTGGATTTTCTTGCATTTTTAGCTGGTTGTCTCTCCCAAACAAGCACGGAGCTGGAGACAGATTCAATGAAACTCACTTTATAATTAGAGAAAAAGGGAAGTCCATAACTCCACCAGCTGCTGCATTCACACCACATAAAACAAAAAGTGCTAATTTAACAGTAGAAAAGGAAGCAGAAGCAGAGACTCCCATCCCACCGCTCATCATAAAGTCCTTCAGGAAACTTCCGAAATGGGACTTTGATGATGTTTATAATGAAGACGCTCCATCCTGGCCAACAGTAAGCACAGATCAAACATCTCTTACCTTAATGGCTATATACATAACTTCTTCCTTCTCACCTTCACAACTGTTTTGAATTGAGGAAAAACATTTCTGTAATTGTTGATATTCATAGTTTTTCCATTCTCAAAGTGTTTTCTTCCTTTTCTCTGTCACAGACATGTGCAAAGTCTCTGAGAAAATCAAGGGACAAGATGTTCAGAAAGGCTTTTCTCCCCAACATACGTTTGTTTCTGCACAAAGACAACATCAACGTGAGTGAGTGGAACCGGCTGTCACACTTCAACAGCCCATTTGGATTCATGCAGTACAAGTACGACGGTAGGTAGATGTGAGACGATGGGTGATGAATGAATAACCTGAAAGCAGAAATTACTTGATGTAATAATAGGAAACCGATTTTTTCCTCTGGATATTTACCAAATGATGGCTAAGACTGATGAATCATCTCTGAATTGGAGAGAATATATTTGTGTGTGTGCAAGAACTTTATCTATTCTTGAGTTTCTCGCTCTGTTCCAGAGATAACTATCAGGGAAATACCACAGACAGGTGGAGGCCAGTGCAGAAGACCATTTACTGTTTGGATATCTGACTCACTTTGTCACTGTGGAGTTGTTTCACCCACCTTCATTGTCCCACAGCTCTGTCACCACTCCTCAGACTTCTGTTATCACAAACGACTCCGGACATTTCAACTATTTTGTCCCCTCAACATTTCCTCATATTTCTCTTGTCTTGTGTTTCGTGGCGTTTGCAGAAGTCATGGCTGCAGTCAAGTTGATCCCAAAGCCCACAGAGCCTCTGCTCCTGCCCAGACCGGGAGGAGATGGCTGTGTGCGCTGTGCTGTGGTGGGCACTGGAGGAATCCTCAATGGATCCAGAATGGGGGCAGAGATTCGAGGCGCATGACTATATTTTTTCGGTAAGAAAAGAGAAAGACAGCTTCTGGACTGCCTGTAATAAGTTATTACTGAATAATAAAACTCCTGTTAATTGAGCATCTGGAATTGATGAAAAAAATAATCATATTAGAGAAAGTAAAAAACACAAAAAACAAAAAGAAATTCCAAAAATATTCTCTCTGACCTGCCACCTTAAAGTGGTGGGGAAGGAATTAGCACTACAATCTGAATATTGATCCAGAAGTCAGCAAGCAGACAAACGTCTTATTTTGATGTCTTTTTCTAACAGGGTGAACGGAGCGATGACCACAGGCTTTGAAGCAGACGTCGGACACAGAACATCGGTCTACGTTCACTCTGCTCACTCCATCGTTAAATCACCACAGTTATTGAAAAAGTTCGGATACAAGTCAGCGCCACATGATGAGGTACTGAAACTCAGGACAATGGCGTGAAATGGTTTTTGTTCCCGTAGCATCGTCTTCAACTCTCCTCCCTGACAGGGTATAAAGTATGTAATGATGCCTGAGGCCATGAAGGATTTCCAGTGGCTTGAGGGTCTCCTCAAAGGCACAAATGTGACTTCTGGACCGTATTGTGGAAAAATGTGAGTCCTGATTTGCACATTTTCCCTTCATTTTCAGTTAATATTGCGGACATTGCTGAATCAGCTGCCTGCTGTGATGCAGCTCCAGAACCTGGTGGTGCACTCCGGGAGTCGGGCAATGAATTGACGATGTTATATAATTGAAAAAAACAAAGTTCAAAAAGAATATAATGTGAACCATTCTGGCTGTATTTCCACCCTTAAGGCCCAGAAGTTATTACTCCGGGCAGTTCAACGAGAGTCGCTTCTACGTTTTGCATCAGGACTTCATGCGATACGTTCGGAACAGGTGAGTCTCCTCCAACAATCGCAATGTGAATTTTCATGTGATGCAACTTATAGTCTGTAATATAACTTCACAAGATATTTGAGTTGCATGATGATGTCTCAGGAATCGAAAAGACCGAGAGTCGGGTTTGAGGAAATTGAAATGTGTTCATGCCGGCTTTAGTAAAAGTCAGTAGTGAATAAATCTTAAATATCAGACAGGCAATCAAATCCAAATACGAGTGTTTTGTTTTAACTTCTTTCTGATCGCTCACAGGTTTTTAATGTCAATGAAGATGGAGTCTAAACATTGGTCAGTGGTTCGACCAACCAACGGGGCTTTCACTCTCTTCCTGGCTTTACACACCTGTGACATAGTAAGTGAAACCTTATGTTAAAGTGCAGCATGTATTCAGAAAGTCACATCTGTACACTGGGTGGCACTAGTGACTTCTCAGTCTGAGGCAGTCATCACAATGTTTATTGTTGCTGACAACTTTAGCATTTATGAGCATTTCTGTTCTTTATGTTAGACTGAGAGCAGGGATGCTTCTGAAAACTATATAGTCAAATTTTCAATTGTTGTGTTGTTTTTGTGTATGAATTTGCAGACTGCTTTCCTCTGAAAAATGACAAAATGATTGTTGATAGATTTTGGTTTAATGATTTAATGATTATGCCTTCTTTCTCACTTTCTGCTTTCCTCAGGTAAACACTTATGGATTCATGACTGATGACTACAAAAAGTACTCTGACTACTATGTCCAAAAGACAGTTATGAAAAAGAATGTCCATCATGCCCATCATGATTATGAACTCGAGTTAAATCTGTGGAAAAAACTTCATGAAAGAAAGATAATGAAGCTGTATCAAAGAAAAAAACAAAAACACTGATGTAGTTCTCACAATATGTTTATTTTTGCCTAACTATACCGCATTTGTAAGAGCCACTGAGTATTAATTTAATCTCTGTCGAGCACTACTGACCCCGTGTGGCAGAATCAGGAACAGCAATGTGCTTCATTTTATTTGTGAAATGTATTACTTTTGCATTTGCTGTCACAGTGGATTTCAGATGTCCAGTGAACAAAAGAAGCCTGCTGTGACAAAATTAAATGGTGGATGAACGTCATTTGGAGCGCTTAGGCTTTATCTGCATGAATTAAAAAGCTTTGGGTGCTTTTATAACAGAAAAAAGGAACTGATTGAAAATAGGACACAATTTAAATACTGTAATAATCAATCAGAGTCATTCCAAGTATATTCTGAACAACTTCTTCTCTAGATCATATCTCACAAAACTTTGTAAAATCTTAAAATACAAAACTGCAAAACATTTTAATATTCTTCAATATTTCCATCTTCTGTTCTGCTTTTGGGAGTTCAGGGTTACTGGACAGTGAGTGAGTGTACTGTGGGAGGAAAATGGATCACCATTCAAGAACGTGCAAATTTAACAAAGAGACTAAATTCAAACCTGCGACTTTCTCCTGATAAGGCAGGAGTGATGGTCATACACCACCGTGCAGCCACCACAGCTCCTAAAACGTATCCCTCTCTAAACTGCACATTCCAAACAAATTGAATTTCATTGTTTTTTTAAATGTGTGGTAAATTTTGCTGCCATGCACTGAAAGTTTTCAAATAAAAATGTATCAAAGACATGTATGGTTTTACTTTACTGCCTTATTTGAAAATCAAGCTTTATTTCCTTTTGAAACTGGATTTCTGGGATTTTTAATCCTTCAAGTTTCAGTAATAATGTGCGACACAGACAAGAAAAAGCTTGGCTGCTGAAAAAGGGAAAACAGAAACAGTGCAGCTTTGGTCTTTTTCCAGTGATTCAGCTCAATAAACTTCTTGAGCAGCCAGATGGCTTGAAAACGGATTCAGGTTGTGGAAGTATGAGAAAAATATGACTCGATCATCTTCTACCTTCTCGTCCAAAGCAACTCTAGAGTTAAAGCTTAAAACACTTCAAACTAAATGTTCCACAGATGAAGCCAAACCAGAGACTCCAGTGACCCTCTTCTCTTAAAGAGTCCTGCAAAAAAGACAACACGGTTTCTGGCGTCCATTTTATAGGTGACAAATAACACAGGACTGAAGTATGTCTGGCCAGACTGATGGGGAGGAGCTGTGGTTTGGACTTGGCGTCTCTTGTTGGACCATCTTCTCCCTGTGTTCGATTTCTTCCGATGGCATGAGTTACACCCTGTGAAGTTCTTTGTTGCACAGCGTAGGGGTGCTCACCGTCCTCCTGCGTGGCCACCGGACAATACATACTTTTTACATACAAATGAACTTTTTAAACATCTTCAGTGAAACTGACAGCTTAATCTAAACACTGACACAATACAGCTCAATACATTATTTTTCGTAGAATTCAATATAAGAGTCAGATGTGGCCACACCAGTCCAAAGTAATGACCACGCATCATACAGATGTCTTTTTTCCAGTTTTATTTCATCTGTCCTCCACCGTGAAAACTACAAAAATAAAGAAATACAAAACATTTGCAAAACATCTCTTTTGGCCTTAAAGTCTGTCACAAAACGTCCAACAGAGAATGTCCAGCAGTTAGACAGGTCACAACACACGTGGCTCATGAGCCCTGGGCGCAGAGCAGTCGTGTAGAACGCTCCTCTGTTGATCTTGCTGATCCTGTCACTAATCCTGCTCCCGGATTTCTACAAGTCAAGCATGGAGGTTTACCTAGGCAAACAGAGACTGTGTCTGTCCATAGTGCTCAAAGCATTAAAAAAAAAGTCAGTGGTAAAAAGCTTAACACCTGTACGAGACAGAATAACTTTTCCAGTTGGAAATACATAAAATGTGGTCTACTAAACTTTAGAGCAATCTCCACTAAATCTCTGTTAGTTAATGACCTTATCGGTGACAATAACATTGATCTCCTTGCTCTAACAGAAACTTGGCTTCAGCAAGATGACTATGTGAGGCTCAACGAATGTACCCCTCCAACCTATGTTAATTTCCAAACAGCGAGATCAACAGGTCGAGGTGGAGGTGTGGCAGTGATATCGCACTCCAGTCTTCTTCTTTAACCCAAAACTAATGTTAAATTCAACTCTTTTGAAAAGCTTAATACTGGGGATGGGACGAGATCTCGTGTCACGAGATCTCGCGAGATCGCAATGCCGCGAGGATCTCGCGAGATCGAATGCCGCGAGATTAAGTACGTTATATATAGGCAAAAACTCTTTATTAACTGGAATATTGACGGAATGATACATTACATGGCACACAGCCACATAAACACGCGCAAAACCCTGAATGTGCTCATATTCATATTAAAAACCCGGTCGAAAAGGACATGAAATACTGTTCTGCGCATGTTCTGCGCAAGGAATCTTGGTCTTTTGAGTACACAAACTACTTGAGATACAGTTTAATTGATACAACGTAAAGAAAATGTGCGGAAACGGTCGTTCAGTTCTTCTCTTTTATTGAAAAAACGGTGCATCGCATCAATGAACATTTTACCACGTCTTACCGGCTCACACTCTTTTTCTACAGCATGCAGAGAGAGCCTGCAGCGGCTGCGGCGCCTTCTTCCTCTGTGGTGTCTGTGTAAAATAAGGTTGAACATGCAACAGCGCACCTAATGGCATGAAGTGCAAATGCAGTCATGGCGTCGTTTTGTGCGCCGCGGTTTGAATGGGGATAGGGGAACTAGGCGGCCGCCTCGGACGCAGTGTAGAGCGGAGGGCAACGTGGCCGTACAAGGGGCACTCCGACCCGACACTCCATGCTCCGACGCTGCATGTGAGTACCGCGCTGCCCCCCCGACAACCTCAGCACCAAACCCCCCCCCTGGTCTGGGATCTGGTCTTTACATATGGGATAGAGGTCAGTAACCTAAATGTTCTCCCTCAGAACACCATACTCTCAGACCATTTTTTGATTACTTTTCAGGTTTTGATTGAAGACTACTCTGCTCAAAAAGATAAAATTCAGCTGATACGGATATTATCTGAAAAATCTGTGGCTCGGTAAAAAGAATTGATCCAACCTGCATTTGCTGCATTATCTTGTGAACTCACAGAAATGAGCTTATTGACCAGTGGTGATAATAGTGATCAGTTTGTTGACAGTGCTACGCACTCACTAAAATCTGCCCTTGACGTAGTGGCTCCGTTGCAGCTGAAAACTAATCGACCCAGGCGCGTTGCTCCATGGTTTAATTCTGAAACCCGTGTTCTCAAACATAAAACTCGACAATTAGAAAGACTGTGGCATAAATCTAAATCGGAACAATCTCTGAAGGCTTGGAAATGTAGCTTGTAAGCTATAAACAAACTCTTTTAAAGCAAGACATTATATTACTCTTGTTTAATAGAAATAAACAAAAATAACCCTCGGTTTCTGTTCAACACTGTAGCCAGACTGACAAACAGTCATACTGTAGTGGAACCAGTAATCCCAGAATCTTTAAACTGCCATGACTTTCTTAAATTCTTTAATGATGAATCATAGCCATCAGAGGCAAACTCAGAGAAGCGCTTTCCTCAGATTAAGCTCAGGGAATCCAGCCCTGTCGCCACCTGAAATACTAGATAGTTTTCTCACCAGTAAATGGGGATGAGATTACTTCGATTGTAATGTCTTCTAAAACTTTGACCTGTCTCCTTGATCCAATTCCAACTAAGCGTTTCAAAGATATTATTCCAGTTATCTTAAATACAATCTTAACTATAATAAATACATCTCTAGAAATTGGTTATGTGCCACAGGACCCAAACCACAGTTTGCAGTAATCAAACCACTGCTGAAAAAACCTAATCTTGATCCTGATATTCTAGCCAACTACAGACCGATATCGATCTGCCTTTTTTTTCAAAAGTTCGGGAAAAAGTCGTGGTTAAACAGCTTTGCCGCCACTACAGGACATAGTTTATTTGAGAAATTTCAGTCAGGATATAGAGCTTATCACAGCACTGAGACTGCATTATTAAAGTCACTATGACTTGCTATTGGCGGCTGACGCAGGTCTAGTCTCATCCTGGTTCTCCTAGACCTCAGTGCAGCTTTTGATACAATTACCACAATATTCTCCTGCAGAGGTTAGAAATGTGAGGGTGGCATCAGAGGAAAAGCCCTCTGCTGGTTCAAATCCTATTTATCTAACAGGTACCAATTGTGTTCACTTAACCAACAGTCCTCACCGTGCTCCAGGTCAGTTATGGGGTTCCATCAAGGGTCCGTGCTTGGGCCAATTTTATTTCTGTGTTATATGCTTCCTTTAGGGGGAACTAATTAGAAGTCACGATATCATTTTTCATTGCTATGCAGATGACACACAACTTGTATTATGTATGAAACCTGATCAAACTAATCAAATAGACAGACTCAGTGACTGTATCAGAGAAATTAAAAACTGGATGACTACGACTATCTCCGTCTTAATCCTGGCAAAACAGAGGTCATTATACTAGGCCCCCATAACTGAGAGGAGTCTCTGAACAGATTATCACCTTAGATAACGTAAGTGTATCCTCCTCCTCGACTGTTAGGAACCTCGGGGTCTTATTTGATCAGGATATCTCCTTTAAAAACACCCATCACCTGGCTTGTAAACAGCATATTTTCCACTTGTGCAACATAGCTAAAATAAGAACATCTACCTCGAAGCGATGCAGAAAAACTCATCCATGCATTTGTTTCTACTAGACTGGACTACTACGCAACTCCTTCTTGCAGCCTGCCCAAAAAGTGCATTAAAACTTTCAGTTGGTTCAAAAGGCGGCCGCCAGATTATTAACTGGAACTAGAAGAACGTGAACACTACTCCCGTTCTAAAATCTCTCTTCGCTGACTCCCTGTCGAGTTTAGAGTAGATTTAAATCCTTCTCCTCACTTACAAAATCCTAATGGGATGGCTCCGACCTATCTCCAAGATGCTTTAAACGCCTTATCAACCAATCAGAGCACTTCGCTCTCAAAATGCAGGGTTACTGGTGACTCCTAGAGTCTCTAAATGGACACTAGGTGGAAGAGCCTTAAGCTATCAGGCACCGTTGTTATGGAACCAGCTTCCAAGTGGTGTCAAGAGGCAGACACAGTCTCCACATTTAAGGTTAGGCTCAAGACGTTTCTCTTCGATGCAGCCTATGATCAGGTCAGCTCGGGATTCTAAACTAAACTATACTAACTAAATACTAGTTTAAATACTAAACTATCCACAAAGCTGCCCCAGGAGCGGAATGCTGTGGGAAGTACGGTCCACTGAGCCCTATCCTCTAATATCTGAATGTTATTCCCTTTAGTCCGTTCATTGCTTTTCCACCGGTTGTCCCCCCTTCGCGGGGGAGTCTTCTCGAGTTTCAGTTGCTGGACTTCCATTATTACGAGGGCCTAGAACAGCTCCATCCGGACTGGGAGGACACTCCTGTCGGTGCTGCCCACGGACTGGCTTCAGTTCTATCTTCTGAGATCCGTGATTCTTGTGCTAGACCGTAACAACGGACTGTACACAACATAGCCCTAGGCTTTACTTCTCATTGTCTCATGCTAGCTGTTGCCAAAGCTGTCCGTCCCTGGGAGAGGGATCCCTCCATACTGTGGTGCTCCCCAAGATTTCTTCTTTTCCCACTGGGTTTTTGGGGTTTTTTCTTGCAGATGTGAGGGTCTAAGGCTGGTGGTGCTTTGTTTTGTCTCGTTAGTGTAAATTTGACATATTAACATTATGCTTATTCACTGTTTTATTTTTACCGACCAATGTAACATGTGAAGCCCTCTGAGGCAACTGTTGTTGTGATACTGGGCTATACAAAAATAAATTGATTGATTGATTGATTGCTTTTCGTGAACTGAGCCTCATCTAAGCACAGCGCAGGAGGACTTGGGGTGCAGCCCTTCAATGGCAGTGTCTAGAATATTTTGCAATTTTCGTGAAGTTGCGCAGAGCGGCGAAGCCACGCTTCCAGCACAAAGTGTCACAGAAGAAGGAGAGAAAGTGGGTTTAACCCAGCTGAGTGGGTTTAAATGCACTGCAGTGAAGCACCTGCTAAATAATATGATTAAATAGTTTAATTTCCTGGCCACTCTGCCACATCCCAGACAGAGATGAATGAAGCATTATTTCTGTTTCTTTGTGCCACAATTCTGGTTAAATCACATAAATCATAAATGAAAAACGATCCTGTGCCTTGAAAGATTTAGGCCCTCCCCCTTGGCCCCTCCCCCTGAGCCCTACCCCTAGAAAAACGGAGTGCGAAGGGGTAGGGCAGAAAGTTAACCCCTCGAACCCCGGCGGGGTTAGTTCACTTTCGCATTGGCGGGGGCGCTCGTTTCCACCCGTGCATTCCAGGCGGGCAGTGTTGAAGAAACAGTAATTGAAAAGAACCCTCTATCTGTTGTGTTTGGTAATGCGCCTGGAATGAGTGGGGGTGTGGAACGATCGCTCCCACCAATGCGGAAGTCAATAACCCCACCCGCAAGTCATGGTCTAGGTTGACAGAACAAGCGGCCCTCGCCATCGGCCGCCACTGGATCATACCCCTCCATTTGAATTGTGCCTCTCGAGAATCTCCTTTGGAGGGGTGACTGGCCCTCCTTCTTGGCCCTCCCCCTACGTCATAATGACAAATTGGGACACTCCTACCCCTCCACGTGAACACTTGGGGAAGGGCCAAGGGAAGGGCAAATGAGATTCAGCCTGACTGCTTTGTCTTACAGACAGTCACATGACTTTTCTCATTTGTTCATGAAAGACACAAACAGATGAAAAGATTTGAGTTTCACAAAAGCTCTTTCATATGGAAACTTTAACCTTAAATTCGTGCCCAATACTTCATTATTGTAAAAAAAAAAAAAAAAACACTGTAACATCAAATTGTGAAAAAAAAAACAGTTACTACCCATCCCAGCTTCTTACGATAAAAAGTAAACCCGTCTTTGACACACCATGGATGCATTTGATACAATCATTCGTCAACAGAAACATAAACAATATGGCTCTCTTTTGAACCGTGTCCTCGGCGTGTCAAGGGCGGCGCTGGTTTTTCTCCCTCTGTTTCTGATGTCCTCTGATACAGCTTTAAAATTGTACTGTTGTGAAGCTTGTGCCACAAGCCCTTCTCGAGTATGTAGTCATGGTTGCTGTAGAAAGTCACTTTGGTCTTCGTCCCCCTTTCAACATAGTAGTTGGAGTATTTCATGTAGTCCTTGGTCATGAATCCGTACGCGTACCACCTGAAGGCAGCATGAAGACAGAAAGGAGGGGGACTCGGGTTTCAATGCAGATGATCTTGAGTTCTCTCTATCAGTTGTTGTCCCTTCACAAATAGTGTGGTGCTAAAAATAAATTGCCAGTTGTTCAGAAGTAATTACATAATTATAATTACGACAAAAAAAAAATATAAAACATTTGGTTCTGTCATGATTAATGAGATAATGATCTGGTCATTACGGAAATGCCTGCAGTGTATTTTACAAACAAAGAGACCTGCCCATGACAGTTACCACAGGTTTTCCAGATCTGCTGCAGATTTTTACAACCAACCCCGGCAACTCCAGCAGCTTGAGGCAGTCAGGGAGGCTGTTAAGGGTCATTTTTTTTATAAAAAGAAAAGAATGCGCAGCAATCAGAGGCCTCAATAGTCGAAGTCACTGCTACAGTTTGGGGTGGAGGCCACCATCAAGAATTTGTCCGCATGACGCCACACTGGCTTTTATATGAAGCACAGCACGTATGAGTTTTTCAGTTTCAACTTTAAAACAGGAATGACCTTAAGCCTTACACAAAAATAGGTGCTTGTTTTTCTTGCAACTGTATTTTATGTCTGCTGTAACAGTTTAGTTTTAAAGACTGCACGTACCATTCTCTGCTGGACGCGGTGTGTTTCTGTTAATGAGTTTCTTTTCTGTTCATCTTGTATACGTTTTTCTAACCAATTTGGCCTGTTTTAAAGTGATTGTGACTTTTTGTTGTATTGTTTTATTTAAAAGGATATTAAACACAATTCAATCCCTTTCATATATACCTTTTCTTTTGGTTTGTGATAGCTCAGTCCCCATGGTGCTTTTCATTGTTTACGCTACTACAGACCCAGGCACCATTTACATTACATTCAAGTGAAAACACAAAACCTTCTGAAAGGAGAAAGCACAAACAATGCTTTCCACTTCAGGGTTTTGAGTTTAAACGGGGCCTCAGTAACATATTCTTTGAGATTTCACATTATTTTAATATTGCAAAGTGTGGAAGGGTAAATTCAACAGAGATTAAACCAGCTTATGACTTGTGACTTGAAGCGTATCAGCACTTTTCAAACTCAGTACTTCTATATTCTCAAGGTTTTAATGGGTCAACATGTCTCTACAACTTGGAAGCCAAACCAAGAGACTTTCCTGTGAACCAGAGAAGCTCGTCAAACCTGTATCTTTTTGCACACTTCATCTGAAAGCAGTTTCCAGAAGTCAAAACAGTTAAGGAAATGTTATTTTTCTCATAACAAGGTGTCTCGTGTGATGCTCGGCTGGCACTTATGTATGACCCATAGCCGGTATGTTCATGAGTCATATGGACAGGAACTCACTGTGTCGCACGTTTGCAGAGCCAAAAAGATGGCAAACGCTCCATTGGTTGGTCTGAATATCGCCCAGTAGCGGCGATTGAGACTTTTTGATTTTAAAAACCTGCGGGAAATGAAGACAACTGGATGATCATGTACAAACCCGATAAAAGCTTTACACACAAAACCAGAGGGTCCAGTGGCCCTTTAAATGGAACATCTGGAGCATTTATTCACTTTAGGAATAACAATGACTTAGTTTCAGTGAGGTGAGACATGGAGATACAGTAGTGTAGCTTCTGCAGGATTTCTCAATATTGCAAAAAGTTATGCCACTTCTGCTGCACGGTTTTCATGACAGTTACATTAGTGGCAGCTTAGTAGACTACACATATCTCATTCCAAGTGTATTTTGCTGGAAGATCATACTTGAGTTCAGAGAAACTTTCAGCCCAATTATAAAACCACACCTTTTCTTTGTTGTTGCGCAGAATGTCTGTCATGCAAAGGAGACCAAGCAATTACGACCTATAATGACCACAGTCTCCACATAAAGCTAGTTTCAAAACAGTTTTTTAAATCATTGTTTTCTTTAATGTCACAGACATGACTTATACATTGAAAGCAACCTGCATATGATTAAAGGTTTCAACTGGTGCCTCTCTTCAAGAAAAACTTGATTGTTTGGTTTGTCCTTTTTTTTTCATCATGGTTTGCAAAGATGATGCAAATATCTCGGACATGTCGTGTATGTTACGCTGACCTCTTCAAGACTTGTTTCTGTAGTTCAAGCAGTGTTCCTGACAGTTTAAATGAAATCAAGCAAAACAATCCGGCTCTCAAAACAGGATCGTTCTGGGATACTGACCTGTTCTTGACGTACCGGAGGAAGTCCTGGTGCAGAACATAGAAGCGGGTCTCATTGAACTGACCTGAGTAGAACTTCCTTGGCCTGAAGGTTCAAAATGATAAGAACAGTAAAGATCTTTTTTTTTAGGCAAAAGCGTCACATAATGAATGTATTGCTGCAGAAAGGTCATTTATATTAGAACATCAACAATGAAGAAGAAATAATAAACGTCTATTTTTCTGCTTTATTTTACAACACAAAAAGTCAATGCAACAAAGATCAGTTAAACCACTATCTTGATGAAAGGCGGGATATTTACTCCTTGTTGCGGTAGGGACCCTTAGTGATTTTTTCTCCTTTGAGAAGACCGTTGAGCCAGTTATAATCTCTCTGCCCCTCAGGAATCATCACATATTTGATACCCTGTGACAGTACAGAAGACATTGTTATGTGTGTAAAGAAGGAAAAACGTTTGCAAAAACCTTTTCCAGTTTCAGCACCTCATCATGGGGGGCAGCCTGGTATCCATATTTCTTGAGCAAATAGAGTGATGTGGTGATGGAGTGAGCTGTATGAACATACACTGATGTCCTGTTCCCCACATCCTCCTCATAGCCCTGAGTGATTGCACCATTCATCCTGCCACACAAACACAACTAGCATTATTTCAGCAGGTTAATTTTCACCAGGGCAAAGTTTATGATCCTCCTGAGTTCACACATGTCATAAAATAGAGGCAAGAGGAAGCTCCAATGTATAGGAACAGTGCATGTTACCAGGTGCTTCCACAACATTCATGCTGGAGACAGAAGTGAGGATAAACAACATTTTTTGTTGTTTTTACAAACTTTCATTTCCAGTTTGTGTTTTTGCGTAACATATTATAATTATATGTCTTGCAACTCAGTGGTGTAACAGTTGGAGTGGTTTATGCTTTTGTTTCAGGCTGTATAAGCTTGCCTTACACACATCAAACAACACCAAAAGTTGTGATCTTTTCACCTGAAACTCATAATTAAGTGCAAATTTCAATCAAAATTTCCAACTTGTAAGATGAACCTCGTGGTGAGTTTGACTGATTGCAGTTTCACTTACATTCTATCCTATTGAAGCCGGGTTTGTTTACTGTGCTTCTCACTTTTCTTGCTAGATTCTCATTATATGAACACACCGACAAAGCATGTATCATACAATAACACACTGTGTGTGCCCGTGTCTTTGTTTCCTGTAAAACTCATTTCTCACTGTGTGTTAGTCGTTTTAACCGCTGTCAGAGCCTGGATTAGCTGTTGGAAATCTTGTGCAAGACGGGGCAGTGACTCGTGGAAGGAATTTCATCATCTTAGACAGGGCAGACTCGCCGTGAAACGTTAAATCAACTTAACTTCAAAAAAGATCAGTTGTTCATATCAAGTTTATTGATTATTCAACAAATCTTGAATTTTCTAAGCGATTATGTCTCTTCCCAATGGTTTATAGCGTCTGTACTTTCGGTCTTTTTCGTTTGAATTACAACCAAAACCACGCCTGTCCTTTTCACAACTCACAATACAATATGAAGCCAGGTACTCAATGAGGTGAACTTCATCAAGGCCTGAAATTTCAAGCTCATTGACGATAAACTGGCCCAGCAGACTGGGATTGTAAAATGAGCTTATTTTGTAATCTGAGCCTGGAAACTTTGTTCACTGTGAGAAACTGTTGTTGTTGTTTTGGGTTTTTTTTCCCCTCAAATGCATTTATTGATGCAGAGGCATGCTCATGTGGATGTATTTCTCCTTTGTGGCATAATATAACAAATTAAAAGATTTGCTTCTTCAATTCTGACATGAAGGAAAACGTTTAATCATACAAATTATTAAATTTCACTCTGTTGTGCTTTTTCCCATTTCAGCATAAATGACGATAGCCAACATTTCTATCATCGGATACATTTAACTGTGTGGCCATCGATTATGTTGATTTAGAATCTAGGTACTTTTCTATGCATGTGATTCACGGCAGATGTAAATCTACCGGTGTAATACTTCTTTCAGAAAAACAGGACTTCCAGATGAGCGCTGCCTGTGCTCCAGTGACCTGATGAGACAAATGGTCTCTTCTTACACGTCTGTGCAAAGAAAAAGAACAAAAGGCCTTCCAGACCAATACGGGGGGAGTACATGAAAGGTGGAGTTTAAACAGCAACAAAACCGGAGTGCACTCATGATTACAATGCAAACGATTAGTCCAAAAAGTTGAGTGATTGATTTTTGGTCACTCCTTCGGTCAATACAAACTGTTCATCAAACATCCTGGAATTACTTGCCCCCCCCTCGAATTCTCAACAAACTCAACCTTCAGTATGCACACACTGGCATATGGATAACAGAAGCTCATATAACCAAATGCAAAGAAACCACAGTGTTAAAACATGAATTTTAGGATCTAGATAAAGAGCAGGGTGGAGGGTGATGGCAGTGAGGCATTCATGGAGGAAAAACTAACAAAAAAAAGAAAACAAAGGTCACAAAGAACAAGCCATTGTGATCAAGTAAATATTTGATCTATTTCGAAACAGAGAGGTTTCCTCAAACAGGTCACTCAACATTCATACATCATTACCTTTCATAGAAAGAGTGTAGTGTCAACAAGGTCCGAACTGAGGAGCTTTTAATGGTATCAAATGTAAATAAGCCTGCAGCTTTTAAACTGAATATTTAATCTGTTCAGTCACATCAGGGCGCAGGCTGACTGTCACGCTGACAGCATCTCACATCTGAAACGGTTCCACCAGCTGGTCAGTCAGAGTGTCAGCTCAGTAAAACATCCCATCCAGATGATATTTCTCAGACTACGAAGGGCAGGCAGCATCCACAGAAGGAAAATAGGAAAGTAGTTCAGAAAGTAGTAATGTCAACAAAGGACAGTTTTAATCTGCTCCCCCCCCTTCAGTTTAGTCGCATTGCTTTAAAAGTCCATCGCAAATCATTTGATCCTAAACTAAAGAAAAGTGTTCTCCACTTTAGCTTTCCTTACCGAAAGACGTAATCATGAGCGTCAATCTCTGCCCCCATTTTGGAGCCGTTGAGGATTCCTCCAGTCCCCACCACTGCACAGCGCACACAGCCGTTGCTCCCTGGTTTGGGGGAAAGCAGTGGCTCTTTGGGCTTTGGAATCAGTTTCAGGACAGGGGTCACATCTGTGAAAAGCAACACAGAGAAGCATGTTTTTGCAGCATTTGTTTTACTGCTGGCTGTGTCAGTAATTGCCCGTTTCAGATGATATTTTACCTGGACCTTTGACCTCATTGTAGCCTTTGAGACTAATTTAATTTTAATCACATCACATCTACCAAACAAAGAAAAAGGGCCACACAGTGACCTCAGAGTGCTACAGTTGTTTACTTCACAAAGACAGTTGGATAGGGTTGCTCTGGAAATCCAGAGACAAAAGGAAATCTCATAACCATGATCATCCCACGATGACTTTAAGTTTGTTACAGCCAATAAAAGACATGTTCACAATGTTCCATGAGGAGAAGTTCCCAAGTAACTTACCCTCGTATTTATACTCCATAAAACCAAAGGGATTGTTAAAATGTGAAAGCCGGTTCCACTCGCTCATGTTGATGCTGTCTTTGTGTAGAAATAAACGGACGTTGGGAAGAAAAGCCTTCATGAAGAATTCATCCTTTGAGTTTCTCAGTGACTGGGCACACATCTGAGAAGAAAAACACATCACAAAATGAACAGGAAAATGATGAACTGACTTTAAACCTTATAGGGGTTAAACAAAACAACAACAAAAAAAGAACGAAGAAATTCAAATGAGCCCTTTATGTAAAAAAGAAACAAATCATGCTCGCAGGCACAAAGCTGATAAATGAGCAATTTCAGTCTCCTCAACCTCACATCCCTCAGGTTTATGTGGTTTGTTTCTTCCCATCCTGTCTTTGCATGCTTACTGCGGGTCGAGGGGGGGCATCCTGGTTATAAACATCATCAAAATCCCACACAGGAGCCTTCTCAAACGATTTTTTGTCGAGTACGGGCATCGGAGTCTCGGATTAGGTTTCGGCTCTGTCACCAGGGTGGCATTTTCTCCTATAAACAACACTGTAAAGTGATTTTCAAGTGAACTTCTGTTTCCTCCATGTTTGTTCATGAAACTTTCCATCTGAAAATGAACATCAAACCACATCAAGAAATTTACCAGAAAAAAAATGAAGTACTTTCCTTCAGTTAAAAACTTGCTTACCTGTAGCTGTTGGACATTTGTCCCCATGTTAAAAACAAGTATAGAGATCACTGATACAAAAAAGAGAAGTACAAAAATCCTAAAGACCTGAAAAGCCATTCCTGAGAGGTAAAGGACTAGATTATCATTAACCATCAGCCAGGTTGCTTTCCCTTCAATATGCTCAAAGGTGAGCCGCCTGGGTGTTACCTTATCGTCAAGGCGACTGGGCAGGGCTGACTCACAGAGCACTGACACACAAAACCATGCGTATTCGCTCTCTCTCTTTCACACACACACACACACACACACACACAAAACACACACACACACACAATCCACCGTCATTCAATTTTGGTTTATTGCACAAGAAAAGCTAATCATAGTTAATTCATCTTTGGGAAAATCCCTTTTTTCACATTTACCCATTCTATCCTACCCATCCCATGGTGGTGTGCCGCATTAAGGCACTCCTAGGAGCTGATGGGAGTTAAGAGTCTTACTCAGGGATTCGAACCTCATCATCACGATGAATGTAAAAAAACAAATATATATATACATACATATATATATATATATATATATATATATATATATATATATATATATATATATATATATGTATGTATGTATGTATGTATGTATATACATATAATATATATATATAATATTATATATATATTATATATATATATTATATATATATATATATTTATATATTATATACATATATATATACCTCTGGTGGACCCACCACCCGCTGATCGAATCGTAGGGCTGGGTGCAATGTGGATTGGGTGGCAGCCGACGGCAGGGTGCCCGGCGACCCGATCCTCAGACAAAGAGACTAGCTCTAGGGACATGGAATGTCACCTCATTGGGGGGGAAGGACCCGAGCTTGTAAGGGAGGTTGAGAGATACCGGCTAGATATAGTCGGGCTCACCTCCACACATAGCCTGGGCTCTGGAACCCAACCTCTGGAGAAGGGCTGGACTCTCCACTTCTCTGGCGTTGCCCGCGGTGAGAGGAGGCGGGCTGGTGTGGGTTTGCTTATAGCCCCAGCTCCGCCGCCATGTGTTTGGAGTTCACCCCAGTGAACGAGAGGGTCGCATCCCTGCGCCTTCGGGTCGGGGATAGGTGCCTCACTGTTGTTTCGGCTTATGGGCCGAACAGCAGTGCAGAGTACCCGGCCTTCTTGGAGTCCCTGGGAGGGTGCTGGACAGTGCTCCGACTGGGACTCCATTGTTCTGCTGGGGGACTTCAACGCCCACGTGGGCAGCGACAGTGAGACCTGGAAGGGGTGATTGGATCGCATGGCCTCTCTGATCTGAACCCGAGTGGTGTTCTGTTATTGGACTTCTGTGCTAGTCACAGTTTGTCCATAACAAACACCATGTTCGAGCACAGGGGTGTCCATAAGTGCACTTGGCACCAGGACACCCACGGTCGGAGGTCGATGATCGACTTTGTTTGTCGTGTCATCTGACCTTCGGCCGCGTGTGTTGGACACTCGGTGAAGAGAGGAGCAGAGCTGTCGACCGATCACCACCTGGTGGTGAGTTGGATTCGCTGGCGGAGGAGGAAACCGGACAGACTTGGCAGACCCAAACGTATTGTGAGGGTCTGTTGGGAACGTCTGGTGGAACCCTCTGTCAGCATGGTTTTCAACTCCCACCTCCGGAGAGCTTCTCTCATGTCCTGAGGGAGGTTGGAGACATTGAGTCCGAGTGGACCATGTTCTCCACCTCCACTGTCGAAGCAGCTGCCCGGAGCTGTGGTCGTAAGGTCTCTGGTGCCTGTCGTGGCGGCAACCCCCGAACCCGGTGGTGGACACCGGAAGTAAGGGCTGCCGTCAAGCTGAAGAGGAGTCCTACCGACCATGTTGGCTCACGGGACTCCAGAAGCAGCTGACAGGTACCGGCAGGCCAAGCGAACTGCACCCGAGTGGTTGTGGAGGCGAAAACTCGGATCTGGGAGGAGTTCGGAGAGGCCATGGAGGAAGACTATCGGTCGGCCTCGAAGAATTCTGGCAAACTGTCCGGCGCCTCAGGAGGGGAAAGCAGGTCTCTGCCAACACTGTTTACAGTGGAGGTGGGGTTGCTGACCTCAACTGGGGATATCATGGACGTGGAAGGAATACTTCGAGGACCTCCTCAATCCCGTCGCCACGTCTTCCGTGGAGGAAGCAGAGGCTGAGGTCTCAGAGGTGGACTCGTCCATCACCCAAGCCAAAGTCACCGAGGCGGTCGGTAAGCTCCTCGGTGGCAAGGCACCGGAGTGGACAGATTCGCCCTGAGTACCTCAAGTCTCTGGTTGTGCAGGGACTGTCTTGGTTGACACATCTCTGCAACATTGCGTGGCAGTCGGGGACGGTGCCTCTGGACTGGCAGACCGGTGGTGGTCCCCCTGTTTAAAAAGGGGGACCGGAGGGTGTGCTCCAACTATAGGGGATCACACTCCTCAGCCTCCCCGGGAAAGTCTATTCCAGGGTACTGGAGAGGAGGATCCAACCGTAGTCGAACCTCGGATTCAGGAGGAACAATGCGGTTTTCGTCCTGGTCGTGGAACAGTGGACCAGCTCTACACCCTCCATAGGGTGCTCGAGGGGTCGTGGAAGTTTGCCCAACCAGTCCACATGTGTTTTGTGGATTTGGAGAAGGCGTTCGACCGCGTCCCTCGTGGTGTCTTGTGGGGGTGCTCCGGGAATACGGAGTCCGGGGCCCCCTGTTAAGGGCCCTCCGTTCTCTGTATGACCGGAGCAGGAGTGTGGTCCGCATTGCCGGCAGTAAGTCGGACCTGTTCCCGATGCATTTTGGACTCCGGCAGGGCTGCCCTTTGTCACCGGTTCTGTTCATCATTTTTATGGACAGAATTTCTAGGTGCAGCCAGGGGCCGGAGGGGTTCCGGTTCGGGGACCACAGGATTCATCTCTGCTTTTTGCAGATGATTTGTCCTGTTGGCTTCATCGAACCAGGACCTACAGCATGCACTGGGGCGGTTCGCAGCCGAGTGTGAAGCGACAGGAATGAGGATCAGCACCTCCAAATCCGAGGCCATGGTCCTCAACCGGAACAAGGTGGCTTGCCCTCTCCAGGTAGGTGGAGAGACCCTAGCCCAGTGGAGGAGTTTAAGTATCTTGGGGTCTTGTTCACGAGTGAGGGACGGATGGAGCGTGAGATTGACAGGCGGATCGGTGCAGTGTCTGCAGTGATGCGGTCGTTGTATCGGTCCGTTGTGGTGAAGAGGGCTGAGCCGAAAGGCGAAGCTCTCGATTTACCGGTCAATCTACGTTCCCACCCTCACCTATGGTCATGAGCTTTGGGTCATGACCGAAAGGACAAGATCCGGATACAAGCGGCCGAAATGAGCTTCCTCCGTAGGGTGGCTGGGCGCTCCCTTAGAGATAGGGTGAGGAGCTCAGTCACCAGGGAGGAGCTCGGAGTAGAGCCGCTTCTCCTCCACATCGAGAGGGCCAGCTGAGGTGGCTCGGGCATCTGTTCAGGATGCCTCCTGGATGCCTCCCTGGGGGTTTTCTGGCATGTCCCACCGGGAGGAGACCCCGGGGAAGACCCAGGACACGCTGGAGAGACTATGTCTCTCGGCTGGCCTGGGAACACCTTGGGATCCTCCCGGAAGAGCTGGAGGAAGTGTCTGGGGACAGGGAAGTCTGGGCATCTCTGCTGAGACTGCTGCCCCCGCGACCCGGCCCCGGATAAGCGGCTGAAGATGGATGGATGGATGGATGTATATATATATATATATATATATATATATATATATATATATATATATATACATATGTGTATGTATGTATGTGTGTGTGTATATATATATATATATACACACACATATGTGTGTGTGTGTATATACACAGCCCTGCTTCAACACAGCTGATTGCAATGAGGCTCGTTATCAGGCTTTCTGGTGGACTTGGCCATGAATCTTCATTAGATTCAGGTGTGTTGAAGCAGGGAGACATGGAAAACAAGCAGGGCGTCGGCCCTTCAGGACCGACTTTGGCGTATGGCTGCCATAGGCTTTGGTTGCTTTGTTTTCCTGGACTCCTGCCTCTACTTTTCTCTCTTGAGTCTCATTGATTGCCCACCCGTCCCACTTCCTTCAAGGATTCACTTCACCTGCTTTGTCTCTCTCTCTCTCGCTCTCCTTCCTTAAGGGACACAACATCTTAGAGAATTTCAGTCCGCTTTCACAACTCCACACAGCACTGAGTCAGCATTGCTCAGGGTTTTTACCGACAGCCTTTAACGACTCTGGTGGCAACATTGTTCTTATTCTGCCGGTCATCTCACAGTGACAAACACCAGCTACTGTAGCACCTGAATATCCAAATGTCCAGGCTGGCTGAGGGGAGTGAAGTTTGCATGTTCTCCCTGTGCGTGCATGTAATTTAATTTGGATATTTCGTTCTCCTCCCACAGCCCCAAAACGCTGGCTTGACAATCACTGGGACCGAGAGGAGAATATGCAAAATAACCCACACAAATCTCCGCTGGATTTCAACTGGGGAGACTTTTCTTGCTCTGAGAGCGCTAACCACTGCACCACAGATTGTTTGCAGCCCAATTCCAGTGGAAAAAAATAAAATCAAAAAAACCCAAACAAAAGATATTGATGCAGCTGCAGATTCCTGAAAAAAAATGGAGTCTTAATATACAATCTACATAAACAGACTGTTTCTCTCAAATACTGATCCCAAATTTCTCTAAATCTGTGAAGAGCACTTTGCACTGAGCACTAATTCTCCTGTCAGTTCATCCACTGTCAAAATAATTGTCTAAACAGCTTCTTTTGTAGCAGCTGAAAGCTTAATGCTTTTCACTAACTCTCACATTCCTTCTTGTTTCTTCCAAAATCACACAGTTGAATTAATGGCAGAGTAACACAGGAAATGCTAAAAACTCCCCTCAGTATATGCAATAAAGAAAATAAATATTTTATCTACACTGTGATTTCATATACGTCTCACTGAAGGCATATTTCATGAAGACTTTCATAGCTGCAATTTTTTTTGACGTTGTTGAGGCTTTGCACTTCTTTTCAATCACACAAATGTTCACTTAGTCTGACAATGCAATCAACTTAATTGGCTTTTATAGGATTTGCAGTTATGATTTTATTGTTCTATAATAATAAAGGTATAAATATGTGATATTAGTTGTAATCTTCGCCTTGTCTTTTCTGTTGCAGTGTGACTGAGGGTTGGGAGAGGCGCTCTGCGCCACACCGACTCCTCCTTGTGGCAAAACAGAGGAGAGTCCAGAGAGGATTAACTAACACCCAAAGGTGGCTGCTGGAGTTTACAATCAACACCTGCTGCGCCGTGAGTGAGTGGAACCGGCTCTCACACTTCAACAGCCCATTTGCATTCATGCAGTACAAGTACGACGGTAGGTCGATGTGAGACGATGGGTGATGAATGAATAATCTAAAAGCAGAAATCACTTGATGTAAATGGAAAACCGATGTTTTTTTCCTCTGGATATTTGCCAAATGATGCCTGAGACTGATGAATCATCTCTGAATTGGAGAGAACATATTTGTGTGCAAGAACTTTATCTATTCTTGAGTTTCGTCTACTTACGGCATCTACTTATGTACTTATAAATGCTTAACTAATGTCAAAGAATAAGTTGATCACTTACAAATGCTTTATTAATGATTTACTAATGCTTTATAGTGTGCACTTATTACAAAGTGGTACCAAATATCATATTAGAGAAAGTAAGAAACACAAAAACAAAAGAAATTCCAAAAATATTCTCCCTGACCTGCCACCTTAAAGTGGTGGGGAAGGAATTAGCACTACAAAAATGTGAATATTGATCCAGAAGTCAGCAAGCAGAAAACGTCTGGTTTTGATGTCTTTTTCTAACAGGGTGAACGGAGCGATGACCACAGGCTTTGAAGCAGACGTCGGACACAGAACATCGGTCTACGTTCACTCTGCTCACTCCATCGTTAAATCACCACAGTTGCTGAAAAAGTTTGGATACAAGTCAGCGCCACATGATGAGGTACTGAAACTCACAGGATACTGGTGTGAAATGGTTTTTGTTCCCGTAGCATCGTCTTCAACTCTCCTCCCTGACAGGTATAAAGTATGTGATGATGCCTGAGGCCATGAAGGATTTCCAGTGGCTTGAGGGTCTCCTCAAAGGCACAAATGTGACTTCTGGAGCGTATTGTGGAAAAATGTGAGTCCTGATTTGCACATTTTCCCTTCATTTTCAGTTAATATTGTGGACATTGCTGAATCAGCTGCCTGCTGTGATGCAGCTCCAGAACCTGGTGGTGCACCCCGGGAGTCAGGCAATGAATTGACGATGTTATATAATTGAAAAAAACAAAGTTCAAAAAGAATAATAATGTGAACCATTCTGGCTGTATTTCCACCCTTAAGGCCCAGAAGTTATTACTCCGGGCAGTTCAACGAGAGTCGCTTCTACGTTTTGCATCAGGACTTCATGCGATACGTTCGGAACAGGTGAGCCTCCTCCAACAATCGCAATGTGAATTTTCATGTGATGCAACTTATAGTCTGTAATATAACTTCACAAGATATTTGAGTTGCATGATGATGTCTCAGGAATCGAAAGACTGAGAGTCGGGTTTGAGGAAATTGAAATGTGTGCATGCCGGCTTTAGTAAAAGTCAGTAATGAATAAATCTTAAATACCAGACATGCAATCAAATCCAAATACGAGTGTTTTGTTTTAACTTCTTTCTGATCGCTCACAGGTTTTGAATGTCAATGAAGATGGAGTCTAAACATTGGTCAGTGGTTCAACCACACCAACGGGGCTTTGACTCTCTTCCTGGCTTACACACCTGTAACATAGTAAGTGAAAATTTATTTTAAAGCAACACTAAGGAACTTTCAGTTTTTGTTGATTTTGGCGGCGCCAGTGGACAAAAGCGGTAGTGTTTTGCCTGAAGGAATACTCCAGTTCCCATGAGGACGAGCGCATGACGTCATAAAATGCTGCTCCTGGTGGCATGCTGTCGGGCTGAACTCGAATACATTTGCTTCCAGTGGCTGTGTGAAGGACGGATAAAGACGAGGTAATGAATCTAATGGTGGCTAAACAATGTTATATCATGATGTGACGCATGCCGTAAAGCAGTCCGCACATTTGGAGCTTTTTAGTGTGCAGGGTTCCTACCACCCTCCTCACAGTTGCTTTGTCCAAGTGAAAGCAATACTGACGCCCTCAGCCCATGACAGAGGGACCATTCAACTAGTTGTAAGTCGATGTTTCATAACAAAAGATATTAAAATGCTTTATTAAGGTTGAAAAGTTCTTTAGTGTCGCTTTAAGTGCTCTGTTTATTTGTAACGGGGGTTACAGATGCGTCGCTGGCCGAAGACCGCTCCACTGGTCACTGAGGGTGGGGGGGTCCGATGGCAGAGCAGATGCACCCAGGGCTGATTCTGCTTTCATTAATTGGCTCACCATGGACCCACACTCGTTCATCTGTTGTCCCAGATGATGCAGGTAACCCTCAACAGCATCCAAGTGTTCCTTGGGTGTGGCGGGGCGCCTCTCTGCTGGGTCTGGGGTCTGGCCGGATTGTTCTGTGATGATTGGAGTGCCATTTGACCCAAGCGCAGAGAGACGGAGACAAGATGAGTTTGCACAGGTTTATTTAGTGCTGAGAGTCACAAGGACTGCAGCCTGGCCGCAGTGCTGCAGGCAGGCTCAAAGTGAGGTTGAGGCGTGGCGAGGTCGTGGCGTGGCGTGGCGAGGACGTGGCGTGGTGTGGCTAGGTCGAGGCGTGGTGTGGCAAGGTCGAGATCGAGGCATAATCCCTGACAGAGAATGGCTGAGCAGGAAGGAACCTCTGCTGCAGCACAACAGACAAGTTAGGATAACGATCCGGCACGGACCAGGTGGCTGGGAGAAGTTTAAACAGGCAGGCAGAGTGGCAGTCCCCAGCTGAATGCAATGAGAAATCAGCAGGACCCAGGGAGACTGGGATTGCCCATGGAGTGCCACAGCAGAATCCTGACACACATTTCCATTTGTCAAACTGCAATTAAGACAAACTTAGAATACGTTTTAACCATTGCAATCTAAATTTCTCCAGAACAGCCCCTATAGGTATTCCTAACCCACCAAAGCAAAGGCTTCTTGTGCATCCAATCTGAAACAGCTGCTGGATTGGATGCTTATATAATACGAAAAAGCTGTCTGATACTGTCCAATGCCAATCTCAAAAAGCCTGAATTAATTAGTTCTGCTGTAATGACAGATATTGGCCTCAGAGGAAGTTTACCTTTTTTTATCAGCAGTTTCTGTTCCTACGCTTTACATTAGCAGATTGCCACAGTGAGCCACTCCCTCATGAGGGTACACTTTGACACCTTTCTACCTGTGAACAGATGCTTATCGTTGTTTAATAGAGCCTCGAATCTCCCAGGCATGGCTGTCCACATCCAGCTTTAAAGTGCAGCATGTATTCAAGAGTCACATCTGTACACTGGGTGGCACTAGTGACTTCTCAGTCTGAGGCAGTCATCACAATGTTTATTGTTGCTGACAACTTTAGCATTTACGAGCATTTCTGTTCTTTATGTTAGACTGAGAGCAGGGATCCTTCTGAAAACTATGTAGTCATATTTTCAATTGTTGTGTTGCTTTTGTGTATACATTTGTCGAGGGCTTTCCTCTGAAAAATGACAAAATGATTGTTGATACATTTTGGTTTAATGATTTAATGATTATGCCTTCGTTCTCACTTTTGCTCTCCTCAGGTAAACCTTATGGATTCATGACTGATGACTACAAAAAGTACTCTGACTACTATGTCCAAAACACAGTTATGAAAAGAATGTCCATCATGCCCATCATGATTATGAACTCGAGTTAAATCTGTGGAAAAAAACTTCATAAAAGAAAGATAATGAAGCTGTATCAAAGAAAAAAAACAAAAACACTAATGTCGTTCACACAGTATTTTATTTTTGATTTATTATACCGTATTTGTATGAGCCACTGAGTATTATTTAATCTCTGTCGAGCACTACTGACCCCGTGTGGCAGAATCAGGAACAGCAGGGCGCTTCATTTTATTTGTGAAACGTATTATTTCTGCATTTGCTGTCACAGTGGATTTCAGATGTCCAGTGAAGAAAAGAAGCCTGCTGTGACAAAATTAAATGGTGGATGAACATCATTTGGAGCGCTTAGGATTTATCTGCATGAATTAAAAAGCTTTGGGTGCTTTTATAACAGAAAAAGGATCTGATTTAAAATAGGACACAATAATTTAAATACTAACTGTAATAATCAATCAGAGTCATTCCAAGTATATTCTTAACAACTTCTTCTCTAGATCATATCTCACAAAACTTTGTAAAGTCTTAAAATACAAAACTGCAAGACATTATAATATTCTTCAATATTTCCATCTTCTTTCTGCTTTTGGGAGTTCAGGTTACTGGACAGTGACTGAGAGTACTGTGGGAGGAAAATGGATCACCATTCAAGAACGTGCAAATTTAACAAAGAGACTAAATTCAAACCTGCGACTTTCTCCTGATAAGGCAGGAGTGATGGTCATACACCCCCGTGCAGCCACCACAGCTCCTAAATCGTATCCCTCTCTGAACTGCACATTCCAAACAAATTGAATTTCATTGTTTTTTTTAAATGTGTGGTAAATTTTGCTGCCATGCACTGAAAGTTTTCAAATAAAAATGTATCAAAGACACGTATGGTTTTACTTTACTGCCTTATTTGAAAATCAAGCTTTATTTCCTTTTGAAACTGGATTTCTGGGATTTTGAATCCTTCAAGTTTCAGTAATAATGTGTGACACAGACAAGAAAAAGCTTGGCTGCTGAAAAAGGGAAAACAGAAACAGTGCAGCTTTGGTCTTTTTCCAGTGATTCAGCTCAATAAACTTCTTGAGCAGCCAGATGGCTTGAAAGCGGATTTAGGTTGTGGAAGTATGAGAAAAGACTCGATCATCTTCTACTTCTACTTCTCGTCCAAAGCAACTCTAGAGTTAAAGCTTAAAACACTTCAAACTAAATGTTCCACAGATGAAGCCAAACCAGAGACCAGTGACCCTCTTCTCTTTAAAGAGTCCTGCAAAAAAGACAACACGGTTTCTGGCGTCCATTTTATAGGTGACAAATAACACAGTACTGAAGTATGTCTGGCCAGACTGATGGGGAGGGGCTGTGGTTTGGACTTGGCGTCTCTTGTTGGACCATCTTCTCCCTGTGTTCGATTTCTTCCGATGGCATGAATTACACCCTGTGAAGTTCTTTGTTGCACAGCGTAGGGGTGCTCACCGTCCTCCTGTGTGGCCACTGGACAATACATACTTTTTACATACAAATGAACTTTTTAAACATCTTCAGTGAAACTGACAGCTTAATCTAAACACTGACACAATACATCTCAATACATCTGTTTTTATTTTTCGTAGAATTCAATATAAGAGTCAGATGTGACTTGTGGCCACACCAGTCCACAGTAATGACCACGCATCATACAGATGTCTTTTTTCAAGTTTTATTTCATCTCTCCTCCACCGTGAAAACTACAAAAATAAAGAAATACAAAACATTTGCAAAACATCTCTTTTGGCCTTCGAGTCTCTCACAAAACGTCCAGAAGAGAATGTCCAGCATTTAGACCGGTCACAACACAGCAGCTCTATTTTCGTGAACTGCGCCTCATCTAAGCACAGCGCAAGAGGACTTCGGGCACAGCCCGTCAACGGAGCGTGTCTACAATATTTTGCAATTTCCGTGAAGTTGCGCAGAGTGGCGAAGCCAGCTTCCGGCACAAGTGTCACAAGAAGAAGGAGAGAAGTCAGTTTAATCCAGCTGAGTGTAATCTTGATCAATCAAATGAACACCTCTCCTCATTTTTAAATGCACTGCAGTGAAGCACACTGCTAAATAAATATGATTAAATAAGTTTTATTTCCTGGCTGCTCTGCCGCATC